>NW_027361794.1:14675000-15275000 GCF_039654945.1 Dendrobates tinctorius
GTCCCCTCACCCCCCCTATCCCGGTATGCATGGTCCCCTCACTCCCCATCCTGGTATGTATGGTCCTCTCACCCCCCTTATCCTGGTATGCATGGTCCTCTCACCCCACTTATCCTGGTATGCATGATCCCCTCACCCCCCAATCCTGGTATGCATGGTCCTCTCACCCCCCTTAACCTAGTATGCATGGTCCACTGCAGTGTGTCTTCCACAAAATAGTGCTGGAAAGCGTGGACTGCGCATGCACCGATTCCAGTGCCACAACCCGCCCTCTCCTGTCATCACAGCAAGACGCAAGACCCCACAGCAACACCGAATCTGTAATGTGTTGTGACGGATATCGCGGTATGCGTTCAGTGCTTACGCATACTGCGATATCCTGAGGGGTGCGTCTACCGCGATCTCCTGGGGGGTGCATCACTCTGTCTGAAGCCAGGCTGCGCAGGCACGTTGCGCTTGCGTAGTCTATTAAGGCTTCGGACAGAGTGACGCGTTATATTATAGATATTTATTTTATCCTTTGGGTATCCAATTCCAGCTATTGCTGTGATTTCTATCTACACCGTGTATAGGATAACAGAATATAGTAAAATTGTTATGGACGTAACTTAACTAACATTGTGCAGTGACTCTGTTTTCCATATAGTGAAAGATATTTCTTGTTACTAAAACTGTGATTTTTTTTTCAAGTTTAATCTTTTTTTAAACAACTCTGATCACTGCGATCATACAACATACAAGCCTCAGATGACTCCGGTGATGCACTGTACTACTGTAGTGCCATGTATCATCACTGTCTGTCAGTGTAATACTTACAGCCCCATATACATGAGATAAGTGTTGGCTGAACGATCATTTGGCAGACACCTAACTCTCCCGAATCCCTCATACACACAAATATTCCAGCTTTCCTGTGGTCTGTATCAGAGAGTCGCCTCCAGACTCTTCTAGCAGAGGATTATCTACAAGAAGAACGGATTATCCGCTGAAATTCAGGATGCCAGATCCTTCTCTACTTTGACATCATCTGTCGGGAGGCCCCCAAATACATTATATAGTCGCTCAAACCCCCCAAAATCAGTACTTTCATGTAACTTTAGACTAATGTGTACTGGTAATAATTTCATTCAACTCCTTTGCTATAATTCACCTGTTAAATTGTTCTCAGTAGAGTTGAGCGACTTTTGCTTTTTTAGGGTCGCGTTTCGTTTCGTGAAACCCGACTTTTCCAAAAGTCGGGTCGAGCAAGATCGTCCGATTATAGGGAAAAGTCGGGGTCGTCCCGAAACACGAAACCCAATGTAAGTCAATGGGGAATAAAAGTCGGCAGTGAGAGGAGGACAGGAAACACACCTACAGTGCCCATTTGAATGCCAAAAGCATCAATTCTTCTTACTTAAGCTTGTCAACCTTAATTAACTTCATAATACAAGTTACGCACTGAAAAATGGGGGTTATTTGGCTAAATTTGTGGGGGGGGAGGGCTGGCTGCAGGTTTTCATGTGCCCTGGGCGAAAGAGCGCCCCTTTAACACATACCACAACTCATCATGCTCCGATACGGCAGAGAAATAGCGGTATAGTACAATGAAAAATACCTCACTTTTTACATCTCATGACGAGGCCCATCTATTTCTCCATACAAAATCATTGGTCCCATATAATGTTTGAAACAGTATATGATGAGCTCCACATAATGCTACAGTATATGTTGGTCCCCATGGATGAAGCTCCACTGTCTTATGGGCCCAAATAATGCTCCAAACATAATGGGCCCCATTTCTACTGCTCTAGTGTATAATGGGCCCTGTAAATGCTGCTCCAGTGTCTGATGTCCACCTTTGGAATGTTCCAGTGTATGGTGGGCCCCATCTATCATTCTCCAGAGTATAGTGCTCCCCAAAAATTGCTGTCCCAACATAGAAAACAATCAAATAAGTCTCCTCGCTAGGGAATCCCTGTACTTGTCTGGACAGGTGCTGTAGCTTGCTTAACAGCTCGCCAGCCGTTCTCACGCCCAGTATGGATTGCATGTGATTGCACAAAGGTGAGAAAGGGTACCGTATCCCCAGATAACATGTATGGATAGCGTACACATTCAAAATATATGTCTATACAGCATGAGGCAGGCTCAGACGGTGTTAGGCCCAGTATGGATTGCACGTCATTGCACAAAGGTTAGAAGGGGTACTGTATCCCCGGATAACATGTATGGATAGCGTACACATTCAAAATATATGTCTATACAGCATGAGGCAGGCTCAGACGGTGTTAGGCCCAGTATGGATTGCACGTCATTGCACAAAGGTTAGAAGGGGTACCGTATCCCCGGATAACATGTATGGATAGCGTACACATTCAAAATATATGTCTATACAGCATGAGGCAGGCTCAGACGGTGTTAGGCCCAGTATGGATTGCACGTCATTGCACAAAGGTTAGAAGGGGTACCGTATCCCCGGATAACATGTATGGATAGCGTACACATTCAAAATATATAAATAAGATAAACTCAAGGAAAAAGTGCAATATAAAGATGTTATTTAGGTAAAAGATTAGCACACATGGAATAATAAAGGACACTCGGTAATTAAGATAAAAACAACAAAAAAACACCAAGAAAAAATGTCCAAATTTAATTTATTCCCAATTAACACATATATGAATTAATAAATTGTGTATATAAAATATATGTATGTATATATGTATAAAATAAAATATATATGGTAAGGGGGTCAATGCCAAAGGGCACAACCGGGGACCAAAATTAGCAGTAATAAAATTACATATAAAGACAAAAAATACATATATAAATAGGTACAATAAGTGAAAAATAAATAATAACAATATATATATATATATATATATAAAAAGTGACCGTGCTAAAGTGAGTATGCTGAGCAAATATAAAATGCAAAAAGCAAAAAAATATATTTTTTTATATATTATTAGTGCAACAGAACAATATATTGGAGTGTTAAAATTAATGTGTATATATATATGAAAAAATATATATATAAAAAAATAAATAGTGACTCAAATGTATAGCAAGCTCTATAATATTATGCTCCCAATTAACAACGTGACACACAAAAATGCCCACAAATAAAGAGTGAAAAAGGACAAATAATAAACGCTATGTGCAGTACCTTTATGCTGCAAGGGTCCCCGGGATGTGCCAGCGCCTTGACGCGCGTTTCGGCGTACCTTCGTCAGGGGGTGGCAACATCCAGGGTGAAGGAGATTAAAAAGGGCAAATGAGCCAATGAGAGAAGAGTGAGTACGGCGTGACGCGCGCTGACCTCAACTGCTGCCAGGCAACCCCCTGACGCTGGTGCACGTGTAACCCCCCCGCGTCGCAGCATGATGATGCGGCGCAGAGGGACGTAGCCACAGCGGGCGGGATCACCGGGAGAGTGACGACAGGGCGCGTGCAACTCAGTCCACTGTCATTGGACACAGGAGTCACATGGTACAAAGGTCCTGTGACTACCAAAAGTAAAACCGAAAAGATGCAGGATTGGACAGATACCGTCACATGGTACATAAGGTCCTATGTCATATAAACAATTTACCATGAATGATGAGTGTAAACTAAATAACTATAAATAAATAAAAAAATGAAAAATAATTACAATAATGGCCGCAATGCATATAGATATATATACACATGTACATTCAAATATCCATAAACAATAGCAAATCAATATAACATATAATAATAATATTAATAAGACAATAATACTAATACAACAGGAAATATAATAAGAAATAATATAAAAAAAATAAATAATAATAATGAAATGAAGTAAAAAAGGTAATAAATAAATAAAATAAAAATAAATATAAAAATAAAAATAAAAAATGGAAAATAATAAATAAAAATAATAAATTGGAAATAATAAGGATATATAAATATATAGAAATGAACATGAGGTAAATATAAATAGAAAAAAATATAGAAAAAAACAATAAATAATAACCATTAATCATATATACAGTTGATCAAATATTAATAATATATTTTCTTCTTTTCTTTTTTCCCCCTCTTTTTCATTTTTCCATTTTCTCCGACAACGGCACAAGATGGATCCATGGTACAGCAAGAAAAACCATCCAGGTAAAGGAGAATAAATTACTATAAATATACAAAATATACATATTAAAAGGTGTGCATAAACAATAATAATACTGCCTATAATCAAAATGTGCATGTTTGTACATATAAATACGCACACACATACACAAACACATATATATAATATATAAAAATAACAGAATAGGACCAATATGACATAAAATAATATAGAATATAAAATAAATAGATTAAAAATATATATATAATAATAAATGCCCATAATACATATTCAATAACTAATAAAATCTGATATAAAAATATATATAAATATAGATATAAAATACAAAAAATGCTGGATGACGGGGTGGTCAAAGAAAAGGAACATAGCTGATACTCTCATTAAGGCCATATGGATGTATAGAATTTAACGTCCATATCCATCTCGTCTCCATCTGTGCTAGTTTCTGACTTATTTTGCCTCCACGTATTGAATATGGAATCATGTCAATGCCTCTAACGCGAAATTTACTCGAATCACAGTTGTGAAATTGTTTGAAATGTCTTGAATGGTTTTTAGGGCAGATAAATCATTTTCAATTTTTGCCGCATTAATGCCAATAACATGTTCTCTCACTCTGACCTTTAACTGTCTTGTAGTTAGGCCAACATAAATTTTTGAACATGGACATGTTGCATAATAAATAACTGCCTTAGTGTCACAACTAATGTGATGCCTGATACAATAACTCTTTGATCCAGAAGAATCAGTAAAGGTATCAATTTTGTCTATATTGGAACAGGCAACACAATGGCCACATTGATAAGAACCATTTTTTTGTGGAATCTGTGACAGGAAAGTAGACCTACATTCATAATGATAATGACTTCTTACTAGCATATCACGAAGATTACGAGAACGGCGGAAAGTTATACTAGGGAATTCTGTAAGGTATTTCGACAAGGTTTGATCCGCCATAAGAATTGGCCATGATTGATGTAATATTTCTCTCAACTTCTGATTCTGAATATTATAGTTTGTAATAAACCGGACAACTGATGATGTGGTCTTTTTAGCCCTAGAGTATAATAAGTTGTTCCTAGATGTATGTTTGGCTCTATTCAATGCTCTTTTGACACAACGATGGCTATAACCACGATCTAAAAACCGAGCTTTCAATTCTTCAGCCCTCCTCTCAAAATCACGGTCATTGGAGCACAGTCTTCTAAGTCTCAAAAATTGACTTACTGGAATAGAGCGTACAAGAGATGTAGGATGGGAAGAAGACGCATGTAATAGAGAATTAGTTGATGTTTGTTTCCTATAAATATCAGTTTGAAGGATATTGTCAACATCGCGCCTAACAAACAAATCTAGGAACTCAATGCTGTTCCTGTCATAATGATATGTAAGATGAATATTTAAAGAGTTATTGTTCAGTTGTGACATGAACAACTCTAATGATTCGGGAGTACCCTGCCAAATAAAGAAAATATCATCAATGTATCGTGTCCATAATAGGACACGATACATTAGATGAGAGCAATCATCAGATGCAAAGAGATCCCTCTCCCACAGCCCCAGGAATAAATTAGCATATGCCGGTGCATATGGCGCACCCATTGCAGTGCCCTGGAGCTGCAGGTAGCGGGACCCCTTAAAAGTAAAAAAGTTATGAGACAAACTAAATTCCAGAATCTCCGTAACAAAAGTAACCATAGAAAGAGAGATATTTGACATGGATAAAAAATATCTCGTAGCTTGTATTCCATCACAATGTCTGATGCTGGTATATAATGTTTCAACATCACATGTAACCAATAATGCATCATCATCAATATGTAAGCCATCAATTTGCTTTAGAAAATCAATAGTATCTTGTATATAAGATGGAAGACATTCTACTAAAGGTAGTTAGGCCCAGTATGGATTGCACGTCATTGCACAAAGGTTAGAAGGGGTACCGTATCCCTGGATAACATGTATGGATAGCGTACACATTCAAAATATATGTCTATACAGCATGAGGCAGGCTCAGACGGTGTTAGGCCCAGTATGGATTGCACGTCATTGCACAAAGGTTAGAAGGGGTACCGTATCCCCGGATAACATGTATGGATAGCGTACACATTCAAAATATATGTCTATACAGCATGAGGCAGGCTCAGACGGTGTTAGGCCCAGTATGGATTGCACGTCATTGCACAAAGGTTAGAAGGGGTACCGTATCCCCAGATAACATGTATGGATAGCGTACACATTCAAAATATATGTCTATACAGCATGAGGCAGGCTCAGACGGTGTTAGGCCCAGTATGGATTGCACGTCATTGCACAAAGGTTAGAAAGGGTACCGTATCCCTGGATAACATGTATGGATAGCGTACACATTCAAAATATATGTCTATACAGCATGAGGCAGGCTCAGAGGTGTTAGGCCCAGTATGGATTGCACGTCATTGCACAAAGGTTAGAAGGGGTACCGTATCCCCGGATAACATGTATGGATAGCGTACACATTCAAACTATATGTCTATACAGCATGAGGCAGGCTCAGACGGTGTTAGGCCCAGTATGGATTGCACGTCATTGCACAAAGGTTAGAAGGGGTACCGTATCCCCGGATAACATGTATGGATAGTGTACACATTCAAAATATATGTCTATACAGCATGAGGCAGGCTCAGATGGTGTTAGGCCCAGTATGGATTGCACGTCATTGCACAAAGGTTAGAAGGGGTACCGTATCCCCGGATAACATGTATGGATAGCGTACACATTCAAAATATATGTCTATACAGCATGAGGCAGGCTCAGACGGTGTTAGGCCCAGTATGGATTGCACGTCATTGCACAAAGGTTAGAAAGGGTACCGTATCCCTGGATAACATGTATGGATAGCGTACACATTCAAAATATATGTCTATACAGCATGAGGCAGGCTCAGACGGTGTTAGGCCCAGTATGGATTGCACGTCATTGCACAAAGGTTAGAAGGGGTACCGTATCCCCGGATAACATGTATGGATAGCGTACACATTCAAAATATATGTCTATACAGCATGAGGCAGGCTCAGACGGTGTTAGGCCCAGTATGGATTGCACGTCATTGCACAAAGGTTAGAAAGGGTACCGTATCCCTGGATAACATGTATGGATAGCGTACACATTCAAAATATATGTCTATACAGCATGAGGCAGGCTCAGAGGTGTTAGGCCCAGTATGGATTGCACGTCATTGCACAAAGGTTAGAAGGGGTACCGTATCCCAGGATAACATGTATGGATAGCGTACACATTCAAAATATATGTCTATACAGCATGAGGCAGGCTCAGACGGTGTTAGGCCCAGTATGGATTGCACGTCATTGCACAAAGGTTAGAAGGGGTACCGTATCCCCGGATAACATGTATGGATAGTGTACACATTCAAAAGATATGTCTATACAGCATGAGGCAGGCTCAGACGGTGTTAGGCCCAGTATGGATTGCACGTCATTGCACAAAGGTTAGAAGCGGTACCGTATCCCCGGATAACATGTATGGATAGCGTACACATTCAAAATATATGTCTATACAGCATGAGGCAGGCTCAGACGGTGTTAGGCCCAGTATGGATTGCACGTCTTTGCAAAAAGGTTAGAAGGGGTACCGTATCCCCGGATAACATGTATGGATAGCGTACACATTCAAAATATATGTCTATACAGCATGAGGCAGGCTCAGACGGTGTTAGGCCCAGTATGGATTGCACGTCATTGCACAAAGGTTAGAAGGGGTACCGTATCCCCGGATAACATGTATTGATAGCGTACACATTCAAAATATATGTCTATACAGCATGAGGCAGGCTCAGACGGTGTTAGGCCCAGTATGGATTGCACGTCATTGCACAAAGGTTAGAAGGGGTACCGTATCCCCGGATAACATGTATGGATAGTGTACACATTCAAAACATATGTCTATACAGCATGAGGCAGGCTCAGACGGTGTTAGGCCCAGTATGGATTGCACGTCATTGCACAAAGGTTAGAAGGGGTACCGTATCCCCGGATAACATGTATGGATAGCGTACACATTCAAAATATATGTCTATACAGCATGAGGCAGGCTCAGACGGTGTTGGCCCAGTATGGATTGCACGTCATTGCAAAAATGTTAGAAGGGGTACCGTATCCCCGGATAACATGTATGGATAGCGTACACATTCAAAATATATGTCTATACAGCATGAGGCAGGCTCAGACGGTGTTAGGCCCAGTATGGATTGCACGTCATTGCACAAAGGTTAGAAGGGGTACCGTATCCCCGGATAACATGTATGGATAGTGTACACATTCAAAATATATGTCTATACAGCATGAGGCAGGCTCAGACGGTGTTAGGCCCAGTATGGATTGCACGTCATTGCACAAAGGTTACAAGGGGTACCGTATCCCCGGATAACATGTATGGATAGCGTACACATTCAAAATATATGTCTATACAGCATGAGGCAGGCTCAGACGGTGTTAGGCCCAGTATGGATTGCACGTCATTGCAAAAAGGTTAGAAGGGGTACCGTATCCCCGGATAACATGTATGGATAGCGTACACATTCAAAATATATGTCTATACAGCATGAGGCAGGCTCAGACGGTGTTAGGCCCAGTATGGATTGCACGTCATTGCACAAAAGTTAGAAGGGGTACCGTATCCCCGGATAACATGTATGGATAGCGTACACATTCAAAATATATGTCTATACAGCATGAGGCAGGCTCAGACGGTGTTAGGCCCAGTATGGATTGCACGTCATTGCACAAAGGTTAGAAGGGGTACCGTATCCCCGGATAACATGTATGGATAGTGTACACATTCAAAATATATGTCTATACAGCATGAGGCAGGCTCAGACGGTGTTAGGCCCAGTATGGATTGCACGTCATTGCACAAAGGTTAGAAGGGGTACCGTATCCCCGGATAACATGTATGGATAGCGTACACATTCAAAATATATGTCTATACAGCATGAGGCAGGCTCAGACGGTGTTAGGCCCAGTATGGATTGCACGTCATTGCAAAAAGGTTAGAAGGGGTACCGTATCCCCGGATAACATATATGGATAGTGTACACATTCAAAATATATGTCTATACAGCATGAGGCAGGCTCAGACGGTGTTAGGCCCAGTATGGATTGCACGTCATTGCACAAAGGTTAGAAGGGGTACCGTATCCCTGGATAACATGTATGGATAGCGTACACATTCAAAATATATGTCTATACAGCATGAGGCAGGCTCAGACGGTGTTAGGCCCAGTATGGATTGCACGTCATTGCACAAAGGTTAGAAGGGGTACCGTATCCCCGGATAACATGTATGGATAGCGTACACATTCAAAATATATGTCTATACAGCATGAGGCAGGCTCAGACGGTGTTAGGCCCAGTATGGATTGCACGTCATTGCACAAAGGTTAGAAGGGGTACCGTATCCCCGGATAACATGTATGGATAGCGTACACATTCAAAATATATGTCTATACAGCATGAGGCAGGCTCAGACGGTGTTAGGCCCAGTATGGATTGCACGTCATTGCACAAAGGTTAGAAGGGGTACCGTATCCCCGGATAACATGTATGGATAGTGTACACATTCAAAATATATGTCTATACAGCATGAGGCAGGCTCAGACGGTGTTAGGCCCAGTATGGATTGCACGTCATTGCACAAAGGTTAGAAGGGGTACCGTATCCCTGGATAACATGTATGGATAGCGTACACATTCAAAATATATGTCTATACAGCATGAGGCAGGCTCAGACGGTGTTAGGCCCAGTATGGATTGCACGTCATTGCACAAAGGTTAGAAGGGGTACCGTATCCCCGGATAACATGTATGGATAGCGTACACATTCAAAATATATGTCTATACAGCATGAGGCAGGCTCAGACGGTGTTAGGCCCAGTATGGA
Source organism: Dendrobates tinctorius (assembly GCF_039654945.1). NCBI lineage: Eukaryota > Metazoa > Chordata > Amphibia > Anura > Dendrobatidae > Dendrobates > Dendrobates tinctorius. Next base: position 14,685,033 of record NW_027361794.1, read on the forward strand.
TTGCACGTCATTGCACAAAGGTTAGAAGGGGTACCGTATCCCCGGATAACATGTATGGATAGTGTACACATTCAAAATATATGTCTATACAGCATGAGGCAGGCTCAGACGGTGTTAGGCCCAGTATGGATTGCACGTCATTGCACAAAGGTTAGAAGGGGTACCGTATCCCCGGATAACATGTATGGATAGCGTACACATTCAAAATATATGTCTATACAGCATGAGGCAGGCTCAGACGGTGTTAGGCCCAGTATGGATTGCACGTCATTGCACAAAGGTTAGAAGGGGTACCGTATCCCCGGATAACATGTATGGATAGTGTACACATTCAAAATATATGTCTATACAGCATGAGGCAGGCTCAGACGGTGTTAGGCCCAGTATGGATTGCACGTCATTGCACAAAGGTTAGAAGGGGTACCGTATCCCCGGATAACATGTATGGATAGCGTACACATTCAAAATATATGTCTATACAGCATGAGGCAGGCTCAGACGGTGTTAGGCCCAGTATGGATTGCACGTCATTGCACAAAGGTTAGAGGGGGTACCGTATCCCCGGATAACATGTATGGATAGCGTACACATTCAAAATATATGTCTATACAGCATGAGGCAGGCTCAGACGGTGTTAGGCCCAGTATGGATTGCACGTCATTGCACAAAGGTTTAAGGGGTACTGTATCCCCGGATAACATGTATGGATAGCGTACACATTCAAAATATATGTCTATACAGCATGAGGCAGGCTCAGACGGTGTTAGGCCCAGTATGGATTGCACGTCATTGCACAAAGGTTAGAAGGGGTACCGTATCACCGGATAACATGTATGGATAGCGTACACATTCAAAATATATGTCTATACAGCATGACGCAGGCTCAGACGGTGTTAGGCCCAGTATGGATTGCACGTCATTGCACAAAGGTTAGAAGGGGTACCGTATCCCCGGATAACATGTATGGATAGTGTACACATTCAAAATATATGTCTATACAGCATGAGGCAGGCTCAGACGGTGTTAGGCCCAGTATGGATTGCACGTCATTGCACAAAGGTTAGAAGGGGTACCGTATCCCTGGATAACATGTATGGATAGCGTACACATTCAAAATATATGTCTATACAGCATGAGGCAGGCTCAGACGGTGTTAGGCCCAGTATGGATTGCACGTCATTGCACAAAGGTTAGAAGGGGTACCGTATCCCCGGATAACATGTATGGATAGCGTACACATTCAAAATATATGTCTATACAGCATGAGGCAGGCTCAGACGGTGTTAGGCCCAGTATGGATTGCACGTCATTGCACAAAGGTTAGAAGGGGTACCGTATCCCCGGATAACATGTATGGATAGTGTACACATTCAAAATATATGTCTATACAGCATGAGGCAGGCTCAGACGGTGTTAGGCCCAGTATGGATTGCACGTCATTGCACAAAGGTTAGAAGGGGTACCGTATCCCCGGATAACATGTATGGATAGTGTACACATTCAAAATATATGTCTATACAGCATGAGGCAGGCTCAGACGGTGTTAGGCCCAGTATGGATTGCACGTCATTGCACAAAGGTTAGAAAGGGTACCGTATCCCTGGATAACATGTATGGATAGCGTACACATTCAAAATATATGTCTATACAGCATGAGGCAGGCTCAGACGGTGTTAGGCCCAGTATGGATTGCACGTCATTGCACAAAGGTTAGAAGGGGTACCGTATCCCCGGATAACATGTATGGATAGCGTACACATTCAAAATATATGTCTATACAGCATGAGGCAGGCTCAGACGGTGTTAGGCCCAGTATGGATTGCACGTCATTGCACAAAGGTTAGAAAGGGTACCGTATCCCCGGATAACATGTATGGATAGCGTACACATTCAAAATATATGTCTCAGGAGGCAGGCTCAGACGGTGTCAGGCACAGTATGGATTTGACGGCCCAGATTACACAGCGGAGGAGCAGGGAGAGGTAAAGATTGCAAATGCTGGAGCCCTGGCCAAGCAAGGGGGGCCCACTCGTGGGCGTCGGTACTAGCACTGGGCCCCTCATAGTACAGCGGTGTGTCTGACGGCGGGTGTGCACCACCACCGTCAGAGACACTTGATTGCACTATGAGGGACCCTGTGCCAGTGCCCGCGCCCAAGAGTCGGCCTACCCACCTGTCCAGGGCAACGGCACTCGCACGGTGTCATGCGCTAGGTGGTGACCCCGGCCATGGGGGGGGAGGCAGCACAGTTAGTTAGTTTTAGAAAGTGGCATATGTTGATGTTGGACATTCAACTGATGCAAAAGGCGAAATAGGTGAAGTACCAGGAAGAGGTGGACCAAAGCAAGCCATTTTTCTGTCACCCTATGTGTCATCAGGGGAAGGTGGGACAAAATCCTTGGAAACCCATGCATGGTTCATTTTAATGAAGGTTAGATCATCCACATTTTGGGTTGACAGTAGTGTTGAGCATTCCGATACCGCAAGTATCGGGTATCGGCCGATACTTGCTGTATCGGAATTCCGATACCGACTTCCGATATTTTTTCAATATCGGAAGTCGGCATCGGAATCGGAAGTTCAAAGTTGATTGACAGCCTGACGTCATCATGATGCGTGGTGTGTGCGCATCATGATGCGCCGTCATTTCGGGCCTTCCGGGGGTCTCTGCCGGCCTGCCGGGGGGCTGTGCCGGCCTGCCGGGGGGCTGTGTGGACTGCCCGGGGTCTGTACCGGCCTGCCGGGGGGCTGTGCCGGCCTGCCGGTGGTCTGTGCACCCTGTGGGGGTCTGTACCGGCCTGCCGGGGGGCTGTGCCGGCCTGCCGGTGGTCTGTGCACCCTGTGGGGGTCTGTACCGGCCTGCCGGGGGGCTGTGCCGGCCTGCCGGTGGTCTGTGCACCCTGTGGGGGTCTGTACCGGCCTGCCGGGGGGCTGTGCCGGCCTGCCGGGGGGGCTGTGCTGATGTCCGGGGGTCTGTGCAAGCATCGTCCGATGGGACTACAAGTCCCATCTGGCGATGCCTGCTACCATGACAGTGATTGACACATTAGCCAATGATGGGACAGTAGTAGTCCCATCATCCGGCTAATGTGTTAAATGTTAAAAAAAAAAAAAAAAAAAATACTACATACATACTACATGCATGCCACATACATACTACATGCTACATACATACTACATACATACTACATACATACTACATACATACCACATATATACTACATACATACTACATACATAACACATATATACTACATACATACTACATACATACTACATACATACTACATGCATGCTACATACATACTACATGCTACATACATACTACATATATACTACATGCATGCTACATACATACTACATGCTACATACATACTACATATATACTACATACATACTACATACATACTACATGCATGCTACATACATACTACATGCTACATACATACTACATATATACTACATGCATGCTACATACATACTACATGCTACATACATACTACATATATACTACATACATACTACATACATACTACATGCATGCTACATACATACTACATGCTACATACATACCACATATATACTACATACATACTACATACATACAATACATTCATACAATACATACATAGACATACAGTACATATAACATAGAGTAACATACTTACCAATACTTGTCACATTGTTCCCCGAAGCCATTGTCTTTTACGGAATAAATATTAACATAACAAACCACAAAAATACTCACCCACGATCCGAAGCAGTCCACGAGTGTGTCCCACGACGATCTTGGGTAGAGAACTGCAGCATCAGCTGTTGCTGCCGTTCTCTACGGGCTGCAGGAATCCAATGACCGAAGGTAGGTATCCTTCCGCACTGTATTCCTCCGCCACTTAAAAAAAAAAAAAGTCCCTAGTCTCACTTTATGCCATTGCTGTGTGGGAAATTCCCACGCAGCAATGGCATAAAGTGAGACTAGGGACTTTTTTTTTTTTTAAGTGGCGGAGGAATACAGTGCGGAAGGATACCTACCTTCCGTCATTGGATTCCTGCAGCCCGTAGAGAACGGCAGCAACAGCTGATGCTGCAGTTCTCTACCCAAGATCGTCGTGGGACACACTCGTGGACTGCTTCGGATCGTGGGTGAGTATTTTTGTGGTTTGTTATGTTAATATTTATTCCGTAAAAGACAATGGCTTCGGGGAACAATGTGACAAGTATTGGTAAGTATGTTACTCTATGTTATATGTACTGTATGTCTATGTATGTATTGTATGAATGTATTGTATGTATGTAGTATGTATGTAGTATATATGTGGTATGTATGTAGCATGTAGTATGTATGTAGCATGCATGTAGTATGTATGTAGTATGTATGTAGTATATATGTAGTATGTATGTAGCATGTAGTATGTATGTAGCATGCATGTAGTATATATGTAGTATGTATGTAGCATGTAGTATGTATGTAGCATGCATGTAGTATATATGTAGTATGTATGTAGCATGTGGTATGTATGTAGTATATATGTAGTATGTATGTAGCATGTAGTATGTATGTAGCATGCATGTAGTATATATGTAGTATGTATGTAGCATGTAGTATGTACACTCACTGGCCACTTTATTAGGTACACCTGTCCAACTGTGTGTTAAGACTTAATTTCTAATCAGCCAATCACATGGCGGCAACTCAGTGCATTTAGGCATGTAGACATGGTCAAGACAATCTCCTGCAGTTCAAACCGAGCATCAGTATGGGGAAGAAAGGTGATTTGAGTGCCTTTGAACGTGGCATGATTGTTGGTGCCAGAAGGGCTGGTCTGAGTATTTCAGAAACTGCTGATCTACTGGGATTTTCACGCACAACCATCTCTAGGGTTTACAGAGAATGGTCCGAAAAAGAAAAAAAATCCAGTGAGCGGCAGTTCTGTGGCCGGAAATGCCTTGTTGATGCCAGAGGTCAGAGGAGAATGGGCATACTGGTTCGAGCTGATAGAAAGGCAACAGTGACTCAAATTGCCACCCGTTACAACCAAGGTAGGCAGAAGAGCATCTCTGAACGCACAGTGCGTCGAACTTTGAGGCAGATGGGCTACAGCAGCAGAAGACCACACTGGGTACCACTCCTCTCAGCTAAGAACAGGAAACTGAGGCTACAATTTGCACAAGCTCATCGAAATTGGACAGTAGAAGATTGGAAAAACGTTGCCTGGTCTGATGAGTCTCGATTTCTGCTGCGACATTCGGATGGTAGGGTCAGAATTTGGCGTAAACAACATGAAAGCATGGATCCATCCAGCCTTGTATCAACGGTTCAAGCTGGTGGTGGTGGTGTCATGGTGTGGGGAATTTTTTCTTGGCACTCTTTGGGCCCCTTGGTACCAATTGAGCATCGTTGCAACGCCACAGCCTACCTGAGTATTGTTGCTGACCATGTCCATCCCTTTATGACCACAATGTACCCAACATCTGATGGCTACTTTCAGCAGGATAATGCGCCATGTCATAAAGCTCGAATCATCTCAGATTGGTTTCTTGACCATGACAATGAGTTCACTGTACTCAAATGGCCTCCTCAGTCACCAGATCTCAATCCAATAGAGCATCTTTGGGATGTGGTGGAACGGGAGATTCGCATCAGGGATGTGCAGCCGACAAATCTGCGCCAACTGTGTGATGCCATCATGTCAATATGGTCCAAAATCTCTGAGGAATGCTTCCAGCACCTTGTTGAATCTCTGCCACGAAGAATTGAGGCAGTTCTGAAGGCAAAAGGGGGTCCAACCCGTTACTAGCATGGTGTACCTAATAAAGTGGCCAGTGAGTGTATGTAGCATATATGTAGTATGTATGTAGTATGTATGTAGCATGCATGTAGTATATATGTAGTATGTATGTAGCATATATGCAGTATGTATGTAGCATGTAGTATATATGTAGTATGCATGTTGCATGCATGTAGTATATATGTAGTATGTATGTTGCATGTAGTATGTATGTAGTATGTATGTTGCATGTAGTATATATGTAGTATGAATGTAGCATGTATGTAGTATGTAGTATGAATGTAGCATGTATGTAGTATGCATGTTGTATGTATGTAGCATGTAATTTTTTTTTTTTTTTTTTTTTACATTCAACACATTAGCCGGATGATGGGACTACTACTGTCCCATCATTGGCTAATGTGTCAATCACTGTCATGGTAGCAGGCATCGCCCGATGGGACTTGTAGTCCCATCGGACGATGCCTGCACAGACCCCCGAAGCCTGCACAGCCCCCCGGCAGGCCGGCACAGCCCACCGGAGCCTGCACAGCCCCCCTGGCAGGCCGGCACAGCCCCCCGGCAGGCCGGCACAGCCCACCGGAGCCTGCACAGCCCCCCGGCAGGCCGGCACAGCCCACCGGAGCCTGCACAGCCCCCCTGGCAGGCCGGCACAGCCCCCCGGCAGGCCGGCACAGACCACCAGAGCCTGCACAGACCCCCTGGCAGGCCGGCACAGCCCCCCGAAAGGCCCGTACAGACCCCAGAGAGGCTGTACAAGGGAAAAACAGGATTTTTCTTATTCCGATACCGGAAGTCCCATAGACTTGAATGGGACTTCCGGTATCGGAATCGGCGATACCGATACTTTTTTTTAAGATCGGGCGATCCATTCCGATCCGATACTTTGAAGTATCGGATGGTATCGCTCAACTCTAGTTGACAGACGGGTCCTTTTTTCGGTCAGGATTGATCCAGCTGCACTGAAGACTCTTTCCGATAGCACACTTGCAGCTGGGCAAGCGAGCTCCTGTAAGGCATATTGGGCCAATTCAGGCCAGGTGTCCAGGTTAGCGGCCCAATAGTCAAAGGGGAATGACCTGTGTGGGAGAACATCGATATGGGAGGAAAAGTAGTTTGTAACCATAGTTGACAACTGCTGTCTCCTGTCACTTTCCATCGATGCAGTATTACCAGTTGTGTGAGCGGTATTTGAAAAATCAGTCCACAACATTGTCATGAAACCCCTGTCTCCAACGCCACTTCTGCTGTGTGCACCACGAACACCTCTGCCAAGCTGCCCCCGGCCCGTACGGCTCGTGTGAGAACCATCACCGCTGCTGTGTGCTGGGAATGCCTCAAGCAACCGATTTACCAGAGTTGCTTGTTTATTAGCCAATATTAGGTCAAGGTTCTCCTGTGGCATGATGTTTTGTAATTTGCCTTTATAGCGTGGATCCAGGATGCTGGCCAACCAGTAGTCGTCATCGTTCATCATTTTGGCAATGCGGGGGTCCCTTTTTAGGATCCGCAAGGCATAATCTGACATGTGGGCCAATGTTCCCGGTGTCAATGATGCACTGCGAGTGCTGGGTGGAGGAGCACTTTCTGGCAAATCCACATCCCTCCAGTCACGCACAAACCCTGTACCAGACCTTGCCACGCCAACATTTTCACTTGCCCCACGAGATGCATCCTCCTCCCCTAAGTAATCATCCCCATCATCCTCCTCCTCCTCCTCCTCTTCTTCCTCCACCTCGTCCAGGAGAGGTCCCTGAGCAGACAATGGCTGAATGTCATCAAGGATTCCCTCCTCCTCTTCCTCCTCATCAACATTGGCTGCAGACGCCTGCTCCTTAAGGTGCGTCAAAGTTTGCATGAGCAGACGCATAAGTGGGATGCTCATGCTTAGGATGGCGTCGTCTGCGCTTACCAGCCGTGTGCATTCCTCAAAACACTGAAGGACTTTACAAAGGTCTTTCAGCTTCGACCACTGCACGCCTGTCAACTCCATGTCTGCTCTCAAAGTGCCTGGCCGTGTATCCTCCCACAAATGCATTATGGCCTGCCTCTGCTCGCACAGCCGCTCCACCATGTGCAGGGTGGAGTTTCACCTTGTTGCAATGTCGATAATGAGGCGGTGGTTGGGAAGGTGGAGCAATCGCTGCAGCTTCTGCATACGAACGGAGTGTACAGGCGACCGGCGGATGTGCGCGCACAGTCTTCGCACCTTCTGGAGCAGGGCTGTTAACTCCGGATAATTTTTGAGGAAGCACTGCACCACCAGGTTCAAGGTGTGAGCCAAGCAAGGTATGTGGCTGAGTTTTGAAAGGGCTATGGCTGCCACAAAATTATGGCCATTATCACTAACTACCTTGCCTGCCTCAAGATGTACACTGCCCAGCCATGACTCAGTTTGTCGCTTCAAGTACTCGGCCAGCACCTCGGCGGTGTGTCTGTCGCCCAAACACATCATCTGCAACACAGCCTGCTGACGCTTTCCACTAGCTGCTCGATAGGGGGACACATCGTGTGCAACAGTGGCAGCTGCAGATGGAGTGCTCGTACGACTGCGCTCTGTGGACGAGCTGTCGCTTCTGGAGGAGGAGGAGGAGGAGGGTCGAGCGCCTACAGCCAACTGTTTCCTATACCGTGGGCTAGGCAGCACTGTCCCACCACCGCTGTCCCCTGTGGACCCTGCATCCACCACATTAACCCAGTGCGCAGTGATGGACACGTAACGGCCCTGGCCATGCCGACTGGACCATGCATCAGTTGTGAGGTGCACCTTTCCGCTCACTGACTGCTTGAGTGCATGGACAATGCGGTCTTTCACATGATGGTGGAGGGTTGGGATGGCTTTGCGAGAGAAGAAGTGGCGACTGGGTAGGTCATAGCGTGGTACTGCATAGGCCATGAGTTCGCGGAAAGCTGTGCTTTCCACCAACCGAAAGGGCATCATCTCAAACGAGATTAGTTTGGCAATGTGGGCGTTCAAACCCAGTGTACGCGGATGAGAGACTGAGTACTTTCTTGACCTACTCATAGTGTCTGGGAGGGTGAGCTGGACTTGAGAGCTGCATATGGTGGAAGTAGCGGTGGACAGGGCGGACTGAGAGAGGGTTGATGATGGTGATGGAGTTGGTGTTCTTTCTGATGGCCTAGAATCAGTCTTTCGTTGATATAACAGTGGGATTCCCTGACTGCTGTGGCCTTGCAACGACACCTCAACATTTGCTGCTGTGCTAACCGGTGGGCTTACAGTGGGGGAAACAATGTAGCGTTGCTGACTACCTTCGTTGTGATCAGTTGCACATGTGGCACTTGAGGTTTGGTGTTGTGTCCATGCTTGCAAGTGCATGCTGGTTAAATGTCTAAGCATGCAACTGGTATTCAAATTTTTCAGATTTTTCCCTCGGCTAAAGGTCTTTGCGCACTTCTTACAGATAACCTTGGCCTGATCATGACGATTTTGTTCAAAAAACTGCCACACTGCACTCTTCCTACTTTGGCAGACATTTTGCGGCCTAGCACGCTGTGATCTTTTGACCCTCTGGACAAGCTGTCCAGCAACTCTTTTGATGTTTGGAACCTGTCTTTGGAGTGCTCCGGGCCTGCCAGATAACAGCTGTTGCGATGTCGATGTCTGCTGTGGATGCTCCTCATCTGAGCTATTGGAAGCAGCACCCTCTTCCCCCAATGGATGCCAATCTGGGTCAACAACTGGGTCATCCATCACCTCCTCTTCTATGTCATGTGCACCTTTCTCTGTGTCACCGTGTATGATGGTATAGTGTGCGGGAAGGGGCACCTGAGTCTCATCAGGGTCAAAATCTGGCTCTGTACACTGCGAGGACAATGTAGTGCTCTGAGTGAATGTACCAGCAGAATCATCCATCAGCGGCTGTGCATCAGTGCACTCCATGTCAGATTCATCTTGGCCTGGGTAATTCACCATTTCACTTGATAATCCAGGCATGGTATGTGAAAACAGCTCCATGGAGTAATCAGTAGTATGGCCTGCGTCATCCTTCAATCTTGGTTGGGGTGAAGGACACAAGGAAAGGTGTGGTTCATGAACATGAGCCTCCAATGACGACTCAGTGCTTTTACTTTTTACAACTGAAGAAGAGGAGGCGATAGAGCTGGAGGCTGAGTCAGCAATGTAAGACAAAACTTTTTCCTGATGCTCTGCCTTTAAAAGCGGTTTGCCAACTCCTAGAAAACTAAGCGTTCGAGGCCTTATGTAGCCAGACGATGACGCAGGGTCAGTACCTCCTGCATTCGGTCCTATTTTGCTCTTGCCACTACCATCAGATCCACCACCAACACCATCATTACCAGCTGCCAACCCCCGCCCAATTCCACGGCCTCTTCCACCAGCCTTCCTCATTTTTGGTAGAAATGTAGACAAAATCCAACAAACTATATAGTAATGTAAAACAAGGTACAAGGTGTCTATAGGACAGGGGAGTTTTAGAATTTCTGCACACACTTGTGGACAGTGGACACTTGTGAATTGTGTGCGGCCCACTGATATCTGAGCGCTATGTGACACGCTCGATGGCACAGCTGCCTGTGACCAAAGTGACGAGAGGATAATGGAGATTTTGAATCTCTGCGTACACTCGTGGACAGTGGACACTTGTGGATTGTGTGCGGCCCACTGATATCTGAGCGCTATGTGACACGCTCGATGGCACAGCTGCCTGTGACCAAAGTGACGAGAGGATAATGGAGATTTTGAATCTCTGCGTACACTTTTGGACAGTGGACACTTGTGGATTGTGTGCGGCCCACTGATATCTGAGCGCTATGTGACACGCTCGATGGCACAGCTGCCTGTGACCAAAGTGACGAGAGGATAATGGAGATTTTGAATCTCTGCGTACACTTGTGGACAGTGGACACTTGTGGATTGTGTGCGGCCCACTGATATCTGAGCGCTATGTGACACGCTCGATGGCACAGCTGCCTGTGACCAAAGTGACGAGAGGATAATGGAGATTTTGAATCTCTGCGTACACTTTTGGACACTGGACACTTGTGGATTGTGTGCGGCCCACTGATATCTGAGCGCTATGTGACACGCTCGATGGCACAGCTGCCTGTGACCAAAGTGACAAGAGGATAATGGAGATTTTGAATCTCTGCGTACACTTTTGGACACTGGACACTTGTGGATTGTGTGCGGCCCACTGATATCTGAGCGCTATGTGACACGCTCGATGGCACAGCTGCCTGTGACCAAAGTGACGAGAGGATAATGGAGATTTTGAATCTCTGCGTACACTTGTGGACAGTGGACACTTGTGGATTGTGTGCGGCCCACTGATATCTGAGCGCTATGTGACACGCTCGATGGCACAGCTGCCTGTGACCAAAGTGACGAGAGGATAATGGAGATTTTGAATCTCTGCGTACACTTTTGGACACTGGACACTTGTGGATTGTGTGCGGCCCACTGATATCTGAGCGCTATGTGACACGCTCGATGGCACAGCTGCCTGTGACCAAAGTGACAAGAGGATAATGGAGATTTTGAATCTCTGCGTACACTTTTGGACACTGGACACTTGTGGATGGTGTGAGGCCCACTGATATCTGAGCGCTATGTGACACGCTCGATGGCACAGCTGCCTGTGACCAAAGTGACGAGAGGATAATGGAGATTTTGAATCTCTGCGTACACTTGTGGACAGTGGACACTTGTGGATTGTGTGCGGCCCACTGATATCTGAGCGCTATGTGACACGCTCGATGGCACAGCTGCCTGTGACCAAAGTGACGAGAGGATAAGGGAGATTGGATTGCTTTTAAAAAAGCAGTTTGCGGAGCAGTGGGTAAACAGCAATGCCAGCGTGTCAGGAAGCCTTAAAAGGCAGCCCAACAACCAACACCACTGATACACCACAATATAGCCTCCCCTTGCACTGCACACACAGTGACTTTTGTGTTGTGCAGGCCAAATCGCTAGCAGCAGAAGCAGTTTTTTTGTCTTCTTACCTGCCTAACGCTCTCCCTACAGAATCAGCAGCAACCTCTCCCTATACTAAGATCGGCAGAAGTAAGATGGTGGTCAGCGTGCACGCCCTTTTATACCCCCTGTGACGCCCACCAAAGCAAGCCAATCACTTGCATGCCCTTCTGAAAGATGGTGGTGACCTGTGCCTATGTCATCACGTTGCCCACAGTGTCCGTGGATCCTGATTGGCTGAAAAAGAGCGCAAAACAAACTTTTGAAACGCGACTTTGGCGCGTAAGTCGCCGACCTCGTGGCCGACCTCATCCTAGGGTCGGGTTTCATTTCATGAAACCCGACTTTGCCAAAAGTTGGCGACTTTTGAATTTTTTCGACCCGTTTCGCTCAACTCTAGTTCTCAGTACTTACTGTTGTATTTCCATGGGTGGGGGTCACTGTAGATGTTATCTTGTGAGAGGTGCTATAGCATAGAGATGGAATCAGGACTAGCGTCTTTGATGATCTATTCCACACCAGGAAGTGTTGAGCAGCTCTTGCTAATTTATAACAAACAGCTCCCACAATCCCTCTCTGTTGTCCATGTATTGGGGCCTATAAATTTAGAAACATTCTGTAGGGTGCACGCATTCAGCAAAGCATAGCATTAGCTAAGCATCAAGTAAAAGCAGTTATTCCATGTCAGTTAGTCAGGACTGGAGTCAGGTGACCCACACTTGGCTCTCCCCTTTAACCATTTGCTTTATTTCTATCCTCCTGTGTTCCTTTGCCATCCACATTCACCGCCCTATCCCCCCTCCATCACGACTCATAAACATCAGCCCCTCTAAACCTCCCTCTCCCATGTACAGCTCCTATGCACTTCTCACCTTCCTGAAAAACCTCAGCCCATCTTGCCCAAACACATCGCAGAATAAAATGTCTTACAATTCCAATAACTACTTGCTCTTTATCTTCCTACTCCTACTGATTTTGGGGGGACATCTCCCCAAACCCTGGTCCACTATCCCCCAACCCCTACCCTACCTCATATCAAAACCATACTAATCGTATTAATATTACTGCCACTCCCTCATCTCCTTCTTTTAATTGTGCCCTCTGGAATCCACGGTCGGTATGTAACAAGCTTCCTTTCCTGCACAATTACTTTCTGAACCACTCTCTGAATCTGTTGGCCCTCACTGAAACCTGAGTCCAGGATTCTGACACAGTCTCCCCTTCTGCCATTTCCCATGGTGGCTTACAAGTCTTCCATTCCCCGAGACCCACAAACAGACTTGGTGGTGGAGACTGCATACTCCTGTCCCCACAACGCACTTTCCAGGTCATCCCCCCAGTTCCATCACTCTCATTCCCTTTTGAGGTCCACACCATCAGGCTCTCTCATCCTCTCTCCCTTAGAGTAGCAGTCATATATCGGCCTCCAGGCTCACTCACCCACCTCCTTGACCATTTCTCAGCCTGGCTGCCACACTTCATGTCCTCAGAGCTACCAACCCTTATCCTGGGAGACTTCAACATCACCATTAACAACCCCACTTCCACATCTGCATCCCAGCTTCTATCAATAACCAATTCTCTAGGCCTATCACAGCTCTCAACCTCTGAGACACACAAGGACGGTACACCCTTGACCTGGTCTTTGTCTGGCTCTGTTCAATCCCCTACCTAAATAACTCACCGCTTCCCCTCTCTGACCACAACATTTTCTCCTTCATGCTCACAAATCCTCGCCCACCCCAGCACACTCCTACCTACCACACATTCAGAAATCTACAAGCCATTAACCCTCATACACGTTCAGACTCCCTACATTCATCACTGTCCCCAATCTCCTCTTTTTCCTGTCCTGATCTGGCTGGCTGTTCCTCACTACAATGACACTCTCAGAAGCACCCTTAACCAAGTGGCGCCCCTCACCCTCAGAACCTCCAAACACAAAGTAAAACAGCCCTGGCTCACATCGCAAACTCGACTTCTCCAGCAATGCTGTAGGAGTGCTGAACGCTTAAGGAGAAAAACCTTTTATCAGAAGACTTCATCCACTTCAAATTTATGTTAAGAAGCTATAACTCTGCCCTTCACCTCGCCAAACAGACCTACTTCACCACCCTTGTCACCTCACTATCCAACAACCCTGTTAGCGTGGCTGGTCTGGAGTTGGAATCTCCAGGAGTGGACCCTCTGGGCAGTGGCACCAAGGGGCCCCGGGCGAGCTGCCAGGTGGTACCGACCCTTATACAGGGACCGTTAGTAGCAGGCCCAGGGGTTCGAGTACCACAGTAGCCGGTACCGAGAGGGGCAGCTCACGATGGACTGGAGTAGGATTGTGGGACTGAAGTGTAGATGACAGAACAGAGCTGGAACACAGGGGACAGGAATGGAGTAAGACAGTAGACTGGAACGTGGAGGGATGGCTGGAGCAGGAAAACAGGAGACAGGATTAGAGGAGGACAGAAGGACTGGAGCAGGATGGAACTGGAACACCGGAGGCAGGACTGGAGTAGGATGGAAGGACTGGAGCAGGATGGAATAGGAACACTGGAGACAGTACTGGAGTAGGACGGCAGGAGTGGGGCAGGATGGAACAGGAACACTGGAGGCAGAACTGGAGTAGGACGGCAGGACTGGAGCAGGATGGAACAGGAACACCGGAGGCAGGACTGGAGTAGGAAGGCAGGACTGGAGCAGGATGGAACAGGAACACTGAAGGCAGGACTGGAGTAGGACGGCAGGACTGGAGCAGGATGGAATAGGAACACCGGAGGCAGGACTGGAGCACAGCAGGGAACTCGGATAACAGGACTGAGAGGCTGCTGCAGGGAGCAGACGAGAACGGGACTGCATGACTGCAGAGAGCACACGATGAAGCGAGGCCCAGTGTTCTAGGCAACACAACGATCAGGCGCCTCCCTCAGGGGGAAGCGGCCTGATATGCCCCTGCCTGGTCTGCCATTGGTTAGGGGGTGCTTCCGGGTCAGGGCATAGCCGGAGCACAAGAAGCAGAAGGGAGATGCGGCTGCGGCCTATGGCGCATGCGCATTGCATGCAAAGACGCCGTCGGCAGCGTGCCTTTCAGAGGTGACCGCTGTGGCTGTCGGGCGGTGAGGGGCTGCGGCGTGGGAGCGATGGCCGGGTGAGTATGCGTAGACGGTGTGACAAACCCCAAGAAACTTTTTGACACCTTTCACTTCCTCCTCGGGCCAAAAGCACAAGCCCCTATCACAAACATTTGTGGTGGTGACCTGACCTCCTACTTTATAAAGAAAATAGATAACATCTGTTAGGAAATCCACTCCCAACCACCAAGTGCTGTGACTCCCATCCCTCCCTGCATTTCCCCTGGCTCACTCTCCACATTTGATCCCATCACAGAAGAAGTCTCCATATTCCTCTCTTATTCTCGTCAGACTACATGCACTACCGACCCCATTCCCTCACATCTCCTCCAGTCTCTCTTTTCAGTCATCACAACACACCTAACTACAATCTTTAATCTCTCCCTCTCCTCAGGCATTTTCCCATCCTCCTTCAAACACTCTATTGTTACTCCAATATTAAAGAAACCCGCTCTTGACCCATCCTGCACAAACAACTACAGACCAGTCTCCAATCTCCCCTTCATCTCTAAACTCTTGGAGCGCCTAGTCTACTCCGGCCTTACCCATTACCTCTCCACTCACTCCCTCCTAGACCATTCACAGTCTGGCTTCCGCACCCGACATTCGACTGAAACTGCACTCATCACAGTTACCAATGACCTTCTGACAGCAAAATGTAACGGTGACCACTCTCTGCTCATTCTTCTCAATCTTTCTGCAGTTTTTGACACTGTTAACCCCCGTCTCCTACTCTCTTGGCTCCAGTCATTAGGCATTAAGGACACTGATCCCTCCTGGTTCTTTTCCTATCTTTCTGATCGCTCCTTCAGTGTTTTGTTCACTGGCTTCACATCATCTCCTCTTCCTCTTGCTGTTGGGGTTCTTCAGGGCTCAGTCCTTGGCCCCATTCTCTTCTCTCTCTAGATGGCCCCAATTGGACAGACCATCAGCAGATTTGGCTTTCAGTACCATCTTTATGCTGATGACACACAACTATACACGTCATCCCCTGACCTTACCTTTGCTGTCCTACAAAATGCAAGTGACTGTCTGTCTGCAGTCTCCAACATCAAGTCCGCTCTCTATCTGAAACTCAACCTCTACAACACTGGACTTCTTCTGCTCCCGCCGTCTACTAAGCTCCCTAAATCTGACATTTCCCTCTCCGTGGGTGGCATCATAATAATTCCCTTGCAGTAGGTGCGCTGTATGGGTATTATATTTGATACTAACAGGGGCGTAACTATCACAGTCGCAGCAGTCGCCACTGCGACCGGGCCAGGGGGAGCCAGGGGCCCGGCAGGTCAGACCATGATAGCTCCCAAGCGTCCCGATTCTCGCAGGACAGTCCCATTTTTTACCCCCCACATCCCGCCCGGGAGTCTATTCTTCCTGCACTGCACTGAGCCACCACGCCCCCCCATGCACCCCATCGCCGCCCTCCCAGATAGACCAACCGCAGCCCCCCACAGCCTGAAATCACCACTAGGTTGCTCTTTTCTGTGCGCACAGGACCTGGAATGAGGTCACAGGAGGGGAGGACTCAGGGGTAACATGATCAGGGGCCCCCCTGTCTGCAGGACTCTGCTGTGCTGGTTGTCATGGTGCTGGATGAGGTAAAGTTTATGTGTGGGGTCAGGAAGGGTTTACAGGGTTGATGTAGCAGAGCTGTATGTGTACAAGGTGTACGGAGCAGAGCGTGTGTGTACAAGGTGTACGGAGCAGAGTGCGTGTGTACAAGGTGTACGTAGCAGATCCGCATGTGTACAAGGTGTACGGAGCAGAGTCGCATGTGTATGAGGTGTACGGAGCAGAGCTGCGTGTGTACGAGGTGTACGGAGCAGAGCCACTTGTGTACGAGGTGTACAGAGCGGAGCCGTGTGTGTACGAGGTGTACGGAGCGGAGCCGTGCATGTACGAGGTGTACGGAGCAGAGCCGTGTGTGTACGAGGTGTGCGGAGAGGAGATAAGCGTGTATTTTGGCATGGGGGCCCCATTTGAAAGTTCGCAATGGGGCCCATAACTTTGTAGTTACACCACTGGACACCAATCTCTCCTTCACATCCCATATACAATCTCTTGCCCGCTCTGGCCACTTACACCTAAAGAAAATGTCTAGAATCCACCCTTTTCTCACCATGGAAACAACAAAAAACCCTCACTGTCTCCCTGATCCACTCCCACCTGGACTACTGCAAGGCCTAACTGACCGCTGCGCACTGCAAGCGACTTTCGACTAACCTCTGCATCAATCCGTACCTCCCACTCGCGTCTTCAAGACTTTTGCGTTGTGCCACTCCTCTAGAATGTTCTACCTCAAGAAATTAGAACTATCCACTAGAGTTGAGCGACTTTTGGTTTTTTAGGGTCGCGTTTCGTTTCGTGAAACCCGACTTTTCCAAAAGTCGGGTCGAGCAAGATCGTCCGATTATAGGGAAAAGTCGGGGTCGTCCCGAAACACGAAACCCAATGTAAGTCAATGGGGAATAAAAGTCGGCAGTGAGAGGAGGACAGGAAACACACCAACAGTTCCCATTTGAATGCCAAAAGCATCAATTCTTCTTACTTAAGCTTGTCAACCTTAATTAACTTCATAATACAAGTTACGCACTGAAAAATGGGGGTTATTTGGCTACAGACTGTGGGGGGGAGGGCTGGCTCCAGGTTTTCATGTGCCCTGGGCGAAAGAGCGCCCCTTTAACACATACCACAACTCATCATGCTCCGATACGGCAGAGAAATAGCGGTATAGTACAATGAAAAATACCTCACTTTTTACATCTCATGACGAGGCCCATCTATTTCTCCATACAGAATCATTGGTCCCATATAATGTTTGAAACAGTATATGATGAGCTCCACATAATGCTACAGTATATGTTGGTCCCCATGGATGAAGCTCTACTGTCTTATGGGCCCAAATAATGCTCCAAACATAATGGGCCCCATTTCTAATGCTCTAGTGTATAATGGGCCCTGTAAATGCTGCTCCAGTGTCTGATGTCCACCTTTGGAATGTTCCAGTGTATGGTGGGCCCCATCTATCATTCTCAGACGGTGTTAGGCCCAGTATGGATTGCACGTGATTGCACAAAGGTTAGAAAGGGTACCGTATCCCCAGATAACATGTATGGATAGCGTACACATTCAAAATATATGTCTCAGGAGGCAGGCTCAGACGGTGTTAGGCCCAGTATGGATTGCACGTGATTGCACAAAGGTTAGAAAGGGTACCGTATCCCCGGATAACATGTATGGATAGCGTACGCATTCAAAATATATGTCTCAGGAGGCAGGCTCAGACGGTGTTAGGCCCAGTATGGATTGCACGTGATTGCACAAAGGTTAGAAAGGGTACCGTATCCCCAGATAACATGTATGGATAGCGTACACATTCAAAATATATGTCTCAGGAGGCAGGCTCAGACGGTGTTAGGCCCAGTATGGATTGCACGTGATTGCACAAAGGTTAGAAAGGGTACCGTATCCCCGGATAACATGTATGGATAGCGTACACATTCAAAATATATGTCTCAGGAGGCAGGCTCAGACGGTGTTAGGCCCAGTATGGATTGCACGTGATTGCACAAAGGTTAGAAAGGGTACCGTATCCCCAGATAACATGTATGGATAGCGTACACATTCAAAATATATGTCTCAGGAGGCAGGCTCAGACGGTGTTAGGCCCAGTATGGATTGCACGTGATTGCACAAAGGTTAGAAAGGGTACCGTATCCCCAGATAACATGTATGGATAGCGTACACATTCAAAATATATGTCTATACATCAGGAGGCAGGCTCAGACGGTGTTAGGCCCAGTATGGATTGCACGTGATTGCACAAAGGTTAGAAAGGGTACCGTATCCCCGGATAACATGTATGGATAGCATACACATTCAAAATATATGTCTCAGGAGGCAGGCTCAGACGGTGTTAGGCCCAGTATGGATTGCACGTGATTGCACAAAGGTTAGAAAGGGTACCGTATCCCCAGATAACATGTATGGATAGCGTACACATTCAAAATATATGTCTATACATCAGGAGGCAGGCTCAAACGGTGTTAGGCCCAGTATGGATTGCACGTGATTGCACAAAGGTTAGAAAGGGTACCGTTTCCCCAGATAACATGTATGGATAGCATACACATTCAAAATATATGTCTCAGGAGGCAGGCTCAGACGGTGTTAGGCCCAGTATGGATTGCACGTGATTGCACAAAGGTTAGAAAGGGTACCGTATCCCCGGAAAACATGTATGGATAGCGTACACATTCAAAATATATGTCTCAGGAGGCAGGCTCAGACGGTGTTAGGCCCAGTATGGAATGCACGTGATTGCACAAAGGTTAGAAAGGGTACCGTATCCCCGGATAACATGTATGGATAGCGTACACATTCAAAATATATGTCTATACATCAGGAGGCAGGCTCAGACGGTGTCAGGCACAGTATGGATTTGACGGCCCAGATTACACAGCGGAGGAGCAGGGAGAGGTACAGATTGCAAATGCTGGGGCCCTGCCCAAGCAAGGGGGGCCCACTCGTGGGCGTCGGTACTGGCACTGGGCCCCTCATAGTACAGCGGTGTGTCTGACGGCGGGTGTGCACCACCACCGTCAGAGACACTTGATTGCACTATGAGGGACCCTGTGCCAGTGCCTGCGCCCAAGAGTCGGCCTACCCACCTGTCCAGGGCAACGGCACTCGCATGGTGTCGTGCGCTAGGTGGTGACCCCGGCCATGGGGGGGGGAGGCAGCACAGTTAGGGAGTTTTGAGTTTTAGAAAGTGGCATATGTTGATGTTGGACATTCAGCTGATGCAAAAGGCAAAATAGGTGAAGTACCAGGAAGAGGTGGACCAAAGCAAGCCATTTTTCTGTCACCCTATGTGTCATCAGGGGAAGGTGGGACAAAATCCTTGGAAACCCATGCGTGGTTCATTTTAATGAAGGTTAGATCATCCACATTTTGGGTTGACAGACGGGTCCTTTTTTCTGTCAGGATTGATCTAGCTGCACTGAAGACTCTTTCCGATAGCACACTTGCAGCTGGGCAAGCGAGCTCCTGTAAGGCATATTGGGCCAATTCAGGCCAGGTGTCCAGTTTAGCGGCCCAATAGTCAAAGGGGAATGACCTGTGTGGGAGAACATCGATATGGGAGGAAAAGTAGTTTGTAACCATAGTTGACAACTGCTGTCTCCTGTCACTTTCCATCGATGCAGTATTACCAGTTGTGTGAGCGGTATTTGAAAAATCAGTCCACAACATTGTCTTGAAACCCCTGTCTCCAACGCCACTTCTGCTGTGTGCACCACGAACACCTCTGCCAAGCTGCCCCCGGCCCGTACGGCTCGTGTGAGAACCATCACCGCTGCTGTGTGCTGGGAATGCCTCAAGCAACCGATTTACCAGAGTTGCTTGTTTATTAGCCAATATTAGGTCAAGGTTCTCCTGTGGCATGATGTTTTGTAATTTGCCTTTATAGCGTGGATCCAGGATGCTGGCCAACCAGTAGTCGTCATCGTTCATCATTTTGGCAATGCGGGGGTCCCTTTTTAGGATCCGCAAGGCATAATCTGACATGTGGGCCAATGTTCCCGGTGTCAATGATGCACTGCGAGTGCTGGGTGGAGGAGCACTTTCTGGCAAATCCACATCCCTCCAGTCACGCACAAACCCTGTACCAGACCTTGCCACGCCAACATTTTCACTTGCCCCACGAGATGCATCCTCCTCCCCTAAGTAATCATCCCCATCATCATCCTCCTCCTCCTCTTCTTCCTCCACCTCGTCCAGGAGAGGTCCCTGAGCAGACAATGGCTGAATGTCATCAAGGATTCCCTCCTCCTCTTCCTCCTCATCAACATTGGCTGCAGACGCCTGCTCCTTAAGGTGCGTCAAAGTTTGCATGAGCAGACGCATAAGTGGGATGCTCATGCTTAGGATTGCGTCGTCTGCGCTTACCAGCCGTGTGCATTCCTCAAAACACTGAAGGACTTTACAAAGGTCTTTCAGCTTCGACCACTGCACACCTGTCAACTCCATGTCTGCTCTCAAAGTGCCTGGCCGTGTATCCTCCCACAAATGCATTATGGCCTGCCTCTGCTCGCACAGCCGCTCCACCATGTGCAGGGTAGAGTTCCACCTTGTTGCAATGTCGATAATGAGGCGGTGGTTGGGAAGGTGGAGCAATCGCTGCAGCTTCTGCATACGAACGGAGTGTACAGGCGACCGGCGGATGTGCGCGCACAGTCTTCGCACCTTCTGGAGCAGGGCTGTTAACTCCGGATAATTTTTGAGGAAGCACTGCACCACCAGGTTCAAGGTGTGAGCCAAGCAAGGTATGTGGCTGAGTTTTGAAAGGGCTATGGCTGCCACAAAATTACGGCCGTTATCACTAACTACCTTGCCTGCCTCAAGATGTACACTGCCCAGCCATGACTCAGTTTGTCGCTTCAAGTACTCGGCCAGCACCTCGGCGGTGTGTCTGTCGCCCAAACACATCATCTGCAACACAACCTGCTGACGCTTTCCACTAGCTGCTCGATAGGGGGACACATCGTGTGCAACAGTGGCAGCTGCAGATGGAGTGCTCGTACGACTGCGCTCTGTGGACGAGCTTTCGCTTCTGGAGGAGGAGGAGGGTCGAACGCCTACAGCCAACTGTTTCCTATACCGTGGGCTAGGCAGCACTGTCCCACCACCGCTGTCCCCTGTGGACCCTGCATCCACCACATTAACCCAGTGCGCAGTGATGGACACGTAACGGCCCTGGCCATGCCGACTGGACCATGCATCAGTTGTGAGGTGCACCTTTCCGCTCACTGACTGCTTGAGTGCATGGACAATGCGGTCTTTCACATGATGGTGGAGGGCTGGGATGGCTTTGCGAGAGAAGAAGTGGCGACTGGGTAGGTCATAGCGTGGTACTGCATAGGCCATGAGTTCGCGGAAAGCTGTGCTTTCCACCAACCGAAAGGGCATCATCTCAAACGAGATTAGTTTGGCAATGTGGGCGTTCAAACCCAGTGTACGCGGATGAGAGACTGAGTACTTTCTTGACCTACTCATAGTGTCTGGGAAGGTGAGCTGGACTTGAGAGCTGCATATGGTGGAAGTAGCGGTGGACAGGGCGGACTGAGAGAGGGTTGATGATGGTGATGGAGTTGGTGTTCTTTCTGATGGCCTAGAATCAGTCTTTCGTTGATATAACAGTGGGATTCCTTGACTGCTGTGGTCTTGCAACGACACCTCAACATTTGCTGCTGTGCTAACCGGTGGGCTTACAGTGGGGGAAACAATGTAGCGTTGCTGACTACCTTCGTTGTGATCAGTTGCACATGTGGCACTTGAGGTTTGGTGTTGTGTCCATGCTTGCAAGTGCATGCTGTTTAAATGTCTAAGCATGCAACTGGTATTCAAATTTTTCGAATTTTTCCCTCGGCTAAAGGTCTTTGCGCACTTCTTACAGATAACCTTGGCCTGATCATGAGGATTTTGTTCAAAAAAGTGCCACACTGCACTCTTCCTACTTTGGCAGACATTTTGCGGCCTAGCACGCTGTGATCTTTTGACCCTCTGGACAAGCTGTCCAGCAACTCTTTTGATGTTTGGAACCTGTCTTTGGAGTGCTCCGGGCCTGCCAGATAACAGCTGTTGCGATGTCGATGTCTGCTGTGGATGCTCCTCATCTGAGCTATTGGAAGCAGCACCCTCTTCCCCCAATGGATGCCAATCTGGGTCAACAACTGGGTCATCCATCACCTCCTCTTCTATGTCATGTGCACCTTCCTCTGTGTCACCGTGTATGGTGGTATAGTGTGCGGGAAGGGGCACCTGAGTCTCATCAGGGTCAGAATCTGGCTCTGTACACTGCGAGGACAATGTAGTGCTCTGAGTGAATGTACCAGCAGAATCATCCATCAGCGGCTGTGCATCAGTGCACTCCATGTCAGATTCATCTTGGCCTGGGTAATTCACCATTTCACTTGATAATCCAGGCATGGTATGTGAAAACAGCTCCATGGAGTAATCAGTAGTATGGCCTGCGTCATCCTTCAATCTTGGTTGGGGTGAAGGACACAAGGAAAGGTGTGGTTCATGAACATGAGCCTCCAATGATGACTCAGTGCTTTTACTTTTTACAACTGAAGAAGAGGAGGCGATAGAGCTGGAGGCTGAGTCAGCAATGTAAGACAAAACTTTTTCCTGATGCTCTGGCTTTAAAAGCGGTTTGCCAACTCCTAGAAAACTAAGCGTTCGAGGCCTTATGTAGCCAGACGATGACGCAGGGTCAGCACCTCCTGCATTCGGTCCTATTTTGCTCTTGCCACTACCATCAGATCCACCACCAACACCATCATTACCAGCTGCCAACCCCCGCCCAATTCCACGGCCTCTTCCACCAGCCTTCCTCATTTTTGGTAGAAATGTAGACAAAATCCAACAAACTATATAGTAATGTAAAACAAGGTACAAGGTGTCTATAGGACAGGGGAGATTTTGAATTTCTGCAGACACTTGTGGACACTGGACACTTTTGGATTGTGTGAGGCCCACTGATATCTGAGCGCTATGTGACAGGCTCGATGGCACAGCTGTGACCAAAGTGACTAGAGGATAAGGGAGATTTTGAATCTCTGCACACACTTTTGGACACTGGACACTTTTGGATTGTGTGAGGCCCACTGATATCTGAGCGCTATGTGACAGGCTCGATGGCACAGCTGTGACCAAAGTGACTAGAGGATAAGGGAGATTTTGAATCTCTGCACACACTTTTGGACACTGGACACTTTTGGATTGTGTGAGGCCCAATGAATATCTGAGCGCTATGTGACAGGCTCGATGGCACAGCTGTGACAAAAGTGACTAGAGGATAACGGAGATTTTGAATCTCTGCACAAACTTTTGGACACTGGATGGACACTTTTGGATTGTGTGAGGCCCACTGATATCTGAGCGCTATGTGACAGGCTCGATGGCACAGCTGTGACCAAAGTGACTAGAGGATAAGGGAGATTTTGAATCTCTGCACACACTTTTGGACACTGGATGGACACTTTTGGATTGTGTGAGGCCCACTGATATCTGAGCGCTATGTGACAGGCTCGATGGCACAGCTGTGACCAAAGTGACTAGAGGATAAGGGAGATTTTGAATCTCTGCACACACTTTTGGACACTGGACACTTTTGGATTGTGTGAGGCCCAATGAATATCTGAGCGCTATGTGACAGGCTCGATGGCACAGCTGTGACAAAAGTGACTAGAGGATAAGGGAGATTTTGAATCTCTGCGCACACTTTTGGACACTGGATGGACACTTTTGGATTGTGTGAGGCCCACTGATATCTGAGCGCTATGTGACAGGCTTGATGGCACAGCTGTAACCAAAGTGACTAGAGGATAAGGGAGATTTTGAATCTCTGCACACACTTTTGGACACTGGATGGACACTTTTGGATTGTGTGAGGCCCACTGATATCTGAGCGCTATGTGACAGGCTCGATGGCACAGCTGTGACCAAAGTGACTAGAGGATAAGGGAGATTTTGAATCTCTGCACACACTTTTGGACACTGGATGGACACTTTTGGATTGTGTGAGGCCCACTGATATCTGAGCGCTATGTGACAGGCTCAATGGCACAGCTGTGACCAAAGTGACTAGAGGATAAGGGAGATTTTGAATCTCTGCACACACTTTTGGACACTGGACACTTTTGGATTGTGTGAGGCCCAATGAATATCTGAGCGCTATGTGACAGGCTCGATGGCACAGCTGTGACAAAAGTGACTAGAGGATAAGGGAGATTGGATTGCTTTTAAAAAAGCAGTTTGCGGAGCAGTGGGTAAACAGCAATGCAGGAATGTCAGGAAGCCTTAGAAGGCAGCCCAACAACCAACACCATTGATACACCACTATATAGCCTCCCCTTGCACTGCACACACAGTGACTGGTGTGTTGTGCAGGCCAAATTGCTAGCAGCAGAAGCAGTTTTTTTGTCTTCTCAGCAGGACAAAAAAAAAAAATTGGGATTGCTTTTAAAAAAGCAGTTTGCGGAGCAGTGGGTAAACAGCAATGCAGGAATGTCAGGAAGCCTTAGAAGGCAGCCCAACAACCAACACCACTGATACACCACTATATAGCCTCCCCTTGCACTGCACACACAGTGACTGGTGTGTTGTGCAGGCCAAATCGCTAGCAGCAGAAGCAGGTTTTTTGTCTTCTTCCCTGCCTAACGCTCTCCCTACAGAATCAGCAGCAACCTCTCCCTATACTAAGATCGGCAGAAGTAAGATGGCGGTCGGCGTGCACGCCCTTTTATACCCCCTGTGACGCCCACCAAAGCAAGCCAATCACTTGCATGCCCTTCTGAAAGATGGTGGTGACCCGTGCCTATGTCATCACGTTGCCCACAGTGTCCGTGGATCCTGATTGGCTGAAAAAGAGCGCAAAACAAACTTTTGAAACGCGACTTTGGCGCGTAAGTCGCCGACCTCGTGGCCGACCTCATCCTAGGGTCGGGTTTCGTTTCATGAAACCCGACTTTGCCAAAAGTCGGCGACTTTTGAATTTTTTCGACTCGTTTCGCTCAACTCTACTATCCACAATTTGCCTAGTTTTAGACACTCCCTCAAAACGCATTTGTTCAGAGCGGCCTATCACTTTCACTAATCAAAGTCATTTTATGTGTAAGTGTGCATGTGTAGCCATTCACTATCTCCATCCATCCCTCAAGATGGCTGGACCATCATTGTAAATACACCTCTGTACTTTGTATCTCCCCCACCTCATTGTAGATTGTAAGCTCTCCCGAGCAGGGTCATCTTATTTTGCTATAATAATTGTATTGTTAGCATTGTTACTTATGACTTATGTTTTGAAACTGTTAAACTGTAAAGCGCTGCGGAATATGTTGGTGCTATATAAATAAAGATTACTATTATTATGGGAGCGTTACGCTGCCTCTGACCCGGCCTAATAGATCTTCGTGCATTGAAAGCCCAGACACCATTATTAGGCATGTAATTATCGTAGTAACTAGGCCGCCCAATACTATCGCATAGCTCCCAAGCGTCCCGGATATGACGGGACAGTCCCGGTTTTGACTGCCTGTCCTGCTGTCCCAAGCGCGACTCTTTTTTTCCCACACTGCACTGAGCCGCCACGCCCCCCATGCACCGACCCTGTTCTCACCCTCCCAGAGACCCCCCACAGCGCCCCCCACAGCCTGCGATGACTTGCTAGGCTGTTGCTTCTGTGCGCACAGGACCTGTGATGAGGTCACAGGAGGGGAGGAGTCAGGAGTCACATGATCAGGGGCCTCAGTGTATGCTGGACTCTGCTGTGCTGGTTGCCATGATGCTCGTGAGGGGAAGTTTATGTGTGGGATGAGCGGAGCCACGTGTGTATGGAGCACAGCCATGTGTGTTTACGAGGTATACGGAGCGGAGCCTTGTGTGTATGAGGTGTACGGAGCAGAGCCTCGTGTGTGTACGAGGTATACGGAGCGCAGCCACATGTGTATGAGGTGTACGGAGCGGAGCCGTGTGTGTGTATGAGGTGTAAGGAGCAGAGCTGCGTGTGTACGAGGTGTATAGAACGGAGTAGTGTGTGTACAAGGTGTGCGGAGCCACGTGTGTATGGAGTGGAATCATGTGTGTGTGCGAGGTATACGGAGCTGAGCCATGCATGTACAAGGTGTACGGAGCAAAGCCGTGCGTGTACGAGGTGTACGGAGCTGAACTGTGCGTGTAATAGGTGTACGGAGCTGAGCCATGTGTATACGAGGTGTACGGAGCTGAGCCGTGCATGTACGAGGTGTATGGAGCTGAGCCGTGTCTGTACGAGGTGTATGGAGCAGAGCCGTGCATGTATGAGGTTTATGGAGCTGAGCCGTGCGTGTACGAGGTGTACGGATCGGAGCCGTGCGTGTACGAGGTGTACGGAGCAGAGCCGCGTGTGTACGAGGTTTACGGTGTGGAGCCATGTGTTTACTGAGTGGAGCCATGTGTGTGCGAGGTGTACGAAGCGGAGCCGTGTGTGTACGAGGTGTATAGAGCGGAGTAGTGTGTGTACAAGGTGTGCGGAGCCACGTGTGTATGGAGCGGAATCATGTGTGTGTGCGAGGGATACGGAGCTGAGCCATGCATGTACAAGGTGTACGGAGCAAAGCCGTGCGTGTACGAGGTGTACGGAGCTGAACTGTGCGTGTAATAGGTGTACGGAGCTGAGCCGTGTGTATACGAGGTGTACGGAGCTGAGCCGTGCATGTACGAGGTGTATGGAGCTGAGCCGTGTCTGTACGAGGTGTATGGAGCAGAGCCGTGCATGTATGAGGTTTATGGAGCTGAGCCGTGCGTGTACGAGGTGTACGGATTGGAGCCGTGCGTGTACGAGGTGTACGGAGCAGAGCCGCGTGTGTACGAGGTTTACGGTGTGGAGCCATGTGTTTACTGAGTGGAGCCGTGTGTGTGCGAGGTGTACGAAGCGGAGCCGTGTGTGTACGAGGCATGCAAAGCAGAACCGTGTGTGTATGAGGTGTGCGGAGCCATGCGTGTACAAGGTGTATGGTGGGCAGCATTCATACCTCCCAACCCGATTTTGAGAGAGAGTCTGTCCTGGCTGGGAGCTTACTTTTCCTGCGGACACAGGAGTACACGGCAGAGCCCCGAGGAGCACTTTAAAATTCGCACGTGACGTTCCACCGGAAGTGACGTGCTAGAAGCTGACAGGAAATTAGGTAATTTCAGGAGGAGATTGTGATGGAACCATGGAGGGACTTCAGGGAATGCATCAGTTCCATCACTGTGTCCTCCGTCGACAGCGCGGATAGCGGGATCGCTTTGGAATCGGGGATGCCGGCCATGTGAGCGGATCATGATATGTCCTGCACCGGGAGGCTCAGGTGGGCATTACAATGGGAGTCAGGCTTCTATAGTATCTTTATATAATCTTTCTCTCTCTCTTTGTTTCTTTCTCTCTCTGTTCTTTCTTTCTTTCTCTCGCTCTCTAATATTACTTTTTTTCTCTCTGTTCTTTCTTTTCTCTCTTTTTCTCTCTTCTTTCTTTCCCCTCTTCCTTTCTCTCTCTGTTCTTTCTTTCGCTCTGTTCTTTCTTTCTTTCCCTCCCTTCTTTCTTTCTTTCCCCTTTCTTTCTCTCTCTGTTCTTTCTTTCAATCTCTCTGTTCTTTCTTTCTCTCTGTTCTTTCTTTCTTTCTCTCTCTTCTTTCTTTCCCATCTTTCTTTCTCTCTCTGTTCTTTCTTTCCCCTCTTTCTTTCTCTCTCTGTTCTTTCTTTCCCCTTTTTCTTTCTTCCTCTCTCTGTTCTTTATTTCTTTCCCCTTTTTGTCTCTCTCCCACTCTGTTCTTTCTTTCCCTCTTCGTTTTTCTCTTTATTACTCTCTGTTCTTTTTTTCTGTCCACTCTTTCTTTCTCTCTCTGTTCTTTCTTTCCCCTCTTCTTTCTTTCCCATCTTTCTTTCTCTCTCTGTTCTTTCTTTCCCCTCTTTCTTTCTCTCTCTGTTCTTTCTTTTGCATCTTTCTTTCTTTCTCTCTGTTCTCTTTCTTTCCCCTCTTTCTTTCTCTCTCTCTGTTCTTTCTTTCCCATCTTTCTTCCCCTCTATCTCTCTTTTCTTTCTTTCTTTCTTTCTTTCTTTCTTTCTCTCTGTTCTTTTTCTTTCCTTTCTTTCTTTCTCTCTGTTCTTTTTCTTTCCCCTCTTTCTTTCTCTCTCTGTTCTTTCTTTCCCCTTTTTCTTTCTTCCTCTCTCTGTTCTTTATTTCTTTCCCCTTTCTGTCTCTCTCCCACTCTGTTCTTTCTTTCCCTCTTCGTTTTTCTCTTTATCACTCTCTGTTCTTTTTTTCTGTCCACTCTTTCTTTCTCTCCCTGTTCTTTCTTTCCCCTCTTCTTTCTTTCCCATCTTTCTTTCTCTCTCTGTTCTTTCTTTCCCCTCTTTCTTTCTCTCTCTGTTCTTTCTCTCTCTCTCTGTTCTTTCTTTCACATCTTTCTTTCTTTCTCTCTGTTCTCTTTCTTTCCCCTCTTTCTTTCTCTCTCTCTGTTCTTTCTTTCCCATCTTTCTTCCCCTCTATCTCTCTTTTCTTTCTTTCTTTCTTTCTTTCTTCCTTTCTTTCTCTCTGTTCTTTTTCTTTCCCCTCTTTCTTTCTCTTTCTTTCTGTCTGTCCTTTTTCTTTCCCCTCTTTCTTTCTTTCTTTTTTTCTTTCTCTCTGTTCTTTCTTTCTCTCTCTCTATCTCTCTGTTCTTTCTTTCTTTCTCGCTTTCTTTCTTTCTCTGTTCTTTCTTTCCCCTCTTTCTCTTTCTTTCTTTCTGTCTGTCTGTTCTTTTTCTTTCCCCTCTTTCTTTCTTTCTTTCTTTCTCTCTGTTCTTTCTCTCTATCTCTCTGTTCTTTCTCTTTTTCTTTCTTTCTTTCTCTCTTTCTTTCTTTCTTTCTCTCTGTTCTTTCTTTCCCCTCTTTCTTTCTCTTTCTCTCCTGTTCTTTCTTTCCCCTCTCTCTTTGTCTCTCTCTGTTCTTTCTTTCCACTCTTTCTTTGTCTCTCCCTCTCTGTTCTTTCTTTTTCTCCCTCTTTTTTTTTCGCTGTTCTTTCTTTCTCGGTTTCTTTCTTTCTCTCTGTTCTCTCTTTCTTTCCCCACATTCTTTCTCTCTCTCTGTTCTTTCTTTCTTCCCCTCTTTCTTTCTCTTTCTCTCCTGTTCTTGCTTTCCCCTCTCTCTGTTTCTCTCTGTTCTTTCTTTCCACTCTTTCTTTGTCTCTCCCTCTCTGTTCTTTCTTTTTTTCCCTCTTTTTTTCTCGCTGTTCTTTCTTTCTCTGTTTCTTTCTTTCTTTCTTTCTTTCTCTCTGTTCTCTCTTTCTTTCCCCACTTTCTTTCCCTCTCTCTGTTCTTTCTCTCTTCCCCTCTTTCTCTCTCTGTTCTTTCTTTCTCTCCTTTCTTTCTTTCTCTCTTTCTCTCTGTTCTTTCTTTCCCCTCTTTCTTTCTCTGGGTGTGGTTGGGGCATGGACTTGGGTGTGACTTGTTGTGAAATGGGTGTGGTCGGGAGTGTGGCCCAAAATTTGCCGCGGCGCGCTGCACGCACCACGTCCTTTGTCCCTCTTTACCTTCTTAAAAAGTTGGGAGGTATGCTATCGAGTACTTGGGGGCAGAGGGCATTCAGCTGGCATCTGTCACACCTTCTTAAGGGGGTTTTACACATAGCGATATCGCTATAACGTCACCGATTTTGTGTGATACTTACCTCCGACCGGCTCCCCCGCTGTCCATCGCTGATCGCACGAGAATGTCCAGCTCCATTTCTCGTCGTCTGCTTCCTGCTGGGCTTTCTGCTGGCGCCGACGAGCGACGCGTGGAGGCGGGCGGGAGGATGTCAGGATCACTGTGTGTGAAAGGTGAGTATCGTGCGCTGCGTCGCTGCTGCATCGCTGTGAGGTCTGCCTGTGTGACAGCTCACTAGCGATCATTTAGCGATGCACCAGCGATCCTGACCGTGTCGGATCTCTGGTCGGATCGCTGGTGCATCGCTAAATGTAAAGGGGCCTTTAGACACCATGTTTGCTTTTGACAGCAGCAAGTGGTGAAGCTGCCGGGGTTTTTGTTGCAGCCGCTCCTGTGCTGTCCCTGTGGTGTATATCTATATTCTGGGGCCCAAAAGAGTTAATTTGTAAAGAAAAAAATGTTTCCTTGTTAAAAAATAGTACATTTTGTCTTCTGCTTTTTTATGTTTTGTTTTTTTTTGGCAAGAATTGTTGGTGCCAATTTTCATTTGAAACATTTTAATATCTGTTTTTTTCTGGTGCTTTTCCTGTAATACAGAAAAGCCTAAGGCCAGAAGTAAACCCCGTAAAACACTGTACATGGAGACTTTGGGATCAGATCATTTCTGTCCATAATACTGGCGTCGTGCTACTGGCAGCCCATTGCAGCAGCAGCTACTCAGTTTGTTTGTTTGCTTCTGTTGGACTTTCTTTTGGACTTTCTTTCGGACCCTAGGAACTTTGATGGACCCCTAACTTTAACCTTGGATTGATGGATGTTTTACACCCTGGATGTTTTACACTCTGTTGATCGCACTGTGGATATTTTACACCCTGCGGATCGCACTGTTCCTGCATGACAGACCATTGAGGGAAGGTGCCCTTGCACACGCAGCTCTGGATCGGCACCCAGATCTGCCACTACTACGTACATCACCCACACAGGTACATGCAACTCCTAAATGGATACATGTGATGCGCAGTTATTAGAACCATTGGACCTGAATCTAATACAGCCTCTGTCAGCTATAGTTCCACAATACACACAGCTTCTACCTTGTTGGTTACGGAAGCAGCCATCTGTGTACAGGTACAGAGGTGCACACTGGACACAGTCAGTCACGGTGTGGACTGGAGCGAAGGACAGGGTGACTGATCTGCTGGCAGTCCCTAAACCCATCACTAAACGTGTTGTGCATTCAAGAGATCGACTTCTGGAGCTGAGCAGATTGAAGCTTTCTCCAGCTGTGGCCATACCACAGGTTCCTCGTGAAGTGTGGAGACCTTTCAGAGGCTGCAGAGCAGGAAAAAAGGTGAAGTCCAGGAGAAGAAGGTTTAAACCAGCAGTACCATCAATCATCATGGGCAATGTGCGCTCGCTGGGGAATAAGACAGACGAACTGCTAGCTTTGTGTAAAACCCAGGCGGGGTTCAAGGAATGCAGTCTTATGTGCTTTACAGAAACCTGGTTACATGGGGACGTTCCTGATTCAAGTGTCTCGATTCCAGGGTTTCAAATGGTTCAGGCTGATAGAGACAAAGCCAAATGTGGTAAGAAGGGTGGGGGGTTAAATACTATATATTAATAACAGATGGTGTAATCAGCGGCACATAACTGTTAAGGAAAGTCACTGCTGTCAAAACATTGAACTCGTAGCAGTTGGCCTCAGGCCTTACTATCTACCTAGAGAATTCTCCATTTGCATTGCAATAGTAATGTATATACCTCCATCTGCTAGCCAAGAGGCAGCTAGGGAAGTATTGCTGGGGTCTTGGCTCACCTTCAGACAAAGCACCCAAACTCGTTAATATTAATCTCTGGGGATTTTAACAGAGTCATGATCTCAAAGGCTCTTACAAAGTTCTATCTATTTGTTAATTGTGCAACAAGGGACAGCAGTATATCGGATCTCCTCTATGCAAATGTTAAAGACGCCTATTCATCATCTGCCTTACCCCCCTGGGGAAATCCGGCCACAATCTCATACTATTGTCTCCATCTTACCTACCTGTTGTTAGCAAACAACCAGAGACAATAAAACTAATCAGGAAGTGGTCTCCGGCAGTGGAGGAAGCTCTGCAAGACTGCTTTGACCTCACAGACTGGGAGGTGATATGCGACAGAGGGGAGCATGATGATGTAAATGATATTGTCGGAAGGGTAACTGATTACATAACTTTTTGTACTGATACTGTAGTGCCAGTTAAAAAAATTCGATGTTATGCAAATAACAAGCCTTGCATTACAAAATAATTTAAATACTTACTAAATGAGAAAAAAATGACTTTTAAAATGAAGGATACTAAGAAACTGAAATTGATACAAAGGGACTCTGTCATGATCCAGGACGGGGTTTCGCTTTGGCCCGTCCTGGTCTGATTGGGGGTTAATTGCTCCGCCTCTCCCTGGCAGAGGGCGGCTATTTAATGCTCACTGGACCTAGGTCCGGTGTCAGTTATACTCCTGCCCTCGGCTGAGTTAGTTGACCTTGTGCGTACGTGTGCCTTGTGCCTGATATCTTGCTTGCTTGTTTGGTTTTGATTCGGTTCTGTCTCTGTTACGAGTTCTGCCTGTCCCTCTTGTACTGCGCTACCTCTCGTGTATGACTCTCTGCTTGTGACCCGACTTCTCTCTGCTCGTCCCCTTGGTACCGCATCGCCTTCTTGTGTATGACCTTTGGCTTTGTCTGACCTCCCATCTGTTTTCCCCTCCTGTACCTCGCTGTCCGTACTGTGATCGCGGAGATGGGAACCATCGACCTCAAGGAAAATGAAAGGAGATCTCTGCACGTGGGAAAAGACTGTTTTCACTGTGGCGATTCTAGACATTGGAGAAAGGTGTGCCCCTCCCATCCACTAACTAAGCGATTGAGACCGGGTGATTGTCGTGGAGGTCACCCAGGCTCTCAGGTACCTTTTTCTGTCTTCTCTAAAACGTTGTTGCAGGTGGAACTTTGTTGTGGGAGTGTCTCCACATCCACTTCTGTCTTCGTGGATTGCGGATCAACATTTAACTTGATTGACTCTGTTTTGGTATCCAGGTGTAAGTTAGGGACAGTTAGGTTGGAGACTCCTATTCACATTGTGGTCATTGACAAAACACCACTGGTAAAAAATGACATTATGTTTCGTACTGAAGAGTTTCTCCTTAAAGTGAGTTCCTTGCACCAGGAACGTATTTCATGTTTTGTGATGGACAACCTGCCAGCGGGACTGGTGTTGGCATTCCCCTGGTTACAATTGCATAATCCTGTAATTAATTGGGAATGTCGGGACATTGTTAAATGGGTTCCCTATTGTTCTGAGAAATGTCTTGATACTGTGTCTGTGTCGTCCGTGGGTCTGGAAGGTATTCCGGAGTGCCTGATAGACTATACGGACGTTTTCTCCGAAAAAGAGGCTGAGGTTTTACCACCACACCGCCCATTTGAGTGTGCCATTAACCTGGTTCCAGGTGCTAAATTGCCCAAGGCCCGCTTGTATAACCTTTCGGGTCCAGAACGGGCTGCGATGAAGGAGTATATTTCCGAGAGCCTCCATAAGGGACACATTCGTCCTTCTGTTTCTCCTGTAGCGGCGGGGTTCTTTTTTGTAAAGAAAAAAGGCCGTGGTTAACGCCCATGCCTCGATTTTCGTGAGTTAAATAAGATAACTGTGAGGAATACTTATCCCCTTCCACTTATTCCTGATTTATACAACCAATTGTCCGGAGCTAAGTGGTGTTCAAAATTAGATCTACGGGGAGCGTATAACCTTATCCGAGTCTGAGACGGAGATGAATGGAAAACCAATTTTCTCACTACTGAAGGGTTGTTTGAAATTCTGGTCATGCCTTTCGGCTTGACGAATGCTCCAGCGGTCTTCCAAAACTTCATAAATCACGTGTTCTCTGATTTTATTGGACGTTTTTTGGTGGTATATTTGGATGACATATTGATCTATTCTCCTGATAAACAGACTCACATTGGTCATGTTCGGGCAGTTCTCCAAAGGCTCCGGGAGAACTGTCTCTTTGCTAAACTGGAAAAATGTTTGTTTTTTGTTCAGGAACTGTCGTTTCTGGGGTTCATCATGTCTGCTGAAGGGTATCGCATAGATCCTAATAAGGTGCAGGCCATTGGCGAGTGGAATCAAGCTTGTGATTTGAAGGCTCTGCAGTGTTTCCTAGGATTTGCCAATTACTATCGCAAATTTATAAAGGGGTTCTCACAGGTGGTTAAACCCCTCACAGACATGACTCAAAAGGGGGCCGGTATCAAGAATTGGTCAACCGCAGCAGTAGCGGCATTTCAGTTTTTAAAAACATGTTTCTTGTCGGCCCCGGTTCTTGTTCAACCGGACCCGTCTGAACCATTTATTGTTGAGGTAGATGCCTCAGAGGTGGGGGTGGGGGCGGTATTGTCCCAAGGACCCGCCACTTTGACCAATTTAAGACCTTGCGCCTTTTTCTCAAAAAAATTCTCTCCTGCGGAGAGAAACTATGATGTGGGAAATCGAGAACTTCTAGCCGTTAAGTTGGCCTTTGAAGAATGGAGGCATTTTTTGGAGGGGGCTGTCCATCCTATAACCGTAATAATGGACCACAAAAACCTAGCTTACATTGAATCAGCTAAGAGGTTGACTCCTAGACAGGCTAGATGGTCACTTTTTTTTTCCCAATTCAACTTCTCGATCACATTTCGGCCAGGTTCCAAAAATGTCAGAGCTGATGCCTTGTCACGCAGTCTTGATCCGGTGTCCCCCCCGGAACCTCCATCCTCCATTCTTCAGCCTGGGGTGGTGGTGGCAGGTATTTCAAATATGTTGGAACGAGAGATTCGGGAAGCCCAGTCTCTTGCACCGCCGGCCAAGCCGGTGGACAAACTTTTTGTGCCAGCTCAGCTTCGCCTTAAGGTCCTCCGGGATTCCCATGACTCAGTTCTGGGTGGACATCCAGGGATCTCGGCTACCCGGAAGGCCATTGCTAGAGTATTCTGGTGGTCTGCTTTAGCCTCTGATGTTGGGGAATATGTGTCTGCTTGTGATGTTTGTGCCCGAGCAAAAACCCCCCATAACCGGCTGGACGGGGAATTGGTACCACTGCCAATTCCTGAGAGACCATGGACACATTTGTCCATGGATTTCATCACCAACCTTCCCCCCTCCAAGGGTAATACCGTTGTCTGGAATGTGGTGGATAGGTTTAGTAAGCAGGCACATTTTGTACCGTTGGCAGCTCTACCTAATGCGGAAACATTGTCCAGATTGTTTGTTGAGCATGTGGTGCGGTTGCATGGGGTACCCTTGAATGTGGTGTCTGATAGAGGAGTGCAATTTGTTTCCAGATTTTGGAGGGCTTTTTGTAAAAGGTTGGGTATTGGTCTTTCCTTCTCATCCGCTTATCATCCAGAGACTAATGGGCAGACCGAGCGGACCAATCAGTCTCTGGAGCAAATTCTGCATTGCTTGACTCCAGACCGACAAGATGATTGGTGTTCTGTGTTACCGGTGGCTGAGTTTGCATTTAACAACCGAGTTAACCAGTCTACGGGTACATCTCCCTTTTTTTGCAATTATGGGTTTCATCCTCATTTTGGAGAATTTTCCCGTTTGAATTCTGGGTGTCCTGGGCCGGATGAGACGATCCAGCGGTTGGAGGAGGTATGGTGAGAGGTCCAGAGTAATATTACGAAAGCCCAGGATAAGTTTAAATTTTTTGCGGACAAAAAACGATCCGCGGGACCGATGTTGCAGATTGGGGATAAGGTATGGTTGTCCACCAAGAATATAAGACTCAAGGTCCCCTCTGTGAAACTTGGACCCAAGTTTATCGGTCCTTATTTAATTACCGAGGCAGTTAACCCGGTGGCTTTTCGGTTGCGTCTCCCGCCATCTCTGCGGATCCCAAATGTTTTTCATAAGGCCCTTTTGAAACCTGTGAGGTCCGCTGGGGAGGGATCATCAGCTTCACCAACACCGGTTTTGGTAGACGGGCAGTCGGAGTACGAGGTGGAACGAATTGTCGACTCCAGGTTGGTCCGTCGTGCAGTTCAATATCTGGTACATTGGAAAGGCTACGGTCCGGAGGAACGCTCGTGGGTTCCTGCTCGATCAGTTCTTGCGGATCAGATGGTCTGGGCCTTTCACGCCAAGTACCCTGAGAGACCCGGGGGTCCAGTGGCCCCCATTGAGAGGAGGGTACTGTCATGATCCAGGACGGGGTTTCGCTTTGGCCTGTCCTGGTCTGATTGGGGGTTAATTGTTCCGCCTCTCCCTGGCAGAGGGCGGCTATTTAATGCTCACTGGACCTAGGTCCAGTGTCAGTTATACTCCTGCCCTTGGCTGAGTTAGTTGACCTTGTGCGTACGTGTGCCTTGTGCCTGATATCTTGCTTGCTTGTTTGGTTTTGATTCGGTTCTGTCTCTGTTACGAGTTCTGCCTGTCCCTCTTGTACTGCGCTACCTCTCGAGTATGACTCTCTGCTTGTGACCCAACTTCTCTCTGCTCGTCCCCTTGGTACCGCGTCGCCCTCTTGTGTATGACCTTTGGCTTTGTCTGACCTCCCGTCTGTTTTCTCCTCCTGTACCTCGCTGTCCGTACTGTGAACGACCTCCGTTTTGCCTGACTCTGAGTTTGCTGTCTTCTCTGAAAGCAGGATGCTAAGCCCCGCCCCCTTGCAGTCACATGACCGTAGGTCCCATGCCGGCTTGCTAAACTTCATCACTAAGGTCCTGTGCACCTATACTTTCTGGCTATTCTGGTCCCCAGGGGTCCCTACAGTGCGGGTGAGTTCCTGCTCAGCGGAGGCTGTACGTCGGCGCTGTCAGAATCCTGATCGACTCAAAGGGGAAAATTAAGAATGCCCGTGAGGCATTCTGAATTAAATTAGAAAATAAACTGTCACACAACAATTCCAAGGAGGTGTGGTCAGGCATGATGCAGATAACTGGGTTTAAGGGTAGATCGGAGCGTGGGAAAGTGGATCTGCCCATGGCTAATGAAATGAACGAGTTCTTCAACAGATTTACCAACACATGTGCTGCGTTATCAAGAATGAGGGATGGAGCTGAGGAACGATCGACAGCATTGACATTGGATGATGAACTGCCCGCCTTCACTGTCTCCCCAAGCGATGTGAGGAAACAGTTTAGTAAACTAGTCATTGGCAAAGCAGCTGGGCCTGAAGGCCTCAGTCCACGTGTCCTAAAAGTGTGTGCAAACCAACTGGATAATGTCTTTCAGCTCTTGTTTAACAGGAGCCTACAATCTCAGAGAATACCAGTGCTGTGGAAGACCACTTGCTTGGTGCCAGTTCCCAAGGTCACCTTACCAACTTCCCTACATGACTATCATCCAGTGGCCTTAACATTGCATGCTATGAAGTCGTTGGAGAGAATAGTACTTGCCTACTTGTGCCCGAAGGTGAGGGCCTACACTGACCCCCTGCAGTTTGCATACCAGCAGAGGTTGGGGATGGATGATGCTGTAGTGTCTCTGCTACATACAATACATTCATTCTTGGACAATGAGGGAACTGCAGTGCGCGCCATGTTCTTTGACTTCTCTAGTGCCTTCAATACCTTACAGCCGCTCTTATTACGAAATAAGTTGACTGATATGACAGTGGATGAGGGAATGGTGAACTGGATAAGCTACTACCTGATGGACAGGCCACAGTTTGTAAGGATGGGGGAGGTGGTTTCTGGCAGTGTACGGAGCAGTGTGGGAGCTCCTCAGGGTACAGTGCTGTTGCCCTTCCTTTTCACATTTTATACAGCTGACTTTCAGTATAAATCCCATTTCTGTCACCTCCAAAAATTCTCAGATGACTCAGTGATTGTAGGGGGTATTGTGGGGGACCGGGGGGAGGAGGAATAGAGAAGGGTGGTTTCTGACTTTGTAGATTGGTGCCAGACTAACTGTCTAGAACTAAATGTAAAGAAAACCAAGGAGATGGTGGTGAGTTATAGAAGGAAAAAGGAGGAGTACTTACCGATCACTATTGCTGGCCAGGAGGTGGAGATGGTTGAGAGCTACAAATATTTGGGGGTTCACCTTGACAGTAAACTCGATTGGAAGTGTCATACAGAGAAGTTTCACAAGAAGGGAATGAGCAGACTGTACTTTCTGCGGAAGCTCAGGTCGTTCAATGTGTGCAGTAAAATGCTGGAAATGTTCTACCAGTCTGTGGTAGCGAGCGCCATCTTTTTTGCTATCTTTTGCTAGGGCAGTGGTGTGTGAGTAGCTGACGCTAATAAGCTCAACAAACTTATCAAGAAGGCAAGTGCGGCTGTTGGCCTCCATCTTGACTCTTTTGAGGAGGTAGTGGAAGATAGGATTCAGAAGAAGTGCAGGGTTATAATGCACAATAATACACACCCACTATACGGGCTGTTCTGAAATCAGAAGAGCACATTCAGCAGCTGTCTAATCCTACTAAGGTGCAAGAAGGAGAAATTCAGGAAATCATTTGTGCCTACTGCTATGGGGATGTATAACAATACACTAAGAGTGAAAGATGGCTACAACCTAGGGCTGGCACTCTAAGGGAAATGATCAGAGACATGTGTACCTTTGCTTGTTACGTATTGTGGTTAGTCATGTGCAAGATCTGTGTCTAGTAATTACTGTATGTAATGCTGTTCTTAAAGTTTTGTTTGTAATGCTGTTGTAACGCTGCTGTGATACCATAATTTCCCTTGGGATCAATAAAGTGTATCGTATCGTATCGTCTTGTTTGTGCAAACAAAAAAAGCTTTTATGAAAGCCTCAAACTTCTGTGTGTGAATCTGACATGAGATCTAACGTGAAAAACACACAAAAATAGAGCTTAGTTAAAGTTGGTATACATGCAGCATACAGTATAAACGCTTGTTCACTTTGGCCATAAAACAGTGAAAAACCTACAAGAAACTAAATAAAAGCTCTTCTATAACTAAATAAGTAAGAGCAAAAAGTGCATTCAAATAACACAGGGCTCTTAGTAATACATTTTTTGATCAAAAATCACATGAAAGCCATCTCTCCATCGCCAAGGTGACCCTGATCGAGATGGTTCTACACTGTCTAATATTAAAACCTTACCATGTGTCAAAGTCGACCTCAATGTGTGAGTAAGGGCAGACCAAAGAACCAGGTCCCGACCTAAAGACACCAGCCCGGGAGGCTTTTATATGTGATTTACAGCTCAAGAGGGTGAGGCCACATCCAGACTTGCACAGAATGCAAAAATTCAAAGAAAAAACCCCAAAAAATTGAGCTTAGTTAAAATTGGTATACATTCAGCATATAAATGAATGATAGAAAATTACAGTGCAGGTAAGACGGGAAACATTCATATAAATGGCCAGTGGGGATGGAGTCAGTGACGGACTCTGGCCAAATATGTTTCTAGAGCCGTAGTAGAAGATGAAGATGTCGTCCTCACCATGAAGTAGTTATTTCTCCTGTCCCGTGTAATGAATATCTCCTGCAGTATTACTAATGCCGATTCCAGTGTCGGTAAATGAGACGAGAATTAGCGTTATGGAAGATGAGTCTATGAGAAACGTATTCAGCTGCCGACTCCAAGGAAGAAACTGCTTGTTGTCTGTGGCCTAAATATATAGGTTTTATTAGTAGATGTAAAGAAGGAAACTAAATACTGTAAAATAATAAATCTCCTCATATGTTTCCCTTATTATCTCCAGTAATTGTATTATTACATAGGATTTTTATGATGTTACATCGGCTCATCTTCTCATTCAGGTCTCTACAATATCGGATCCTCTCAGTGAAGATCTTCTACATAAGAGAATTTTCCTGATTTACCCATCAAGGATGGATATGGACAGAGACAAGATGGCGGAGAGGATATTACACCTCACCCTAGAGATTCTCTTCCGGCTTACTGGAGAGGTGAGAGATTCTGATGATGTCACATTACATCATTCTTATCTATGGGAATAACAGATGGACAGAACTGGAGAGGTGAGGACTCTGTAAATGTCTGTTGTGAGATTTATTAATGCGTCTCTCCATAACCAGGATTACACAGTAGTAAAGAAGACCTCTAGGGAGTGCTGTCAGGACCCTGTGTCTGAGGTATGCGGAAGATCCCTGAGCCCAAACACGGGGCCTCCACCTCACCCCCTGATACATGAGGACATCAATGTCCAGAAGATTCTAGAACTCATCTTCAAGATGATTGAACTACTGACTGGAGAGGTGACACTGCTGGGAATGCTGGGATATTACACAGTAACACTATGAAGGGATCGGGGGGGATGACTGTATCATTGTATGTGTCAGGTTCCTATAAGGTGTCAGGACGTTGCCGTCTATTTCTCCATGGAGGAGTGGGAGTATTTAGAAGGACACAAAGATCTGTACAAGGACGTCATGATGGAGGTTCCCCAGCCCCTCACATCACCAGGTAATAGACAGGGCTAAATACACACAGCCTATAATTATCTGTATGTAAAGAATGAATTCAGTCCCTGTATGTGTTTCCTCCAGATCTATCCAGTAAGAGGACAACACCAGAGAGATGTCCCCGTCCTCTTCTTCTACAGGACTGTAAACAAGAAGATCCCAGTGTTCCTCAGAATCATCAGGTAGATGGAGAGAAGGTGTCATGAGATCTTCCCTATGATGTGTAGATGGCTGTGAAGGTCTTGTGCTCAGTCTTGTTTTATCCACCAGTATTATATGTTTTATACTTGTGTAATGAGAACGGTGGAGATGGCAGGATTAGAGCTGATCATAGATGTGACTTCTCCATCTGTCTGTGACTTTTACATTATTTGTTTCAGGGTGAAGATCTGACCCATATTAATACTACAGAGACATATGTGAGGGGTGATGAGCGGTGTAAAGAGGAGATTCCTACATATGGCTACCCAGGTGAGTAGTAACCATTAAATGCAGAGAAGTCACAGATTCTTCTCAGTCACCAGCTGTGACTGCTTTATCGGTCTTGTAGTCCGGCCGTATCACAATTGGGTGATCACCATTTTGCCTCCTGACCACAACATTCATCTTTACCCAAAACTGTTCAAATGACTTTGGGAATTGAAAGCCCTTTTCTATAAAACTTACCACCTGGAGGATCCACCTTCCACCTGGGATTAGAAGACGCTGACCCTTACCTGCCCAGATCTGTAAACTACAAAGCCAAATAAAAACGTACATAGAATGTGCTGATAAGTTAGAAAATCACTTAAATTTAAAGCATTATGATGGGTCTGTAAGAGAAAGCGGAGGGTAATGATGCTGTTAGCTTACTAGATCCCTGTGA
This sequence comes from Dendrobates tinctorius, assembly GCF_039654945.1. Classification (NCBI taxonomy): domain Eukaryota; kingdom Metazoa; phylum Chordata; class Amphibia; order Anura; family Dendrobatidae; genus Dendrobates; species Dendrobates tinctorius. The sequence goes on from NW_027361794.1 coordinate 14,726,404, forward strand.
TCTTATTGCATTAATCTACCTTCTCTCCCTTCTGTGCTGCTGAATGTGGTCATATGGTCCCTACAAGACCAGGTCCAGTCTTTGTGGGAAAACTTTGCTTTCATGATCAGCATCATTAAAAGTGCAGTGAGGCCAAGTGTGAATTTCTGTACAATAACAACAGAGTTTCCCTTTATCCTGACTTTTCAATTTGTATTAAAACTATCTAATGTCAAGGAGGATTGTGATAAACGACAGGAAAACCATTACACCTGTGCCATGATATATCTCTAAGCTGTGCGAGGCTGAGGGCTGTAATATACATGTATTCCCGCCTGCAGGAGATGTGTTGGCATGGTTCGAGCCCTGGTTTCATGGATTCACTCCACGTCATAAATTCCATTCTGTTTTCGATCCTAAGGAATTCAGATTACTGCACAATCTCTCCTGAAATGGGGGCAATACTTTCTCTACACATCTGGTCAGGACTCATAGTAGCTCCAATGGTCCACCACAAATGAGTGCAAGTCTGGTTAAGTGTTGGAGTTCTCCCCTCAAACATATGTTGTTGTTGGGGATGTAACATCATTTTTTATTCTAAGTCTTTTTTTTACAGGTTCATTCTGTATGATAGTTTGATTGCGGTGGGATCGGCCTACCTCACTTATGTGAGTCTGTAACTCCCTGAGAGTCTTAGAAAAAAGCTCTCCATCGCCTCTTCCAAATGCCTAAGATTTAAATTTAAAGTGAACCCTTCAGCAGGATTGTGCACAGTAACCTACAGACACTGTCAGGTTGACGCAGTTATACTGATTACATTGATACTGGATTGATGAAATCCGTCTTGTGGTTGTTGGTTAATCTTTATTTTTAGTTTTCAGTTAATTAGATTCTCGTGCTCTGGGGCGGGGCTGTGGGCGGGGCTGCAGGTGGGTCTGTGCTTACATATTCATCTGTATTGGCTTATGACAGGTTACTGATCCCTCAGTGACCTGCCCCCCATTTTTACATAATACATATAGTAGCATTGATATTATTGTTGATAATGCCTATAATACTGTGGCTATTTTGAGGCTTAGAAAATTTTTTTACATCCAGCAAAATGTCACCGGAGGCGCCTGTCCAGCATCATCTATCTCTTACTTATAGATGCTACTGCGAAGGCGCCACCATCGCTGGTGACATTTTGCTGGATGTAATTTTTTTCTAAGCCTTACAATAGCCACAATATTATAGGCATTATCAACAATAATATCAATGCTATTATATGCATTACTAGATATGAACCCATTCTACGCCCGGGTGGCGAGCATTTTTATTGTTATATGGTCTCCTATCCTGGTATGCATGGCACCCCTCATCCCTATCCTGCTATGCATGGTCCCCTCACCCCCTCAAATCCTGGTATGCATGGTCCTCTCACCCCCCAGTCCTGGTATGCATGGTCCCCTCACCCCCCAATCCTGGAATGCATGGTCCCCTCACCCCCCAATCCTGGTATGCCTGGTCCCCTCACCCCCATATCCTGGTATGCATGCTACACCTCACCCCCCTATCCTGGTATGCATGGTCCCCTTACCCCCCAATGCTGGTATGCATGGTCCCCTTACCCCCCAATCCTGGTATGCTTGGTCCCCTCACCCTTCAATCCTGGTATGCATGGTCCCGTCACCCCCTGTCCTGGTATACATGCTACCTCTCACCCCCCTATCCTGATATATATATGGTCCCCCTCACCCCTATTAAACTGCACACATAAAAAAACCAAGCAAACATTAATGCTCACCTTTCTTCCCAGTGCCCCAGCGCTGTCCCGTTCTACCAGAGGCCGGGGGAGGAGTGCGGCCGGAGTACGCGCATGCCCATACTGCGCTGGCCAACGCCATATTGCTGAAGACACACTGCAAATGTGTCTTCAGTAAAATGGCGCCGGATAGCGCTATGCGCATGCGCGTTTCCACTGCACTCCTGCCCCAGTCTCCGGCAGAAGGGAAGCGCCGCGGCAACGCTCCTCCCGGTCAGGTAAGTATGTAAGTATGGTGCTGGACATCGCGGTATGCATTCAGTGTGTACGCATACCGCGATCTCCGGCGCCATACACACTCCTCTTACTGCTGGATGCCTCCTTCTGTCTGGAGCCAGACTGCACAGGCGCGTCGCGTTTGCGCAGTCTATAAAGGCTTCAGACAGAGTGATGCTTACAGCGTTATATTATATATGTAAAATAGAGGGCAGGTCACTGAAGGATCAGTAACCTGTCATAAGCCAATACAGATGCATATGTAATCAGAGCACCACATAACGCCCTGACCACAGCCCCATGCACAGGCTGCCAACAGCCCCACCCCAAAGCGCGAGCATCTCATTAACTGAAAACTACAAATACAGATGAAACAACAACCACAAGGTGGATTTCATCTACCAAGGCATCATTGTAATCAGTATAACGGCGCCGACCTGACAGTGTCTGTAGGTTACTGTGCACAGTCCTGCTGACAGGTTCCCTTTAAGACATCTCACAGTTCTCTTTAAATGTGTAATATTTCTTCTTGAAACTCATCTGACAGAAAATATTGGACCTTATGATAGTTTAGATTGTGAAGTCACCGAGCCCCATACTCTAATTATCCCAGAGAGGTTTCACCACTAGTTACTCATTTATTACTGATGAAGACTGTTGAGTTTGATCATTTCAGTAGATGTGTTATTGTCTATAGTCACAGTTCTCGACTACAGTAGTTAGTGTCCAAAATACTCTGATTTAACCTCTTCCTACAGCCAGTTTTGTGTTCTTAATCAGGCCCATTTTTTTAAATCTGATGTGTGTCACTTTATGTGGTGATAACTTTGGAATTATTCACAAAGAATAATAGAAAACAAATGGATCTTGTACACTACTGTCTGGGCACATGGCAGTGTTCAGAAGGGAGGGAGCACCATTTAGGTATTTGAATGAATATCTAGCTGGAATAGTTTGCACACACAATGTATTGAGTCACCTGGCAGCTCAAATGATGTCCACCATGAACATGCTTGGCACGATCTTCTCTGCTTTCCAGATCCCAAGGATTGCCTTGCTCATCACCCTTTAACACCCTTAAATGGATCTGGAACTTACACTGGGACCTTTAGGCTTGGACCATGTTTTTCTGTGGCATTAGATGGTAAGAAGAATTGTGGTATTAGATAGCAAGAAGAAAAGTCAGGTAGCTGGGTCAGAACCAGAAGGACAGAATCCAGAATCTGAAGACACAAGAGTTGCCAGTAAACGGGCAACGGTCATAACAGTAAACAAATACACAAGCCGCAAGCTCAGCACAGAGAACTGAACCAGATGAGAACAACGCTGTTTCTGGCAGATTCCGGCAATGTGCTTTGAGCTTTAGTAGGGTGTGGTACTTTCTAATTGGCTGAAGTTGGGAGCAGATTACTCCAGCTGGACAACAGGAACAGATCCCAGATGAGATTGGACACACCATATGCCGAAGCCCTAATATAACTAAATGACAGAAAACCAAAATAGTCGAAATCCCCATAAGGTGATTCCATTTCATAGATTAATTCACTGAGGGTTATAGTCTATACACGTGATCAAAATTGTCGGTACCCCTCGTTTACTGACAGAAAAACCCACAATGGTCACAGAAATAACTTGAATCTGACAAAAGTAATAATAAATAAAAGTCTAATAAAAAGGAACAAATGAAAGTCAGACATTGCTTTTCAACTCTGCTTTCACAGAATTTTTAAAAACATAAAACTCATGAAGTAGGCCTGGACAGAAATGATGGTACTCCTGAAAATAATGTGACAAAAGGGACATGTTAAATCAAGGTGTGTCCACTAATTATCATCACAGGGGTCTACAATGTTGGAATCAGTGAGTGACCTGTATATAGGCTACAGATACTCAATGTGCTGTTTGGTGACATGGTGTGTATCATGGACTAGAGGAAGCAAAGGAAAGAGGTGTCTCAGGAGATTAGAAAGAAAATTATAGACAAACATGTTAAAGGTAAAAGCTATAAGACCAGCTCCAAGCAGCTTGATGTTCCTGTGACTACAGTTGCACATATTATTCAGAAATGTAAGCTCCATGGGACTGTAGCAATCCTCCCTGGACACTGCCGCAGGAGGAAAATTGATAACAAATCAAAGAGACGGATAATACGAATGGTAATAAATGAGCCCAGAAAAACTTCTAAACAGATTAAAGGTGAACTTTAAGCTCAAGGAACATTAGTGTAAGATCGCACCATCCGTCATTGTACGAGCCAAAATGGACTTCATGGGAGACTACCAAGGAGGACAACATTGTTCAAAAAAAAAATCATAAAAAAGCCAGACTGGAATTTGCCAAGCTACATGTTGACAAGCCACAAAGGTCCTGGGAGAATGTCCTATGGACAGATGAGACAAAAATGGAACTTTTTGGCAAGGCACATCAACTCTATGTTCACAGTCGGAAAAATGAAGCATATCAAGAAAAGAACACTGTCACTACTGTGAAACATGGAGGAAGCTCTGTTATGTTCTGGGGCTGCTTTGCTGCATCTGGCTCAGGGTGTCTAGAATCTGTGCAGGGTACAATGAAATCTCTAGGGATTCTAAAGAGAAATGTGCTGCCCAGTGTCAGAAAGTGTAACAACCCTGCTGGCATCACTGCATGGCCTCCCATCCCCGCACACCAACTTACTCACTGCTCCAGGTCATGTGGTGATTTCTGTCTGCTGCCAGCTCCATGCACTATGCCTCTTGTTTCCTTGCTTTCTCTCTTCATGTTTCCTGACTGTGTGTATAGGGATGCGGACACATCTGAACTCTCTGCTTCTTATGCAGTCAGGGTGCACCGGTCTAAGCTGTCCCCGACCAATCACCTGGAGTCCTTTACTATATAGAGTTGCCACACCCACTAACCCTTGCCTGTGCAATGTCTCTACTCAGTTAGCTCCTTGCCTGAGTAGCTTTACTCCTAGCTTTTTCTTGTGCACTCTTAGTGCCCGCCAGGAGGCTTATATCCTGGTCCCTGTATCCTTCAGTTCCTGTTCTTTGTCTCGTACTGTTTCCCTGTCTGAACTCTGTTCTACCTCTGTTTGTCAGTCTCCTTGTCTGTGGTTCCTTTTCCTGCTGAAGATACTAAGGAGGAGGTCCAATTTACTTGGCATAATGGGCTGAAGTTGGACTCAGTGAAGGTGTCTTCAGTTCCCAGGGGGACGGCTGATGTAGAGGTCAAGACAGAAGCTTCCAAATCCCTGCTTTTTGCTAACCAGGAGGAGGAGGTCCTGGTCCTCGTATCTTCAGTGTTGGGAGCTGACCACGCTGGGCACAAAGAGACTTGGCAACCTGAAATCCCTGATGTCACACTTGCCTCATCCTACCTGAGGAGTGCTATGATAGCTCTAACTGTGTGTGCCCCTATCCTTCTTCTACAAGTTATTCTGGCGGGCTTGAAGAAGAGGGGCCTAAAGAGGGTACTGTAACAACCCTGCTGGCATCAAGCCGTGCCCGCCTGACCTGTGTCTGAAGCCGTGCCCGCCTGACCTGTGTCTGAAGCCGTGCCCGCCTGTCCTGTGTCTCAAGCTGTGTCCACCTGTCCTGTGTCTCCAAGCCACGCCCACTTGCCCAGTGTCTCCAAGTCACGCCTGCTTGCCCAGTGTCTCCAGGCCATGCCTGCTTACCCAATGTCTCCAAGCCACGCCTGCTTGCACAGTGTCCCAGCCGTGCCTGTCGTACCTACCTGCCTGCCTGTCTGTAGCTTCTATCCAAGTGACTTGTCCCTGAGTGGGATCAGCAGCCACAGGCAGACACCACCCTGGAGTGGCACCCGACAGCTATCTGCCGCACAAGCCTGACCTCACCATCAGAGGCTCCAGTGAAGACCGAGGTAGCTGTCGTAGTCACGCCCCTTCCAGGGTAGTCTGGTTTGTGGCACAGTGGGGCCACAACTCCCCGGCTCGCACCAACCAGCCAAGGCGCAAGCGTGACAGAAAGCTTAGTCACAGTCGCAGGTCATGGGTCTTGCAACAGGATAATTACCCAAAACACACAGCTAAAAACACCCAATAATGGCTAAGAGGAAAACATTGGACTATTCTGAAGTGACCTTCTATGAGCCCTGATCTAAATCCTATTGAGCATCATTGTAAAGAGCTGAAACATGCTGTCTGGAAAAGGCAACCTTCAAACATGAGACAACTGGAGCAGTTTGCTCTTGAGGAGTGGGACAAAATACCTGTCAAGAGGGGCAGAATAGTGATGGGTGAGCACTAGGGATGAGCGATATTGCCCAATATCGTATCGGAATTCAGATTTCCAATATTGGAAAATATTGGATTTCGGAATTTCCAATTTCCGATATCAATGCAAGTCAATGGGAGAAAAAAAATCAGAATTACAAAATGACCACTACAGTGCTATATAATGGATAAAATGGAGGGAAAACACCTCAGGATAATGGGGAAAGAGTTTGCAGAGGCAGAGGAGCTTAAAAATCGCTAGAAAAATGCACAGAGCGAAAGCTGTAGCAGGAAAACTGGTCGCCATCTAATTAACAGCAGTGTTTTTTCTTTGGGTTAGGATTAGTTTGGGTAGGGTTTATGCTTAGTAGGGTAAGGGTAAGGGATAGGGGTTAGTAGGGTTAGGGGTTAGGGTTAGTTAGGGTTAGGGTTAGTTAGGGTTAGTAGAGTCAGGGTTTATGGTTAGGGTTATGCTTATAGTTAGCAGGGTTAGGGGTTAGTAGGGTTAGGGTTTAGGGTAATGCTTATGGTTAGTAGGGTTAGGGGTTAGGGTTAGTAGGGTTAGGGGTTATGGTTATGGTTAATTAGTTATGGTTAGTAGGGTTAGGGGTTAGGATTAGTAGGGTTAGGGGTTAGGATTAGTAGGGTTATGGTTAGGGGTTAGGGTTAGTGTTAGTAGGGTTAGGGTAAGGGTTAGGGTTAGTAGAGTCAGGGTTTACATTTAGGGTTATGCTTATAGTTAGTAGGGTTAGGGGTTAGGGTTAATAGGGTTAGGGTTATGCTTATGGTTAGTAGGGTTAGGGTTAGGTGTTAGGGTTAGGGGTTATGGCTAGTAGGGTTAGGGGTTAGGATTAGTAGGGTTAGGGGTTAGGATTAGTGGGGTTAAGGTTAGGGGTTAGGGTTAGTAGGGTTAGGGTTAGTTAGGGTTAGTAGAGTCAGGGTTTACAGTTAGGGTTATGCTTATAGTTAGTAGGGTTAGGGGTTAGGGTTAGGGTTTAGGGTTATGCTTATGGTTAGTAGGGTTAGGGTTAGTAGGGTTAGGATTACAGTTATGCTTACGGTTATCAGGGTTAGGATTTAGGGTTAGTAGGGTAAGGGTTAGAGGTTAGGGTTAGTGGTTAGGGTTAGTTAGGGTTAGGGTTATTGGTAAGGGTTAGGGGTTAGGGATAGTTATGGTTAGGGTTAGAGACTCAGAGGTGGAAGGATTATGGGATTTCCAATTTCCAATGTGAAAAAAATATCGGAATCGGAAATCGGAATTCCGATATCGCAAATATCGGGCCAATTTCCGATATTTCAATATTGGAAAGCTCATCCCTAGCGAGCACTAAAATGCTCGGGTGATCATTGCTCGGGTTGAGCAAATTGGGATACTCGGGTACTCGGACAGAACAACGAGCCCAATGTAAGTCTATAGGAGACCCGAGCATTTTTACTGCGATCCCCGGAGGGTCCTTTAGAGGTCTAAAAACTTCTGAAAATGATGGAAACACTGCTGAAATGATATGGGGACATCATGGGAATCGCCCCTGGAAGCATTCCTGACTCCTGTTCACAGCTTTAAACAATGTTGTCAGAGTATCATGCCATTTTTACTGGTGCACCCAAAACATACCAAAACGAATTTTGTTGGGAAATATGTTAAGGTACATCCTTTCCAGGTTAATGACTTGCATATAAGGCAAAATAATTAACCCCAGACCAAACTGTTCCTCTGCCACTTGGGCTGTGTTCAGACGCAAGCGTTTTTGAAGCGTTTTTCAACTTTAACATTGCTTTCAACCAATACTAATATATTCACTGGGAAATGTCATTGTAACATTTAACAACCGTAGCTGGCCATGTGGTGTGTGACACATAAGGAGACACATCTTGTTTCATTTGTGAAGGAGGGACTGTTAAAGTCACAAAGGCTATTTTTAGAGGGGCATCAGGCGGCATTAATATTCTTAAAGGGCTATTATTAAACAGTGGGTCTCCTATGCTGTTATTGCCTATGCAGTGAGTGGCTGCGCTGCCAAGAATAACAACGCACCCCAATACCCCTTTCACAAGATGTCCAGGAGGGCTTCTTTAAAAAATGTTCCATTAAATGCAAGGCCTGCCCTGCTACCAAGTCATATGCACCCCAATAAGCTTTTGAACCCACATACTGGATGGGCACAGGAAAATTCCACTTCACATTATTCATTTTTTACTCCCATTCTGTTTTCTTATGCATTGACTGCAAGGCCTGCCCTGCTACCAAGTCATATGCACCCCAATAAGCCTTTGAACCCACATACTGGATGGGCACAGGAAAATTTACTTCACATTATTCATTTTTTACTCCCATTCTGTTTTCTTATGCATTGACTGCAAGGCCTGCCCTGCTACCAAGTCTTATGCACCCCAATAACCCCAATCCCCTCCTTGGAAGAAACATGTAGGAGTGCCTCTTAGCACAAAATGTCCCATTGAAAAGGTGCAGGTCTCCTAGACGTGGAATGCCCATACACTAATTGTGTTGGCTGGCAAACATTTTCCCCTGTGGGGTACACCTCAACCTTTTCCATAACAAGTATATTACGACCAGCAAATCCACCCACCCTTGTTCGGAATTCGACACTGGCTGTAGCAGCACAGAACAAGTTAACACTGGTGATCTAGTGGCAGCGGATGATGAGACGTGGAGGAAGGCCTCATTAAAAACTAGGCCCAATTTAAAGGAGTGGGTCTCCTAGACTCGTAATGCCCATACACTAAGTGCATGGGCTGACAGAAATTTCCCCCTGGGGGAGTAAAATTGTTAAAAATATTTTATGGGCATCATAGACACCTTTGCCAAATATTGGACTGGCTGTAGCAGCACAGAACCCGTTAACCCTGCTGATCTAGTGGTGGAGAATGAGGAGACATAATGATAAATCATACTGAAATCAAACAAATGCATTAAAAATGTGAATCCACCTATGAAAGAAAATAGCAAAAGGGAGGGGCGAACACAGGTTCATAGATATGAAGCCAGAATGTGTTCAACAAGATGTTTGTCCCTAGCAACAGCTCAGAGGCAGGGATATAAATTAAAATATAATATAATAGGATTTCACTATTTTTATATGGAAGAGGTATACACTAGGTCATAAAAGGATGTTCCACAGATAGGAAAAATGGAAAATATAAGAATAAATGGGAAGAATATACATACATCTCATTTGTGTGAGATTTCCCCTGGGGGAGTAACATTTGTTTTGGTTTAAAATTAGTAACGGGCATCATAAAAACACCCTTGCCAAAAATTGGACTGCCTGTAGCAGCACAGAACACGTTAACCCTGGTTATCTAGTTGCGGAGAATGAGGAGACATTGATAAAGGCCTCAGTAAAAACTAGGCCCAGTGTAAAGGAGCAGGTCTCCTAGACTTGGAACGCCCATACACGCAGTGCATGAGCTGACAAACATTTCCTCATGGGGGGTACATTTTTTAAAAAGATACTATGGGCATCATAGACACCCTTGGCAAAAATTGGACTGCCTGTAGCAGCACAGAACACGTTAACCCTGGTCATCTAGTGGTGGAGAATGAGGAGACATAATGATAAATCATACTGAAATCAAACAAATTAAAAAAAATGTGAATCCACCTATGAAACAAAATAACAAAAGGGAGAGGTGAATGTGTCCGAGGTATGTTTGTCCCTAGCAACAGCTCAGAGACAGAGATATGTTAAAATATAATAGTATTTCAATATTTTTCTATTGTAGAGGTATACACTAGGTCCTAAGAGGATAGTCCAGAGATAGTAAAATTGGAAAATATAAGAATAAATGGGAAGAACATACGTACATCTCATTTTTCTGAAAGTTCCCCCAGGGGGAGTAACATTAGTTTTGGTTTCAAATTAGTAACGGGCATCATAAAAACACCCTTGTCAAAAATTGAGGAACTTTTGCATCACCGAATACATTCACCCTGGTGTTCTACTGGTTGTGGAGGATGTGGATGAGGATAAGGAGGAGGATAACACCAAACAGACCAAATCAGGAAGTGGATACCCATGTGTGGTTGAGAAGAGGTGCATGAGAATACACCACAAAAAAAGACAATGTGAGTCAGCCTGTCAGCATTGTCAGTTGACAGGCGGATGCGCTTATCTGTTGTAATTCCACCAGCGGCACTAAAAACCCTCTCTGACAACACAAGCAGCAGGGCAGGCCAGGACCTCCAAGGCATAGAGAGCTAGTTCATGTCACGTGTCCAGCTTGGATACTCAATAATTAAAAGGCACAGAGGAATGCCGGAGGACGTTTGTACGATCTGCAATGTACTCCCTAACCATCTTCCCAAACATTGCACTTCTCTTGACAGCACCCCTTGCCTCTGTGGCGGCACAATGGGAGAGTCTGAGAAAACTGTCCCAGAACTTTACCATTGTTCCCCTGCCTGAGCTGGATTGTACTTCTTTCTTTCTCGTTTGAACTCCTTGGCTGTACAACAAACTCTGACGTCTGCTGCCAGCGTTCTCACAAGGGACGTTTTTCAGTAATTCTGCTACAAGGGCCCTCTGGTACAGCAACATTTTTGTAAACCTGTGTGCCTCTGGAAGAAGAGTTTGAAAGTTTTCCTTGTAGCGTGGGTCTAGAAGTGTCACCAACCAGTAATGAGTGTCACCAAAATTTTTTATATTGCGAGGGTCACAGGAAACGCAGCGCAACATAAAGGCAGCCATGCGTGCCAGACTACTAACAGGCAAGACTTCCGTGTCCTCACCAACAGGACTACTGACCATGCTGTCCTCATCCTCTTCCTCCCTGTCCTCAGGCCTTCCCCGCTGAACAGATGGTATGACAGCTTTGCTTGTAGTACCGTCTATAGCGCATGAAAGTAGCTCCTGTTCTTCCTCCTCCTCATTGTGTACCAATCCACATTGCAACGACATGAGGTTGGGCTGAGTGTAATCACCCTGTATGGTTCCTTGCTCCATGTCCTTGTGCTCTGCCAGCAATGTATCATCTTTAATTGTGAGCAGAGAGGTTTTCAGAATGCTGAGAAGTGGGATGATGATGCTAATTATGGCGTCATCGCTGCTCACCATCGTGGTGCAGTCCTCAAAGTTCTGGAGGATGGTACATACAGTATGTGTCACACTCACGCCCTGACTGTTGAACATGAGCCAGTGGGTTGTGGCCCCACTGAGCCACAAACCAGACTACCCTGGAAGGGGCATGACTAAGACAGCTGCCTTGATTTTCACTGGAGCCTCTGATGGTGAGGTCAGGCTTGTGGGGCAGGCAGGAGCCACTCCAGGGTGGTGTCTGGCTGTGGCTGCTGATCCCACTTGGGGAGACAACGGCATGACTGAGACACTGGCAGGTGGGCATGGCTTGAGACAATGGCAGGCGGGCACGGCTTGAGACACAGAGCAAGCGGGCACGGCTTGAGATACAGGGTAAGCAGGTAGGCATGGCTGAGACACAGGGCAAGCAGGAACAGCTGAAACACAGGGCAAGCAGGTAGGTGTGTGTGAAGGAACAGATAGAGACCTGGTCACACAGGAGGTGCAGGTACTGGTACTGGCAGGAAGGAGTGGTGTATGGAGGAACAGGTTTGGACCTGTTCACACAGGAGGTGCAGGTACAGGTACTGGCAGGAAGGAGTGATGTATGGAGGAACAGGTTTGGACCTGTTCACACAGGAGTAGCAGGTACGGGTACCGACAGGAAAGAGTGGAATATGATGGAACAGGTTTGGGACTGTTCACATAGGAGGAGCACGTACAGATACAGGCAGTAAGAAGTGGAGAATGAAGGACCAGGTTTGGACCTGTTCACACAGTAGGAGAACTGCAAGGCTGCGGAAAATAGCTGGAGAGCAGCAGCAGGAGCAGGCAGAGTCACAAGGGTGCAAAGCAGGCAGAGCCGCAAGGATGCGGAGAAGGCAGAGCCGCCAGGGTGCGGAGAAGGCAGAGCCGCCAGGGTGCGGAGCAGGTAGAGCCGCAAGGGTATTGAGCAGGCAGAACCACAAGGGTGCTGAGCACAAGCAGACAGGGAGGACACAAGGAAAGACACAGCAGGGAAAGAAGCCAAAGACAAGGAGACTGACAGACGAAGGTAGGACAGAGTTCAGACAAGGTAATAGTGGGAGACAAGGAACAGGACCAAGGAAACAGGGACCAGAGTAAACACAGATACTAAGCAAGGCTAGGAGCTACAGCACAGGGATCAGGATATTCTGCCTCCTGGATGATGGAAAGACAGGTACAAGACAAAGCAAAGACAAAGACACAGAGACCAGGATATTCTGCCTCCTGGAGGGCAGACAGAGAGAACCAAGCAAGGCTAGGAGTAAGACCTCCAGAGTGGGAGATACCCAGAACAAGACCTGGCAGCTCAGTAGCAAGACACTAACTGAGTGAACACATTGCACAGGGAGAGTCCACTGGGTGGACCTGCCCCAAATAGCAGAGACCTCTTGACGATTGGCTGGGAGCACATTAGGCAGGTGCACACTGATTTCATAAGAACCAGAGAGTGCCGGCACCGCGCCCCTATGCACACAGCCAGGAAGCATGCAGAGAGCAAGCAGGAAGCAAGAGGTACAGAGCATGGAGCTGGCAGCAGACAGAAATCACAGCATGGCCTGGAGCAGTGATCAAGTTGGTGAGCGGGGAATGGGAGGCCATGCAGCGATATCAGCAGGGTTGTTACAGTACCCCACCTTTACTGCCCCTCTTCTTCAAGCCCACCAGAATAACTTGTAGAAGAAGGACAGGAGCACACATAGTCAGAGCCACCACAACATTCCCTGGGTAGGAAGAGGTAGGTGTGACATTAGGGATCTCAGGTTGCCAAATCTCTTTGTGTCCAGCAAGGTCAGCTTCCCACACTGAAGATACATGGGCCAGGACTCCTTTCATCTGGTTGACAGAAAGCATGGCCTCGGAAGCTTCTGTTTTGACCTCAACATCAACCGGCCCCTGGAAACTGAAGACACCTTCACTGGATCCAACTTCAACCCATTAACCTAAGAAAATTGGACCACCTCCTTTGGATCAGAGGGAAGCTCCTTGGCCTTGGCATCTTCACCAGCCAGCCAAATGGAAGCTGAGGGTACCCGTCCAGTATACATTTTCTGCCCGTTATTTAGAGAAAACTGGATCTCTCCCACCGGGTTGGTGAAAAACGGGGACACATAAGCCTCTGTTCCAAACTCTTCATCCACCTGCAGCATAGAATCCAAAGGCATGTTTACAGGAAGCATGTTCTGCCCATGGTCCAGAGAAAAACTTTCAAGTGACAGGGATGTTCCTTGGAACTGGTCACTGGTATTGTCACTGGAGATGTGTGAGGAGAATGCCACCGTTTCCCCTTCTTCGGAGACGTCCTCACACCTTGACTCGACGACTAGCAGACCAGGCAAAGAAGACGACCTTGCTGACTGACTCTTACGCAAGGGAACCAGACACCTCTTGTCACTTGGTTGTTTCAACCAAAGCACTGTACTGGGTCCCCACACATAAATGGGTACAAGGATCTCTGGCTCAAAATGACCCATGGGCACACCAGACAGCAAATGGAAGATGAACTTCTTCGTGTATAGTGCTCCTGTAGTTGTCCTTGCAGGACTAGACTGTTCACAAATAGGGCTCGGCCATCTCTAGACAACGCCCACGCCAGTTTTGGGAGCTGCAAGACAGAAACCACACACTGGCTCTGTATGGCTGGCGGCTTAAACACACCAAAGCTCCCTGAAGGCAGAGAAACAGTCATTGGCTTTAATGGAGGGGAAGTACGGTCACCAAGGGCAGCCTCTCCTACTGGCCCAAGGTTCTGGAGCTTTAGATCCTCTGGACAGAGGCCGTCCGGGTGTTCCTCACAACTGCAGCGACACCGTATGCCCTTCTTACGGCGGGTTTCAGGCTGCTGCTTTGCCTACCCATTCATATCAACCTTCTTAGGTTTAATTTGGGTAGCTGCATTAACAGGTAGAGTAACTGGAAGGTCACAGATGGTCTTGGTCTGGCGTGGCGGTTTCTTCACAGGTTTCGCCCGTCTGGAGCGCCTCTCAGATCTAGACAGGGAAGACTTCGCAGGAGCAGCTGGATGAGGCACATCAAAGACTCTACAGAAGGCCACCAGGAAGGCCTCTAGGTTCATGACGATAGGATCCCCTGCTTCCCAGAGGGGACAGATCCATAGTAAAGCATCTCCTGCTAGGTAGGACATGATGTATCCCACCTTGACCCAGTCAGAGAGGAAACAAGCTGCATTCTGCAGGATGTAGTGCAAGCACTTTTCCAGGAACCCTTGGCACTCAGTAGGATTCCCATAGAACCTAGGCGGGTCTGCTGGGTCGTGCTCCTCATAAGCCAGGAGTTGATTGTAGAGAGCCTGGGAGACTATGATTGGGTCAGATGTCTCATCAATCTGAACCACCCTTGGTGGAACAAATTTTTCAGGTTGCTCATGGTGCTCTGCGAGCGGAAGGACATAGGACTCAACGTGGACCATGGCTCGTGCAAACTGTCAGGCTCATGCCCTGACTGCTGGACGTGAGCCGGTGAGTTGTGGCCCCACTGTGCCACAAACCAGACTACCCTGGAAGGGACGTGACTAAGACAGCTGCCTTGGTTTTCACTGGAGCCTCTGATGGTGAGGTCAGGCTTGTGCGGCAGGCAGCTGCCAGGTGCCACTCCAGGGTGGTGTCTGGCTGTGGCTGCTGATCCCTCTTGGAGAGACAATGGCACAACTGAGACACTGGCAGGCGGGCACGGCTTGAGACACAGGGCAAGCGGGCATGGCTTGAGACACAGGGCAAGTGGGCATGGCTTGAGACACAGGGCAAGCGGGCACGGCTTGAGACACAGGGCAAGCGGGCACGGCTTGAGACACAGGGCAAGCAGGCATGGCTTGAGACACAGGGCAAGCGGGCACTGCTTGAGACACAGGGCAAGCGGGAATGGCTTGAGACACAGGGCAAGCAGGTAGGCACGGCTTGAGACACAGGGCAAGAAGGTACAGCTGAGACACAGGGCAAGCAGGTAGGTGTGTGTGAAGGAACAGATAGAGATTTGTTCACACAGGAGGTGCAGGTACTGGTACTGGCAGGAAGGAGTGGTGTATGGAGGAACAGGTTTGGACCTGTTCACACAGGAAGTGCAGGTATAGGTACTGGAAGGAAGGAGTGATGTATGGAGGAACAGGATTGGACCTGTTCACACAGGAGGAGCAGGTACGGGTACTGACAAGAAAGAGTGGAATATTACGGAACAGGCTTGGGACTGTTCACACAGGAGGAGCAAGTACAGACACAGGCAGGAAGGAGTGGAGAATGAAGGAACAGGTTTGGACCTGTTCACACAGGAGGAGAACTGCAAGGCTGCGGAAAATAGCTGGAGAGCAACAAGAGCTCCTGCAGCTGTGTGTGTGTGTATATAGTGCTAGTGTGTGTGTGTGTGTGTGTGTATATATATATATATATATATATACACTCACTGGCCACTTTATTAGGTACACCATGCTAGTAACGGGTTGGACCCCCTTTTGCCTTCAGAACTGCCTCAATTCTTCATGGCAGAGATTCAACAAGGTGCTGGAAGCATTCCTCAGAGATTTTGGACCATATTGACATGATGGCATCACACAGTTGGCGCAGATTTGTCGGCTGCACATCCCTGATGCGAATCTCCCGTTCCACCACATCCCAAAGATGCTCTATTGGATTGAGATCTGGTGACTGAGGAGGCCATTTGAGTACAGTGAACTCATTGTCATGTTCAAGAAACCAATCTGAGATGATTCGAGCTTTATGACATGGCGCATTATCCTGCTGAAAGTAGCCATCAGATGTTGGGTACATTGTGGTCATAAAGGGATGGACATGGTCAGCAACAATACTCAGGTAGGCTGTGGCGTTGCAACGATGCTCAATTGGTACCAAGGGGCCCAAAGAGTGCCAAGAAAAAATTCCCCACACCATGACACCACCACCACCAGCCTGAACCGTTGATACAAGGCAGGATGGATCCATGCTTTCATGTTGTTTACGCCAAATTCTGACCCTACCATCCGAATGTCGCAGCAGAAATCGAGACTCATCAGACCAGGCAACGTTTTTCCAATCTTCTACTGTCCAATTTCGATGAGCTTGTGCAAATTGTAGCCTCAGTTTCCTGTTCTTAGCTGAGAGGAGTGGTACCCGGTGTGGTCTTCTGCTGCTGTAGCCCATCTGCCTCAAAGTTCGACGCACTGTGCGTTCAGAGATGCTCTTCTGCCTACCTTGGTTGTAACGGGTGGCAATTTGAGTCACTGTTGCCTTTCTATCAGCTCGAACCAGTCTGCCCATTCTCCTCTGACCTCTGGCATCAACAAGGCATTTCCGGCCACAGAACTGCCGCTCACTGGATTTTTTTTCTTTTTCGGACCATTCTCTGTAAACCCTAGAGATGGTTGTGCGTGAAAATCCCAGTAGATCAGCAGTTTCTGAAATACTCAGACCAGCCCTTCTGGCACCAACAATCATGCCACGTTCAAAGGCACTCAAATCACCTTTCTTCCCCATACTGATGCTCGGTTTGAACTGCAGGAGATTGTCTTGACCATGTCTACATGCCTAAATGCACTGAGTTGCCGCCATGTGATTGGCAGATTAGAAATTAAGTCTTAACACACAGTTGGACAGGTGTACCTAATAAAGTGGCCAGTGAGTGTATATATATATATATTTATATTTAGTAAGTACTGCTTTGCTGTCATGGAATTGGTCCTGTCAGGCACACAGGCTGTGATCTGCTATTCTTATCCATTATGAGAAACACGGGTCAGGTGCCAGGTTCTTTGTCATCTTTGACTTGTCCAATTGCAGAACTGATAACCGAGCGTACACTACAATCGGGGCACCACAGCATGTGCGTGCACTCTACTATCATGACGCTGCTATGTGCATGCGCACACTTGCGTATGCTACAGCGGCATACATGATGCCTGTGTAGGCGGAATCTGACCCTGAGTAGGGCAGCAGGATGAGTTGGATTGGGCTATGTGGTAAGTATACACCAGCCCCAGCGTCTGCTATCTAATGTAGATGCACCAGCCTTAGTGTCTCCTATGTGATGCATTTGCCCCACCGTCTGCTATCTGATGTAGATGCACCAGCCTCAGGGTCTCCTATGTGATGCATATGCCCCACCGTCTACTATCTGATGTGTAAACACAAACGATAACCTCCGCTGCATACTATATACCGGGTGGTAGCACTAAGCAGTGGTCCACCCAAATATAAAAAGTACACCAACTCCAAAGGAACATTTGCACAGTAGGAGAAGAAAGGGAGCAAACAAGTTTATATAATAAGAAAATCAAATCCCAAAGGAAAGTGGAAAGGAAAGTAAAAAAAAGTGCCAGTGAAACAGATCAACGACTTAAGACATCCCCTTGAGAAAGCGGTGTATCAGACACGCGAAACGATTCACTGGCACTTTTTTTACTTTCCTTTTGGGATTTGTGCAATATATTGCAGCAGGATCAACCAACCCTGGTATCTCTGCCTTTTTTCTGGATTGCGACTTGTTATGGATTTTCATGTCTTTTTAATACTTTTGTACTAACAAATAAAATTTTGATTTTTTTATTATATACACCTGCTTGCTCCCTTTCTTCTCCTACTGTGCTGATGTATAAACAGCAGCATCAGGATCTCCTATGTGGTGTATATAAATCAGTCCCAGCATCCCCTATGTAATTGGTATACAAAGGCCTCAGTGTATTCTATGTGAGCTATATCCCCCAGCCCTGGTGTTTTCTATGTTATATACGTAGCATAATTAATTATATAGTGTAGACCTGTGTACACAGTTTATAGTAAGGTGCTATATGTGTATGGTATATAGCAGTGATGACGAACCTTTCTGAGACCGAGTGCCCAAACTGCAACCTAAAACCCAATTATTTATGACGAAGTGCAAAATGCCCCATCATGATCCCTTCATGTAGAAATATGCCCCATCATGATCCCCTTCATGTAGAAATATGCCCCATCATGATCCCCTTCATGCAGAAACATGCCCCATCATGATCCCCTTCATGTAGAAATATGCCCCATCATGATCCTTCAAGCAGAAATATGCCCCATCGTGATCCCCTTCAAGGAGAGATATGCCCCATCGTGATCCCCTTCATGCAGAAATATGCCCCATTGTGATCCCCTTCATGCAGAAATATGCCCCATCGTGATCCCCTTCATGTAGAAATATGCCCCATCATGATCCTTCAAGCAGAAATATGCCCCATCGTGATCCCCTTCAAGGAGAAATATGCCCCATCGTGATCCCCTTCATGCAGAAATATGCCCCATTGTGATCCCCTTCATGCAGAAATATGCCCCATCGTGATCCCCTTCATGCAGAAATGTAGAAATTGCCCATTCCACCACCTCCATCATTTCCTCCTCATTATTGCCCTCTCTCCACCACCATCGTTGCCCTCTCCCCATCACCGCCATCATTGGCCCTCTCCCCATCACTCCCATCATTGCCCTCTCCCCATCATTTCCATCATTGGCCCTCTCCCCATCACTGGCCCTCTCCCCATCACTCCCATCATTGGCCCTCTCCCCATCATTGACCCTCTCCCCATCCCCGCCATCACTGGCCCTCTCCCCATCACTGGCCCTCTCCCCATCACTCCCATCATTGTCACACACACAGCGGCCACACTCATCTCTCCGCGTGCCGGCAGCTTCCTTTCTCTCACTTCCTCACACACATTGAGTGACGTGGCCGCGCCGCTCAATGTGTGAGAGGCAGGAAGCTGCAGCTCTGTAACAGTGAGGCGAGGCCTCGTGCCAGCTGAGAAGGCTCTGCGTGCCATAGGTTCACAATTACTGGTATATAGTGTTGAATCCACACTATAAATAATATACACAGGCATAGCTCTACAATATATAGTATATACACCACTCCATACTGTATTCTGTAATACAGAATATAGAACGGAACTTTGTATGTGGTGAACTTCCCAAAACATATCATATACACACATACATACACAGCTCCACATTAAATATATACAGAGTTCCACAGTATATACTACAATATAGTCCACATATTAGTATTCTCCTGTCCTGTCTCCTGTCCTGTCCTAGATAGTGGGTGTAATTCTCAGTATCTGTGTTATTCTTTGTATATATGCTGTTTTAATGGGGTGAGGACGATTTAGTACGTGGGCTGCTGGGGTTTGTGTGCCAGGGCTGATTTTCAGTCCCAGTCCGGCCCTGAAAGTCGCTCATCTCTAGTAACCACCTCTTGTCAAATAATGTTGAAAAAGAAATAGGAGGAAAGGTGTCCTTCTGCAGGATTTTTCAGTAAGTATATAACAATACTAATGCTAGAAGTAAAACCACCACACATATAAAGATGTTAATGTGTACGTGTAGTTATACACAGAAGCTGCAACTACTACTTTGGGTATAGGTTGCTAGGAAAGCTGGGTGCACTGATCCTGCTAATATCAGGAAAGCTGGGTGCACTGAGTCCAGAGCCGCGGTGTACTTATACAGTACATGTACCCAAGACTGCCACCACGTGTGTATTAATGCTAGTGCATATACTTAAACATAGAGGCTCAAACTATTACCTTGGGTTTTGGTAGCGGGTAGCTAGAAGAGCTGGGTGCACTAATCTTGGTGTCGTTAGGAAAGCTGGGTGCATTGTGCTATGGAAGGGCGGCGCTATTTGTCTGTAGTTGGCACAGAGGTGTCCGTCCATGTCAGCGTTGAGACACACGCGGTGCCAATAGGAGTCCGATGTGTCGGTGTGCGGCGATGCTGTAGAACCCTTGCGGCCTGAAGGGAGTGGGGGAGTTTATAATGTATCAGGAAGCTGATATAAAGTTACTAGGTTCTGTGAGCTCCTAGCGCTGACCTCCATAAGTCCCTCTGTAGCAGCACGGAACCGTGGATCTAAGGATTCCAGAGACTTCATGGGGATAAGTATGGGCAGTAATAGTGTACACCAGGTGCTGCCCCGGCCAGTGGCAGGTCTATGGATTATTATTGCCAAGTGACCCAAGCGGTGTGACCGTGTATAATGGGGTTAGTGACGCCACACCCCTACCTGTAAACAGGTGTATAGGAATATAGATAGGGTCCTAATCCTACGTGTTTCGGGAGCTTGCGGCTTCCTGTTTACAACTACACGCATACACAATAACATCTTTATACTATATGTGTGGTGGTATTTTGACATTTATTTCACAAGTACACTGCTACTTTTGTGAAATTAAGGACACCCTATCGTAGTGGGGTTTTACTTCTAGTGTTAGTATTTTGTATACTTACCACAGAATCCTGCAGGAGGACACCATTTCTCCTATTTCCTATTTCTGAGCGCTCTTTGGAATATACACTTGTCCTTTATTTACTATTACTTTGGTCAGATTCAAGTTATTTCTGTGACCATTGTGGCATTTTCTGTAATTAAATGAGGGGTACCAACAATTTTGACCGCGTGTGTAGGAGGAGTGAATATTTTGACTCCGCAGACACTTTCCGGAAATTAACATGCAGTGGATGTTGGAGAGTGAAAATCACACATTTGCCATTTTATTACCTGTCACATAGTGCCCAGATTGTGCTCCAGGAGACACACACCATAAATTAAGTTGATTCTTCTCACTATAATATTGCTGAATACAGGGATCCTAAATGTTGTCTGAGTACACTGCAAGACTCAGAAGTGAGAACGGATATTGCTGGATTGGTTTATAGAAACCTTGTTTCTTTTCAACAGCCTTTGAGCCACTAATAGTGTGGGAGCATCAGTTTTGCCATTGACAGATGATGGACATGAGTGGGGACTTTGGATTGCCCGCCAGGGCAGTGGTGATACTTGGTACTGGGCCGGTTCTTAAAGGAATGTGTCACAGCGACAGTGACCTGGTCCGTGGCCCTGGGCATCCAATTAAAGGGGATATTTACAAGGGATAAGAGTTTGTAATAAAGTTTATAAAGTGTTCGTGACGCCACCTGTGGTTTCTGGTCAGAGGTGACCAGCGCTGCAGTGCAGATCCGCTGGGACAGGTGGTGATGCAGCAGAGTTGGTATAGCTCTCCACAGGTGGAGCTGAGTCCATGGCAGATGTAGTATATTCAAGATAGTAATGATGTAGTATTTGGCAAGGGATGTAGCAGTGCTGAGTGGGTGTTGCAAGGAGAACTTGAAAGGACACAGTCAGGTGCAGTTTCCAACATTTTACTCACAGTTCTGCAGGTAATGTGTCCAGGGCACTGGCTACAGATGATGCTGGAGATCCGATTGCCTGCAAACAATTTGGATTCCTCCTTGCCAGGAGGATTTAGAGGCCTCCCTGTTGCGCTCTCTGTTTCTGACCTCTAGCTAAGCTGTGGCCCTCTTCTCTGTGTTGTTTTTCCAACCTGTATAGCAGGCAGAGTGAGCCTATCAAGGGCTCTGTCCCTTCTCACTGGCAACCTTGGCTCTTGTGTTCCTGTGTCCTGGCAGGTGTCAGTGTGAACAGAGAACTTGCAATTCTCTGTTCTCCAGATACGACTGTCGGGCTTGAAGTCCCCAACTGGTCCATGACTCTGGCGTCCTCTTATTTCAGAGCTCTGCTCTGGGTGAGCTATAGCATACAGCTCCTCTCCCACAAGCTTCTCTCCACATGTCCTCTCTTGTCCCTGTCTACAGACAGGCTCTCTAACTCTTCCCCAAGCCACAATGTTCCAAGGAACCTCCCCTGAAATCAGGTGTTAGAGCTCCCCCTTCTCTTCTTTGTTTCCAGGCATGGCATCACCCCCTGTGAAGGAAGCAATGCCACTGTAGCAACCGGACTCCTGGGGTGCCACACTTAAATTCAGTACTCCTGGAAGGAGGAAACACAAAAGAAACATTTTAACAAGCAAACAACCAAATTAACCAAATCTATTTACAAGATCTTAGCGTCAATTCAGTGAAGTTCTGAAATAGGGTGTCCTTTTTCACCATTCACAGTGCAATATGGTGGACCCATCTCAAACCCCCAACGTAGACCCTGGGCATGACTACAGGGCATTATTAGTCTCCAGGTTGGACTACTTCAGTCACGCCAGACGGTTTTTGTTCTGTAGCCATTAGTGCTAACTATTTACAAACACTGCCCTGGACACTACGAGTCCAGTGACCCAATCGCCCATAAGAATGCTCAAAAGTTCTTGCAGTAGTCTCTGTAGGCTCATATGCTTAGTAGCTGCAGTTATAAACATTATTAACTTATTTACATTTTAGATTTACATATACTGTTTGCATTTTAGTCCCTATTCTGAGCTGGGATCTGGCCTCTTGTACTATGGGTAGATGTACGCAGCATGGGTACCTCTAATGGCCTAATTTGTCTAGTGTGCCTGTTGTTGATGTTGGTAAACTGGGCAGCTGTCTTAAGGCCCCATCACACACAAAAATGCACCAGCGATCCCGACAACAATACGACCTTGTCAGGATCGCTGGTGCGTGGCTACAAGATCGCTGCTGAGCTGCCAAACAGGCAGCTTCACCATCGATCAGCACCAGCAAGAACGCTGGTCTCTAAGGTAAATATTGGGTTACTAAGCGTCGCGCGTCACTTAGTTACCCGATGTGTACCTTAGAAACCTGCGTGCTGGCGCCGGGAGCTGCGAGCACGCAGGTTTCTAAGGTACACGTCGGGTAACTAAGTGACGCGCACCGCTTAGTAACCCGATATTTACCTTAGAGACTAGCTCCCAGCACCTGCTTAGATGCAGTGCGATGCGCGCTGGCCAGCGGGAGAGCAACGATGAAAAAATGGCCCAGGCCGATTGAGCACGATCAGCGATACCCGGCGGGGCCTTTAGACTCAACATGGGTCTGACAGGTTCACCACTAGCAGGAGGCAGATTTTCGCTTTCCTCTGCTGATGTGGCATCTGTTACTGGATCCCGATGAGTCTTGAGTCTCTGCTACTTCAGGTGCAGTAGGCTGGGGAAAGATTAGGACAAGAACTACGATGGCTTGATTCACCTTTGTCCAATTTGAAGGGAACTCGTCAAATACAGTGCTGATATTTTCTTCCACTTTTTCTACTGGCTGAGGAATGTTTTTGTCTTCAATCCTTTCCCTCAGTTAGTCAGGGCATGGTTTTAGGTGATCCCTTGACACTGCTGCTGAGGTTTCTTTTCCATCTTTGCTGATAAGGCACACCTTGGTATTGTCAAAGTTTGAAGGCATGATGGTATATGGTTCAGCTTCCCACTAATCATCAAGTTTGTGTACTTGTCTCTTTCTTTTGAGTACCTGTTCTCCAGGCGACAAGGGAACTACAGGCACGGGCTGATTGTAGTTTCTTTCTTGCTTCTGTCTTGCTTGAGACAAGCTTCGTTCTACACATTCTTGAACTTTGCGGTATTGTTGCTGCCGCTCTGTATCCCAGTCTGCGTCTGGTGATGTCACCTCAGGTGTCAGAACTCCCATGTCCAAGTCAATGGGCAACTTGCCAGGTCTTGCTCTCATTAGGTAGGCCGGTGTACAGTTAGTGGAGTTCACCAAAATGTAGTTGTAGAGATCCATCAGATCTGGCAATTTTTCTGGCCACATGTTTCGCTCCTCCAGAGGCAAGGTCTTCAACAGATCAGATACCACGTGGTTCATTTTCTCACGTATGCCATTTGTCTGCAGATGGTAGGGTGTTGTCCTGATCTTCTTACAACCGCTCCTGGAACACTTCTGCTTCAAAAGCTGGGCCTTGGTCAGTCAGCACTTGTTCAGGGTAACCATGAGGCCTACAAAAGTGTTCTTGGAACGCCTTGGCTGCTGTCTTCACTGTTTGGTCCTTAACAGACACGACTGCCAGGAACCTGGAGAAGTGGGCCACTATGGCGAGGGTGTAGACATAGCCTGAACGGCTTGGGATCAGCTTCACGTGGTCCAAAGCTACCAGTTCACGCAGCTGCTTGGTGATTATTGGCTGTAATGGGGTTCGCTGGCTGTTACAGTCTTTCCTGTGCAGGTTGCATGGTCCACACTCTCGGCACCAGTCCTCAATGGCTTTCCTCATGTCAATCCAGTAGAACCTCTCGCGAAGTAGGACCTCCAACTTCTTCCATCCGAAGTGTCCTGCTCCATCGTGGTATGCTTCCAGGACCATTGGTGCATCCCGCCTCGGGACTACTACCTGCCAGACCAGTTTATGGGTTCGAGAATTGGTACTTCTCCGATACAGCTTCCCCTCGTAGATGAATGGGTTTCCCTTCTCTTTCCACAACTGTTGGGTCTCTTGTGGGGCATCTGGGACAGGACGTGAGTCAGCTTGTGTTAGCAGTTCCTTTACCAGGTGGACTGCTGGGACGCTATCGTGCGTTTCTGCCCATCCATAGTGGGCAATGGATTGAACGTGGCTTCCCGCTTGACATAGCTCCTGTCCCTTACACAGTGGGAGCACTCGGCCGCTCTAGGGCGGTGGAAGGCTGGTAACTCGATTTCTTACAGCTCTTCCAGATCTTCTCCCTCTTCTGTTAAATAGGGCATCCTGGACAGCATGTCAGCATTAGCGTTCTTGTGCCCCGCTCGGTACTTGATGGTAAACTTGTAGTTAGACAGCCGAGCCATCCATCGCTGCTCCAGTGAACCGAGCCTTGCAGTTTCCAAGTGAGTCAGCGGATTGTTGTCCGTGAAGATGGTAAATTTTGCTGAAGCCAGGTAAGGTTTGAAGGACTCTTTGACCACCCAGACTATGGCGAGGAACTCCAGTTTGAAGGAGCTATAGTTTTCAGGATTCCTTTCAGTGGGGCAAAGCTTCCTACTGGCGCAGGCAATCACTCTTTCTTTGCCTTTCTGCACTTGTGACAGCACGGCTCCCAATCCCACATTGCAGGCTTCAGTATACAGTATGAAGGGTTGATCATAGTCTGGGTATGCCAGCACTTCATCCCCTGTAAGGGCCAACCTCAATCGGGTGAAGGACCTTTCCAGTTCGTCATTCCAGTCAAACAAAGGACTCTTCTTCCTGGCCTACTTGGGTTGACCCACAAGATTTTGTAGGGGTGCAGCTATATCAGTGAAGCCTTTGATGAACCTTTGGTAGTAGCCTACCAACTGTGGAACTGCCGCACTTTATGAATGTTGTTGGGCTTTTGCCAGTCCCGGATAACAGTGACTTTGTCAGGGTCTGGTGCTACGTCTTTTGCGCTCACTACATGGCCTAGGTACTGCACCTTGGGCTTTAGAAGGAGGCATTTGGTTGGTTTGGCGGTCTTCTCCTTTTCCGCCTCTGCTACGGGAACCTGCCAATACCCACTGGTGAGATATAAAGTAGAGAAATAGTTAGCGGTTATCAGTGTAGCTAGTGATTCCTCTATCCTGGGTAACGGATAGACGTCCTTGTGGGTAATGCTGTAATTCGCCTGTAGTCAACACACATTCTCATTGTACCATCTTTCTCTCTAACGAGGACTAATGGAGCTGTCCAGGGGCTACAACTGTCTCTGATCACCCCAGCCTCCTTCATCTCTCATATCATACTCTTGGCACATTGATAATGAGCTGAGGGTACAGACCAGTACCTCTCTTTAATGGAGAGTAGATTTTCAGTGAGGATATGATGTTGGACCCCTTTTACCTGCCCAAAGTCTAAAGGGTGTTTGCCAAATACCCGCTTAAACTCTTGGGCTAAATGGTAAACCCCATTCGTTTGGTTTGAAGGGGTGGAGTCAGGGCCTACGTGCAGCTTCTGACACCAATCCTCTTGCTTTTCTGCAGAGCCATTGTCCTCCGCCTGGTCGTGAGAGACCAAGAGTTCTGCTGCCTGAATTGCATTGTGATTGATAGTGAACAGCTTAGCAATGGTGGCATACCGAGGTAGTTTGGCCTACTGCTCCCCACAATTTAAGATGCGTACAGGTACCCTCCCCTTGTGGACATCAACTACCCCTCTGGCTGTCAGGACAGCAGGCCTGCTATCAGACATCACTGGTTCTACCAGAGCCTGGTAATCTTTACCTCTGATGCCTATAGCTGCCCGACACCAAATTAACATTTCACTCCTCGGGGGTATGACAGTGGGGAACGGATCACTCACTCTGACACTGCCAACTTCTCCACCAGACAGCTCTTCCTGTTGTCTTTGCATCAGGGCTTTAATCTCCTTTTGCAGAACCCATTGCTCACTGGAACCAGTAGTTTCGGCCACCTGTTGCAACAAAACAATAACATCGGCAAGACAATTTTCTATTACATTAGTACCTAAGGTCATTATTGGGTTACATTCCTGTTGATCAATGTCTACAATTATCAAAAATTGGGCTTTTAATTCTACTCGACCCACTTTAATGATCACCTCTTTGTACCACACCTGTGGCATAGCCTGACCATTGAATTTAAATAGAGGGGGCACCACAGATATGTTCAAAGGGATTCAACCTTGGCCTATACAAACAACATGACTGAATAGCTAAAGAAAAAAGAAATAGGTAATAAAAAGGGAATCACCTGAGGCAGGAAATAGCATAAAAAGTAATTATATTTTTATTGTACACAAAAGAACAAGCACAAATCATTTAAAAACATTAAAAATAGTCACACATGTGACATGGCTGAAACTGTAAACAGGCTCAGGATAAGGCCAACCACCTAAGGCAAAACTCCACACTATAGAAAATACAAATAGAAACCTAATGTCTATACAGACAACATACCATCATCAATTTAAACCAATGTGCAACATCTGCCAAATTTAAACCAAGTGCATGCAGAGTGAGCCTATCAAGGGCTCTGTCCTTTCTCACTGGCAGCCCTGGCTCTTGTGTTACTGCTGTGGTGGCAGGTGTCAGTGTGAACAGAGAACTTGCAATTCTCTGTTCTCCAGTTACAACTGTTGTGCTTAAAGTCCCCAACTTGTCCAGGACTCTGGCATCCTCTTTTATCAGAGCTCTGCTCTGGGTGAGCTATAGCATACAGCTCCTCTCCCTCGAGCTTCTCTCCACATGTCCTCTCATCCCTGTCTACAGACAGACTCTCTAACTCCTCCCCAAGCCAGAATGTTCCAAGGAACCTCCCCTGAAATCAGGTGTTAGAGCTCCCTCTTCTGGTCTGCAGTAGGAAAAGTGTTACCTGACAAGGGGTCTCTTCTTTGTTTCCAGGCATGGCATCACCCCCTGTGAAGGAAGCAACACCACTGTGGTAACCGGACTCCTGTGGTGCAACAACTTGTTTTCTGTGAGATGAGAATTGGTATTATTTCCACCTACATAACATTGATTGGTTTCTTTTTATTCAATATTTGGGAGGCAGAATGAACAAACAGTTGAACACCACGCACTACTGGTTCATCCAAATAGGTTTTCTATTAGACTATGAACTGTCATTGTCTTGGTAAATAATTAAAGTTCTTTAAATAGCTTGCCATTTTTATGGACAGTTTGAGTAGAAATGTTCAAAAAATATAAAACTCAAGGACGTTTTATTAAAAAAATAATTGTTTTTTATCTTAGCAGATGACTGTACCAGGAGATCAGAGGGACAGCTGACATCTTCAATTTTTAAATCTGATGATCTTGAGATCCTACAAGATACAACTGAAATGATTGCTGTTACTCCAGATATACCATCATCCATTCACAGCAAAGATCTATCATCTGATCCTATGAAACAGGTCCCATCTTCTGACTCATTACCGACTACTAAGGAAAATCAAAGTCACAAAAGAGGAATTAAAAAACAAACTGCTCCTAAAGGAAAGAAGTCATTTTCATGTTCAGAATGTGGAAAATGTTTTAACTGGAAATGGAATCTTGTTGCACACAAAATAACTCACACAGGAGAGAAGCCTTTTTCATGCTCAGAATGTGGGAAATGTTTTAGCAATAAATCAGATTGTGTTAAGCACCAGAGAATCCACACAGGTGAGAAGCCTTTTTCCTGTTCAGAATGTGGGAAATATTTTAACCGGAAATCGGCTCTTGTTAGACATCAGAGCAGTCACACAGGGGAGAAGCCTTTTTCCTGTTCAGAATGTGGGAAATGTTTTAACCTGAAAGAGTATCTTGATAGCCACCAGAAAATTCACACAGGGGAGAAGCCTTTTTCATGTTCAGAATGTGAGAAATGTTTTAACAATAAATCAGACTGTGTTAAGCACCAGAGAATCCACACAGGTGAGAAGCCTTTTTTCTGTTCAGAATGTGGAAAATATTTTAACTGGAAATCGGTTCTTATTAGACATCAGAGCAGTCACACAGGGGAGAAGCCTTTTTCCTGTTCAGAATGTGGGAAATGTTTTATTCGAAAAGAGTATCTTGATAGCCACCAGAGAGCCCACACAGGGGAGAAGCCTTATTCTTGTTCAGAATGTGGGAAATGTTTTAACCGCAAATCAAATCTTGTTAGTCATCTGAGCAGTCATACGGGGGAGAAGCCTTTTTCCTGTTCAGAATGTGGGAAATGTTTTAACCGGAAATCGAATCTTGTTAGTCACCAAAAAACTCACACAGGGGAGAAGCCTTTTTCCTGTTCAAAATGTGGGAAATGTTTTAACCGGAAATCAGTTCTTTTTAGACATCAAACCAGTCACACAGGGGAGAAGCCTTTTTCATTTTCTTAATGTGGGAAATATTTTACTTGGAAATCAGCTGTTAATAAACATCAGAGATGTCACATATAGGAGAATCCTTTTTTACGTTCAAATGTTGGAATAGTTTTAACCAAAATTGGATCTTAAAGGGGTTATTATTATTATTATTATTATTATTATTTATATAGCACCATTAATTCCATGGTGCTGTACATGAGAAGGGGTAACATACAAAGTTATAGATATCATTTACAGTAAACAAATTTACAATGACAGACTGGTACAGAAGGGAGAGGACCCTGTCCTTGCAGACTTACATTCTACGGGATAATGGAGAGGAGACAGAAGGTCGGGGGTGCAGCAGCCCTGGTGGTGGTGAGGAGACAACCCAGATGGTGAGGTGGCAGAATGGTTATTGCAGGCTGTAAGCTTTCCTGAAGAGATGGGTTTTCAGGTTCCGTGTGAAGGATCCGAGGGTGGTGGATAATCGGACGTGTTGAGGCATGGAATTCCAGAGGATGGGGGATATTCGGGAGAAATCTTGGAGGCGGTTGTGTGAGGAACGAATAAATGTGGAGGAGATAGGAGGTCTTGGGATCAAAGATTACATGAGGGAAGATATTGGGAGATTAGTTGAGAGATATAGGTTGTGGATGGCTTTGTAGGTCAGTGTTAGTAGTTTCAACTGGATTCGTTGGGGAATTGGGAGCCAGTAGAGGGATTTGCAGAGGGGAGAAACAGGGGAGTAGCGAGGAGAAAGGTGGATTAGTCGGGGAGCAGAGTTGAGGACAGACTGGAGTGGTGCAAGAGAGTTAGCAGGGAGACCACTGAGGAGAGTGTTGCAGTAGTCAAGGAGGGAGATGATGAGGGAGTGTACAAGAGTTTTAGCAGATTGAGGGCCGAGGAAGGAATGGATTCTGGAAATATTTTTGAGTTGGAGGTGACAGGAGGTGGCAAGAGTTTGGAAGTGCGGTTTGAAGGACAGGGCAGAGTCAAGAGTTACTCCGAGGCAGCAGATTTCTGGTGCAGGAGAGACTAGGGATATGTGCAACCATAATGTCTGGGAGATCTGTGCAATTATCCCTATATATAAAAATGAATTGTGTGTGTGTGTATATCACCAATCAATCATGAAAAATCTTTCATTTACCAGAGCTGTTCAAAAGAAACTGTGCTGTGATTGGTTGCTATGAGCAACAGTTTTCTTTGCAACCAATCACTAAGCATCTCTCATATCACTAGAGCTGGTTAAAAGAAGCTGAGCTGTGATTGGTTGCTATGAGCAACAGTTTTCCTTGCAACCAATCACTAAGCATCTCTCATTTCACCAGAACTGGTTAAAAGAAGCTGAGCTGTGATTGGTTGCTATGAGCAACAGTTTTCTTTGCAACCAATCAATAAACATCTCTCATTTCACCAGAGCTTGTTAAAAGAAGCTGAGCTGTGATTGGTTGCTATGAGCAACAGTTTTCCTTGCAACCAATCACTAAGCATCTCTCATTTCACCAGAACTGGTTAAAAGAAGCTGAGCTGTGATTGGTTGCTATGAGCAAGCTTTCCCACTTGACAACACCTCAGCAGACACTGACATGAGAAATCTAGCATCCCTGGAAACATAAGCTCCCAACCATTGTCTGTCCCCCTGAAAGGAGCAGAGATCACAGGACAGAAATTAATCCCCCCACCCATGCCCATATCCCCATATCCCCATCACACATCCTCCATCCCTTAGGCACATCTTCCCTCTTAAAGGGATCTCCGGTATGGAAGATAGGGCAAATCCCTCAGCGCTCTGATTATGACCCCAGGCTTCCTATTAAAGGGATCATTGGTATGGAAGTCAGGGCAAATCCATCCAGTGCTTTGGTTCTGACCCCAGGCTTCTCATAAAGGGATCCCCGGTATAGAAGATAGGGCAATTGCCTTCAAATGCTCTGGTACTGACCCCAGACTCTCTTAAAGGGATCTCCTGTATGGAAGTTAGGGCAAATCCCTTAGCGCTCTGTTTTTGACCCCAGGGTTCTATTAAAGGGATCATTGGTATGCAAGTCAGGGCAAATCCACGCAGCGCTCTGGTTCTGATCCCAGGCTCTATTAAGGGATCATTTGTATGGAAGTTAGGGCAAATCCACTCAGCACTCTGGTTCTGTTTTAAAGGCTCTCTTAAAGGGATCCCTGGTATGGAAGTGAGGCCAAATCCACTATGCGCTTTGGTGCTGATACCAGGCCTCTCTTAAAGGGATCTTCGGTATGAAAGTTAGGGTAAATCCCTTAGCGCTCTGATTCGCACCCCGGCTTCTATTAAAGGGATCATTGGTATGGATGTCAGGGCAAATCCACTCAGCTCTCTGGTTCTGAGGCCAGTCCTCTCTTAAAGGGATTCCCGGTATGGAAGTTAGGTCCGTTCCACTCATCGCTCTGGTTTTGACCCCAGGCTGACAGGATGATGTGGGATATTAGGAGTAGTAGTCTGGTGGCTCTGGCTGTCAGGATGATGTGGGATATTAGGGGTAGTAATCCGGTGGCTCTGGCTGATGGGATGATGTGGGATATTAGGGGTAGTAGTCCGGTGGCTGTGACAGGATGATGTGGGATATTAGGGGTAGTTGTCCGGTGGCTCTGGCTGACGGGATGATATGGGAACTGTTTGTACCAAGGACTTTGACAAGAACAAGGGGGCATTCTCTTTGTTTGGAGGAAAGACAATTTCTGCACCAGCATAGAAGAGGGTTCTTCACGGTAAGAGCAGTGAGGCTCTGGAATTCTCTTCCTGAGGAAGTGGTGATGGCCAACTCACTGAATTTAAGAAAGGAATGGATGCTTTTCTTGTGAGTAACAGTATAGAAGGTTACGGATAACATAATATTATAGGTAGATGGGTGACCCAGCTTAGGGGAAGGAATTTTTTTCCCTATGGAGAAAATTGGCTTCTACTCTGTGGGTTTTTTGCCTTCCCCAGGATCAACAATGCAGAACAGCTGCACTAAAAATAGGCTGAACTAGATGGACATAAGGTCTTCCTTCAGCCTTCAAAACTATGTTACTATGTATTAGTGGTAGTTGTCCGGTAGCTCTGGCTGATGGGATGATGTTGGATATTAGGGGTAATAGTCCGGTGACTCTAGCTGATGGGATGATGTGGGATATTAGGGGGAATAGTCCGGTGGCTCTGGCTGATGGGATGATGTGGGATATTAGTGGTAGTAGTCCGGTGGCTCTGGCTGATGGGATGATGTGGGATATTAGGGGGAGTAGTCCGGTGGCTCTGGCTGATGGGATGATGTGGGATATTAGGGGGAGTAGTCCGGTGGCTCTGGCTGATGGGATGATGTGGGATATTAGGGGTAGTAGTCCGGTGACTCTGGCTGATGGGATGATGTGGGATATTAGGGGGAGTAGTCCGGTGGCTCTGGCTGATGGGATGATGTGGGATATTACGGGGAGTAGTCCGGTGGCTCTGGCTGACGGGATGACGTGGGATATTAGAAGTAGTAGTCCGGTGGCTATGGCTGACGGGATGATGTGGGATATTAGTGGTAGTAGTCTGGTGGCTTTGGCTGATGGTACGATGTGGGATATTAGGGGTAGTAGTCCGGTGGCTCTGGCTGATGGGATGATGTGGGATATTAGGGGTAGTAGTCCGGTGGCTCTGGCTGACGGGACGATGTGGGATATTAGGGGCAGTAGTCCGGTAGCTCTGGCTGATGTGGGATATTATAGTGAATGTGGCTATGCGGAGTGGGTGGGGCTATACACTCAGCTATATATATATATATATATATACACAGTTGTGGCCAAAAGTATTGACACCCCTGCAATTCTATCAGATAATACTCAGTTTCTTCCTGAAAATGATTGCAAGCACAAATTCTTTGGTATTATTATCTTCATTTAATTTGTCTTAAATGAAAAAACACAAAAAGAATTGTCCTAAAGCCAAATTGGATATAATTCCACACCAAACATAAAAAAGAGGGTGGACAAAAGTATTGGCACTGTTCGAAAAATCATGTGATGCTTCTCTAATTTTTTTAATTAACAGCACCTGTAACTTACCTGTGGCACCTAAGAGGTGTTGGCAATAACTAAATCACACTTGCAGCCAGTTGACAAGGATTAAAGTTGACTCAACCTCTGTCCTGTGTCCTTGTGTGTACCACATTGAGCATGGAGAAAAGAAAGAAGACCAAAGAACTGTCTGAGGACTTGAGAAACCAAATTGTGAGGAAGCATGAGCAATCTCAAGGCTACAAGTCCATCTCCAAAGACTAGATTGTTCCTGTGTCTACCGTGCGCTGTGTCATCAAGAAGTTTAAAGCCCATGGCACTGTGGCTAACCTCCCTAGATGTGGACGGAAAAGAAAAATTGACAAGAGATTTCAACGCAAGATTGTGCGGATGTTGGATAAAGAACCTCGACTAACATCCAAACAAGTTCAAGCTGCCCTGCAGTCAGAGGGTACAACAGTGTCAACCCGTACTATCCGTCGGCGTCTGAATGAACAGGGACTGTATGGCAGGAGACCCAGGAAGACACCACTTCTTACCCCGAGACATAAAAAAGCCAGGCTGGAGTTTGCCAAAACTTACCTGAAAAGGCCTAAAACGTTTTGGAAGAATGTTCTCTGGTCAGATGAGACAAAAGTAGAGCTTTTTGGGCAAAGGCATCAACATAGAGTTTACAGGAGAAAAAAAGAGGCATTCAAAGAAAAGAACACGGTCCCTACAGTCAAACATGGCGGAGGTTCCCTGATGTTTTGGGGTTGCTTTGCTGCCTCTGGCACTGGACTGCTTGACCGTGTGCATGGCATTATGAAGTCTGAAGACTACCAACAAATTTTGCAGCATAATGTAGGGCCCAATGTGAGAAATCTGGGTCTCCCTCAGAGGTCATGGGTCTTCCAGCAGGACAATGACCCAAATGACCCAAAACACACTTCAAAAAGCACTAGAAAATGGTTTGAGAGAAAGCACTAGAGACTTCTAAGGTGGCCAGCAATGAGTCCAGACCTGAATCCCATAGAACACCTGTGGAGAGATCTAAAAATGGCAGTTTGGAGAAGGCACCCTTCAAATATCAGGGACCTGGAGCAGTTTGACAAAGAAGAATGGTCTAAAATTCCAGCAGAGAATTGTAAGAAACTCATTGATGGTTACTGGAAGCGGTTGGTCGCCGTTATTTTGGCTAAAGGTTGTGTAA
This sequence comes from Dendrobates tinctorius, assembly GCF_039654945.1. Classification (NCBI taxonomy): domain Eukaryota; kingdom Metazoa; phylum Chordata; class Amphibia; order Anura; family Dendrobatidae; genus Dendrobates; species Dendrobates tinctorius. Next base: position 14,760,366 of record NW_027361794.1, read on the forward strand.
GTATTAGGCTGAGGGTGCCAATACTTTTGTCTGGCCCATTTTTGGAGTTTTGTGTGAAATGATCAATGTTTTGCTTTTTGCTTCATTCTCTTTTGTGTTTTTTCATTTAAGACAAATTAAATGAAGATAATACCAAACAATTTGTGTTTGCAGTAATTTTCAGGAAGAAACTGAATATTATCTGACAGAATTGCAGGGGTGTCAATACTTTTGGCCACAACTGTGTATATATATAATCATTATAATTTGTTATAACTAACCGTAGCTAGTTACTATGCCTGGGCAGCGCCGGGCTCTTCAGCTAGTTTAGTATAAATATGGAAATTATATCTGGAGCACTTAAATGTTCCCTGAGCGGTATATACACTACTGTATTTTCACATATTATCTATTCCTGACACTGGAGTGACTGCTAATGAAAGTATATAGTTTGAAGTCTGGGATCTGCCTATATGTGACTGGTTTTCTGACTGCTTCGGATAACATGATACATTATTTTCGGGTTTTCTTTGTCTAGTCTCGCTTTTAACCCCTTTCTGACATCTGACATACTATCCCACCCACGGTACCTGGACCCCTATGACCGGGGACGGGATAATACGTCATCGCGATCAGCGGCACCCCGGGGGAGCGCCGCTGATCGCGGCTGGGTGTCAGCTGATTATCACAGCTGGCACCCATCACTATGTGTCAGGGGCAGTCACGGACCGCCCCCGACACATTAACCCCCAGCACACTGCGATTAAACATGATCACAGTGAACCGGAGGATTAGGGAAGCATCGGCAGGGAGGGGGCTCCTTCCGTGCTTCCCTGAGAGCCCCGGAGCAGCACGATGTGCATATGGCTTCGGGGGCCTGCACAGAGGCGGCTTCCTCGGTGCCTGCAGAGAGCAGGCATGAGGAAGCCTTGTGCAGGCGCCTGTCAGATCGCTGATCTGTCACAGCGCTGTGTGACATGTCAGATCAGCGATCTGACACATGACAGTGATGTCCCCCCCTGGGACAAAGTAATAAAGTAAAAAAAATTAAAATAATGTATAAAAAAATCGCTAAATAAATAAAAAAAAAAAAAATTCCCTAATTTATTTTTTGGAAATAAAAAACAATAAAAGTACACATATTTAGTATCGCCATGTCCATAACGACGCGCCCTATAAAACTGTCCCACTAGTTAACCCCCTTAGTTAACCCCTTAAAAAATAAAAACAAAGCAAAAAATAATGCTTTTTCATCATACCGCCAAACAAAAAGTGCAATAACAAGCGATCAAAAAGACGGATATAAATAACATTGGTACCGCTGAAAACGTCATCTTGTCCTGCAAAAAACGAGCCACCATACAGCATCATCAGAGAAAAAATAAAGTTATAGCTCGCAGAATAAAGCCATGCAAAAATAATTATTTTTTATATAAAATTGTTTTTATTGTATAAAAGCGCCAAAAAAGACCTAAATGAGGTATAGCTGTAACCGTACTGACCCGAAGAATAAAACCGCTGTATCAATTTTATCGCACACGGAACGGTGTAAACGCACCCCCCAAAAGAAATTCATGAAACGCTGGTTTTTGTTCATTCTGCGCCCCAAAAATCAGAATAAAAAGCGATCAAAAAAAGTCACGTGCACGAAAATGGTACCAATAAAAACGTCAACTCGTCCCACAAAAAATAAGACCTCACATGACTCGGTGGGTCAAAATACGGAAAAATTATAGCTCTGAAAATGTGGTGATGCAAAAACTATTTTTACAATAAAAAGCGTCTTTTAGCGTGTGACAGCTGCAAAACATAAAAACCCGCTATAAATAGTAAATCAAACCCCCCTTGTCACCCCATTAGTTAGGGAAAAATAATAAAATTAAAAAAATGTATTTATTTCCATTTTCGTGTTAGGGCTAGGGTTAGGGCTGAGGTTAGGGTTAGGAGTGTGTTGGGGTTAGGGTTGGAGTTATAATTGGGGGGTTTCCACTGTTTGGGCACATCAGGTGCTCTCCAAACGCAACATGGCATCTGATCTCAATTCCAGCCAATTCTGCGTTGAAAAAGTCAAACGGCGCTCCTTCTCTTCCAAGCTCTGCCATGCGCCCAAACAGTGGTTTACCCCCACATATGGGGTATCAGCCTACTCAGGACAAATTGTGCAACTACTTTTGGGGTCCAATTTCTCCTGTTACCCTTAGGAAAATAAAAAATTGGGGGCAAAAATATTATTTTTGTAGAAAAAAAATATGATTTTTTTTATTTTTATGCCTCTATGTTGTAAACTTCTGTGAAGCACTTGGGGGTTCAAAGTGCTCACGACACATCTAAATAAGTTCCTTGGGGGGTCTTGTTTCCAAAATGGGGTCACTTGTGGTGGTTTCAACAGATTATGCACATCAGGGGCTCTCCAAAGGCAACATGACACCCGCAGACCATTCCATCAAAGTCTGCATTCCAAAATGTCACTACTTCCCTTCCGAGCCCTGACATGTGCCCATACAGTAGTTTACTCCCATATATGGGATATCAGCGTACTAAGGACAAATTGGACAACAACTTTTGGGGTCCAATTTCTCCTCTTACCCTTGGAAAAATTAAAAAATTGGGGACTGAATGATCATGTTTGTGGAAAAAATATGATTTTTGTATTTTCTCGTCCAGGCGTTATAAACTTCTGTGAAGCACTTGGGGGTTCAAAGTGCTCACCACACATCTAGATATGTTCATTGGGGTGTCTAGTTTCCAAAATGGGATCACTTGTGGGGGGTTTCCACAATTTTGGCACATTAGGGGCTCTCCAAAGGCAACATGACACCCGCAGACCATTCCATCAAAGTCTGCATTCTAAAACGTCACTACTTCCCTTCCGAGCCCCGACGTGTGCCCATACAGTAGTTTTCTCCCACATATGGGATATCAGCATACTCACGACAAATTGGACAACAACTATTGGGGTCCAATTTCTCCTCTTACCCTTGGGAAAATAAAAAATTGGGGACTAAAAGATCATGTTTGTGGAAAAAATATGATTTTTTTATTTTCACGCCCGGGCGTTATAAACTTCTGTGAAGCACTGGGGGGTTCAAAGTGCTCACCATATATCTAGATAAGTTCCTTGGGGGATCTAGTTTCCAAAATAGTGTCATTTGTGGAGGGTTTCCACTGTTTTGGCACATCAGGGGCTTTCCATACGCGACATGGCATCCGATCTCAATTCCAGCCAAAAAAGTCAAATGGCGTTGCTTCCCTTCCGAGCTCTGCCATGCACCCAAATAGTGGATTACCCCCACATGTGGGGTATCAGCGTACTCAGGACAAATTGCACAATAACTTTTGGGTTCCTGTTACCCTTAGGAAAATAAAAATTTGGGGTGAAAAGATCATTTTTGTGGAAAAAATATGATTTTTTAATTGTACGGCTGTACTTTATAAACCTCTGTGAAGCCCTTGGGGGTTCAAACTGCTCACCACATATCTAGATAAGTTCCTTTGGGGGGTCTAGTTTCCAAAATGGTATCATTTGTGGGGTGTTTCCACTGTTTTGGCACATCAGGGGCTTTCCCTACTTGATATGGCATCCAATCTCAATTCCAGCCAAAAAAGTCAAATGGCGCTGCTTCCCTTCTGAGCTCTGTCATGCACCCAAATAATGGTTTACCCCCACATGTGGGGTGTCAGCGTACTCAGGACAAATTGCACAATAACTTTTGGGGTCCTGTTATAGCCTTGGGAAAATAAAAATTGGGGGTGAAAAGATCATTTTTGTGGAAAAAATATGATTGTTTAATTGTACGGCTTCTGTGAAGCCCTTGGACGTTCAAAGTGCTCACCACATATCTAGATAAGTTCCTTCGGGGTTTAGTTTCCAAAATGGGGTCACTTGTGGGGAGTTTCCACTGTTTAGGCACATCAGGAGCTCTCCAAACATGACATGGCATCCGATCTGAATTCCAGCCAATTTTGCAGTGAAAATGTCAAACAGCACTCCTTCCCTTCTGAGCTCTGCCATGCGCCGAAACAGTGGTTCTCCCTCACATATCAGGTATCAGCGTACTCAGGACAATTTGCACAATAACATTTGAAGTCCAATTTTTCCTGTTACCCTTGGTAAAATAAAAAATTGGACCTGAAGTAATTTTTTTTGTGAAAAATGTTAAATGTTCATTTTTTTTAAACATTCAAAAAATTCCTGTGAAGCACCTGAAGGGTTAATAAACTTCTTGAATCAGGTTTTGAGTACCTTGAGGGGTGTAGTTTTTAGAATGGTGTCACTTTTGGGTATTTTCTATCATATAGACCCCTCAAAGTGACTTCAAATGAGATGTGGTCCCTAAAAATAAAATGGTGTTGTAAAAATGAGAAATCGCTGGTCAACTTTTAACCCTTATAACTTCCTAACAAAAAAAAAATTTGGTTCCAAACTTTGCTGATGTAAAGTAAACATGTGGGAAATGTTACTTATTAAGTTTTTTTGTGTTCCATGTCTCTGTGATTTAAGGGCATAAAAGTTCAACGTTGGAAAATTGCAAAATTTTCAACATTTTCGCCAAATTTGTTTTTTTTTTCACAAATAAACGCAAGTAATATGAATGAAGTTTTACCACTAACATGAAGTACAATGTGTCATGAGAAAACATTGTCAGAATCACCAGGATCCATGGAAGCGTTTCAGAGTTATTACCTCATAAAGGGACAGTGGTCAGAATTGTAAAAATCGGCCCGGTCATGAACGTGCAAACCACCTTTGGGGGTAAAGGGGTTAAATAGTCTCCTGATGAGTCGTCTTTGGTGAGGACGATGAAACCCGTAGAGATGAGAGGCTTGGAGAGTGAGTGTGTATACGTCACCTCACCCTATATACTGAGACGTGGAGTATATGTTTTTTATCGAATATCGGAATCGGAAGTTCCCATAATGCAATGAGCCACTGTTGTGGCTCTGATTGGCTGCCGAAATGACGTCATCATGATGCGCGGTCTGTGCGCATCATGATGCGCCGTCAGTTCGGGTCTTCCGGGGGGTCTGTATTGGCCTGCCCAGGTGTCTGTGCCGGCCTGCCGGGTATCTGTGCTGACTGCCCGGGGGTCTGTGCGGACTGCCGGGGGTCTGTACTGGCCTGCCGGTGGCCTGTGCCGACTGTCCGGGGGTCTGTGCAGGCTGCAGGGGTCTGTGCAGGCATCATCCGATGGGACTACAAGTCCCATCGGGCGATGCCTGCTACCATGACGGTGATTGACACATTAGCCAATGATGGGACAGTTGTAGTCCCATCATCCGGCTAATGTGTTGAATGTAAAAAAAAAAAAATACATACTACATACATGCAACATACATACTACATAAATGCTACATGCTACATACATACCACATGCATGCAACATACATACAACATATATACTACATGCATGCAACATACATATATACTACATATATACAACATGCATGCAACATACATATATACTACATGCAACATACATACTACATATATACTACATGCAACATACATACATACTACATACATACTACATATATACTACATGCATACTACATGCATGCAACATACATATATACAACATATATACTACATGCATGCAACATGCATACTACATATATACAACATATATACTACATGCATGCAACATACATACATACTACATACATACTACATATATACTACATGCATACTACATGCATGCAACATACATATATACAACATATATACTACATGCATGCAACATGCATACTACATATATACAACATATATACTACATGCATGCAACATACATACATACTACATACTACATATATACTACATGCATACTACATGCATGCAACATACATACATACTACATACATACTACATATATACTACATGCATACTACATGCATGCAACATACATACATACTACATATATACCACATGCATGCAACATGCATACTACATATATACCACATATATACTACATGCATACTACATATATACCACATGCAGGCAACATACATATACAAAGACAAAAGAATCTAATTAATAAAAATATTGTAGAAAGAGAAAACAATCACAAACTAAAATGTTTCTATACTAATGCACAAAGCATGGGCAACAAACAAGGAGAATTGGAACTACTAACACAGGAAAAGAAATATGATGTCATTGGAATCACTGAAACTTGGTGGGACAATACACATGATTGGAATACAAGACTAGAAAGATACAACTTATTCGCAAGAAACAGACTTGATAAACGAGGAGGGGGTGTCGCATTGTATGTTAGAAACGCGAATATCTGCACAGAGATTGAAGCTTCAGAGACTGGGAGTTCTGTGGAAACTGTTTGGGTAAGAATACAAGGACAGAACAATGGAAAGGACACCATTGTAGGCATTAACTACAGGCCGCCTGTGCAAGCTGGAGATATGGATGAACTCTTTATGCATCAAATGGCCAAGTTCTCCAAAAAATATGACATAGTTGTCATGGGAGAGTTCAACTATCCAGACATTTGTTGGGAATCTCTCTCAGGCAAAACTAACAGGTCAAGGAAATTCTTATCCTCTTTTGCTGACAACTTTATCTTCCAAAAGGTAGGGGAGAAAACAAGGGGAACTGCTACCTTGGATCTAATCCTTATAAACAGGGAGGAAATGGTTGAGGAGGTAAAAGTGGCTGGGACCCTAGGAGGTAGCGACCATGCTATTTTAGAATTTTGGATAACTAGAGGAGGAAGACCTGTGAAGACTCAGACTTCAAGGTTAGATTTCAGAAAGGCAGATTTTAAGGGATTCAGAAAGAAAATTGGAGGGATCCAATGGCTGGATATCCTTAAGGACAAAAATGTCCAGGAAGGATGGGAAATCTTGAAAAATGAAATTCTCAAAGCACAATTGTTAACAATTCCGAAAAGAGGGAAGAATAGGAAGCATTTAAGGAAACCAGGATGGATGAACACAGAACTTAAGCACATGCTAAAAAGGAAGAAAGAAATGTTTATAAAATGGAAAGAGGGAGGTGTTGTGAGTTCATTTTCCCCTTCGTCACTGAGGTCTTGTGAACTCCCTATTCTGGTAAAGGAAGGTAATGAGCCTGATTATCAGGCACCTGAGTCTAATGAGGATGACTGGCTGAGTGGAGTCACGGACTGGATATAAGGCTGCCGACGCCCTTCTGCCCTGCGAGTGATTTCTCTGTGGACTTCTAGGACACCAGTCTGATTCCTGCTCCCCTAAAGCTAAGTTTTTTTTGCTTTGCCTGTTGCATTTGTGTTTTGTTTTTGTTTTCCTTGCTTTTCTGGATTCTGCCATTCCCTGCTGGGGTGAGCTGAATCTCCTTTTGCCTGTTGCTCTGTCTTCAGAATATTCCTGAGTACTGACATAGCTTTTTGAAGCCTAGCGTCTTCAGGGCCTTTATCACTGTCAGTCTGTTGGCTCTTATTTTCATAGGGTTTTTCACGGATTGCAGACAGCAGCCTTCCTGTCCTTTCCTATGTAGTTAGCTTGGGCCCCGTCTTTGCTCAGTCTATCTTTCTGTCTGTGTTAGTGTTTTCATCTTGCTTCACTGTCATTATATGTGGGGGGCTGCCTATTGCTTTGGGGTCTGCTCTGGGGCAGTTTAGATTTCCCCTTTCTTTCTTTAGGCCTATTTAATTCTCCGGCTGTGATCGAGGGGTCTAGGGCATCGTAGGAACCCCCCACGGCTACTGCTAGTTGTGTTGATAAGTTCAGGGGTCTGCAATCCGATAGTTGCCAACTTCTCTGGTTTTCTGGACTTAGCTAGCATTTCTGTTTTTGCCTCCTACGGTGACTCAATCATAACAGGGAGGCATATCTAAAGAAGAATATAATGCTGTCTGCAGAACTTGCAGGGCACAAATCAGATTATCTAAAGCTGACAATGAATTGAGGCTTGCAAGAGACATCAAAAGCAATAATAAAGGATTTTGTTGATATGTCAAAAGTAAAAGAAAAGTCAAAGATGATATAGGATTTTTTACAGGATGAAAATGATGAAATGGTAAGACAGGATGTTGAGAAGGCCGAACTTTTAAATTCCTATTTTGCATCTGGTTTCTCTCAGAAAGGAAATGTAACATCAGCTGTTCTTCACTGTCCTATTAAGGGAATAGAAGAATCCAGGATATCTATAAACAGAAAGATAGTGAGGAAACACTTAGCTAACCTAAATGAATTCAAGTCTCCAGGTCCAGATGAATTACACCCCAGAGTACTGAAGGAGATAGCAGAAGAAATTTTTGAACCCCTCTCCATAATCTTTGAAAATTCTTGGAGAACAGGAGAAGTCCCAGAAGACTGGAGAAGAGCAAATGTTGTTCCTATCTTCAAAAAGGGGAAGAACGTGGACCCAGGCAACTATAGGCTGGTGAGTCTGACTTCTATACCAGGAAAGATCTTTGAACAAATTATTAAACAACATGTATGTCAGTACCTGGATAAGAATGAAGTGATTAAACAGAGTCAGCATGGGTTTGTAACTAATAAGTCATATCAGACTAACTTAATTTCCTTGTATGATGGAATCACTGATTGGGTGGATCAAGGAAATGCTGTAGATATAGTATATCTTGACTTCAGCAAAGCATTTGACAAACTGTCTCATAAAATCCTTATTGAAAAAATGACTAAGTATGGAATGGACAAGGCAACTGTTAGGTGGATTCATAACTGGCTTAGTGATCGGACCCAAAGAGTGGTCGTAAATGGCTGCACATCCAGTTGGAAGAATGTCTCAAGTGGGGTACCACAGGGCTCTGTCCTGGGCCCTGTATTGTTCAACATCTTTATCAATGATTTAGATGAAGGAATTGAGGGTAAACTGATTAAATTTGCTGATGACACAAAGCTAGGAGGGATAGCTAATACTAGAGAAGAGAGAGAGAGGATACAAAAAGATATAAATAGACTGGAGCAGTGGGCAGCAACTAACAGAATGGCTTTTAACAGGGAAAAATGCAAAGTACAACATCTGGGCAATAAAAATGAAAAAAGCATATACAGAATGGGAGGAATAGGGCTAAGCAACAGCACATGTGAAAAAGACTTGGGTATACTAATAGATCACAGACTGAATATGAGTCAACAGTGTGATGCAGCAGCAAAAAAGGCAAATGCAATTCTAGGATGTATTAACAGAAGCATACAGTCTAGATCACGTGAAGTCATTATTGCCCTCTTCTCCTCTTTGGTCAGACCTCATCTGGAATATTGTGTCCAGTTTTGGGCACCACATTTTAAAAAAGACATCAACAAACTGGAGCAAGTTCAGAAAAGAGCGGCCAGAATGGTGACCGGTCTGCAAACCCTGTCTTATGAGGAAAGGTTGCAGGATTTGGGAATGTTTAGCTTGCAAAAGAGAAGACTGAGAGGAGACTTAATAGCTGTCTACAAATATCTAAAGGGCTGTCATTTTGTAGAAGGATCATCTTTATTCTCATTTGCACAAGGAAAGACTAGAAGCAATGGGATGAAACTGAATGGGAGGAGACACAGATTAGATATTAGAAAAAACTTTTTGACAGAGTGATCAATGAGTGGAACAGGCTGCCATGAGAAGTGGTGAGTTCTCCTTCAATGGAAGTCTTCAAATAGAGGCTGGACAGACATCTGACTGGGATGATTTAGCGAATCCTGCTTTGAGCAGGGGGTTGGACCAGATGGCCTAGGAGGTCCCTTCCAACTCTACGATTCTATGATTCTATGATTCTATATGCAACATATATACTACATCCATGCAACATGCATGCTACATATATACCACATATATACTACATGCATGCAACATACATATATACTGCATATATAGTACATGCAACATACATACTGCATACATACTACATATATACCACATGCATGCAACATGCATACTACATATATACTACATGCATGCAACATACATACATACTACATATATACCACATGCATGCAACATTCATACTACATATATACTACATATATACTACATGCATGCAACATACATATATACTACATACAATACATTCATACAATACATACATATAGGCATACAGTACATATAACAGAGTACATACTCACCATCACTTGTCACTTTGTTCCCCGAAGCCATTGTCATCTGTGGAATAAATATTAAAATAACAAACCACCGATATACTTACCCCTGATCCGCAGAAGTCCACGAGTGTCCCACGACGATCTTGTGTGGAGAACAGCAGCATCAGCTGATGCTACCGTTCTCTACGGGCTCCAGGAATCCAATGACGAGAGGTAAGTATCCTTCTGCACTGTATTCCTCCGCCACTTTAAAAAAAAAAGTCCCTAGTCTCACTTTATGGCAAAAGCTGCGTGGGAAATTTCTCACACAGCAATGCCATAAAGTGAGACTAGGGTCTTTTTTTAGTTGCCAGATCCATTTAGTTTCTGATTGTGACCAGATCTTTTTCCAGCCACCACCCCTATTGGTAACCAGGACCCCATCGATGCCAGAGACATGGAGAAAACCAACTACTGGAAAAAAAACCTAAAAAATAACTTTCATTACTTAAAAAGTATCAAATTTTAACAAAAATTACCAAGAAAAATCTTTTCAATTAAAAGTAGTAATGTGGGGTCTGGTGGTAGTAATGCCAGATACAAGATACAAAAATAACGTATTGGTTTAGAACTACTTAAATAGCACAGAGGAAATATCAAGAGAAGATAGATTGTGCATGACCCTATGTAGATATCCCTTCTTTACAGCGGAGTTTGGCACCCTGGGTAGCGATTTGGCGCCCCCGCTCCACGTCCACTGACCCTTAATGACCCTCAGCATGACTCCTTACCAAAAGCCACCACCAAACACGTATAACAAAAAAAGTGCTAATGGTGCAAAAAGTACAACTGACCCATTGTGCTTAATCTGTCCTGAGCACAGATATGGCTGGATGTTACAGAGAAGAAAAGATGCTAGTATACATATATCCTCCGTATGTCTAATATCTCGTAGTGATGCAGAAAAGAAATAACGAGAGGTCACAGATCAGAGACGAAAGACATAGATCATATAGACCTACTGCTCAAATGCAAGAAGCCTATAAAAAAAGCAGAAGGCCCAAAAGAAAATATATCATTTTTTGCAGCAACTGAACATATAATGTGTAAGCATGTAAAACCTGTAGCACAATGGATTATCTAAAAAGCACAACACAAGACCATGCCCACAGTACAGGTCCACACTTATCTCAAAGGGGCTGAAACCCCATCCTGCGTATGCATTTATATGGCCCCAATCAGTAGCGTGGCTACTGGGGGGGCAGAGGGGCCCCCGCCCCGGCCCTGTCACATGAAGGAGCCCACCAGGAGTCATGAGGCAGAACACAGCACAGGCGGAGAGCAGGAAAATGCTGGCTCCCCTGCCTGATGGAGATTCTGCACGCTGGTAGCACAGTGGCCAGGTGCAGAGTCTCCCTCCTGCACTGAACTGTGCAGGCTGAGGGCATGTTTCCACATTCAGGAAACGCTGCGGATTGGACGTTGTGTACTGCCACAGCGTCCAGATGTTACAGAATAGTGGAGGGGATTTTATGAAATCCCATCTCCACTATGTGTTCAGAAACGCAGGCGGCAGACCTGCGAATACGCACATCTGACACATCTTTATAGTCCGTGTCTTTATAGACGCTCAATCTCCGCCAGATAAATAGCACAGTCTATGTGTATGATGCGGTGATTACACATTTGGGTTCACTGAACACAGCTCCCAACCATCCTGATTCTCGCGGGATAGTCTCGTTTTTGACCCCTCCCACCCGCATCCCGCTCGGGACTTTTTTAACTGCACTGCACTGAGCCGCCACGCCCCCCCATGCACCGATCCCATCTTTGCCCTCCCAGAGAGACCCACCGAAGCCTGCAATGACATCCTAGGCTGTTCTGTGGCTGTGCGCATAAGACCTGTGATGAGGTCACAGGAGGGGAGGAGTCAGGGGTCACATCATCAGGAGCCTCATTGTCTGCAGGACTCTGCTGTGCTGGTTGTCATGGTGCTGGATGAGGTGAAGTCTCTGTGTGGTGTCAGGAGGGGTTTACAGTGTGGATGTAGCAGAGCTGTGTGTGTACGAGGTGTACGGAGCAAAGATGTGTGTGTACGAGGTGTACTGAGCGGAGTCGCGTGTGTACGAGGTGTATGGAGCGGAGCTGCATGTGTACGCGGTGTACAGAGCCACGTGTGTTCGAGATGTATGGAGCGGAGCCATGTGTGTACGAGGTGTGCGGAGCAGAGTCGTGTGTGTACTTGGTGTATGGAGCGGAGCCGCGTGTATGGGGTATGCGAAGTGGAGCCGTGTGTGTATGGGGTGTGTGGAACAGAGTTGTGTGTATGGAGTGGAGCCATGTGTGTACAGGATGTACGGAGTGGAGACAAGTGTGTATGAGGCATACAAAGTGGGCTTTTCCTGTGGACACAGGAGTACACAGCGGAGCCCTGAGGAGCACTTTAAAACTCGCACATGAAATTCCACCGGAAGTGATGTGCTGGAAGCTGACCGGAAATGAGGCAATTTCATGAGGAGATTGTGACGAAACCATGGAGGCACTTCAGGGAAAGCTTCAGATCCATCACCATGTCCTCCTCCGACAGCGCGGACAGCGGGATCGCCTTGGAATCGGGGATGCCGGCCATGTGAGCAGATCATGAGATGTCCTGCAATGGGAGACTCAGGTGGGCATTACAATGGGAGCCGGGCTGCTATAGTATCTTTATAGAATCTTTCTTAGTTTCTTTCTCTCCCTGTTTCTTTCTCTGTTCTTTCCTTATCTCTGTTTCTTTCTTTCTCTCTTCTTTCTCTCTCTGTTTCTTTTCTCCCTCTGTCTGTTCTTTCTTTCCCTTTCTTTTTCTTTTTCTCTCTCTGTTCTTTCTTTCTCTCTCTAATCTTTCTTCTTTCTTTCTCTCTCTCTGTTCTTTCTTTCCCTCTTTCTTTATTTCTTTTTCTTTCCCCTCTTTTTTCTTTCTTTTTCTTTCCCCTCTTTCTTTCTTTCTTTCTTTCTTTCCTTTCTCTTTCTTTCTTTCTTTACTTCTTTCTTTCTCTCTCTGTTCTTTATTTCCCCTCTTTCTTTCTCTCTCTGTTCTTTCTTTCCCCTCTTTATTTCGCTCTCCCTCTGTTCTTTTTTCTATCCCCTCTTTCTTTCTCTCTCTGTTCTTTCTTTCCCCTCTTTCTTTCTCTCTCTGTTCTTTCTTTCCCCTTTCTTTATTTCCCCTCTTTCTTTTCCCTCTTTCTTTCTCTCTCTCTCTGTTCTTCTCTGACAGCGGCCCGGTACCGAGTACCCTACAGCCCTGGGAGGGTGACCCACCATCCCCATTCAACATACTGTGTCTGCACCCATCCCCCATACTGTTTCCTCATACATACACTCATACATACTCTTCATTTTGTGCCCTCAAATCTTCCCACACACATTAAATCCCCCCATCCCCACTCAAAATCCCCTCACACATTAACCCCCATCCCCCTCATTAACCCCAATCCCCACTCCAAATCCCCCCACAAATTAACCCCCATCCCCAATCAATAAACCCTATCCCCACTCCAAATCCCCCCCACACATTAACCCCCATCCTCACTCATTAACCCCATCCCCACTCCAAATCCCCCCACACATTAACCCCATCCCCACTCCAAATTCCCCCACACATTAACCCCCATCTCCACTCATTAACCCCCATCCCCACTCCAAATCCCCCCATCTCACATCTTCGGTGGTTCTTCAGCTCCACAGAGGAGCACACTTACCACCAGTGTTTGCTCTGGGAACTGGGGAGGGACGTCAGCAGCGTGATCACATGACCTGATCACGTTGCTGGTGTCGCTCTGACCCAGCGAACAGAGCTTCAATTTTACTGGTGTCTGTACCGACGTCAGTACAATTGATCACTGTGAGCTGTCGCTCTGCAGCTTCTCTGCTCCGGCTGTCAGCTTGACAGCCGGCACAGAGAACAGCCGACTCCCAGTCCGGGGGGGTGGCAGAACGCAGTCACCAGGGGAGACACTGTGGACCGCCGCAATAGGCGGCCCGACTTTGCCCCTCTGCCGGCTGCGCCCGGCGCAAATGCCCGGATGCCCCCCTAGATATGCCTCTGCATGCACCTATTTTCCCTGAGATAACCATAGACACACTACCTCGCCCAACCCCACCATGGAGACTAAATGAATATAATTGATAATGCCAAACATGCTGAAGCACTGACTGACAAGATGAGTCTTTTTTCTCTCGACAACATAAATTCGGGAAAGTTAACACCAATTATCTGGGAAACCCACAAAGCAGTGATAAGGGGGAGTTAATTGCCCTGGGTGCCCACATAAAGAAGGAACGTGAAAAAGAAATATCCTCCATTTTGCATCAAGTTAATGCACTGGAACACATCCACAAATGACCAAAGGCTCAGAATGTTCAATCTGAACTCTCAGACCTGAGAAACAAACTTAAGGACACTTTAAATCTGAAATCAGCAAAACTTTATCAGCGCTGTAAACTAAAATGTTACATGCACGGTAATAAGGGCAGAATACTCACCTCCTTACTCCTAAAAAAAGATGTGGACAAATATTACATTAAACAAATACAAATAAGCAAATCACAATTAGCGATCAAACAGAAGAGATAGCAGAAGCTTTTATACAGTATTATCACAAGCTTTATAATCTAGAAACCCAGAATCCCATGAAAGAGGTAGAGGAAGCATCAGAGAAAAGAAACAACTTCCTTGATTCTCTAACCTTACAACAGATCAATTCCAGTGATTATACTAAACTAACATCGAAAGTCACTATTCAAGAAATTCTAGATACATTGAAGACAATATCAGATGGGAAAACACCAAGCACTGATGGTCTTCCAACCAAATATTATAAAAAATTCTCCAAAACTCTAATTCCCCACTTGGTGGAGTTATTCAACGTATTCCTTTCTGGCCAACCTCCACTGAAACAGGCAGTAGAGGCCTTTATTACAGTAATAATACAGTCTCTGTTTATCTTAGTTATGGAAACGCTTATCTAAAAAGCCACCGTCTTGATCCCTAAGGCCGAGGTCACACTTGCAACTGCAATTGCGGAAACTTGCCCGAGTCTCTCGCATCAATACCCGCACTGATTCCGGCTCTCAGGATCGAAGAGTTCGGCTGCATAGAAATACATGCAGCCGCATACTCCAGTCCCGAGTGCCGGTGGCAGTGCTGGGTACTGTGGCGAGAGACTCGCTCAAGTTACCGCAATTGCAGTTGCAAGTGTGACCTCGGCCTTAGAGATCAAGATGGTGGCTTTCGCTGATGACCTTTTGTTACTAATAACCAACCCCTTACAAGCTTTCCCAGATGGAAATCTTTTTGCAATTTGGTAAATTATCCAACTTTAAGATAAGTTTAGACAAATCCAAAGCGCTAAATATATCTGCCCCCCATAGTGATATCTCCATGGTTAACCCCTTCATGACCCAGCCTATTTTGACCTTAATGACCTGGCCATTTTTTGCAATTCTGACCAGTGTCCCTTTATGAGGTAATAACTCTGGAATGCTTCAACGCATCCTAGCGATTCTGAGATTGTTTTTTCGTGACATATTGGGCTTCATGTCAGTGGTAAATTTAGGTCGATAATTTTTGCGTTTATTTGTGAAAAAATCAGAAATTTGGCAAATTTTGAAAATTTTGCAGTTTTCAAATTTTGAATTTTTATTCTGTTAAACTAGAGAGTTATGTGACACAAAATAGTTACTACAGTGGGGAAAAAAAGTATTTAGTCAGTCAGCAATAGTGCAAGTTCCACCACTTAACAAGATGATAGGCGTCTGTAATTTACATCATAGGTAGACCTCAACTATGGGAGACAAACTGAGAAAAAAAAATCCAGAAAATCACATTGTCTGTTTTTTTTCATTTTATTTGCATATTATGGTGGAAAATAAGTATTTGGTCAGAAACAAAGTTTCATCTCAATACTTTGTGATATATCCTTTGTTGGCAATGACAGATGTCAAACGTTTTCTGTAAGTCTTCACAAGGTTGCCACACACTGTTGTTGGTATGTTGGCCCATTCCTCCATGCAGATCTCCTCTAGAGCAGTGATGTTTTTGGCTTTTCGCTTGGCAACACGGACTTTCAACTCCCTCCAAAGGTTTTCTATAGGGTTGAGATCTGGAGACTGGCTAGGCCACTCCAGGACCTTGAAATGCTTCTTACGAAGCCACTCCTTCGTTGCCCTGGCGGTGTGCTTTGGATCATTGTCATGTTGAAAGACCCAGCCACGTTTCATCTTCAATGCCCTTGCTGATGGAAGGAGGTTTGCACTCAAAATCTCACGATACATGGCCCCATTCATTCTTTCATGTACCCGGATCAGTCGTCCTGGCCCCTTTGCAGAGAAACAGCCCCAAAGCATGATGTTTCCACCACCATGCTTTACAGTAGGTATGGTGTTTGATGGATGCAACTCAGTATTCTTTTTCCTCCAAACACGACAAGTTGTGTTTCTACCAAACAGTTCCAGTTTGGTTTCATCAGACCATAGGACATTCTCCCAAAACTCCTCTGGATCATCCAAATGCTCTCTTGCAAACTTCAGACGGGCCCGGACATGTACAGGCTTAAGCAGTGGGACACGTCTGGCACTGCAGGATCTGAGTCCATGGTGGCGTAGTGTGTTACTTATGGTAGGCCTTGTTACATTGGTCCCAGCTCTCTGCAGTTCATTCACTAGGTCCCCCCGCGTGGTTCTGGGATTTTTGCTCACCGTTCTTGTGATCATTCTGACCCCACGGGGTGGGATTTTGCGTGGAGCACCAGATCGAGGGAGATTATCAGTGGTCTTGTATGTCTTCCATTTTCTAATTATTGCTCCCACAGTTGATTTCTTCACTCCAAGCTGGTTGGCTATTGCAGATTCAGTCTTCCCAGCCTGGTGCAGGGCTACAATTTTGTTTCTGGTGTCCTTTGACAGCTCTTTGGTCTTCACCATAGTGGAGTTTGGAGTCAGACTGTTTGAGGGTGTGCACAGGTGTCTTTTTATACTGATAACAAGTTTAAACAGGTGCCATTACTACAGGTAATGAGTGGAGGAAAGAGGAGACTCTTAAAGAAGAAGTTACAGGTCTGTGAGAGCCAGAAATATTGATTGCTTGTTTCTGACCAAATACTTATTTTCCACCATAATATGCAAATAAAATGAAAAAAAAACAGACAATGTGATTTTCTGGATTTTTTTTCTCAGTTTGTCTCCCATAGTTGAGGTCTACCTATGATGTAAATTACAGACGCCTCTCATCTTTTTAAGTGGTGGAACTTGCACTATTGCTGACTGACTAAATACTTTTTTTCCCCACTGTAAATAACATTTCCCACATGTCTACTTTACATCAGCACAATTTTGGAAGCAAAATATTTTTTGTTAGGAAGTTATAAGGGTTAAAAGTTGACCAGCGATTTCTCATTTTTACAACAAAATTTACAAAACCATTTTTTTTAGGGACCACCTCACATTTGAAGTCACTTTGAGGGGTCTATATGGCAGAAAATACCCAAAAGTGACACCATTATAAAAACTGCACCCCTCAAGCTACTCTAAACCACATTCAAGAAGATTATTAACCCTTCAGGTGTTTCACAACAGCTAAGGCAATGTGGAAGGAAAAAATGGACATTTTAATTTTTCCAACACAAATTTCCTTTCAGCATCAATTTCTTCATTTTCACATGGGCAACAGGATAAAATGGATCCTAAAATTTGTTGGGCAATTTCCCCTGAGTACACTGATACCTCATATGTGGTCATAAACCACTGTTTGGGCGTACGGCAGGGCTCAGAAGGGAAGGAGCACCATTTGACTTTTTGAATGGAAAATATGCTGGAATATTTAGCGGTTGCCATGTCGCGTTTGGAGAGTCGCTGTGTGCCTAAACACTGGAGCTCCCCCACAAGTGACCCCATTTTGGAAACTAGACCCCCCAAGGAACTTATCTAGATGCATAGTGATCACTTTGAACCCCCAGGTGCTTCTCAAATTGATCTGTAAAAAAAAAAAGTACTTTTTTTTCACAAAAATTATCTTTTAGCCTCAGTTTTTTCATTTTCACATGGGCAACAGGATAAAATGGATCCTAAAATTTTTTGGGCAATTTCTCCTGAGCACACCAATACCTCATATGTGGTCATAAACCACTGTTTGGGTGCAGGGCAGGGCCCGGAAGGGAAGGAGCACCATTTTACTTTTTGAATGGAAAATTAGCTCCAATCGTTATCGGACACCATGTCGCGTTTGGAGAGCCCCTGTGTGCCTAAACATTGGAGCTCCCCCACAAGTGACACCATTTTGGTAACTAGACCCCTTAAGGAACTTATCTAGATGTGTAGTGAGCACTTTGAACCCCCAAGTGCCTCACAAAAGTTTATAACATAGAGCAGTGAAAATAAAAAATCATTTTTTTTCCTCAAAAATGATTTTTTAGCACGCTATTTTTTATTTTCACAAGGGTAACAGGAGAAATTGGACCACAAAAGTTGTTGTCCAGATTGTTCTGAGTACGCTGGTACCCCATATGTGGGGGGGCACTGTTTGGGTGCACGGCAGGGCGCAGAAGGGAATGAGCGCCATTTGACTTTTTGAAATGAAAATTGGCTCCAATCGTTAGCGGACACCATGTCGTGTTTGGAGATCCCCTGTGTGCCTAAACTTTGGAGCTCCCCCACAAATGACCCCATTTTGGAAACTAGACCCCCTAAGGAACTTATCTAGATGCATAGTGAGCACTTTGAACCCCCAGGTGATTCACAGAAGTTTATACTGCAGAGCAGTGAAAATAAAAAATCTTTTTTTTTTCCTAAAAAAAAATTTTTTAGTCTGCAATTTTTTATTTTCACAAGGGTACCAGGATAAATTGGACCCCAAAAGTTGTTTTCCAGTTTTTCCTGAGTACGCTGGTACCCCATATGTGGGGGGAGACCACTGTTTGGGCACACGTCGGGGCTCGGAAGGGAAGTAGTGACATTTTGAAATGCTGACTTTGATGGAATAGTCTGCGGGCATCATGTTACATTTGCTGAGCCCCTGTGTGCCTAAACAGTAGAAACCCCCCACGAGGGACCCCATTTTGGAAACAAGACCCCCCAAGGAACTTATCTAGATGTGTGGTGAGCACCTTGAACCCCCAAGTGCTTCACAGAAGATTGTAACGCAGAGCCACGAAAATAAAAAATCTTTTTTTTCCTCAAAAAATGAATTTTTAGCTCGCAATTTTTTTATTTTCACAAGGGTCACAGTTGAAATTGAACCCCAAAAGTTGTTGTCCAGTTTGTCCTGAGTACGCTGGTACCCCATATGTGGGGGGAAACCACTGTTTGGGCACACGTTGGGTCTCAGCAGGGAAGTAGTGACATTTTGAAATGCTGACTTTGATGGAATGGTCTGCGGGTGTCATGTTACATTTGCTGAGCCCCTGTGTGCCTAAACAGTAGAAACCTCCCACAAGTGACCCCATTTTGGAAACTAGACCCCCCAGGGAACTTATCTAGATGTATGGTGAGCACCTTGAACCCCCAAGTGCTTCACAGAAGTTTATAACGCAGAGCCGTGAAAATAAAAAATCATTTTTTTCCCTCAAAAAAAATGATTTTTAGCCCGCAATTTTTTTTTTTCACAAGGGTAACAGGATAAATTGGACCCCAAAAGTTGTTGTCCAGTTTGTCCTGAGTACGCTGATACCCCATATGTGTGGGGGAACCATTGTTTGGGCACACGTCAGGGCTCGGAATGGAAGTAGTGACGTTTTGAAATGCAGACTTTGATGGAATAGTCTGCAGTCGTCATTACGTTTGCAGAGCCCCTGATGTGCCTAAACAGTGGAAACCCCCCACAAGTGACCCCATTTTGGAAACTAGACCTTCCAAGGAACTTATGTAGATGTATGGTGAGCACTTTCAACCCCCAAGTGCTTCACAGAAGTTTATAATGCAGAGACATGAAAATGAAAACAACATTTTTTTTCCACAAAAATAATTTTCTAGCCCCCAATTTTTTATTTTCCCAAGGGTAACAGGAGAAATTAGATGCCAAAAGTTGTTGTGCGATTTTTCCTGAGTACGCTGATACCCCATATGTGGGGGTAAACCACTGTTTGGGTACACGTCGGGGCTTGGAAGGGAGTGAGCACCATTTGACTTTTTGAACGCAAAATTGGCTGGAATCAAAGGTTGCACCATGTCGCGTTTGGAGACCCCCTGATGTGGCTAAACAGTGGAAACCCCTCAATTCTAACTCCAACCCTAACCCCAACACACCCCTAACCACAACCCTAACCCCAACACATCCCTAACCCTAATCCCAACCCTAACCCTAACCCCAACACTAACCATAACACTAACCACAAGCCTAACCCTAATTCTAACCCTAACCCTCTTTTCAACCCTATCCCTCTTTTCAACCCTAACCCTCTTTCCAACCCTAACCCTAATTCCAACCCTAACCCTCTTTCCAACCCTAACCCTCTTTTCAACCCTAACCCTCTTTCCAACCCTAACCCTAACCCTCTTTACAACCCTAACCCTCTTTCCAACCCTAACTCTAACCCTCTTTCCAACCCTAACCCTCTTTCCAACCCTAACCCTAACCCTCTTTCCAACCCTAACCCTAACCCTAACCCTCTTTCCAACCCAAACCCTAACCCTGATGGAAAAATAAAAATAAAAATATTTTCTTTATTTTATTAGTTCTGCCTACCTATGGGGGTGATAATTGGGGGGTTCATTTACTTTTTATTTCATTTTGATCACTCTGAGAGTGATCAAAATGAAATAATGGAATCTGCAGCCGGCAGATTCGGGCGGGCGCACTGCGCATGCGCCCGCCATTTTCTAAGATGGCGGCGCCCATGAACCAGACCCGCCGGACACCGGGAGCGACGGGGGGACTTGGAAGGTGCCGGGGGCGGTGAGAGTGGGTGAGGGGGGGATCAGAAGCTGGCGGGGAGCGAAGGGAATGGGAGGGGGGGCAGATGATGACAGCGGCGGCAGATCGCCGCTGTAATTCAGTGGCAGGGGGGGTGATCGCCGGTGGGGGGGTCAAATCGGTGTCTCCAGCCATGTCCGATGCTACTGCAGCATCGGCCATGGCTGGATTGTAATATTTCATCAATTTTCATTGATGAAATATTGCTATCGCTCTGATTGGCTGTTTCACTTTTAACAGCCAATCAGAGCGATCGTAGCCACGTGGGGGCGAAGCCACACCCCCTGTGGTGAATTACAAAGCCCCCTGTATCTGCGGGTCAGTTGACCTTTCATTGACCCCGGTCACCCGACCCGCAGGGGGGCTTTGAATTCATGACACAGGGTATGTGTCATAGGTCGGATTGGCACTGACTTTCATGACGCATACGCTGTGTCACAGGTCGGGAAGGGGTTAAAGATATAACACCCTTTAAGTGGCCCTCTAGACAAATCAAAAATCTAGGAGTGCACATCTCTAGTAACCCTTTAACTTTATTCCACAAAAACTTTCCACTTCTGATCGAGAATGTCAAAAACTTATGACCTACCGAGTATCTCGTGAAACTATCCACTTCTGATCGAGAGTATCAAAAACTTATGACCTACCGAGTATCTCGTGAAACTTTCCACTTCTGATTGAGAATATCAAAAACTATGACCTACCGAGTATCTCGTGAAACTTTCCACTTCTGATTGAGAATATCAAAAACTTATGACCTACCAAGTATCTCGTGGATGGGGAGAGTGAATATAGTCAAGTCATACTTACTGCGAAAAGGCATCTATGTAATGAATATGATTCTAATAAATCTTCCAAACTCCTTTCTTTTTTGTAAACAAATTATTTCAAACTTCATATGGAAACGCAAAAAAGCAATACTTGCTCATAGAATCATAGAATCATAGAATCGTAGAGTTGGAAGGGACCTCCTGGGCCATCTGGTCCAACCCCCTGCTCAAAGCAGGATTCGCTAAATCATCCCAGTCAGATGTCTGTCCAGCCTCTGTTTGAAGACTTCCATTGAAGGAGAACTCACCACTTCTCGTGGCAGCCTGTTCCACTCATTGATCACTCTAACTGTCAAAAAGTTTTTTCTAATATCTAATCTGTGTCTCCTCCCATTCAGTTTCATCCCATTGCTTCTAGTCTTTCCTTGTGCAAATGAGAATAAAGTTGATCCAAAATACTCACAAAATACTCACCCTCCCCCCAAAATTAGGAGGCATAGAACTTCCAGACCTCACATGTTAGCACAAGGTGATCCATATTTCTAGATGGCTGGAACTAATACACCTTTATATGATTTGCGAGAACAGAAATCTGGAACTAGTTCTATTGGGCAGAGACGCTAATAGAGCACAAAGTCTAACCAATTTGGATGAAACGACACAACCCTAAAAATTAGAAGAGATATAATCCGTAAATTATCACCATCTTCCTCTTTCACCGAGATGGCTCCCATAAGCTCTATTCCTTATCTACTAAATCCTAACTACATAGACGTATATAATCTATGGTCGTCTCTACCAAACCTTCCTATCTCCCACCTAAGAGATTACAAAATACTGTGTATTATCCTTTGGCCAAAAGAGGCCAAGAAACACCCCACAAACTTCTTGCAATACCGACATGTAAAGTATAATTTAGACCAATTCCATCTAAAAGCTGAAATCCCAAAAGACTGGACACGGCTAGATTTCCTAACAAAACTTCAGTTTCCTATCACCAAAATTATCTCAAAATTATATAATAGAATTTCCTCCCCAACTACTCAATTTAAACCTCTATTCTTGATCTCCTGGGAAAAAGTATTTAACACCAAGTTATCTAGTAAAAATACACAGAAGATTCTTAATAATTCACATAGATTTTCCAGATGTACACTATTGCAAGAAAACACCTATAAAATAATTTCTCGATGGTACAGTACTCCAGAAAACTTGCACCACCAAGAGTTGTCGGAAAATAATCTATGCTGAAGGTTTAAAACCCATAAAGGAAATTTGGCACACATATTTTGGTTCTGTCCCGAATTGAAAAAATTCTGGGCAGATATTAATAAGATGCTGAAATCTTTAGGCATCCTGACTTCGGACCTGACAGCCTTGGAGATGCTTTTGTACATTGTTCAATGATGGAGCTCTTCAAAATATCAAAGGGGGATTGCTAGGTAATGATTTTCCCACTCCAGCTGTCTGACATGCTCATGATGCTCCTGCAGGGTATGTGAGTATCTCAATTTATCATCCAGGTAACCTACCACAAATCTATACACCAGTGAGAAAAACATGTAATTTATGAAATTTTCAAAGACTGCCGGAGCATTGGTTATTCTGAATGGCATCACCAAATTTTCAGTATGACCCTCAGGTGTATTGAATGCTGTTCTCATCACCCTGACGTACACGTATAAGGTTATATGCCCCTCTCACATTGAGTTTGCAAAACCATTTAGCTCCAGATCATTGGTTAAACAGGTCAGGTATAAAGGGTAAAAGAATATGAAATCCCAGGGGCGTGTGTGAAAGAAAGGATACCAGCTGCAAATAGTGGAACAACGCCACCCAGTTGTTGAAATACAATAATAACATTAAAAACACGTATAATTTGCGCTAAGTGTATCCTGTACCTGAAAAATCAATTCCAGTTAAACAGTAACACCCTTATGTCTTTACAAGATCAGTAAAGGGTTAATAAAGGGTTAAGCAAATGGTTAGATGATTTAGGCAATAAAAACAGTTGGAAAGCATGAAGCTGCGTTAGTAGTCAAAGCATGATAATCACTAAGGCATGGACTACCTCATAGGTTGCAAGTGAAGCAGCTATCCGGGAGTCTATTTCCAATGGTCCCAGATGAAAGAAATAGTCAGTGTCCTCTAAATTAGAATGTTGAGGTTAACTGGTGCAGATAAATCTTCTGCAGCGCTGTCCAGGCCGGTGACAGACGCCCCTTGATGACTTTTCCTCACGGTGCCCAGGTTGCCGGTATTCGCGATTAGGACCTGCGGTATGTGGTAGACTAGCAGGACCTTGCGTGACGTCAGCGGTAACGTGACTAGGCACATGATGATGTAAGGAGCACGGTATGGACCAAATCCAACATGTTTTGGAATTCTCGGTTTCCTTCGTCAGGGATGGTCCATTAACTGTCCTTGCTGCCTGTTATCTTCAAAGTATGTCATGTGACACAATCAATCAGTAAAAGCAAACAGCTCTACTTCACTGTTGAGGCCCATAGGTGTTACCGTATCTAATTCAAATATCCACCTCCACTCTGCACGAGACATTTCTTTAATATAATCTCCTTTTCTCCAGCTCTTTTTCACTGATTGGAGGCCTGTAACTACAGTGCCCTTTATTAAGCCCCCATGATGGATTGAATAATATTTAGATAGCAGGTGGCATGTAAATTTCTTTTTAATGTTGTGTAGATGTTCGCTTATTCTAACGCTGAGCGGGCGCTTAGTTCGTCCCACATAGATTTTGCCACACGGGCATTTCAGTGAATAAATTACCCCTGCGTGGTGCATGTAATGGAGTCCTTGATATTAAATTCTATATTTCCATTAGAGATCGTAGATTGTTTTTTTGTTTCCAGTATTCTACATGGTTTACACCTATGACATGGAAAAAAGCCTGGTTGGATTTGCAAAGAATGAGCGATAGATGACGTGGGGGGTTAAAAATAGTAGGAGCTATCAAAGTGCCCAAATTTCTAGCTTTCCTGTATATGAATTTAGGATGAGTTGGTAGCTCCTCCCCTATTATTTTATCCTCTTTGGGGATACCCTAATGTTTGTTTTCAATTTTAAGGGGTAAAGGATAGGGATTGAGAACCGTGATTTTATTAAACTCTCTAAAATCCAAGCATGGACACAGCCCTTCATCCTTTTAACAAAACCCCCGCCACAGCGACCGGAGTGGTGAATGGCCGAATATGAGCCTCAGCCGGACTCTTGAAGTGGTTAAATAAATGAGATTTTGGCATTTTAGCTCCTGGTATGAAGTCAATAGCACAATCATATGCTGCCATATAGTAGACGTCCGGTAACTGCATGCTATCAGCCATAGCTATTCATTTTTGCCATCATATTACATGGTATATAGCTTTTTAATCTTTCTCTGCTTGTACCCTTATGCTGTGAGGTCAAGTATCTTTTTAAAAGTGGCTTATGATCCATGTAGGCCTGGACACTTGTTTATCTGCTCACTACATTTATTGTGTCCTGCTGTGTCAACTTAGTTTGATTGCTAAAGAAAAAATAGAGTAAGATCTTAGAACTAGCTTCCTATATATTGAGACATAGTCTGGGGATGCATTCATGCAGGGGGGCATTTATGTACATTTAATCAAAGTACATATATCTGTTCCCTGTACATTTGGAATACAACACATATTCACCATATGCATTTGTATAATTTATATCCAAGCTGCTGCATTCACTCACATCCACCGTCCTTGCATTAACTCTTTACACTCCATCCATATCAGCCCCTCTGTCCTTTCCTATCCTATGTATCGCACTCACGCTCTTTTCTCATTGCTAAACAGCACAGATCCATTCAGTCCCACCATCCAACACACGAGACACTCTCACAAACACTTAACCCTCTGCTCACTCTTTCTATCCTCCTTCTCGTAGTCGCAGGAGATATTGCTCCAAACCCCGGCCCCCCATGTTATAGTAAGACAAACCTCCCAACTGCAGAAACACTCCCTCAGAAACTCCTCTAATCTTATTAATATTCCCTGCATGCCTTCTTTATCTTTCAAATGTGTCCTTTGGAATTCTGGCTCAGTGTGTAATAAACTCCCCTTCATCCAT
This sequence comes from Dendrobates tinctorius, assembly GCF_039654945.1. Lineage (NCBI taxonomy): Eukaryota > Metazoa > Chordata > Amphibia > Anura > Dendrobatidae > Dendrobates > Dendrobates tinctorius. Next base: position 14,786,175 of record NW_027361794.1, read on the forward strand.
GACTTCTTCCTTTCTAATTCTCTTAACCTTCTAGCTCTTACTGTAACCTGGATCCAGCAGTCAGACACTACTGCTGCTCTTTCATATGGTGGACTACACTTCTCACATATGCCCCAAGATCGGACAGCAGAGCAGGTGGAGGCGTTGGTCTGCTCCTATCACCCAAATGTACCTTTCAAGTTATCCCTCAAGTACCCTCACTGGTCTTCCCTTCTTTTGAGGTCCATGCTGTCAGATTCTACGGCCCCTTCTCCATGAGAGTGGCAGTGGTGTATCGTCCTTCCAGCCCCTCGCATCAGTTCCTGGATCACTTTGAAACCTGGCTTCCATATTTTCTCTCATGTGACATCCCTACCCTCATCATGGGTGATTTCAACATCCCCATTGCTTTTCTCCTCTCTCACATCTGCTTCTCATCTTTTATCTCTAACCTCCTCTTTTGGCCTCTCACAACATACTAACTCCCCCACGCGTGAAGATGGAAGCTCCCTCGACTTGGTCTTCTCCCAACTTTGCTCAGTGGATGATTTCACAAGCTCCCCTCTCCCGCCCTCTCACCACAACCTTCTTTCATTCTCTATCAAGAACTGCCACCCTGCTCAGGTCACCTCAACTTTCCACTACAGATGAGCGACTTTGCCTTTTTTCGCGTCGAGTCGGGTTTCATGAAACCCAGCTTTCTAAAAAGTCGGGTCGAACGAAATCGGCAGACTATAGTTAAAAGTCGGGGTCCGACTGAAACATGAAACCCAATGCAAGTCAATGGGGAAGCAAATCGGCAGGGAGTGGAGGACAGTAAACACACAACAGTGGCCATTTCAATGCCAACGACATCAATTCTTATTACTTAAGCTTGGCAACCTTAATTTACTTTATAATAATAGTTATGCATTGAAAACTGGGGGTTATTTGGCTAAAGTTGTGGGGGGGTAGGGCTGGCTCCTGGTTTTTGTGTACCCTGGGCCAAAGAGTGTCAGTGCACCCTTTTAACACATACCACAATTCCTAATGCTCCGATATGGCACAGAAATATAAGTATAGTACAATGAAAAATACTTCACTGCTTACATGACATGACTGATATTATCTATTTTAAATTCTACAATAGCTCAAAAAACGGACAGTATATTACTCCATACAATATTATGGCCACCACCTAGTGCGCCATACAGAATAATGAGCCCCATATATTTCTCCATACAGAATAATTAGTCACATATAATGTTCCATACAGTATATGATGAGCTCCACATAATGCTACAAGTATATGTTGGTCCCCATGGATGATGCTCCACTGTCTTATGGGCCCAAATAATGCTCCATAGAGTCCATATATAATGGGCCCCATTTCTAATTCTACAGTGTATAATGGGCCCTGTAAATGCTGCTCCAGTGTCTGATGTCCCCCATTTGGAATGCTCCAGTATATGTTGGTCCCCATGGATGATGCTCCAGTGTGTTATGGGCCCAAATAATGCTCCATATATAATGGGCCCCATTTCTAATGCTCCAGTGTATAATGGGCCCCGTAAATGCTGCTCCAGTGTCTGATGTCCCCCATTTGGAATGCTCCAGTATATGATGGGCCAAATGGATGATGCTCCAGTGTATGATGGTCCTCATATATCATTCTCCAGTGTATATTGCTCCCCAAAAAATGCTCCCAACATTTAAAAAAAATTATATACCTCTCCTCGCTGGTCACTGCTCTACTCTGAACTCCTCAGCATTGCCATTTTAAAGCTCTCTGCACTTGTACTGTTTCGGAAGAGGGCATACAGACGTGATGTCATCACGCTCTGTAACCTGAATGTCACTGTCAGGAAAGGCGGAAGACGTCTCGGCGATGGAGCATGGAGAGGTAAGTATTGCAAGTGCTGTGGCCCTGAGCAAGCATGGGGGGCCCACTTGTGGGTGACAGCACTGGCACAGGGCCCCTCATATTACGACGGTATGTCTGATGGTGAGTGGGCCCTCCCACCGGCAGAGACACTTTTGCGTGCTATGAGGGGCCGTGTGCCACTGCCGTTGCCCATGAGTAGGACCCCCCCACCTGCTCAGGGAACCGGCACTTTTATCTGCACCTTCCTCTGTGTCACCATGTAAGGTGGTATAGTATTCGGGAAGGGGCACCTGAGCTTCATCAGTGTCACATTCTGGCTCTAGAGAGTGCGAGAGGAATGTAGTGCTGTGGGTGAATGTACCAGCGGAATCATCTAGCAGTGGCTGTGCATCAGTGCACTCCATCTCCGATTCATGTTGGACTGGGGAATTCAGGATTTCACTTGATAAAACAGGCATGGCATGTGAAAAGAGCTCCATGGAGTAATTTGAAGTGTGGGCTGCCGCATCCTTCACTTTTAGTGGGGGTGAAGGAGACAAGGAAAGGGGTGGTTCCAGACCAGAAGCTGCACTGACGACTCTGTGCTTGCAGTTTTTGTAACTTCAGAAGAGGAAGCAATAGAGCTGGAGGCTGTTTCGGCAATGTAAGCCAAAACCAGTTCCTCATGCTCCGGCTTTAAAAGCAGTTTACCTACTCCCAGAAAAAGGAGCCTTAAAGGCCTTCTTATGCCAGCTGATGACGCAGGCTCAACACTTCCTTTCTTAGCTGCTATTGGCAATACCAGCAGATGCACCACCACCATCAGTACCAGCTGGTCCCCCCCCACACCCACGTCCGCAGCCTCTTTCACCATATGTAATAATTTTTGTGAAAATGGACTAAAAATACCAGCAGATATATGGTACTGTTTCAGAAGCGGACAGCTATAAACAGTCTAGGGATAATTGCAAATCTCCGTATATATTTCATGAGTCAGACACAGATGGTCACAGGCTCAGTATGGACTAGACAATAATATAAAAATTTGCAAAAGGGTACAGCATCACTAGATACAAGGTATATATAGTATAGTTTAAACATACTGAATCTCCGTATACATTTCAGGAGGCAGACACAGACGCTCTCAGGCCCAGTATGGATCCGACAACAATATTGAAAGTTCAGAAAGGGTACTATGGTGCCCCTGAGGGTACGGTCACCACAGAAGTACTGCATGTCATCCAAAGGTGTGGTATCCCACCCTCAGGTAAGGAGGGATCACCACTCAGGACTCCTAACCCTGCACTCAACACACACACTAGTTAGTCAGTGCTTTCTGGGTGTACCCAGCGGGAGGATGGCCTCATCCCAGACTGACTAGGAAAGGGTGTTGGGGGTTAGTGTGGAAAGTAAGTACAGTGGGAGGAGCTTAGGTAGTGTAGTGATTGTGGGCATCCAATCAGAAAGAGCAAGCTGACAGTTGATTGATGGAGCTAGTCTGAGGTAAATGGATCTTTCTAGAGCGTTGTCTGTCGGTGACAGGACAGAGTAAGAGCAGGATTGCTGTGAGAGGGCTGAGGGTCAAAGAAGAGAGAAAAATCTTGTCCAAGCTCATAGACTGGAAGGAAGGGGTCCTTGGGGCACGTGAAGTGCAATAAGCCACCTGTGATGCCCGTTTCTGGAGAAGGAAGGACCAGGCCTCTTTGGGGAAGGTGGCTCCTGAAGGTAGTGGACAACTACAGGACTCAGCTAGAAAGACAGAGGCTGAGGTAACTTTAAGTGCCTCAGTCGCAGCCGCATTCAATACTCAAAAAGGCTGCAGTTGGGATAAAGGACCCCGCAGCCTGACCCACGTCACCCGGTGTGATCCGTGGCTGCCGTCTTGGGACACTGTTTGCGAAGGCGCACAGCAGGAAGAAAGGGAGAGATCAGCGCAGACACACGGCCTAGAAAGGATACACAAGGAGGAGTCTTGAACACGTGTTCCTGATCTACCTTGAAGTTTGCCGGACCCCTCCCTCGGATGACACAGTACCAATCGGGTCATCTTGTGCACAAAACTTTAGAGGAAAAACTCAGAAACTGCACCCAACTGTGTTCTTGGTGGCTTTTACAACTCGCCTTCTACACACGCTACACTCACCATCACTGTCGATGGCTCACAAACACCATCTCAACTGCCCTGGGATACAGCTCTGCCCGTGGAGAGCTTCATCATCTTGGCTGCTTTAACACCAGCCCAGAGGACCTGCATTGCAGCGTCGGCTACCCTAGCCGAGTACCACAGGTGGCGTCACGATCCCCCTTTTCCAAATTAATTATCATACCATCTTCCCTCTCATCTGAACTGTCATCTTCTTTATTGGACACCCAGGGCCACGGACCGGGTCCCAATCACCACCGTGACATACTTCCCCCTTAAAAGAGCCTGAAAGGCCGGTACTGAGTAACCCCCGGCCCTGCGTGGCATTTCATTTTAACACCAGATAACAGAGATATATTGTATAGTTTCAACATGATAAATCTACGTATATATTTGAGGAGGCAGACACAGATGCTGTCATGGCCAGTATGGATTCGACAACAATCTAAAAAGCCAAAAAAGGGTACAGTATCACCAGATCCAAGGTATATATAGTATAGTTTCAGCATTCAAAATCTCCGTATTTATTTCAGGAGGCAGACACAGATGCTCTGAGGCCCAGTATGAATTGCACAACAATATAAAAAGCAGTAAAAGGGGAATGATCCCAAGCGTACTGCTGTATACAGTGTTGGGGTCATTTGGCAATCTACATATATATTTCAAGGGTAACACACAGCCTCTCACAGGCTCAGTATAGATTACACAAGAATATAAAAACTTGAAAAAGGGTAATGTTTTGCAATCATTCAGCTGCATACAGTGTTGGTGTCATTTTAAATCTCCTTATATTTTACCAGAGTAAGACACAAACTCTCACAGGCTCAGTATGGATTACACCCGAATATAAAAATGAGAAAAAGGGAAATGTATTCGAAACGTACACCAGTATACAGTGTTGGAGTACTTTGAAATTTTTGTTTATATTTCAGTGTAAGTCTGCCAGTCCAGACTCTCCGCTAGAGGAAGGTAGATGGATAAAAGTACAGACGTAAAGTTGAGTGATTTTAGATGTTTTTGAATTAGTAATCACGGGAAAACCTACTGGGAGAACTCGCAGAGGCGATGCTGACCCTCAATAACTTTAACTGTGGATACAGCTAAAATGCAAATTAGTGAAGAAAGGGTCGCTGTATCGCAGTAGCGTCGATCCCATCACAGTAACTCGTCTCCATCAAATTGTGATCACAGGGAGAACTGTAGACATGGTCCACACTGCCTATCATGATCTGTCTGGTCACTTTGGAGTGCAAAACACACAAGCCACAGGCCGTAGGGGATTCTATTGGATTGCCATGAGAGGAGACATTTAAAAATGGTGGCAGGAATGTCACACGTCTGTGACTATGAAAAATGTGAAAGGTGATCATAAAGCAACACTGCATCCGATTGGGAGTTGACGTTCATTACAAATGGTAGCCATTGGTAATCTGAAGGTAGAGGCCAGCAGGGCAGGACATAGCTACATCTTAACCATCATCGATCAGTACACCAAATTTGTAGTGGCCGTCCCTGTGACAGATTTAACTGGCCAGACTACACAGCGGTGGAGCATGGAGAGGTAAGTATTGCAAGTGCTGTGTCCCTGAGCAAGCAGGGGGGACCCACTCATGGGCGCCGGTACTGGCACAGGGCCCCTCATAGTATGCCAGTGTGTCTGATGGCGAGTGGGCCTCCCACCGTCAGACAATTTATTGTACTATGAGAGGCCCTGTGCCAGTGCAAGGGTGGGGCCACACACCTGTTCAGGGCAACAGCACTTGCCCGGGTGCGGCAGGTGTTGACCTTGGGCCTGGGGTGGGGGGGGCAGCCCATTTCGGGTGGTTTAAAAATGGCATATGTTGATGTGTAGGCTGGACTTTCAGCTGCTGCAAAAGTGAGCCTTTTTTTCTGGCAACCTATGTGTTATCAGGGGAGGGTGGGACAAAATCTTTTGAAACCCATGCATGGTTCATTTTAATGAAGGTTAGATCATCAACATTTTGAGTCGACAGACGGGTCCTTTTTTCTGTCAGGATTGATCCAGCAGCACTGAAGACTCTTTCAGATAGCACACTACCAGCAGGGCAAGCGAGCTCCTGTAAGGCATATTGTGCCAATTCAGGCCATGTGTCCAGTTTAGAGGCCCAATAATCAAAGGGGAATGACCTGTGAGGGAGAACCTCGATATAGGAGGAGAAGTAGTTTGTAACCATAGTTGACAACTGCTGTCTCCTGTCACTTGCAATCAATTCTGTATTAGCTGTCGTGTACGCGGGACTTGAGAAATCAGACCACAACATGGTCAGGAAACCCCTGTCTCCAACGCCAGTTCGGCTGTGTGCACCACAAACACCTCTTCCATTTTGCCCACTACGGCTCGTGGGAGAACCAGCTCCGCTGCTGTGTGCTGGGAATGCCTCAAACAACCTGTTTACCAGAGTTGCTTGTTTGTTAGCCAATATTAGCTCTAGGTTCTCCTGTGGCATGATGTTGTGCAATTTGCCTTTATAGCGTGGATCGAGGATGCTGGCCAACCAGTAGTCATCATCCCTCATCATTTTGGCAATGCGGGGGTCCCTTTTTATGATCCGCAAGGCATAGTCACACATGTGGGCCAATGTTCCAGGTATCAATGCTGCACTGCCAGTGGTGGGTGGAGGAGCACTTTCTGGCAAATCCACATCCCTCCAGTCACGCACAAACCCTGTACCTGACCTTGGCACGCCCACATGTTCTGTTGCCCCCTGAGAAGCATTCTCCTCCCCAAAATAATCATCCCCCTCCTCCTCCTCATCTTCCTCTTCTTGCTCCACCTCGTCCACGCCAGTTCCCTGACCAGACAATGGCTGACTGTCATCAAGGCTTCCCTCCTCCTCCTGTTGCTCCTCCGCTGCAGACGCCTGATCCTTGATGTGCATCAAAGTTTGCATGAGCAGATACATAAGTGGTATGCTCATGCTTATGATGGTGTCATCTGCGCTTACCAGCCGTGTGCATTCCTCAAAACACTGAAGGACTTTACAGAGGTCTTTCAGCTTTGACCACTGCACACCCAAAAATTCCATGTCTGCCCTCGAACTGCCTGCCCATGTATCCTCCCACAAATGCATTACAGCCTGCCTCTGTTCGCACAGCCTCTCAACCATGTGCATGGTAGAGTTTCATCTTGTAGTAACGTCTATGATTAGGCGGTGCTTGGGGAGGTTCAGTGATCGCTGCAGCTTCTGCATATGATTGGAGTGGACGTTTGAGTGACGGATGTACGAGCACAGTCTTCGCACCTTATGGAGCAGGGCTGTTAACTCCAGATAATTATTTAGGAAGCACTGCACCACCAGGTTCAAGGTGTGAGCCAGGCAAGGTATGTGTGTGAATTTTGATAGGGCTATGGCTGCCACAAAATTCCGCCCATTATCACTGACTACCTTGCCAGCCTCAAGATGTAGACTGCCCAGCCATGACTCAGTTTGTTGATGCAAGTAGTCGGCCAGTACCTCCAGGGTGTGTCTACTGTCGCCCAAAGACATCATTTTTAAAACAGCCTGCTGCCGCTTACCACTAGCTGTTCGATAGTGGGACACCTCGTGTGCAACACTGATAGATGTGGATGGAGTGCTTGTGTGACTGCGCTCTGTCGACGAGCTTTCACTTCTGGAGGAGGAGGAGGGTCGAACGCCTACAGACAACTGTTTCCTATACCGTGGGCTAGGCAGCACTGTTCCACCGCCGCTGTCCCCTGTGAAGCCTGCATCCCCCACATTAACCCAGTACGCAGTGATGGACACGTAACTGCCCTGGCCATGCCTACTGGTCCATGCATCTGTTGTGAGGTGCACCTTTCCACTCACTGATTGTTTTAGTGCATGGACAATGCGGTCTTTCACATGCCGGTGGAGGGCAGGGATGGCTTTTTGAGAAAAGAAGTGCCGACTGGGTAGGTGATAGCGTGGGACAGCGTAGGCCATGAGCTCTCGGAATGCTTTGATTTCTACCAAATGGAAAGGCATAATCTCTAATGAGATCCGTTTGGCAATGTAGGCGTTCAAAGCCAGTGTACGCGGATGAGAGGATGAGTACTTTCTTGTCCTACTCAGAGTGTCTGGTAGGGTGAGCTGGACTTGAGAGCTGCATATGGGAGAACTAGCATTGGACATGACAGACTGAGAAGGGGTTGGTGATGGTGAGGGTGTTGATGGGCCTAGATTCAGTGTTTCCTCGTGAAAATATTGTGATTGCCTGACTGGTTTGCCATAGCGATGACACTTCAACATTTCTTGATGGTGGTGTGCTTAGCGCTGGCCTTACAGTGGGGGAAGCGATGGAGCATTGCCGGCTAACTTCTGTCAGAGCAGGTGCACATGTGCTACCTGAGCTTTTGTAGTCCGTCCACGCTTGCAAGTGCATGTTGGTTAAATGTCTAAGCATGCAACTGGTATTCAAATTTCTTAGATTTTTCCCTCTGCTAAAGGTCCTTCGGCACTTCTTACAGATAACCTTTGTGTCATCAGTAGGATTTTGTTCAAAAAAGTGCCACACTGCACTCTTCCTACTATGGTACAAATTTTCAGGGCTTGCACGCTGTGCTAATTTGACCATCTGGCCAAGCTGTCCTGCAACTCTTTTAGTTTTCTTTCCAAGTTTTTTGACAGCTCCGGGCCTGCTGGATAACCACTGCTGCGATGATGATGCCTGCTGCGGATCCTTCTCCTGTTCTGACCTATTGTCACCAGCACCCTCTTCCCCCAATGGATGCCAATCCGGGTCAACAACTGGGTTATCCATGAACTCATCTTCAATGTCATCTGCACCTTCCTCTGTACCTTCCTCTGTGTCACCGTGTAAGGTGGTATAGTATGTGGGAAGGGGCACCTGAGTTTCATCAGGGTCTGATTCGGGCTTAGTAGAATGCGAGGGCAAAGTAGTGCTGTGGGTGAATGTACCAGCAGATTCATCTAGCAGTGGCTGTGCATCAGTGCACTCCATGTCAGATTCATCTTGGACTGGGGAATTCAGGATTTGACTTGATAACCCAGGAATGGTAAGTGAAAAGAGCTCTATGGAGTAATATGAAGTGTGTGCTGCAGCATCCTTCACTTTTGGTGTGGGTGAAGGACACAACAAAAGATGTTGTTCCTGACCAGAGGCCTGCACTGACGACTTGCAGTTTTTGTAACATCAGAAGAGGAGGCAATAGAGCTGGAGGCTGTTTTGGGAATGTAAGCCAAAACCTGTTCCTGATGCTCCGGCTTTAAAAGCGGTTTACCTACTCCCAGAAAAGGGAACCTTAAAGGCCTTCTTGTGCCAGACGATGACGCAGGCTCAGCACCTCCTGCCTTAGCTGCTATTGTGCTTTTGCCAGAACCAGCCGATGCACCACCACCACCACTATCAGTACCAGCTGCGCCCCCAGCCCACGTCCGCGGCCTCTTCCACCAGACTTCCTCATGTTTGGGAAAATGTACCAAAAATACCAGCAGAGAAATGGTACTGTATGAGGAGCATACAGCTGTGTAAGGTGTATGGTAAAAAGTGAAATCTCCCTATATATTTTGGGAGTCACAGACGCTCACCCAGTATGTATTTGACCGTAATCCAACAAGCAGATATACGGTACTGTATCAGAAGTGTACAGCTGTATATGTTGTTGGTGAAAATGTCAATCTCTGTATATATCTTTACGGAGTGTCACACACACATGCTGACTCTGTGGAGATGTGACCGTAATAACTAAGAACACCAGATATCCGATACTGTTTGAGAATCGAACAGCAGTCAATATGGTGTATGGATAAATGGAAATGTCCGTATATGTTTTTACGGAGTACAGTAATAAAGATGAGGAGGGCACTACCAACAATAATGCGGGGATACACCAGTAGTCAGTATACATAGCAATATCTATGCAGTCGCATATAAAGAGAGGCGGAGCCGAGCCTTCAATCTCAGTCCAGGGGCGCACACGGTGTATATGATGCCCCCACACAGTGTAATGCCCCCATTATGCCCCTTATGCAGTATATATGATGCCCCCACACAGTATAATGCCCCCATTATGCCCCTTATGCAGTATATATGATGCCCCCACACAGTGTAATGCCCCCATTATGCCCCTTATGCAGTATATATGATGCCCCCACACAGTATAATGCCCCCATTTTGCCCCTTATGCAGTATAGCCCCCACTATGCCCCTTATGCAGTATATATGATGCCCCCACACAGTGTAATGCCCCATTATACCCCTTATTTATGAAGTATGCAGTGGGGAAAAAAGTATTTAGTCAGTCAGCAATAGTGCAAGTTCCACCACTTAAAAAGATGAGAGGCGTCTGTAATTTACATCATAGGTAGACCTCAACTATGGGAGACAAACTGAGAAAAAAAATCCAGAAAATCACATTGTCTGTTTTTTTATCATTTTATTTGCATATTATGGTGGAAAATAAGTATTTGGTCAGAAACAAGCAATCAAGATTTCTGGCTCTCACAGACCTGTAACTTCTTCTTTAAGAGTCTCCTCTTTCCTCCACTCATTACCTGTAGTAATGGCACCTGTTTAAACTTGTTATCAGTATAAAAAGACACCTGTGCACACCCTCAAACAGTCTGACTCCAAACTCCACTATGGTGAAGACCAAAGAGCTGTCAAAGGACACCAGAAACAAAATTGTAGCCCTGCACCAGGCTGGGAAGACTGAATCTGCAATAGCCAACCAGCTTGGAGTGAAGAAATCAACTGTGGGAGCAATAATTAGAAAATGGAAGACATACAAGACCACTGATAATCTCCCTCGATCTGGTGCTCCACGCAAAATCCCACCCCGTGGGGTCAGAATGATCACAAGAACGGTGAGCAAAAATCCCAGAACCACGCGGGGGGACCTAGTGAATGAACTGCAGAGAGTTGGGACCAATGTAACAAGGCCTACCATAAGTAACACACTACGCCACCATGGACTCAGATCCTGCAGTGCCAGACGTGTCCCACTGCTTAAGCCTGTACATGTCCGGGCCCGTCTGAAGTTTGCTAGAGAGCATTTGGATGATCCAGAGGAGTTTTGGGAGAATGTCCTATGGTCTGATGAAACCAAACTGGAACTGTTTGGTAGAAACACAACTTGTCGTGTTTGGAGGAAAAAGAATACTGAGTTGCATCCATCAAACACCATACCTACTGTAAAGCATGGTGGTGGAAACATCATGCTTTGGGGCTGTTTCTCTGCAAAGGGGCCAGGACGACTGATCCGGGTACATGAAAGAATGAATGGGGCCATGTATCGTGAGATTTTGAGTGCAAACCTCCTTCCATCAGCAAGGGCATTGAAGATGAAACGTGGCTGGGTCTTTCAACATGACAATGATCCAAAGCACACCGCCAGGGCAACGAAGGAGTGGCTTCGTAAGAAGCATTTCAAGGTCCTGGAGTAGCCTAGCCAGTCTCCAGATCTCAACCCTATAGAAAACCTTTGGAGGGAGTTGAAAGTCCGTGTTGCCAAGCGAAAAGCCAAAAACATCACTGCTCTAGAGGAGATCTGCATGGAGGAATGGGCCAACATACCAACAACAGTGTTTGGCAACCTTGTGAAGACTTACAGAAAACGTTTGACCTCTGTCATTGCCAACAAAGGATATATCACAAAGTATTGAGATGAAATTTTGTTTCTGACCAAATACTTATTTTCCACCATAATATGCAAATAAAATGAAAAAAAATCAGACAATGTGATTTTCTGGATTTTTTTTTCTCAGTTTGTCTCCCATAGTTGAGGTCTACCTATGATGTAAATTACAGACGCCTCTCATCTTTTTAAGTGGTGGAACTTGCACTATTGCTGACTGACTAAATACTTTTTTTCCCCACTGTATATGATGCCCCCACACAGTGTAATGCCCCCATTTTGCCCCTTATGCAGTATAGCCCCCATTATGCCCCTTATGCAGTATATATGATGCCCCCACACAGTGTAATGCCCCCATTATGCCCCATATGCAGTATATATGATGCCCCCACACAGTGTAATGCCTCCATTATGCCCCTTCCCCTGATATCACATCTGCCTTTTTAGAAAACACCAGTGATTGTCTTACCACTGTCTCTAACATCATGTCCTCCCTCTATCTGAAACTGAACCTGTCAAAAACTGAACTCCTCGTGTTTCCTCCCTCTACTAACCTACCTTTGCCTGACATTGCCATCTCCGTGTGTGGTTCCACATTCCTCTCCAGCAACATGCCTGCTGTCTTCGGGTCATACTTGATTCTGAGCTTTCATTCACCCCCCCCCCGCATCCAATCACTGGCTTGCTCATGTTATCTGCACCTCAAAAATATTTCTAGAATTCGACCTTTTCTTACTTTCGACTCTGCAAAAACTCTTACTGTTTCTCTTATTAAGTCTAGTCTGGATTATTGTAATTCTCTACTAATCGGTCTCCCTCTTACCAAATTCTCCCCTCTCCAATCTGTCTTGAATGCTGCAGCCAGGATCATATTCCTCACCAATCCTTATTCCAATGCCTCTACCTTGTGCCAGTCCTTACACTCCAGAATCCAGTACAAACTTATTACCCTCACCCACAAAGCATTCCATGGCTCAGCACCACCCTTCATGTCCTCCCTTGTCTCAGCCTACCACCCTACCCGTGCCCTCCGTTCTGCTGATGACCTGAGGTTAACTTCCTCAATAATCAGAACTTCTCACTCCCGTCTCCAAGTCTTTTCATGTGCTGCGCCAATTTCTTTAGAATGCACTACCAAGGTTTATACAATTAATCCCCAATCCCCACAGTTTTAAGCATGCCCTAAAAATGCATTTATTCAGACTGGCCTACCGCCTCAGCGCATTAACCTAACTACCCCTGTGTGGCTCATTCAAATTTTTTTTACCATATCCAGGTTCCTCACATCATGTTCTCACATGCTTTATGCATTTAATAGCCCTCTGTCTCTGTACTGTTACATATTTAGGCTGTTAACTGGTTCATGCAGCAACAGGAACACCCGATTCTTACACTATGACTGGTCCAAACAATAAAAGCAATTGTTACCATCCACTTTTTGTGTCTTCCCTTTTTCCTTATAGATTGTAAGCTTGCGAGCAGGGCCCTCATTCCTCTTGGTATCTGTGTATATTGGTATGCTGTAATGTCTATTGTCTGTACAAGTCCCCTCTATAATGTAAAGTGCTGCGGAATATGTTGGCGCTATAGAAAAAAATTATTATTAAATTATTATTAACTGGCAATATTTTCCTGATTGTGGGGTCTATTTGTTTCCAAGCAGAGAAATCACATGTTACATCCCACACATAACACTGTGTAGAAAAGGCGGCAGGGGGAATTGTGCCAGTAGTGAGGGGAAATAATGGCGGGAATGTCACTGACTGAGGAGAAGTCTCCATGTAGCGTCTGCACTCCGGAGATCAGGTGACCCCTGACTCCTCCCCTCCTGTGACCTCATCACAGGTCCTGTGCGCACCGAGCAGCCATATATGTGGAGTGCGGCTCTGAGGGTGGAGGTAGGTGCCGGAGATTCCCCATTACTGAGCGCTTGGGGGGGACATTAACCCCTTCAGCAGAGACTCTTTTGGGGTTTTTGTTGCCATTTTATAAGAATCATTGCATTTTGTTCTGTTTCCTGTAATAGATACATGCGACCCAACTATGGAAGACAGGCAGTGAGGAATAATAATAATAATAAATTTTATTTTTATAGCGCCGACATATTCCGCAGCACTTTACATTTCAGAGGGGATTTGTACAGACAATAGACATTACAGCATAACAATAATCACATACAGTAAATTATAACAAATACCAAGAGGAAAGAGGTCCCTGCTCGCAAGCTTACAGTCTATGAGGAAAAAAGGGAGACACGAAAGGTGAGTGGTAACAGTTGCCCTGATTGTATGGACCAGCCATAATGTTAAGTGTGTAACAGTACAGACACAGAGGGCTAATGGATGCATACAGCATGTGGGAACATGATGCGGGGAACCTGGTTATGGTAAAACTTTAGGCTGTGCCACACAGGGATAGATTAGGTTAATGTGTTGAGGTGATAGGCCAGTCTGAATAAATTGCGTTTTCAGGGCACAATTAAAATTGTGGGGATTGGGGACTAATCGTATTGACCTGGGAAGTACATTCCAAAGAATTGGCGCGGCACGTGTAAAGTCTTGGAGACGGGAGTGGGAGGTTCTGATTATTGAGGATGCTAACCTAAGTCATCAGCAGAACGGAGGGAGCGGGTAGGGTGGTATACTGAAACAAGAGAGGAGATGTAGGGCGGTGCTGAGCCATAGAGGGCTTTGTGGGTGAGGGTAATAAGTTTATACTGAATTCTGGAGTGGATGGGTAGCCAGTGTAATTACTGGCACAAGGTAGAGGCATCGGTGTAACGATTGGTGAGGAATATGATCCTGGCTGCAGCATTCAAGACAGATTGGAGAGGGGAGAGTTTGGTAAGAGGGAGACCGATTAGAAGAGAGTTACAATAGTCCAGACGAGAATGAATAAGAGAAACAGTAAGAGTTTTTGCAGAGTCAAAAGTAAGAAAAGGTCGAATTCTAGAAATGTTTTTGAGGTGCAGATGACAAGAGCGAGCCAGTGATCGAATGTGGGGGGCAAAGGCAAGCTCGGAATCAAGTATGACCCCAAGACAGCGGGCCTGTTGCTGGGGAGTAATAGTGGAACCACACACAGAAATAGCAATGTCGGTTATAGGTACATTAGTAGAGGGAGGAAACACCAGGAGTTCAGTCTTTGACAGGTTCAGTTTCAGATATAGTGAGGACATGATATTAGACACAGCGTTTAGACAATCGCCGGTGTTTTCTAGAAAGGCTGGCGTGATGTCAGGAGAAGAAGCGTATAATTGGGTGTCATCAGCATAGAGATGGTACTGGAAACCAAATCTACTGATTGTTTGACCAATAGGGGCAGTGTACAAAGAGAAGAGGAGGGGGCCTAGAACTGATCCTTGAGGAACCCCTACAGTAAGGGGAAGATGAGAGGAGGAGGAGCCAGCAAAATATACAGTAAAGGAGCGGTCAGAGAGATAGGAGGAGAACCAGGAGAGAACAGTGTCCTTGAGGCCAATGGAACGGAGCATAGTGAGGAGGAGCTGATGATCCACAGTGTCGAATGCTGCAGAGAGATCCAAGAGAATTAGCATGGAGTAATGACCATTTGATTTAGCTGTTGGCAGATCATTAGAGACTTTAGTGAGGGCAGTTTCAGTGGAGTGTAAAGAGCGGAAACCGGATTGGAGAGGGTCGAGAACAGAGTTTTCTGAGAGATAGCGGATAAGACGGGAGTGGACCAGGCGTTCCAGGAGTTTAGAGATGAAGGGAAGATTAGAGACAGGTCTATAGTTAGCGGCACAGTTTTGGTCGAGGGATGGTTTTTTAAGTAGTGGATGTATGATGGCATGCTTAAATGAGGAGGGAAAAATACCAGAAGAGAGAGAGAGGTTAAATATTTTAGTTAGGTGAGGGGTGACAGCAGGGGAAAGGGACTGGAGGAGATGTGACGGAAATGGGTCACTGCTGCAAGTAGTTGGGCGAGAAGATGCAAGGAGCCTGCTTACTTCTTCTTCTGTGACTGGTTCAAAATCAGAGAGTGAGCTAGATGCAGTGGGGGAGGGAGGACAGTGCATGGTATGAGGTGATTGGGAGATAATTTCCTGTCAAATCTGGTCAATTTTTTCTTTGAAGTAATTGGCCAGATTGTCAGCTCGGAGCTCCGTGGTTGGGGCCTGTACTCTTGGATTGAGTAGAGAATGAAAAGTGTCAAAGAGACGTTTCGGGTTATTGGACAGTGAGGTGATGAGGGTGTTGAAATAGGCTTGTTTGGAGAGGTGAAGGGCAGTGTTGTATGTTCTAAGCATAAACTTAAAATGGATGAAATCTTCGTGTAGATTGGATTTTCTCCACAGACGTTCGGTGCACCTGGAGCACTGCTGCAGGAAACGTGTTTGCACCGTGTGCCAGGGTTGTCGCCGTCTGCGTTGTGGTGTTCTATTTATAGGGGGTGCAAATTCATCCAGGGCACTTTGAAGTGTTTCATTGTAATGCTTCAATGCAGAATCAGGACATGAGAGGGAGGAGATAGGGGCCAATGACGACTGCAAGTTCTTCATAAGTTTCTGGGTGTTAATGACCTGTATGTTTCTATAAGTCTGGACAGTGGGGGTGACCTGAGCAGCATGGCAGTTTTTGATAGAGAATGAAAGAAGATTGTGGTCAGAGAGCGGGAGAGGGGAGTTTGCGAAATCATCCACTGCACAAAGCCGAGAGAAGGCCAAGTCGAGGGAGTTACCGTCTTCATGCGTTGGAGAATTAGTAAGCTGCGAAAGGCCAAATGAGGAAACGGATTGTTCTCATAGTACAGGGCCCCTTTCTTGGCCGCACACCGTGTAATGCCCCCATTATGCCCCTTATGCAGTATATATGATGCCCCCCACACAGTGTAATGCCCCCATTATTCCCCTTATGCAGTATATATGATGCCCCCCACACAGTGTAATGCCCCATTATGCCCCTTATGCAGTATATATGATGACCCCACACAGTGCAATGCCCCCATTATGCCCCTTATGCAGTATATATGATGTACCCACACAGTATAATGCCCCCATTATTCCCCTTATTCAGTATATATCATGCCCCCACACAGTGTAATGCCCCCATTATGCCCCTTATGCAGTATATATGATGCACCCACACAGTGTAATGCCCCAATTATGCCCCTTATACAGTATATATGATGCCCCCACACAGTATAATGCCCCCATTATGCCCCTTATTCAGTATATATAATGACCCCACACAGTGCAATGCCCCCATTATGCCCCTTATGCTGTATATATGATCCCCCCACACAGTGTAATGCCCCTTTTATGACCCTTATGCAGTATATATGATGCCCTCACACAGTGTAAGGCCCCTATTATGCCCCTTATGCAGTATATATGATGCCCCCACACAGTGTAATGCCCCCATTATGCCCCTTATGCAGTATATATGATGCCCCCACACAGTGTAATGCCCCTATTATGCCCCTTTTGCAGTATATATGATGCCCCCCACACAGTGTAATGCCCCCATTATGCCCCTTATGCAGTATATATGATGCCCCCACACAGTGTAATGCCCCCATTATGCCCCTTATGCAGTATATATGATGCCCTCACACAGTATAATGCCCCCATTATGCCCCTTATTCAGTATATATGATGCCCCCACACAGTGTAAGGCCCCTATTATGCCCCTTATGCAGTATATATGATGCCCCCTACACAGTGTAATGCCCCCATTATGCCCCTTATGCAGTATATATGATGCCCCCACACAGTGTAATGCCCCCATTATGCCCCTTATGCAGTATATATGATGCCCCCACACAGTGTAATGCCCCCATTATGCCCCTTATGCAGTATATATGATGCCCCCACACAGTGTAATGCCCCCATTATGCCCCTTATGCAGTATATATGATGCCCCCACACAGTGTAATGCCCCCATTATGCCCCTTATGCAGTATATATGATGCCCCCCACACAGTGTAATGCCTCCATTATGCCCCTTATGCAGTATATATGATGCCCCCCACACAGTGTAATGCCTCCATTATGCCCCTTATGCAGTATATATGATGCCCCCACACATGGCCAATCCCTGATTGTAGGCTTGCTATTTCATTTGGTATTATTGCACCTGTGCAGTTGCCATTTTACCTGGGTCTGCTGCACCCTGGTGAGTGCAGATATATTTAGGCCTGTCTGGTTTTATCTTGATTTTTTTGGAGGATTTTTTTCCTCTTTCTGAGGTTTTCATGTTAGAGTAGGACTGGCAAGTGTAGGGAACTTTGACGCAGTTTGCCAGCTTCCGTATTGTGGCCATGGTGTCGACTAATACCTTACATATATTGATATGTTTTTGTGCACTGTATGTTCTGACCCCACATGAGGCGAATGGAGGTGTAGTTGATAGGGGCTGGGAGAGATTCCTACCTTCCATTTCCTCAATGCAGAGCAGACAGGACCATTGTTGCTGTTTTGCATCCGGAGAGATGATACACACCAGATATTGTGAAGTCCAGACTTGTTTATTGGAAATCTGGACATACAGCGTATGATTGGTAATGCAGTACTTCTCCAGAAATGCAGGTGTAACAATCCAGGTGGTACAGCAAGATGATTCAGCAAGTTGTGTGAGCAACGAAGTGGTCAAAAAACTGA
Organism: Dendrobates tinctorius; assembly: GCF_039654945.1. Classification (NCBI taxonomy): domain Eukaryota; kingdom Metazoa; phylum Chordata; class Amphibia; order Anura; family Dendrobatidae; genus Dendrobates; species Dendrobates tinctorius. The sequence goes on from NW_027361794.1 coordinate 14,804,362, forward strand.
TGCCTTCCACAGCCTGGTAAGCTTGTCTCTCCTGGGTCCCAACATGAGGCGAATGGAGGTGTAGTTGATAGGGGCTGGGAGAGATTCCTACTAGGGATGGGCGAATCTACTCGTTAGGACTCGTTACTCTGCGAGTAGTAGGGGACTCGCAGGAGTCGGTACTCTGCGAGTTTCCAAGCGATTACTCGCACAGTAACGAGTCCAATACAAATCAATGGCAATCCTAGTTTTTTCAGAGTTTAATACAAGCAATCCTAGTTTCTTAGCGATTTTGTGTCCCCCTGCTGACACAAAATCGCTAAGAAACTAGAATTGCTTGTATTAAACTCTGAAAAAAAAAAAAAAATAGGAGTCTTAGGCCTCTCTCTCTCTCTCTCTCTCTCTCCCAGCACAGGACTCGCTGCAATACTCGCATCCCCATTCATTAACATTGGACTCGCTAGACTTGCAACGAATAGCGAGTTTCCGACTCGGACTCGTTACAGTCTAGCGATTCCGAGTATTTCAGGATTCGCCCATCCCTAATTCCTACCGTCCGTTTCCTCAATGCAAAGCAGACAGGACCATTGTTGCTGTTTTGCGTCCGGAGAGATGATACACACCAGATATTGTGAAGTCCAGACTTGTTTATTGGAAATCTGGCATACAGCGTATGATTGGTAATGCAGTACTTCTCCAGAAATGCAGATGTAACAATCCAGGTGGTACAGCAAGATGATTCAGCAAGTTGTGTGAGCAACGAAGTGGTCAAAAAACTGATGCCTTCCACAGCCTGGTAAGCGTGTCTCTCCCGGGTGAAGATGAATCTAGTAATGGCCAGCGGCAGGAAGAGAAGGAGTCACCTGACCAGGAAGTTGAAGGCATGTAAAAGAATTAATAAGCTGCAGTCTGATATACAGAAAAAGGACAGCAGGTGGCAGCAGACCAAATGCAAAACAACTATATAAGCATACAATCATAATCTTAGATGGGACAGCACACTCCCCGTCTGAAATTCCGTAAGGGATTTCACTATATAGTTTTTTTTTTTTTTCTTTAAAGTTCAATAACCTAGAAAAGAAACATAAATATGCATGCAATAATAACAACTTCAAAAACAAGGAAGATGACAGTCAGTTCCTGAGACAATCCAATGGTACCCATCTTCGGATCGGAGAAGCCGCACTAGGCCAAACTGTCTCCGACCCAACAGTAATCCAATGGATGAAATAGTAGGGCAGTGTTCTGTTCGTGATTCATCATACTGGAATGTCCTCAATTGGCAGTGTCAATACGAGCTCGTGGATGGGCCTCTGAAATGTCTTAGGCCCGCCTTTCCTAAGGACCTTCAGCTCCACCTTCTGGACCTTACCGTCTTGACTAGGGAAAGTCTTTGTAATGATTCCCATAGGCCAGTCGATCCTTCGGGCTTGTTGTTCTTTCATTAGTACCACATCTCCTTCTTTCAAGTTCGGTTTATTCTGTCGCCATTTTCTTCATCCTTGGAGAGTCACGAGATATTCCTTTCTCCACCAGTTCCAGAAATAATCAGCGAGGTACTGCACACGTTTCCACTGTTTCTGGTAGGTGTTTGCGTGAGTAAACTCTCCAATAACTGTTAGCGGGTTCCCGATCTTTTGGGTGAGAAGAGTAGCTGGCGTAAGAATGGTCGGCAGTTCGGGATCAATTGACACTGGGACAAGTGGTCTTGAGTTGATTATGGCAGAAACTTCGGCCAGAAGAGTAACCAAGGTCTCATGCGTAAGCCTTGAAGAGTTTACGTCAATAAACATAGAATTAAGGATGTTGCGTGAGATCCCGATCATCCTTTCCTAGGAACCTCCCATGTGAGAACTATGCGGATGATTGAAGATCCAGGTGCAACCTTTTTCTGACAGCTGATCCTGAATTGGCTTGATGTTAATATCAAGCTCTCGACATGCACCGATAAAGTTGCTTCTGTGGTCAGACCTCAACTGTTTCACCGGTCCTCTGATCGCTAGAAACCGCTGGAGAGCGTTGATCAGGCTGGATGTGTCCATAGACTCTATTACCTCTGTGTGGACGGCACGGACACTCATGCAAGTGAATAGTATGGCCCAACGTTTGCTGTTGGTGTGGCCCCCTCAAGTTCTGCGTGCAGATACCATCCATGGCCCAAAGACATCTAGGCCAACATTGGTGAAAGGCGGCTCGGCACTCAATCTGTCAGAGGGCAGGTCGGCCATTTGTTGATGTACCTGTTTTCCTCTGGTTTTCTGACATTGCACACAGCGATGTAGTGATCCTGCTACACGTCTTTTCATACCTATGATCCAAAGCCCTGCAGACCGAAACTTGCCTTCTGTGATCTGCCTGCCTTGGTGCTCGGTTTTTTCATGAAAGTGCCAGATCAGTAGATCAGTGATATGATGTATACTGGGAATGATGCAAGGATGTTGCTCTGAAGCCGCAATCTTGGCTTGATTTAAATGACTACCGACTCTCAACAAACCAAAGCTGTCCATTACTGGATTTAAATAGGCAATGGGGCTTTTCAGAGGGATCTGCTGTTTGTGGTGAAGGCATTCCCATTCAGTACTGAATACGCTCTGCTGGACGTAACGTATTATAAGGGACTCACAGTGAGAAATGTCCTCGCAGAGAGTGGTTTATGGCAGACGTGCCAGCCGTGACCATCTTTGTCTCCAAGTGAATTGTGATACGATCTCGCAATGTGGACTAACCTTGCGATAGTCTTGACGAGTCTCATCCAATTGGAGAAGCATTCGAAGCGCTGGCAACCGAGGCTGGAGGTTGGTTTAGTGTTCATCGCCAATGCACTGACCTTGGAGCGGACTTCTGGATCGCCATCCGGATCCTGGATGCTGAAGACTTCCTGGACACATTCACTTCCCTTCTGTTCCAACAGAAACTTAGGACCTGAAAGCCAAGAAGAGTTAGCAAAGGACCTTATAGACATAGGTCTAGTGGCATGGTCAGCTGGATTAAGTGCAGATGGGATATAGTGCCATTGTTCAGACTTGGAAGACCTCCTTATTCTCTCAATGCGTCTACTGACGTACACGTAGAAGCGCCTTGTTTGGTTGTAGATGTAACCTAAGACAACCTTACTGTCAGTGTAGTACTGCACGTCATCTATGTTGGTGTCCAGCTCATGCTGTATAAAGTCTGCGAGTTCTACTGCAAGCACGGTTGCACAAAGTTCAAGCCTGGGAATAGTATGATCAGGCTTGGGAGCCAACTTAGCCTTGCCGAAGACGAATCCAAAGTGATCTTGATTGTCGGGTCCCGTCACCTTCCAATAGGCAACTGCTGCAATGGCCTCCATGGATGCATCCGAGAACACATGGAGTTCCTTCCTAGTACTAGCAGCAAGTGAGGTTCTGGCGTAGCATTTCGGTATGTGGATCTCATCCAAGGCACACAAAGACTGCTTCCAGGTTTCCCATTTTGGTTCCTTCTCAGGAGGGAGTGGGGCATCCCAGTCCTTGACGGTTTCGGAAAGCTGTCTCAGAAGAGATTTACCTTGTATGGTAATTGGTGCTACGAACCCCAGTGGGTCGAATAAGCTATTCACCACTGACAGGACACCACGTTTAGTGAATGGTTTGTCTGCACAGTTGATTTGGAAACTGAAGATGTCAACTGACAGGTTCCACCTCAAGCCTAAGCTTCTCTGCACAGGCGGACAGTCTGGTCCCAGGTCTATGTCCTTGAATCCTGGTGCGTGGTCACTTGAATCAAAGGCTCTCATGACAGCCTGGCTGTTTGAAGCAATTTTGTGGAATCTAAGCTTAGCTTGGTACAGCATACCTTGGGTCCTCTTGAGTAGATCTATAGCCGCTTCTTCTGTGGGTAGAGATTTTAGTCCATCATCTACATAGAAGTCTTTCTCTACAAAGTCTCTGGCATCTGTTCCATATTCGGCCTCTCCTTCTTGTGCGGTTCTCCGCAGGCCATAGGTTGCCACTGCTAGAGAAAGGCTGTTCCCAAATACATGCACCCTCATGCGATACTCCACCATCTCCTTGCTGGGGTCATTGTCCTTGTACCACAGGAACCTGAGGAAATTCCTGTGGTCCTCTCTGACTATGAAACAGTGGAACATCTGTTCAATGTCGGCGGTGATGGCGATGGGCTCTTTCCGGAACCTCATCAACACTCCTACTAGGTTGTTTGTAAGGTTAGGACCCGTGAGGAGGACATCGTTGAGAGATACACCTTGATGTTTGGCGCTTGAATCAAAGACAACTCTAATTTGTGTCAGAGACACCGCACTGAACTTGCTCACTGAGCCAGCGCACGTGTCCTGAGTAAAGCGAACAGTGCTCAAAGCTACCTGTGGAGCGGGCAGCAACCGAATAGATGCGTACTTCAGAGCTGCAGGACCTGAAGCACGTGACTGCTGGGGGCGTGGCCTAAACTCCACAGAGCTAGGAGCTGCAAGACAATTCCTAGCAGAGTAACTGCGAGACAAAGTTACCAAGGGGAATAGACAGTGAGAATAGTCAGGACGTAGCCAATGAGTCACACACAGAGATAGCTGTAGGGTACCAAAGGGGGCGAGCAGAGAGTAGTCAGGTCACATGCAATGAGTCATACACAGATAGTTGCAAGGTACAAGAGGGGCGAGCAGAGAGTAGTCAGGTCACATGCAATGAGTCATACACAGATAATAACGCAGTACAAAATCAACAGGCAAACTCACAACGGGAAACAGAATCGGGTCAGAACCATATAAACAAGCTATAGCAACAAACAGGCACACGGGGGTCAGCACACTAGGCCAATGGCAAAAGTATAACTGTCAGGGATTGAAGCTACCCAGGGGTTTATGAAGCTCTCCCAGAACCAGAAAGAGGCCACAATCATTAACCCCAAGTGTGCAGGTCAAAACCTGCACAGAGCTCCAGACATTAACCCCCGGTGTGCAGCTCAAAAACCCGCACTGGGATCATGACAGTACCCCCCTCTCAACGGGGGGCCTCCGGACCCCCAGGCTTCCCCGGGTACTTGGCATGGAATGCCTGAACCAGGCGATCTGCATGTACCGAGCAAGCAGGAACTCATGAGCGCTCTTCTGGTCCATATCCCTTCCAGTGGACCAGGTACTGCAAAGAGCGGCGCACCCGCCGAGAGTCCACAATATGTCCGACCTCATACTCCAATTGACCCTCCACCAGCACTGGAGGAACAACAGTCTCAGAGTTCTCTTTGACAGATCCTGCTGGTTTCAACAGAGACTTATGGAACACATTAGATATTTTTAAGGAGGCGGGGAGACGCAACCTATATGCCACTGGGTTGACTATCTCCATAATCTCATACGGACCAATGAACTTTGGTCCCAACTTAACTGATGGTACCTTTAAGTTGATGTTACGCGTGGAGAGCCAAACCTTCTCTCCCATCTGAAACATGTCTCCCGAGGCTCTCTTTTTGTCCGCAAAATATTTGTATCTCCCCTGGGCTCAAGAGATATTATGCTGGACCTCAGCCCAGAGGTCTTTTAACCGTTGAACGGACCCCTCTGCTCCTGGACAACCGGAATCCACCCGAGAAAACTCCCCAAAATGCGGATTAAAGCCATAGTTACTCAGGAATGGGGACATGTTGGTGGACTGACTCACCCGGTTGTTAAAAGCGAATTCAGCCAACGGTAAAGCATCACACCAATCCTCCTGTCTGGCGAAGGTCAGACACCTGAGAATTTGTTCCAGGGATTGATTGGTGCGTTCTGTCTGACCATTACTCTCCGGGTGATATGCCGACAAGGAGAGTGAGATGCCCAATTTCATACAGAACGCCCTCCAAAATTTGGCCACAAACTGCACACCTCTGTCAGACACAACATTCAGGGGTACCCCATGCAATCGGACCACATGCTGCACAAACAATCTTGACAACGTTTCTGCTGAAGGTAATGCTGCCAAGGGAATGAAATGGGCCTGTTTAGAAAACCTATCCACCACCACCCAGATCACAGTATTGCCCCTGGAAGGTGGAAGGCCGGTAATAAAATCCATGGAAAGATGAGTCCATGGCCTATCAGGAACCGGTAAAGGTATGAGTTCCCCAGCCGGTCGGTTATGCGAGCTTTTGGAACGGGCACATATGCCACAAGCAGAAACAAATTCCTTGACATCGGACCTTAATGAAGGCCACCAAAAACCCCTGGCTACTGCGTCTCTAGTGGCCGTGATACCTGGATGAGCACTCAGCCTAGAATCATGAAACTCCTGCAGAAGTCTAGGCCGCAATGAATCTGAAACAAACAGTTTATCGCTTGTCCTGGTTGCCGGAGCTAGGGCCTGAGCCCTTAGGATTTCTTGTTCCAACTCAGTTGAGACCCCCGCCACTACCACCCCTGGGGGAAGAATGGAGGACGGCGGCTCAGGGGGAGACACTGGATCAAAACTTCTGGACAGGGCATCCGCTTTAACATTTTTGGACCCCGGTCGAAAAGTAATTGAGAACTGAAATCGTGAAAAAAAAAGTGACCAACGGGCCTGTCTTGGAGTAAGCCTCTTAGCAGATTCAAGGTATGCCAAATTTTTGTGATCCGTGACAACCGTGATAGGGTGAGCCGCCCCTTCCAAAAAGTGCCTCCATTCCTCAAACGCCAGCTTGACCGCAAGAAGTTCTCTATTGCCTACATCATAGTTTTTCTCAGCTGAAGAGAACTTCTTGGAGAAGAAGGCACAGGGTTTGAGATTGGTAAGGGTGGCCGGACCCTGGGACAGCACAGCCCCCACCCCCACTTCAGAAGCATCCACCTCCACAATGAATGGTTTGGACGGGTCAGGTTGCACCAACACCGGGGCAGACATAAAACATTTCTTAATCGCTGAGAAGGATTCCTTAGTGAGTACAGACCAATTTTTTACATCAGCTCCCTTCTGGGTAAGATCCGTGAGTGGTTTCACCACTTGTGAGAAACCTTTAATGAATCTCCGGTAATAGTTTGCAAATCCTAAGAAGCGCTGGAGCCCCTTGAGATCTCGAGGCTGAACCCAGTCAGCGATCACCAGCACCTTCTTAGGATCCATACGAAACCCCTCACAAGACACAATCAACCCCAAAAAAGACAGCTCCTGTACAAAAAACGAACATTTTTCCAATTTGGCGAACAATTGGTTCTCCCTGAGTCTCTGGAGAACTGTCTTTAGATGTTGCAAGTGAGATTGACTGTCCGGGGAATACACCAAAATATCATCCAAATAAATAACAAAACGGCCTATCAGATCAGAAAACACAACATTGATGAAATTTTGGAAAATAGCGGGTGCATTAGTTAACCCAAATGGCATTACCAGGTTCTCAAAGAGTCCTTCTGATGTGAGGAATGCCGTTTTCCACTCGTCCCCTTCCCGAACCATTATCAGATTGTAGGCCCCCCGCAGATCTAACTTGGAGAACCATTGGGCCCCAGCTAACTGGTTACATAAGTCTGGGATGAGGGGAAGCGGGTAAGAGTTCCTTACCGTTATCTTGTTCAGTTCCCGAAAGTCGAGGCACGGCCGCAAACCACCATCTTTTTTCTTCACAAAGAAGAACCCTGCTGCCACAGGTGACACAGAAGGCCTGATATGCCCTTTGCGGAGACTCTCAGCTATGTACTCCTTCATGGCTTGGCGCTCAGGCCCAGACAAATTGAACAATCGAGCCTTAGGTAACTTGGCTCCGGGTACTAAATCAATGGCACAATCATAGGGTCTATGTGGTGGCAGCGCCTCAGCCTCACTTTCGGAAAACACGTCTTCGAAATCTTTCAGGTACTCCAGAATACCTTCCAGATGGACAGACGACACAGACATGGATTTAACAGCGTTAACAAGATGTCCCCGGTTACCACATTTATTATTGCATCCCCATTGAGTGATTTCCCCTGTAACCCAATCAATGGTAGGATTATGGCGTTGAAGCCAAGGCATCCCCAGTACCAGACCTGCAGGCAAGTTATCTAGCACCAGACAACTTAGTTTCTCCACATGAGTGGAACCCACTTTTAGAGAAAAAAGTTCAGACCTGCAACAGATACTGTCTTGGTTAAGAGGAGATGAGTCAATTGCCACAAGTTTAACAGGATCATGAAGCCTGACTGTCCCTATCTTATTAAGAGTCATAACCTTGGTATCAATCAGGTTCACAGCCGAACCGCAGTCAATAAAAGCAGTAGTCTGAACAGGACCATAACCAAGTTCCAGTTCCACCTGCAGCACCATTTTTGCACATGAGGAAAATTGTACCTGAAGGTCTGGGTAGCCTCCTCGATTACTACCCAGACCTAGTCGTTTCCCGCCATCTTGGAGGATGACGGACAGGAGGGGCAGTCCTTCTTCCAATGTCCAGATTTCCCACAATAGAAGCACAACTGCTTTTCCCAGCGGCGTCTTCTTTCCTTTCCCTCACAGGTGACAGCGCTCACCTCCATAGCCATAGGAAGAGACTGGGTCTCATCTCCACTGAAGAATAAGGGCGATTCCCGTTGCATAATGCCTCTAGCCCGCAGCCTGCGATCCATGCGAACCGCTTGGACCATGGCATCCTCCAGGGAGTCAGGCGGAGGATGGAGTGCCAAAGCATCCTTCAGACGTTCACACAGGCCTCTGTGGAGCAGCCCCCGAAGGGCGGCATCGCTCCAGGAAATCTCCGCTGCCCAACGTCTGAATTCAGTACAGAACCATTCGGCCGAGTGCTCCCCCTGACAGACACTCATTACTTTGTCCTCAGCCAACCGCACTCTATCAGGCTCATCATAAATAAGCCCTAAGGCTTCAAAAAATGCATCCACAGACATTCTCTCAGGGGCAGAAGAGGAAAGCGAGAATGCCCAGGCTTGTGGGGACCCCCTAAGCAGGGACATCACCACCCCCACCCTCTGTTTCTCATCCCCAGAGGAGCGGGGTCTCAAAGAAAAAAAAAAAGCTTACAGCCCTCCTTAAATGCCCTGAACTCATCCTTGTTACCAGAAAATATATCTGGCAATTTAACCGGGGATTCAGGTGGGATTAAAATGACATCTCTATTCCCCACCTGCTGGAAGCCTGCGGAAAGTACCCCCTGAACTGAGTCCTCAACCCGCCGTTGGGACTGGGCCAGAGCTTGGTGTTCCAAACAAAGCTTCTGCAGTGACTGAGTCAAGCTTTTCACCTGCTCAGATAAAGCACACATTGGGTCCATGCTGCAGAAGTGAGGAGAGAAAAAAAAATTGTAGGCCAGTTATAATGTCAGAGACACCGCACTGAACTTGCTCACTGAGCCAGCGCACGTGTCCTGAGTAAAGCGAACAGTGCTCAAAGCTACCTGTGGAGCGGGCAGCAACCGAATAGATGCGTACTTCAGAGCTGCAGGACCTGAAGCACGTGACTGCTGGGGACGTGGCCTAAACTCCACAGAGCTAGGAGCTGCAAGACAATTCCTAGCAGAGTAACTGCGAGACAAAGTTACCAAGTGGAATAGACAGTGAGAATAGTCAGGACGTAGCCAATGAGTCACACACAGAGATAGCTGTAGGGTACCAAAGGGGGCGAGCAGAGAGTAGTCAGGTCACATGCAATGAGTCATACACAGATAGTTGCAAGGTACAAGAGGAGCGAGCAGAGAGTAGTCAGGTCACATGCAATGAGTCATACACAGATAATAACGCAGTACAAAATCAACAGGCAAACTCACAACGGGAAACAGAATCGGGTCAGAACCATATAAACAAGCTATAGCAACAAACAGGCACACGGGGGTCAGCACACTAGGCCAATGGCAAAAGTATAACTGTCAGGGATTGAAGCTACCCAGGGGTTTATGAAGCTCTCCCAGAACCAGAAAGAGGCCACAATCATTAACCCCAAGTGTGCAGGTCAAAACCTGCACAGAGCTCCAGACATTAACCCCCGGTGTGCAGCTCAAAAACCCGCACTGGGATCATGACAATTTGCTTAGGTTTCCGTGGGTGATATACTCCGAATGAGGGTAGGTACCAGCACTCCTCGTTTTCCTTTAAAGGAGGTGCTGGCTCCGCATGGTTATTCCGGAATATCTTGCTCATGAAGGTGACGATGTGTTCTTTCATCTCCGTTTTGTTGCTTAGTGTGCACTGGAGAGAGTTGAATCTGGACAAGGCTTGTTCACGATTGTTCGGGAGTCTTACCCTGATAGCTCGGAAGGGTAGGGGAAAAAAACAGTGATTAGTCTCGTCCTTAAGGAACTCATTGTCCATTATCCTGACAAATTCCTTGTCTTCCATTGACGGGGCTACATTGTTGTCATCCTTGGTTGTATGAAACACCGATCTTCCCAAGTCATCTGCATAGGGAGAAGGAATGACATGAGGCAGCTGTATGGGATCTGGAGGCTTCTCTTTCACATCGTAGTAATGAGGGCATGGTTTGCAGAAAGTGGCTCGTCCATCTCTGCGTACATATGTCTTAAAGGAATCGACTCCTGTTCGGTCCAAGCACACGTTTCCTATGATTACCCACCCCAAGTCGAGTCTCTGTGCGTAGGGGGCATAGTCAGGACCAATGCACTGTTGACGGACCTTATGTATCCTTAAATTGTCTCTGCCGAGCAGAAGTAGGATATCAGCATCTGAGTCCATAGGTGGGATAGCAATGACTAGGTGCCTTAGGTGTGGTTGGTGGAACGCAGCTTCAGGGGTAGGGATCTCATCCCTTTGGTTGGGTATTTGATCGCATTCGATTAGCGTAGGTAAGGGTATTTCTACACCTCCGTTGACAGGAGAAGCAATGAAACCTTGTGCCCTCCTGCCGCTAGTCTCTATGCGGCCTGAGCAAGTATTCAGAGTTTAGGGCGTTGCTGGTCCCTTGATTCCAAAGGCTTCAAAGAACTTAGGTCCAGCTAGGGATCGATTGCTCTGATCGTCAATAATGGCATACATTTTTACTGCCTTCTCTGGTTGCCCTTCTGGATAAACTCTGATTAGACATATCCTGGCCCAGCATTTATCACTTTGGCTCTCCCCACATACCTCTGAGCATGAGCAGGAGACAGCCGTGGTAGAATTGGCGTTATTCTGTGGCTTCCCACCATGACTTGTAGCCGGACTAGAGGTAACTGCAACTGCTGGAACGCTGGTGGCTGAGGTTGGATGCAAAGCTGATGGGTGTTTGTCACTATGACACTTCACACTTAATGGCAGATTTACAGTCCTTGGCCATGTGCTCTAATGAGGCGCAGCACTTGAAACATACCCCAAGTTCGCTGAGGATTGTCTTGTGCTCCTGCATAGTTTTGGACCTGAAGCCTCTACATTTGTTCAATGAGTGTGGTTTTTTGTGAATGGGACACTCACGATTGAAAGATTTATCTCTCGATGGAATGGTGTACTGTTTATCGGCAGTTACTGCAGGTGGTGGCAGGTTAGTCTTTGAGACATTTATGCTGCTCCTCAAGTCCTTGCGTCTACATGAGATGCTTTCATACCTTGATGACGGTGTTGCTGGAGCTGCAGTGTTAGACTCCAGGAAGTCTAGGCTAGGGTTGTTCCTCATTTGGGCCTGTTCGTCGACAAACTTGCAGAACTGATCAAACGGAGGAAAGGTGACATCATGTGACCTTTTGTACCTGGAAACGCATACTGCCCACTTCTCTTGCAGACTATGTGGCAGCTTTGAGATGATTAGGTTCACCCCATGGTCAGTGTCCAGGTAGCATAATCAAGACAGACGAGGGTCTCCTTTTGCGAGTTCCAGTTGCATAAGCAGATCACTTAAGTCCAGAAGCTTGTGGGCATCCTTAAGGTTGATCCTTGGAATGTTCTGCAGTCTCTTGAATAGGGACTTTTCTATGGCTTCAGCACTGCCATAGGTTCTTTCGAGTCTCAGCCAGGCAGCAGCGAGACCTGCTTCAGCTTGCCCCACGTAGACAGTCCGAAGACTCTTGATACGGTTTGTGGAGTCAGGACCCAACCATTTTACCATGAGGTCGAGCTCCTGTTCTGCAGATAGATTGAGGTCAGCAATGGTGGCCTTGAAGGTTGCTTTCCAGGCTCTGTAATTCCCTGCACAGTCGTCAAACTTTGAGAGGCTGGTGCTGATTAGATCTTTGCTCACCATAAACCTGGCTAACTCAGTCGTATCTGATCCTTCACTCCTTGTTACCATGTTAGCTTGTGTTGCCTCTCGGGCGTATAAGCTGTGTGGCGTGGAAGGGTGAATTGTTCCTGGGTAGAATGATGTTGCTGCAGGGTTGAGCTTTGGTTTAAACTCTGGAGATTTCTATGACTGCGGCTTGAACTGTGGAGATGGACTGGAGTGCATCTTGTGGTCGCCTTGTGATGATTGCTGCACCTGAGGGGACACGTTATGGCGTTGGTCTTGGGTCTCTGCAGATGCTGTGGGTAACTGTTATGAATGAGTCACCGAAGGAGGAAAAAGCAAAAATACAAGCTAAGTCCAGAAAACCGGAGAGGTTGGTAGCTAGCGGATTACAGACCCCTGATCCTATTCACAACAACTAACAGTAGCCGTGGGGTGTTCCTACGGTGGTCCTAGACACCTCGTTCACAGCCGGAGAACTAAATAAACCTAAAGAAAGAAAGGGGAAATCTAAACTGCCCCAGAGCAGACCCACCCCAAAGCAATAGACAGCCCCCAACATGTATTGACGGTGAAAACAGATGAAAACACAAACACAGACAGAAAGACAGGCTGAGCAAACGATGGGGCCCTCACGAACTAGATAGGACAGGAAAGAAAAGCAACTGTCTGCAATCACGCAAAAACCCTGCCAAAAATAATGTCCAACACGTCTGATAGAAAAGGCTCTGAAGTCACTAGACTTCAAAATCACACTCAGGTATATTCTGAAAACAGAGCAAAGAGATCAACTGATCAGAGACAAAAATGGAGTTCAGCCAGTCCCAACCAGGGCAGGCTGAACACAAACACTAAGTAAATGTTATGCGAGGCCTAGGTCGAAGGAGGCTGACAAAACCCGGGCCCCTGCGGAGTCCCTCAAACTAGGGAAAACCCTGTCTGACCCTCAACTCAGGGTTTTTGCTAAAGGTGCAAATGCCTGAGCCTCCAGCCTCTCCTTATCTCCTGCTCAGCCCTAAGCTGAACCCTCCACCCTCCACCCAGTGAGTTGTCAAACCACCAAAACCCACACAGTAATGACAGACAGGGAGAACTTAAACCGCACCGCGCCGCATACACACAGGACAATACTATAATGTGAACAGGGCAAAACAAAGCACAAATATAGGAAGGCGAAAAGGTAACAACGGATCATACGACACCAGATATGAATTTCTCTCTCCAACACCTCCACTCCAGACCGGAACCACTTGGCACAAAACACAAGCTATAATCGGCGACGCCCACAGGCCAGCACGACTATTTAAAGACAGTGGGCGTGACCAAACATCCCACCTGATTTCCAGCTAGATTAACCCCAGATAACCTGAGTAAAATCAAGCCGGCGCCACTGAGGCTATAGTGGACGGAGATGGAACTACCGCTGCCTGCCAGACGCTGTGGTGTGAACAGCGTTCGACATGACAGTACCCCGTCTTCTACGAGGGACCCCAGGGCCCTCAAGACTCATAGGACCCGGCTTGTCCGGATGACGGCGGTGAAAGGAACTGACCAGCCGATCCGCATGTATGTCCGAGGCTGGTACCCAAGACCTCTCCTCCGGACCATACCCCCGCCAGTGCACCAAATACTGAAGAGTACGGCGCAGTACTCGAGAGTCCACCACCTTGGAGACTTCAAACTCTAAATCGCCATCCACCATGACTGGAGGTGGCATCGGCGTCGTGTCCACAGAGCCTACCACCTTTTTCAATAAAGACCTGTGAAACACGTTGTGTATCTTGTATACCGCAGGAAGCTCCAACCGATAAGCAACCGGGTTTATGATGGCAGCAATCTTAAAAGGGTCAATAAACCTTGGACCCAATTTCAATGATGGAATTTTGAGTTTTATGTTTTTAGTAGCTAACCACACCCAATCACCCACACACAGGTCCGGACCTGGCACGCATCTAGAGTCAGCCACACGTTTGTATCTTGCACTCATGCTCAGCAATCGCTGTTTCACACTCCTCCAGACCGATGATAGTTGAACTCCTAACCGGTCCTCCTCTGGGACGCCCCCAGAGCCCCCCTGACGCAAGGTACAAAACTGAGGATGGTGCCCATAAACACAAAAGAACGGAGACTCTCCCGATGATTCTTGGCGGTGATTATTTAATGCGAACTCGGCCAAGGGAAGGAACGTCGACCACTCCTCTTGGTTGTCAGACACAAAACATCGCAAATACTGCTCCAGATTTTGGTTCATGCGCTCAGTTTGACCATTTGACTGCGGATGAAACGCCGACGAATGAGACAACTTGATCCCCAATCGTGAGCAAAAAGCTTTCCAAAACTTCGCCACAAACTGGGTACCCCTATCAGACAATATGTCCGACGGAACTCCGTGCAGTCTGACCACCTCCTGCACAAAGACCTGAGCCAACGTCTTAGCGTTGGGCAAGGAAGGCAACGACACAAAGTGCGCCATCTTTGAAAATCGATCAACCACCACCAGGATGACCGTGTTCCCCGCCGAGGCAGGCAAATCTGTGATAAAGTCCATGGAGATTTCTGTCCATGGCCTACTAGGTATCCCCAGAGGCTGTAGAGTGCCAGCAGGACGGGTTCTGGGCGACTTGGCCCTGGCGCACGTGATGCAAGCTGTCACGTAGGAAACCACATCCTGCCGGATTTTTGGCCACCAGAAGCGGCGCGATACCAGTTCCAAGGTGCCCTTAACCCCTGGATGACCGGCCAGGACCGAGTCGTGGTGTTCCCCCAACACTTTAAGACGAAGATGAAGGTACGAACGACTTATTAGCGGGAAGTCCTGGTGGTACCTCCTCCTGGGCCTCGGCAATCTCCGCCTCTACCTCAGTCGTGAGAGCCGAAACCACTACACCTTCCTGGAGGATGGGTACCGGCTCTTCCCGAGGTTCTCCCCCCGGAAAACACCTGGACAAGGCATCCGCCTTGGTGTTTTTCGCCCCAGGATGGTAAGTCACCAGAAAGTTAAAACGTGTAAAAAACAATGCCCAGCGAGCCTGCCTGGGAGACAGACGCTTGGCCGACTCCAGATAGAGCAGGTTTTTATGGTCGGTGATGACTGTGACCTGGTGGGCCGCCCCCTCCAAGAAGTGTCGCCATTCCTCAAAAGCCAATTTGATGGCCAACAACTCCCTGTTGCCGATGTCGTAATTCCGTTCGGCCGGCGACAGCTTCTTGGAGAAGTAGGCGCATGGACGCAAATTGCTCAAGGACGAGCCCTGTGACAGTACTGCCCCCACTCCCACCTCAGACGCATCGACCTCCACCGTAAAAGGTTTAGATACGTCCGGTTGCACCAGAATGGGGGCTGAAGCAAAACGGTTCTTCAGAAGCTCAAATGCACGCACCGCATCCTCAGACCAGATAGCGAGATTGGTACCTTTTTTCGTCATGTCCGTGAGCGGTTTGGCTATAGTAGAGAAATTCTTAATAAACTTCCTATAATAGTTGGCAAACCCAAGGAACCGCTGGAGCGCTTTTAGATTACCAGGCCGTTCCCATCGCAGCACCGCTTGCACCTTCGCGGCATCCATTTTAAACCCTGCGGCGGACACAATATATCCCAAAAAAGGCAACTCTTGAACAAAAAACACGCATTTTTCAAGCTTAGCATAGAGCTTATTCTCACGGAGCAGCTGTAACACCTGCCTGACATGCTCTAAATGAGTGTCCTGGTCGCTCGAATAAATAAGGATATCATCCAGGTACACAATCACAAATTTCCCCAGCACATGAGCAAATACATGATTTATGAAATGTTGGAACACAGCAGGCGCGGTTGTCAATCCAAATGGCATAACTAGGCTTTCAAAATGACCCTCAGGGGTATTAAATGCCGTCTTCCACTCATCCCCCTGACGGACCCTTATGAGGTTATATGCCCCCCTGAGGTCAAGTTTGGAAAACCACTTCGCACCAGCCACCTGGTTGAACAAATCAGGGATCAGAGGCATCGGGTAGGGATCACGGACCGTAATCTGGTTTAACTCCCGGAAATCCAGACACGGGCGTAACCCCCCATCATTTTTCTTAATGAAGAAAAACCCCGCTGCTACAGGTGAGGATGAAGGCCGGATGTGCCCTTTACTTAAACTCTCCGCAATGTAGTCCTTAAGAGCTTGTCTCTCCGGACCAGAAATACTAAACATCCTCGCCTTTGGCAATTTAGCCCCGGGTTTTAACCTAATTTGACAGTCATAGGCTCGATGTGGAGGTAGTTCTGAGCAACCCCTCTCAGAGAATACGTCCGCAAAATCCTGCAATGCCTCCGGAAGGCTGGGCTTCACGGCGGACACACATGTGGCCAAGCAATTCTCCTGGCAGAAACTGCTCCACTGGACTATGTCCTGGGTTCTCCAGTCAATCACCGGGTTGTGCTTAGACAACCATGGGAAACCCAGGACTATTTGTGCTGGGAGATTATTGAGTACCTTACATGTAACCCACTCAGAATGTAGGACCCCAATGTGGAGTTTAACCTCAGCTACAAACTCAGTAATCTCCCCCTGTGGGAGGGGAGCGGCATTAATGGTAACCACGCGAATAGGATGAGGAAGTTTTTTGATCTTGAAACCTGCCATGCGTGCAAACTCCTCATCCATGAGATTGGTGGCTGAACCGCTATCCACAAACACTGATATTGGTAGCTCTCTGCCCGCAATAATAACCCTGACAGGGAGCATACATTGAGATACCATCATGGAGGATATGCATACGCTCAGTTTGGCCTCCTCCATACCCTCTGAGCTTACCAGTTTTCCGCCGGTGCGACTTTCTTTGGTAGCACAGGACAAGCATTTACATAATGATCTCTTTTACCACAGTAAAAACATGCTCCATGCTTCCTGAACCCAGGAACGCGACGCTGCACAAGTGATAACCCAGCGATTTGCATAGGTTCCATGGGCTCATCTGCAGCAACCACACTGGCACCCCTGCTTTCCCCCAGAGGCAGCGTCTCCTGCGCCCCTTGACGCAAACGGCGATCAATGCGTATAACCAAACTCATGGCAGACTCCAACGATGCAGGAGTCTCATACATCAGGAGGGCCTGTTTAACTCTTTCTGAGACCCCATGAATAAACTGACTCCGCAGCGCTGGGTCGTTCCACTGTGTGTCTACTGCCCAACGGCGAAATTCTGAACAATAGTCTTCCGCCATACGTTCCCCCTGACGGAGGGTGCGGATTTTAGATTCTGCTAAAGCCAATCTGTCGGGGTCATCATAAATGAGCCCGAGTGCTGAAAAAACATTCTCAACCGAATGAAACGTAGCAGAGTCGGCTGGTAAGGAAAACGCCCATGCTTGGGGGTCCCCACTCAGTAATGATAACACCAGACCCACCCGCTGAGCCTCATTACCTGAGGAGACCGGGCGCATGCGAAAGTATAACTTGCAGGCCTCCCGAAAGATGACAAATTTGCTGCGTTCCCCAGAAAATCGTTCAGGCAGCGGAATCTTAGGCTCTGCACCTGCACCAGCAGAAGCCACTTGTACATTAGCTACAACCAGGCCCTGCTGCTGAACTGCCCCCTTCAACTCGGTGACCTGTACGGACAGCGCCGCCAACTGGCGGTTTATGGAAGTCATGGAATCCATGGAAAAATGTTGGGCCGATTATAATGTTATGCGAGGCCTAGGTCGAAAGAGGCTGACAAAACCCGGGCCCCTGCGGAGTCCCTCAAACTAGGGAAAACCCTGTCTGACCCTCAACCCAGGGTTTTTGCTAAAGGTGCAAATGCCTGAGCCTCCAGCCTCTCCTTATCTCCTGCTCAGCCCTAAGCTGAACCCTCCACCCTCCACCCAGTGAGTTGTCAAACCACCAAAACCCACACAGTAATGACAGACAGGGAGAACTCAAACCACACCGCGCCGCAAACACACAGGACAATACTATAATGTGAACAGGGCAAAACAAAGCACAAATATAGGAAGGCGAAAAGGTAACAACGGATCATACGACACCAGATATGAATTTCTCTCTCCAACACCTCCACTCCAGACCGGAACCACTTGGCACAAAACACAAGCTATAATCGGCGACGCCCACAGGCCAGCACGACTATTTAAAGACCGTGGGCGTGACCAAACATCCCACCTGATTTCCAGCTAGATTAACCCCAGATAACCTGAGTAAAATCAAGCCGGCGCCACTGAGGCTATAGTGGACGGAGATGGAACTACCGCTGCCTGCCGGACGCTGTGGTGTGAACAGCGTCCGACATGACAGTAAACCAGACAAAATCTCATGGAACACTAGCAGAGCAAAAAACTTAGCTTTAGTAGACAGGACTAAACTGGAGGTCAAAGCTCAGAGCAGAGAGGATCACCAGCAACCCAGCATGGCGTCGGCGGCCTTATATCCACTCAGAGATTCCGGATGTCCAATCACACTCCACCTGTTCAGATGACAGGTTTTTCCCATCCAAATCAATTTCACTACCTCCTTTCACCAGCAGAGGGAGTTCATCGGACATCAAAGGTGAAGGAGAAAATGAGCTCATAACAGGTAACACTGGCACCGTAAGTTGGGCTGACTTGGACATTTCCACATTGTTGGGTTGAACGTCGCTGGAGGTGTGCTGCAGAGATCTGTTTCTGCATGCAATCACTGGTACGGACAGCTGGGTCCTCTTCTTCCAGTGGTGGTAGGCAAATCGGGTCGAGGGTTTGATTCATTGCTTGCTCGAGCATTTTTACTTCGGCTAGCGCGATTTCTTCCTCCATTTGTGTTTGAAGAATCTTTGCTTGAGCCTCTGCCTTCTTGGCTTCTGCCTGTGCTTCAGCTTTCTTGGCTTCTGCATGTGCTTCAGCTTTCTTGGCTTCTGCCTGTGCTTCAGCTTTCTTGGCTTCTGCCTCCGCTTCAGCTTTCCTGGCTTCTGCCTCCGCTTCAGCTTTCTTGGCTTCTGCCTCCGCTTCAGCTTTCTTGACTTCTGCCTCCGCTTCAGCTTTCTTGGCTTCTGCCTCCGCTTCAGCTTTCCTGGCTTCTGCCTCCGCTTTAGCTTTCCTGGCTTCTGCCTCCGCTTCAGCTTTCCTGGCTTCTGCCTCCGCTTCAACTTTCCTGGCTTCTGCCTCCGCTTCAGCTTTCTTGGCTTCTGCCTCCGCTTCAGCTTTCTTGGCTTCTACCTCCACTTTCTTTTCTGTGTAGGAACGTCTTAGTTTGGATCGCTCTGCGTTTAAACGGGCCTCTAGGATTCTGTCGCTGAGGGCTGAAGTTCTTGAGCAGGATGATTTGTATTACCCAGCAGAGTGTCTGGATGAGCCTGACCTGTGAGATCCAGCTTCTTGCAGATAAGCGATACGGAGCTCTGCTTTATCTTTGGCGTCTTGCACAGCAGCGTCCCTCTCTTTTTCTGTGGAATCCACTTTGCTTAATTCTGATGAGGCTTCATCAATATTAGAGTCTTTTAGGAAGGCAACGTACCTTGCAGATAGTCTCTTGTATCTTCCGTGGGCCGTGTCTAGCCGTTTTATAGTGTCCTGTAGACTCGCTGCATCATTTTTGTGGCACTTGATGCTTGACATGAGGGAGGTGACTCGTTCCCATAGGTCGTCCAGGTTGTCATTGAACTCATCCTTTGTACTGTGATAGTTTTCGACGACCTTTATGGTTGGTTAGACAGAGCGTCTTGGTCTGTTTCTGAATCTGACTCTGTTTCCCCCTCTTCATAATGGACAGTATCTGGTAGTATTTGCTCTGTTTCAGCAGTGGGAGACTGTGCAGGGTCTTTTTTGGCCATTTTGATTTAAAGTGCACTGTCTCTTTAAGAAACTGAACTTTTGAATTGGGGGCTGCAAATCGCAGTGCAGCTTAGTTAAGACATCCTGATAAGATTCCCAATGTGTTTTTAGAGAATTGTGGGGTTTTGCAGTCCGACAATCTGCAGCAATGTTGTATAATATACAGAGTCTCTATGCACAATGCGGTCTGGGGTGACACTGCAGAGTTTTTTTTAGCAGAGCAGGGCTACAGTATGTGAGCGGGCAGGCGGGTTAGGATCTAAGGGTGATTTTTTGCCGGGCTTCAAGGCAGTTTTTTGACTGTTCTGTCCCCACATGAGGCGAATGGAGGTGTAGTTGTTTGGGGCTGAGAGAGATTCCTACCTTCCGTTTCCTCAATGCAGAGCAGACAGGACCATTGTTGCTGTTTTGCGTCCGGAGAGATAATACACACCAGGGATTGTGAAGTCCAGACTTGCTTATTGGAAAGCTGGACATACAGCGTATGATTGGTAATGCAGTACTTCTCAGAAATGCAGATGTAACAATCCAGGTGGTACAGCAAGATGATTCAGCAAATTGTGTGAGCAACGAAGTGGTCAAAAAACTGATGCCTTCCACAGCCTGGTAAGCGTGTCTCTCCCGGGTGAAGATGAATCCAGTAATGGCCACCGGCAGGAAGAGAAGGAGTCACTCACCAGGAAGTTGAAGGCATGTAAAAGAATTAATAAGCTGCAGTCTGATATACAGAAAAGGGACAGCAGGTGGCAGCAGACCAAATGCAAAACTGAACACAAAGAAAGGTAACATGACAACTATATAAGCATACAATCATAATCTTAGATGGGACAGCTGATCTCCCGCTGGCCAGCACGCATCGCTGCGTGTGACAGGGGGGAGACCAGCGATCAGCTGGTAACTAATGTACACATCGGGTATCTAAGGGACGTGCGTCCCTTAGATACCCGATGTGTACCTTAGTTACACGATGTGTACCTTAGTTACCAGCGAGTTACAGGTGCCGCCACCATATGCTCGGGACCAGGAGGCAGCAGGACGCCGCCCGTGGAGAGGTCGGGGATACGGGCGCGCCCTCTGCTGGCGGAGGACTGGAACAGCAGGCGCCTGCATCAGCGGAGCAGTGGGGAGATTCTCCCAGTGCCCTGCGCCAGTCACTCATCCTGATCCCGGCTGCACATCAGCTCCCGCCTCTGCATCAGCGCGCTGGTAAGTAACGAACACAGTGATGCCGGGCGCTCGGCGTCGCTGGTCCTGATTGCTGGTGAAGCTGTCTGTTTGACAGCTCACCAGCGATCCTGACCCGTTGATATCGTTGTCGGGATCGCTGGTGAGTCGCTATGTGTGACGGGGCCTTAAGTCTGAGACTCCGTGCACTACTAGCACAATGATGTCACTACATCACCTCTGTAGTATGGAGCCTCAGCACTCACTGCACAGACTGGAGCATTGCCCCTGGGAACAGGGTTGGATGAGTAGTGGTGTTTTTTTTTAAATATCAGGAATTGTGGGGGCTTAATATTAAGAGAAGATCTGTTTTGACTCTCATACTGAATGTGTGTACAGTGACAATCTTGAGAATCTATGTTTGCTGTTTTTCATTGTAATACATTAAGGTGTAGGTAACCTCTGTCTGTGGTGAGTTTATCTCAAACCATGTGGCTTTTATATTGTTAGGGTTTACGACCCATTGTCTGATGATGCCATGTTGTCTGTTTCATCCAAAAAAAACTAGTGGTTATACAATAGTGTAATTTATTATATAAGGCCAGAGATACATGACTTAGAAGCAAAAACTGGATACCTGTATGTGTACAGTGTTGTGAAACCTGCATAATTGGGGACGCCCGTGCTGTGTAGTGAATCTTCCAGGGGTCTCTGTCTTGGTGAATGCTTCTCTGATATTCCAGACGGATGATGTTTAAAGCCTCTTGGTGATTGATGATGTGAGTACACTGTATATAGTTAATCTTTATATATACCTAATCATTATATGTATTGACTCTTTATCTGTACTTAACCTTTGTATCTTAAATTATACAGAAGTGTGCGCAATCATATTATCCAATCATACTATTCCTATAATTTTGTACCGTGTAATAAAATTGCGTTATATCGCAAGTAGTAGCCTTCTATAAAGCCCTATCTGAACTTTAGTGTTAAAAACTTGGCAATACAACTGAGTAAGGGGTTGTGGTGGACTGTAAATGCCTCCATACTGACTGGGGGGTCCTTATTTTCTGTAGAAGGTTGTGGTGGCCATAACACTGTGTGAGGTGCAGTAGGGGCCGTCATACTGTGTGGGAGACCTCATACTGAGCCACGGGCACACAGGAGAACAAATTCCTTGTGATGAGTCAGATAGGGATAAATAAGTGAGAAATACAGACCTTTGGTCTAGCTGGTTGCAGTCCTGAATTGATATGGTGTTGTGTGCCAGGAGGGAGACATCAGATAGTACATTCTGAAGGAAAGCAAAGATAAAATGGCAGTGAAAATCTGGATTGGATTGCCAGCAGGGAAGGATAGTGGAAACATAAGGGCGAGGTTCTTATCTCAGGTTTGCTGGACTATTTGGCTTATAACAAAAGTTATGTACCGCCACATGTAACC
The DNA here is from genome assembly GCF_039654945.1 of Dendrobates tinctorius. Taxonomy (NCBI): domain Eukaryota; kingdom Metazoa; phylum Chordata; class Amphibia; order Anura; family Dendrobatidae; genus Dendrobates; species Dendrobates tinctorius. The sequence continues at coordinate 14,826,784 of NW_027361794.1, forward strand.
GGAATGTTCCTGACTCTGCATAATGCAGAAGAAGCATTCATAAAGTGTAGTGCCTCCTATCTGATGTATATTCTTCTCATCAAGTTCTTTTTAAGTAAAGGAAAGTTTATTTTTTAACTTTTCGTATCCCTCATTCATCTCCATACCATCTGGTCCAGGCCTGCGAAGTACAACAGCAGCATGTGGTCTTCAGAGTCAGGAGATATGACTTCACCATATATAATTATGTATATATATGGGTTTGGCGGTATGTGTTGCAGAGATGGCTTGTCTCTGTGATGTAGCCTGGAGTGTTTCTTTAGTGCATGAAAGCACTAAGAGGTTCATTTGTTGCACCTGGGTCTGGGCTGCGGGTAGCTATGAGAGACGGGCAGGTCTGGCTACCCACATACCTCGCACTGGGTGTGGTTACAGCCTGTATAATGGAGGCTGTTGTTTGGCACATGGTCTGTGTGTTGGGGGGAAGGCCTTCTGTGTGTTTGGCTCCAGACTGAGCCTGAAGTACTGGACACTATCCCATCCTGTGTGCCCACAGGCTTGGTGGAGCAGAGCCCTGCTATGGACATTTATACTTTGTTTTGCCTGATCTAAAGGCTGTTTATTTTCTCTTTGTGCTTCTGGGGTTTCATTTAAAGGAACGTGCCTCCTGTTGTCCTCCTGTTGCACATGAGCGAGTACAATCCCTACACTATATATATATATATATATATATATATATACACTCACTGGCCACTTTATTAGGTACACCTGTCCAACTGTGTGTTAAGACTTAATTTCTAATCAGCCAATCACATGGCGGCAACTCAGTGCATTTAGGCATGTAGACATGGTCAAGACAATCTCCTGCAGTTCAAACCGAGCATCAGTATGGGGAAGAAAGGTGATTTGAGTGCCTTTGAATGTGGCATGATTGTTGGTGCCAGAAGGGCTGGTCTGAGAATTTCAGAAACTGCTGATCTACTGGGATTTTCACGCACAACCATCTCTAGGGTTTACAGAGAATGGTCCGAAAAAGAAAAAAAATCCAGTGAGCGGCAGTTCTGTGGCCGGAAATGCCATGTTGATGCCAGAGGTCAGAGGAGAATGGGCAGACTGGTTCGAGCTGATAGAAAGGCAACAGTGACTCAAATTGCCACCCGTTACAACCAAGGTAGGCAGAAGAGCATCTCTGAACGCACAGTGCGTCGAACTTTGAGGCAGATGGGCTACAGCAGCAGAAGACCACACTGGGTACCACTCCTCTCAGCTAAGAACAGGAAACTGAGGCTACAATTTGCACAAGCTCATCGAAATTGGACAGTAGAAGATTGGAAAAACGTTGCCTGGTCTGATGAGTCTCGATTTCTGCTGCGACATTCGGATGGTAGGGTCAGAATTTGGCGTAAACAACATGAAAGCATGGATCCATCCTGCCTTGTATCAACGGTTCAGGCTGGTGGTGGTGGTGTCATGGTGTGGGGAATTTTTTCTGGGCACTCTTTGGGCCCCTTGGTACCAATCGAGCATCGTTGCAACGCCACAGCCTACCTGAGTATTGTTGCTGACCATGTCCATCCCTTTATGACCACAATGTACCCAACATCTGATGGCTACTTTCAGCAGGATAATGCGCCATGTCATAAAGCTCGAATCATCTCAGATTGGTTTCTTGAACATGACAATGAGTTTACTGTACTCAAATGGCCTCCTCAGTCACCAGATCTCAATCCAATAGAGCATCTTTGGGATGTGGTGGAACGGGAGATTCGCATCAGGGATGTGCAGCCGACAAATCTGCGCCAACTGTGTGATGCCATCATGTCAATATGGTCCAAAATCTCTGAGGAATGCTTCCAGCACCTTGTTGAATCTCTGCCACGAAGAATTGAGGCAGTTCTGAAGGCAAAAGGGGGTCCAACCCCTTACTAGCATGGTGTACCTAATAAAGTGGCCAGTGAGTGTATATATATATATATATATATACAGTGGGGAAAAAAAGTATTTAGTCAGTCAGCAATAGTGCAAGTTCCACCACTTAAAAAGATGAGAGGCGTCTGTAATTTACATCATAGGTAGACCTCAACTATGGGAGACAAACTGAGAAAAAAAAATCCAGAAAATAACATTGTCTGTTTTTTTTTTCATTTTATTTGCATATTATGGTGGAAAATAAGTATTTGGTCAGAAACAAAATTTCATCTCAATACTTTGTGATATATCCTTTGTTGGCAATGACAGAGGTCAAACGTTTTCTGTAAGTCTTCACAAGGTTGCCACACACTGTTGTTGGTATGTTGGCCCATTCCTCCATGCAGATCTCCTCTAGAGCAGTGATGTTTTTGGCTTTTCGTTTGGCAACACGGACTTTCAACTCCCTCCAAAGGTTTTCTATAGGGTTGAGATCTGGAGACTGGCTAGGCCACTCCAGGACCTTGAAATGCTTCTTACGAAGCCACTCCTTCGTTGTCCTGGCGGTGTGCTTTGGATCATTGTCATGTTGAAAGACCCAGCCACGTTTCATCTTCAATGCCCTTGCTGATGGAAGGAGGTTTGCACTCAAAATCTCACGATACATGGCCCCATTCATTCTTTCATGTACCCGGATCAGTCGTCCTGGCCCCTTTGCAGAGAAACAGCCCCAAAGCATGATGTTTCCACCACCATGCTTTACAGTAGGTATGGTGTTTGATGGATGCAACTCAGTATTCTTTTTCCTCCAAACACGACAACTTGTGTTTCTACCAAACAGTTCCAGTTTGGATTCATCAGACTATAGGACATTCTCCCAAAACTCCTCTGGATCATCCAAATGCTCTCTAGCAAACTTCAGACGGGCCCGGACATGTACAGGCTTAAGCAGTGGGACACATCTGGCACTGCAGGATCTGAGTCCATGGTGGCGTAGTGTGTTACTTATGGTAGGCCTTGTTACATTGGTCCCAGCTCTCTGCAGTTCATTCACTAGGTCCCCCCGCGTGGTTCTGGGATTTTTGCTCACCGTTCTTGTGATCATTCTGACCCCACGGGGTGGGATTTTGCGTGGAGCACCAGATCGAGGGAGATTATCAGTGGTCTTGTATGTCTTCCATTTTCTAATTATTGCTCCCACAGTTGATTTCTTCACTCCAAGCTGGTTGGCTATTGCAGATTCAGTCTTCCCAGCCTGGTGCAGGGCTACAATTTTGTTTCTGGTGTCCTTTGACAGCTCTTTGGTCTTCACCATAGTGGAGTTTGGAGTCAGACTGTTTGAGGGTGTGCACAGGTGTCTTTTTATACTGATAACAAGTTTAAACAGGTGCCATTACTACAGGTAATGAGTGGAGGAAAGAGGAGACTCTTAAAGAAGAAGTTACAGGTCTGTGAGAGCCAGAAATCTTGATTGCTTGTTTCTGACCAAATACTTATTTTCCACCATAATATGCAAATAAAATGAAAAAAAAACAGACAATGTGATTTTCTGGATTTTTTTTTCTCAGTTTGTCTCCCATAGTTGAGGTCTACCTATGATGTAAATTACAGACGCCTCTCATCTTTTTAAGTGGTGGAACTTGCACTATTGTTGACTGACTAAATACTTTTTTTCCCCACTGTATATATAATATTTATTTTGTGCTTTGGGGGTCCAATTCCAGCTATTGCTGTGATTTCTACTACACTGTGTACAGGATAATAGAATATAATAAAATTGTTATGGACGTAACTGAACTAACATTGTGCAGATACTGTTTTCCATATAGTGAAAGATATTTCTTGTTACTAAAACTGTGATTTTTTTTTCACGTTTAATCCTTTTTTTAAACAACTCTGATCAGTGCGATTATACAACATACAAGCCTCTGATTGTCCGGTGATGCCCTGTACTCCTGTAGTGCCATGTATCTTCACTGCCTGTCAGTGTAATACTAACGGCCCCATACACATGAGATAAGTGTTGGCTGAACTGTCATTTGGCAGACAAGTTTCTCTCCCGACTCCCCATACACACAAATATTCCAGCTTTCCTGTGGTCTGTATGAGAGAGTCGCCTCCAGACTCCTCTAGCGGAAGATTATCTACCGGAAGAACAAACAGATTATCCTCTCAAACTCAGGATGCCAGATCCTTCTCTACCCTGCATCATCTGTCTCGAGACCCCCAAATACATTATATATCAATACAAAAAATGGTGGGGGGAACAAGAGGCGCAATAGTGCCCTATCACTAGTGACACTTGAAGTATGAGCGGTATAATACAGTTCCACTCACCTATTCCAGTTGTGTAACCCACAACTGGCTTGAGAGCATATCACAGAATCAGCTGCTGCAGGACCTCCACCAACCACTCGCACGTGGAAAAACCTTCAGAAAGTTGTGGGAAGCAGGGTGTGTTGCAGTCCGCGCTGCCGAGATTAACAAATCACCTGGGATGCAAGATGTTGTAGCAGTGTACTCCTTTATTTCCTCCTACGCGTTTCAGCGCCCTTCCTTTGCACCTTCCTCAGGGATATCAGGGAAGGGCGCCGAAATGCGTAGGAGGAAATAAAGGAGTACACTGCTACAACATCTTGCATCCCAGGTGATTTGTTAATCTCGGCAGCGCGGACTGCAACACACCCTGCTTCCCACAACTTTCTGAAAATACATTATATAGTCACTCAAACCCCCCAAAATCAGTGCTTTCATGTAACTTTAGTCTAATGTGTACTGGTAATCATTTCATTCATCTCCTGCACTGACGATCCATCTTGCATGAGTTCACTCTATTCTATGTCAGCAAGCATTTCATCCAACTCCTTTGCTATAATTCATCTGTTACATTGTTCTCAGTACTTAATGTTGTATATCCATGGGTGGGGGTAACTGTAGATGTTATCTTGGGAGAGGTGCTATATCATAGAGATGGAATCAGGACTAGCGTCTTTGATCATCTATTCCACACCAGGATGTGTTGAGCACCTCTTGCTAATTTATAACAAACAGCTCCCACGATCCCTCTCTCTTGTCCCTGTAATGGGGCCTACAAATTTAGAAACATTCTGTGGGGTGCACGCATTCAGCAAATCATCACTTTACCTAAGCATCAAGCAAAAGCAGTTATTCCATGGCAGTTAGCCAGGGCAGGAGTCAGTTAACCCACACTTAGAATCATAGAACCGTAGAGTTGGAAGGGACCTCCTGGGCCATCTGGTCCAACCCCCTGCTCAAAGCAGGATTTGCTAAATCACCCCAGTCAGATGTCTATCCAGCCTCTGTTTGAAGACTTCCATTGAAGGAGAACTCACCACTTCTCATGGCAGCTTGTTCCACTCATTGATCACTCTAACTGTCAAAAAGTTTTTTCTAATATCTAATCTGTCTCCTCCCATTCAGTTTCATCCCATTGCTTCTAGTTTTTCCTTGTGCAAATGAGAATAAAGTTGATCCTTCTACAATGTGACAGCCCTTTAGATATTTGTAGACAGCTATTAAGTCTCCTCTCAGTCTTCTCTTTTGCAAACTAAACAATCCCAAATCCTGCAACCTTTCCTCATAAGACAGGGTTTGCAGACCGGTCACCATTCTGGTTGCTCTTTTCTGAACTTGCTCCAGTTTGTTGATGTCTTTTTTAAAATGTGGTGCCCAAAACTGGACACAATATTCCAGATGAGGTCTGACTAAAGAGGAGTAGAGGGAAATAATGACTTCACGTGATCTAGACTGTATGCTTCTGTTAATACATCCTAGAATTGCATTTGCCTTTTTTGCTGCTGCATCACACTGTTGACTCATATTCAGTTTGTGATCTATTAGTATACCCAAGTCTTTTTCACATGTGCTGTTGCTTAGGCCTATTCCTCCCTTTCTGTATATGCTTTTTTTCATTTTTATTGCCCAGATGTAGTACTTTGCATTTTTCCCTGTTAAAAACCATTCTGTTAGTTGCTGCCCACTTCTCCAGTTTATTTATATCTTTTTGAATCCTCTCTCTCTTCTCTAGTATTAGCTATCCTTCCTAGCTTTGTGTCATCAGCAAATTTAATCAGTTTACCCTCAATTTCTTCATCTACTTCGTTGATAAAGATGTTGAACAATACAGGCCAGGGCCCAGGACAGAGCCCTGTGGTACCCCACTTGAGACATTCTTCCAACTGGATGTGCAGTCATTTACGACCACTCTCTGGGTCCGATCACTAAGCCAGTTATGAATCCACCTAACAGTTGCCTTGTCCATTCCATACTTAGTCATTTTTTCAATAAGGATTGTATGAGATACTTTGTCAAATGCTTTTCTGAAGTCAAGATATACTATATCTACAGCATTTCCTTGATCCACCCAATCAGTGATTCCGTCATAGAAGGAAATTAAGTTAGTCTGACATGACTTATTAGTTACAAACCCAAGCTGACTCTGTTTAATCACTTCATTCTTATCCAGGTACTGACAATACATGTTGTTTAATAATTTGTTCAAAGATCTTTCCTGGTATAGAAGTCAGACTCACCGGCCTATAGTTGCCTGGGTCCACCTTCTTCCCCTTTTTGAAGATAGGAACAACATTTGCTCTTCTCCAGTCTTCTGGGACTTCTGTTCTCCAAGAATTTTCAAAGATTATGGAGAGGGGTTCAAAAATTTCTTCTGCTATCTCCTTCAGTACTCTGGTGTGTAATTCATTTGGACCTGGAGACTTGAATTCATTTAGGTTAGCTAAGTGTTTCCTCACTATCTTTCTGTTTATAGATATCCTGGATTCTTCTATTCCCTTAATAGGACAGTGAAGAAGTGGCTATCCCCTTTAACCATGTGCTTTATTTCTATCCTCCTGTGTTCACTTGCCATCCACATTCACCACCCTATCCCCTCTCCATCACGACTCATACACATCAGTTCCTCTAAACTTCCCTCTCCCATGTACAGCTCCCACGCACTTCTCACCTTCCTGAAAAACCTCATAACATAGTAACATAGTAAGGCCGAAAAAAGACATTAGTCCATCGAGTTCAGCCTATAAAATTCTGTCAGAATAAATCCCCAGATCTACGTCCTTCTAAAGAACCTAACAATAACTGTAAGATACAATATTGTTACGCTCCAGGAAGACATCCAGGCCTCTCTTGAACCCTTCGACTGAGTTCGCCATCACCACCTCTTCAGGCAGGGAATTCCAGATTCTCACTGCCCTAACTGTAAAGAATCCTCTTCTATGTTGGTGGAAAAACCTTTTCTCCTCCAGACGCAAAGAATGCCCCCTTGTGACCGTCACCTTCCTTGGTATAAACAGATCCTCAGAGAGATATTTGTATTGTCCCCTTATGTACTTATACATGGTTATTAGATCGCCCCTCAGTCGTCTTTTTTCTAGACTAAATAATCCTAATTTTGCTAATCTCTCTGGGTATTGTAGTTCCCCCATCCCATTTATTAATTTTGTTGCCCTCCTTTGTACCCGCTCTAGTTCCATTTATATCCTTCCTGAGCACCGGTGCCCCAAACTGTATACAGTACTCCATGTGCGGTCTTGCCCAAACACATCATAGAAAAAAGTCTTACAATTCCAATAACTACTTGCTCTTTATCTTCCTACTCCTACTGATTTCGGGGGACATCTCCCCCAACCCTGGTCCACTATCCCCCAACCCCTACCCTACCTCATATCGAAACCATACTAATCTTATTAATATTACTTGCGCTCCCTGATGTCCTTCTTTTAATTTTGCCCTCTGGAATCCATGTTCGGTATGTAACAAGCTTCCTTTCTTGCACAATTACTTTCTGAACAACTCTTTGATTCTGTTGGCCCTGACTGAAACCTTGTTCAAAGATGCTGACACTGCCTCCCCTTCTGCCATTTCCCATGGAGGCTTACAATTCTCCCATTCCTCGAGACCCACAAACAGACTTGATGGTGGAGTCGACATACTCCTGTCCCCACAAAGCACTTTCCAGCTCATCCCCCCCAGTTCCATCACTTTTATTCACTTCTTTTGAGGTCCACACTATCAGGCTCTTCCATCCTCTCTCCCTCAGAGTAGCGGTCATATACCATCCCCCAGGCTCACTCAGCCACCTCCTTGACCATTTCTGAGCCTGGCTGCCACAATTCATGCCCTCAGAACTACCAACCCTTATCCTGGGAGACTTCAACATCCCCATTATCCGCTTCACTTCCACATCTGCATCCCAGCTTCTATCACTAACCACTTCTCTAGGCCTCTCACAGCTCTCAACCTCTTAGAAACACAATGACGGTAACACTCTTGACCTGGTCTTTGTCCGGCTCTGTTGAATCTCCTACCTAAATAACTCACCGCTTCCCCTCTCTGACCACAACATTCTCTCCTTCATGCTCACAAATCCTCACCCACCCCAGCACACTCCTATGTTGTGAATTCACTTTCTGGCCTGCCTCTGGTTACTAGTGAAGGTAGTGGAGCTGGTTGTATTGACAGAGGGGTCGCAAGTTCTCTTTCCGGGCTCCCTCTGGTGGTTACAGGAGGTAATGGAGCTGATCTAATTAACAGAGGCCTGCCACCTGATAATGAGGAGGAAGATTGGACATTTGGAGTTTCTGACTGGATTTAAGACAGCCGACTCCCTCTATCCCTGCTGGTGAATTTTTCCTGCCTCTTGGGGTCTTAGTTTCCAGCTCAGTCCCTGCATGCTCAAGCTAAGTGTACTTTTGCTATTGTTTACATTTGATTTGGTTCTGTTATTTCAGTTTTGTGTGGTCAGCCAGCCCCGGCTGGGGCTGTGCTGAATTTCCATCCTTATGTTACTGTTTTTGTCCCTTATTATATTGGTCTCTCTTTGCTCTGCTTTTAGAATATACTAGAGTGCTGATATAGTGGGCGAAGTCTACTCACTTAAGTATTTTTTCTATCAGATGTGTTGGGCAATGTTGCAGGGTTTTTTGCGTGATTGCAGACAGTGTCTTTCCTTTCCTGTCCTGTCTAGTTAGTTTGGGCCCCATCGTTTGCTCAGCCTATTTTCCTACCTGCGTTTGTGTTTTCATCTTGTCTCACCAACAATATATGATTGGGGGCTATCTATTCCTTTGGGGTCTGCTCTGGGGCAGTTTAGATTTTCCCTTTCTTGCCTTAGGCTTATTTAGTTCTCTGGCTGTGTCGAGGCATCTAGAATCATCATAGGTATGCTCCACGGCTACTGCTAGTTGTGTGGATAGGATCAGGGGTCTGCAATCCGCTTAGTTACCAACCTCTCTGGTTTTGTGTGGCTTAGCTTGGTCTTGCTTTCCTCCTCGGTGACCCAATCATAGCACTCCTACCTACCACACATTCAGAATTCTACAAGCCATTAACCCTCATACACTTTCAGACTCCCTACACTCATCACTGTCCCCAATCTCCTCTTTTTCCTGTCCTGATCTGGCTGTTCATCACTACAATGACACTCTCAGAAGCACCCTTGACCAAGTAGCGCCCCTCACCCTCAGAACCTCCAAGCACAGAGTAAAGAAGCCCTGGCTCACATCGCAAACTCGACTTCTCCAGCAATGCTCTAAGCATGCTGAACGCTTAAGGAGGAAAACCCGCACACCAGAAGACTTCATCCACTTCAAATTTATGTTAAGAGCCTATAACTCTGCCCTTCACCTTGTCAAACAGACCTGCCCTTCACCTTGCCAAACAGACCTTCTTCACCACCCTGATCTCCTCACTATCCAACAATCCCAAGAAACTTTTTGACACCTTTCACTCCCTCCTCAGGCCAAAAGCACAAGCCCCTATCACAGACATTTGTGCTAATGACCTGACCTCCCACTTTATAGAGATAATGGATAACATCTGTCAGGAAATCCACTCCCAACCACAAAGTGCTGCGACTCCTATCCCTCCCTGCATTTCCTCTGGCTCACTCTCCACATTTGATCCCATCACAGAAGAAGTTGTCTCCTGACTCCTCTCTTATTGTCATCTGACTACATGCACAACCGACCCCATTCCCACATATCTCCAGTCTCTCTCTCCAGTCGTCATAACTCGCCTAACTACAATCTTTAATCTCCCCCCTCTTCTAGGGCATTTTCCCATCCTCCTTCAAATACTCTATTGTTACTCTGATATTAAAGAAACCCGCTCTTGACCCCTACTGCACAAACTACAGACCAGCCTCCAATCTCCCCATCATCTCTAAACTCTTGGGGTGCCTAGTCTACTCCCGCCTTACCCGTTACCTCTCCACTCACTCCCTCCTAGACCCTTCAGAGTCCGGCTTCCGCCCCCTACATTCGACTGAAACTGCACTCATCAATGTTACCAATGACATTCTGACAGCAAAATGTAACTGTGACCACTATGCTCATTCTTCTCAACCTTTCTGCAGTTTTCGACACTGTTGACCACCGTCTCCTACTCTCTAGGCTCCAGTCACTAGGCTTTATGGACACTGCTCTCTCCTGGTTCTCTTCCTATCTTTCTGACCGCTTCTTCAGTGTTTTGTTCACTGGCTTCACTTCATCTCCACTTCCTCTTGCTGTCGGGGTACCTCAGGGCTCAGTCCTTGGCCCCCTTCTCTTCTCTCTCTAGACGGCCCCAATTGGACAAACCATCAGCAGATTTGGCTTTCAGTACCATCTTTATGCTGATGACACACAACTATACACGTCATCCCCAGACCTTACCCTCGCTGTCCTAAAAAGCGCAAGTGACTCTCCGTAGTCTCCAACATCATGTCTGCTCTCTATCTGAAACTCAACCTCTCAAAAACTGAGCTTCTTCTGCTCCTGCTGTCTACTAACCTCCCTAAATCTGACATTTCTCTCTCCGCTGGTGGCATCAAAATAACACCCCGGCAGTACGCGCGCTGTCTGGGTATCATGTTTGACACCAATCTCTCCTTCACATCCCATATACAATCTCTTGCCTGCTCTTGCTGCTTACACCTAAAGAACATCTCTAGAATCTGCCCTTTTCTCACTATGGAAACAACAAAAACCCTCACTATCGCCTTGATCCACTCCCGCATGGACTACTGCAACGCTCTATTAATTGGCCTCCGCATTACTCGACTTTCCCCTCTCCAGTCCATATCTAATGGAGCAGCCAAGATCATCCACCTGGCTAATCGGTGCTTGGACACTTTTCGCCAATCGTTACATTGGCTACCCATTCATTATAAGATCCAATTCAAAGTACTTGTTCTCACCCTCAAAGCTCTCCACAGTGTGGCACCCCCTTCATCTCCTCCCTCATTTCTGTCTATCGGCCTAACCAACCGCTGCGCTCTGCAAGCGACTTTCGACTAACCTCTGCACTAATCCGTACCTCCCACTCCCGTCTCCAAGAATTCTCCCGCGTTGCGCCAATTCTCTTGAATGCTCTACCCCAAGAAATTAGGACTATTTGCATAGTTTTAGATGCTCCCTCAAAACGCATTTGTTCAGAGTGGCCTGTCACGTTCACTAATCAAAGTCATTTTATGTGAAAGTGTGCATGTGCAGCCCATTCACTATCTCCATCTATCTATGTATCCTTTATGCATTACAGGCCCAGACACCATTATTAGGCATGTAAGAATCATAGTAACTAGGCTGCCTCATACTATCTTATACTTGGGGGAGGAGGGCATTCAGCCAGACTCTGTCACACCTTCTTAGATGCCATGTTTGTTTTTGACAGCAGCAAGTGGTGAAACTGCCAGGGTTTTTGTTGCAGCCACTCCTGTGCCGTCCCTGCAGTGTATATCTATGTTCTGGGGCCCAAAAGAGTTAATTTGTAAAAAAAAAAAATGATTCACTTGTTAAAAAATAATAAAATGTGTCTTCTGCTTTTTTTGTTTTTTTATTTTTGCAATAATTGTTGGTGCCAATTTTAATTTGAAACATTTTAATATCTGGGTTTTTTCTGGTGTTTTCCTGTAATATAGGAAAGCCTAAGGCCAGAAATAATCCCCATAAATCACTGTACATGGAGACTTTGGGATGAGATCATTTCTGTCCACATTGTTTGTGCAAACAAAAAAAAGCTTTTATAAAAGCCTCAAACTTCTGTGCGTGAATCAGACATGAGATCTAACATGAAAAACACAAAAATTGAGCTTAGTTAAAGTTGGTATATGTGCAGCATGTTCACTTTGGCCATAAAATATTGAAAAAACCTACAAGAAACTAAATAAACAAAAACCCTGCTATAACTAAATAAGTAAAATCAAAAAGTGTGTTTAAATAACACAGGGTTCTTAGTAATATGTTTTTTTACCAAAAATCGCATGAAAGCCATCTCACCGTTGCCAAGATGCCCCTGATCGAGACGGTTCTACACTGTCTAATATTAAAACCTTACCATGTGTCAAAGTCGACCTCAGTGTGTGAATAAGGGTAGACAAAAGAACCAGGTCCCCACCTATGGGCACCAGCCTGGGAGGCTTTTATATGTGATTTACAGCTCAAGAGGGTGAGGCCACATCCAGACATGCACAGAATGCAAAAATCCAAAGAAAAAAACACATAAAAATTGAGCTGAGTGTGGGGAAGACGGGAAACCTTCATATAGACGGTCTGTGGTGATGGAGTCATTGACGGACACCGGCCAAATATGTTTCTAGAGCCGTAGTAGAAGATGAAGATGTCGTCCTCATCATGAAGTAGTTATTTCTCCTGTCCCGTGGAATGAATATCTCCTGCAGTATTGCTAATGCCGATTCCAGTGTCGGTAATGAGACGAGAATTAGCGTTATGGAAGATGAGTCTATGAGGAACGTATTCAGCTGCCGACTCCGAGGAAGAAACTGCTTGTTGTCTGTGGCCTAAATATATAGGTTTTATTAGTAGATGTCAGGGAAGAAAAATAAATACTGTAAAATAATAAATCTCCTCATATGTTTCTCTTATTATCTCCAGTAATTGTATTATTACACAGGATTTTTATGATGTTACATCGGCTTATCTTCTCATTCAGGTCTCTACAATATCGGATCCTCCCAGTGAAGATCGTCTACAACAGAGAATTTTCCTGATTTACCCATCAAGGATGGGTATGGACAGAGACAAGATGGCGGAGAGGATATTACACCTCACCCTAGAGATCCTCTTCCGGCTTACTGGAGAGGTGAGAGATTCTGATGACGTCACATTACATCATTCTTATCTATGGGAATAACAGATGGACAGAACTGGAGAGGTGAGGACTTTGGAAATGTCTGTAGTATTTATTAATGTGTTTCTCCATAACCAGGATTACACAGTAGTGAAGAAGACCTCTAGTGAGCGCTGTCACGACCCTGTGTCTGAGGGATGGGGAAGACCCCTGAGCCCAATCACGGGGCCTCCACCTCACCCCCTGTTACATGAGGACATCAATGACCAGAAGATCCTAGAACTCACCTACCAGATGATTGAGCTGCTGACTAGAGAGGTGACACTGCTGGGAATGATGGGACATTATACAGTAACGCTATGAAGGGATCGGGGGATGACGGTATTGTATGTGTCAGGTTCCTATAAGGTGTCAGGATGTCGCTGTCTATTTCTCCATGGAGGAGTGGGAGTATTTAGAAGGACACAAAGATCTCTACAAGGATGTCATGATGGAGGATCCCCAGCCCCTCACATCACCAGGTAATAGAAAGGACTAAATACTCACGGCCTATAATTATCTGTATGTAAAGAATGAATTCAGTCCCTGTATGTGTTTCCTCCAGTTCTATCCAGTAAGAGGACAACACCAGAGAGATGTCCACATCCTCTTCTTCTACAGGACTGTAAACAAGAAGATCCCAATGTTCCTCAGGATCATCAGGTAGATGGAGAGAAGGTGTCATGAGATCTCACCGATGATTTGTAGATGGCTGTGAAGGTCTTGTGCTCAGTCTTGTTTTATCCACCAGTATTATATGTTTTATACTTGTGTAATGAGAACGGTGGAGATGGCAGGATTAGAGCTGATCATAGATGTGACTTCTCCATCTGTCTGTGACTTTTACAATATTTGTTTCAGGGTGAAGATCTGACCCATATTAATACTACAGAGACGTATGTGAGAGGTGATGAGTGGTGTAAAGAGGAGATTCCTACATATGACTACCCAGGTGAGTAGTAACCACTAAATACAGAGAAGTCACAGATTGTTCTCAGTCACCGGCTGTGGCTGCTTTATCGGCGGTGTAGTCCGGCCGTATCACAATCGTGTCATCACCATTTTGCCTCCTGACCACAACATTCTCCTTCACCCAAAACTGTTCAAATGACTTTGGGAATTGAAAGCCCTTTTCTATAGAACTTACAACCTGGAGGATCCACCTTCCCCTGGGATTAGAAGATGCTGACCCTTACCCACACAGATCTGTAAACTACAAAGCCAAATGAAAACTTACGTAGAATATACTGATAACGTAGAAAATCACGTGAAGAAAAGTATTATGATGGGTCTGTAAGAGAAAGCGGAGGGTAATGATGCTGTTGGCTTCCTAGATCCCTGATATCTCATTGGATAAATCTACCTTCTCTCCCTTCTGTGCTGCTGAATGTCTCATATGATCCCTACAAGACCAGGTCCAGTCTTTCTGGCCAAACTTTGCTTTTATGATCACTAACACTAAAAGTGCAGTGAGGCCAAGTGTGAATTTCTGTACAATAACAACAGTGTTTCCCTTTATCCTGACTTTTCAATTTGTATTAAAACTAATTTCAAGGAGGATTGTGATAAACTACAGGAAAACCATTACACCTGAGCCATGATATATCTCTAAGCTGTGCGTGGCTGATGGCTGTAATATACATTTATTGACACCTGCAGGAGATGTGTTGGCATGGCTCGAGCCCTGGTTTCATGGATTCACTCCACATCATAAATTCCATTATGTTTTCGATCCTAACAAATTCAGATTACTGCACAATCTCTCCTGAAATGGGGGCAATACTTTCTCTACACATCTGGTCAGGACTCATAGTAGCTCCAATGGTCCACCACAAATGAGTGCAAGTCTGTTAAGTGTTGTAGTTCTTCCCTCAAACATACGCTGTTGTTGGGGATGTAATATATTTTTTTATTCTATGTCTTTTTTTACCTGTTCATTCTGTATGATAATTTGATTGTGGTGGGATCGGCCTCACTTATGTGAGTCTGTAACTCCCTGATAGTCTTAAAAAAAGCTCTCCATCGCCTCTTCCAAATGCCTAAGATCTAATTTTAAAGTGAACCTGTCAGCAGGATTGTGCACAGCAACCTACAGACACTGTCAGGTCAGCGCCGTTATACTGATTACAATGGTTGATGAAATCCGTCTTGTGGTTGTTGTTTAATCTTTATTTGTAGTTTTCAGTTAATGAGATTCTCGTGCTCTGGGGCGGGGCTGTGGGCGGGGCTTTATGTGGTGCTCTGATTACTTATGCATCTCTATTGGCTTATGGTAGGTCACTGATCCCTCAGTGACCTGCCCCCCATTTTTACATAATGCATATAATAGTATTGATATTATTGTTGATAATGCCTATAATATTGTGGCTATTGTAAGACTTAGAAAGGCAAAATGACATCCAGCAAAATGACACCGTGACGTCATTTTGCTATCAGTGTGTCAAGAATGGGAGAAGACGGTTGCATTGACAATCCAACACAATGGGCAGCCCTTTGAACACATTTTATAAGTGGTCATAAACTTGCAAATATCTCATGAAAGAATAATGTTACGTTAAAATCAAGCACACCATTGTTTTTCTTGTGAAATTCTCAATAAGTTTGATGTCACATGACCCTCTTCCCATTGAAAAAAATAAAGTTGGATCCAAAATGGCCGACTTCAAAATGGCCGCATGGTCACCACCCATCTTGGAAAATTTTCCCCCTGCCATATACTAATGTGCCACAAACAGGACGTTGATATCACCAACCATTCCCATTTTATTTAGTGTATCCATATAAATGGCCCACCCTGTATATATACAGACCACTGGTGCTTGACACACTCCGAAGCTTCTGGCTGCTAAGGTTGGGTGACAGTAACCACCTCTTCTCAAATAATGTTGAAAAAGGACAAGTGTATATTCCAAACAGCGCTCAGAAATAGGAGGGAAGATGTCCTCCTGCAGGATTTTTTGGTAAGTATACAACAATACTAACGCTAGAAGTAAAACCCCACTGCAAGAGGGTGTCCTTACTTTCACAAAAGTAGCAGTTTACTTGTGAAATAAATGTCAAAATAAAACCACACATATAGTATAAAGAAGTTAATGTGTATGCGTGTAGTTATACACAGAAGCTACAACTACTACATTAGGTATAGGTTACTAGAAAAGCTAGGTGCACTGATCCTGCTAACGTCAGGAAAGCTGGGTGCACTGAGTCCAGAGCCGCGGTGTACTTATACAATACATGTACCAGACTGCCACCACATGTGTATTAAGGCTAGTGCATATACTTAAACATAGAGGCTCAAACTATTACCTTGGGTTTTGGTTGCGGGTAGCTAGAAGAGCTGGGTGCACTAATCTTGCTGTCGTTAGGAAAGCTGGGTGCACTATGTCCGGCCTGTGCCATGGAAGGGTGGTGCTATTTGTCTGTAGTGGGGACGGAGGTGTCCGTCCATGTCAGCGTTGAGACACACGCTGCGCCGGTGGGAGGAGTCCGATGTGTCGGCACGTGGCAACCGCCGCCAGAGACATGCGGCGATGCTGTAGAACCCTTGCGGCCTGAAGGGAGTGGATGGAGTTTGTTTATAATGTATCAGGAAGCTGATATAAAGTTACTAGGTTCTGTGAGCTCCTAGCGCTGACCTCCATAAGTCCCTCTGTAGCAGCACATAACCGTGGATCTAAGGATTCCAGAGACTTCATGGGGATAAGTATGGGCAGTAATAGTGTACACCAGGTGCTGCCCCGGCCAGTGGCAGGTCTATGGACTATTATTGCCAAGTGACCCAAGCGGTGTGACCGTGTATAATGGGGTTAGTGACGCCACACCCCTACCTGTAAACAGGTGTATAGGAATATAGATTGGGTCCTAATCCTACGTGTTTCGGGAGCTTGCGGTTTCCTGTTTACAACTACACGCATACACATTAACATCTTTATATGTGTGGTGGTATTTTGACATATTTATTTCACAAGTACACTGCTACTTTTGAGAAATTAAGGACACCCTCTCGCAGTGGGGATTTACTTCCAGCGTTAGAATTGTATTCTTACCACAGAATCCTGCAGGAGGACACCTTTTCTCCTATTTCTGAGCGCTGTTTGGAATATACACTTGCCTTTATTTATTATTACTTTCGTCAGTCAAGTTATTTCTGTGACCATTGTGGGATTTTCTTTCATTAAACGATGAGTACCAACAATTTTGACCATGTGTGTAACAGAAGTGAATATTTTGACTCCACAGCCACTTTCCGGAAATTAACACTCAGTGGATGCTGGAGAGTGAAAATTACACATTTGCCATTTTATTACCCAACACATAGTGCTCAGATTGTGCTCTAGGAGACACACACCACAAATTAGTGGATTCTTCTCACTGTAATATTGCTAAATACAGGGATCCTTATTGTTGTTTGAGCACTGCAAGACTCAGAAGTGAGAACGGATGTTGCTGGATTGGTTTATAGAAACCTTGTTGCTTTTCAACAGCCTTTGAGCCACTAATAGTGTAGGAACCTCTATTTTTCCACTGAAAGATGATGGACCTAAGTGGTGACTTGTTTTTTGTGAGATGAGAATTGGTATTATTTTCCCCTACATAACATTGATTGGTTTCTTTTTATTCGATATTTGGGAGGCAGAATGAACAAACAGATGCACACCACACACTACTCGTTCATCCAACAAGGTTTTCTATGAGGCTAAGTGCACACGTACCGGAACTCTCGCGGAAATTACCGCGAGAATTCTGGAATTCCATTCCGCGGGAAAATCGCATTTTAAATTCCCGCGATTTTCCCCCAGAAAAACTAGCATTTTGCAAGTGTATTTAGCTTGCAAAATGCTAGCGTTTTCCAAGCGATCTGTATCATCGCTTGGAGAACTGATTGACAGGTTGGTCACACTCATCAAACATAGTGTTTGACGAGTGTGACCAACTTTTTACTACTGACGCTGCCTATGCGGCATCAGTAGTAAAAGATAGAATGTAAAAAAATATAAAAAATAGTGTTATTCTCACCTTCCGGCGTCCCACGCATCCGTTCCCAGTAATCCTTTGCGAAAATGCCCGCGATGGCGTCCGTTCACGCGGGATCGCGATGTCTCGCGGTCATTCGCGATGACGTCGCGCGAATGACCGCGAGACTTCGCGATCCCGCGAGACTTCGCGATCCCGCGAGAACGGACGCCATCGCGGGCATTTTCGCAAAGGCTTACTGGGACCGGGAGCGTGGAGAGAGGTGGGAATGCTGCGTGGGACGCCAGAAGGTAAGAATAACAATATTTTTTATTTTAAATTCTATTTTTAACAGGGATATGGTACCCAAAGCCCGGAGGACAGTCTCCTCTCCTCCGGGCCGTGGGTACCATCCGCAATTGTTCTGCTTACTTTCCGCATGGTGTGCACAGCCACATGCGGGAAGTAAGCGGAACAATGCATTCCTATGGGTGCGTGATGGCCGCGATTCCGCAAATTAATAAGCATGCTGCGTTTTTTACCGTGAAGCGATTCCGCCGCGGTAAAAACCGCAGCATTAGCACAGCATTGCGGAATCCCATAGGAATGCATGGGATGCTTATTTTTTGCGTTTTCGCGGCAAAATCGCGCGGTTAAAACCGCCGCAGAAACGCGAAAAAAACGCCACGTGTGAACTCAGCCTGAGACTGTGAACTGTCATTGTCTGCGTAAATAACAAAAGTTTTTTTACATAGCTTGCCATTATTATGGACAGTTTAAGTGGAAATATTCAAAAATATAAAACTCAAGGATATTTTATTAAAAATAATTGTTTTTTTATCTCAGCAGATGACTGTACCAGTAGATCAGAGGGACAGCTGACACCTTCAATTTTTAAATCAGATGATCTTGAGATCCTACAAGATACAACTGAAGTGTTTGCTGTTACACCAGATATACCATCATCCATTCACAGCAAAGATCTGTCATCTGATCCTATGAAACAGATCCCATCTTCTGACTCATTACCGACTACTAAGGAAAATCAAAATCAAAAAACAGGCATTAAAAAACAAACTGCTCCTAAAAGAAAGAAGTCATTTTCATGTTCAGAATGTGGAAAATCTTTTAACTGGAAAGGGAATCTTGTTGCACACCAAAGAACTCATACAGGAGAGAAGCCTTTTTCCTGTTCAGAATGTGGGAAATGTTTTACCAATAAATCAGATTGTGTTAAGCACCAGATAATCCACACAGGGGAGAAGCCTTTTTCCTGTTCAGAATGTGGGAAATATTTTAACCAGAAATCGGCTCTTGTTAGACATCAGAGCAGTCACACAGGGGAGAAACCTTTTTCCTGTTCAGAATGTGGGAAATGTTTTAACCAGAAATCACATCTTGTTAGTCACCAAAAAACTCACACAGGGGAGAAGCCTTTTTTCTGTTCAGAATGTGGGAAATATTTTAACCGGAAATCGGTTCTTGTTAGTCATCAGAGCAGTCACACGAAGGAGAAGCGTTTTTCCTGTTCTGAATGTGGGAAATATTTTGCACAGAAAACACACTTTGTTACACACCAAAGAACTCACACAGGGGAGAAGCCTTTTTCCTGTTCAGAATGTGGGAAATGTTTTCACAAGAAAGGGAATCTTGTTACACACCAAATAACTCACACAGGAGAGAAGCCTTTTTCCTGTTCAGAATGTGGGAAAAGCTTTACCAGTAAATCAGTTTGTGTTAAGCACCAGATAATCCACACAGGTGAGAAACCTTTTTACTGTTCAGAATGTGGGAAATATTTTAACCAGAAATCGGCTCTTGTTAGACATCAGAGCAGTCACGCAGGGGAGAAGCCTTTTTCCTGTTCAGAATGTGGGAAATGTTTTAACCAGAAATATCATCTTGTTAGTCACCAAAAAACTCACACAGGGGAGAAGCCTTTTTCCTGTTCAGAATGTGGGAAATGTTTCAACCGGAAATCCGTTCTTGTTAGTCATCAGAGCAGTCACACAGAGGAGAAGCCTTGTTCATTTTCTTAATATGGGAAATATTTTACTTGGAAATCAGCTGTTAATAAACATCAGAGATGTCACATAGGGGAGAAGCCTTTTTTATGTTCATAATGTTGGAAAAGTTTTAACCAAAATTGGATCTTCTTAAAAGGGTTGTCTCTTGTCATTCCTCATGTTTGCTGACAAAAGGATAAAACTAAAATTAATTAATTCCAAATGTAAAACTATACCCATAATTTACCCCCTGAAGGTTAGTCAGAAGGTGACTAATAGAAAAAACATATACCCCACATTTCAGTATATAGGGTGAGGTGACGTATACACACTCACTCTCCACACCTCTCATTTCTACGGGTTTCATCGTTATCACCAAAGGCGACTCATCAGGAGACTTTATTTAATATTGACCTATATTCAAGCAAGACTAAACAAGAAAAAAACTAAAATCATGTATCTTGTTATCCGAAACAGAAACCTAGCCATATGTTGGCAGATCCCAGACTTCAAACTATATACTTCATAAGTTTATAATCCTCTCCAGTGACGGTCAGTCAGGAATAGAAAGTATGTGAAAATACAGTATAATTGTGTTTTTTCTCCTATAGGGACTGCCCTAGTTTGGTATTGTAACGGCTGTCAATTAGTAGTGCAGACAAATTTTCCTAGACTACAGTCATGGCTAAAAGTTTTGAGAATGACACAAATATTAATTTTTACAAAGTCTACTGCTTCATTTTTTCTAATGGCAATTTGCATATACTCCAGAATGTTATAAAGAGTAATCAGCTTAACAGCAATTACTTGAAAAGTCAATATTTGCCTAGAAAATGAACTTTATCCCCCAAAACACATTTCAACATCATTGCAGCCCTGCCTTAAAAGGACCAGCTAACATCGTTTCAGTGATTGCTCCATTAACACAGGTGTGGGTGTTGATGAGGACAGGGCTGGAGATCAATCTGTCATGATTATGTAAGAATGACACCACTGGACACTTTAAAAGGAGGCTGGTGCTTGGCATCATTGTTTCTCTTCTGTTATCCATGGTTATCTCTAAAGAAACACGTGCAGTCATCATTGCACTGCACAAAAATGGCCTAACAGGGAAGAGTATCGCAGCTAGAAAGATTGCACCTCAGTCAACAATCCATCGCATCATCAAGAACTTCAAGGAGAGAGGTTCCCTTGTTGCCAAAAAGGCTTCAGGGCGCCCAAGAAAGACCAGCAAGCACCAGGACCGTCTCTTAAAAGTGTTTCAGCTGCGGGATCGGGCTACCAGCAGTGCAGAGCTTGCTCAGGAATGGCAGCAGGCAGGTGAGTGCATCTGCACGCACTGTGAGGCGGAGACTCTTGGAGCAAGGCCTGGTCTCAAGGAGGGCAGCAAAGAAGCCACTTCTCTCCAGGGAAAACATCATGGACAGACTGATATTCTGCAAGAGCTACAGGGAGTGGACTGCTGAGGACTGGGGTAAAGTCATTTTCTCTGATGAATCCCCTTTTCGATTGTTTGGGACATCTGGAAAACGGCTTATTCGGAGAAGACCAGGTGAGCGCTACCACCAGTCTTGTCTCATGCCAGCTGTCAAGCATCCTGAAATCATTCATGAGTGGGGTTGCTTCTCAGCCAAGGGAATGGGCTCTCTCTCAGTCTTGCCTAAAAACACAGCCATGAATAAAGAATGGTACCAGAATGTCCTCCAAGAGCAACTTCTCCCAACCGTCCAAGAGCA
This sequence comes from Dendrobates tinctorius, assembly GCF_039654945.1. Taxonomy (NCBI): domain Eukaryota; kingdom Metazoa; phylum Chordata; class Amphibia; order Anura; family Dendrobatidae; genus Dendrobates; species Dendrobates tinctorius. The sequence goes on from NW_027361794.1 coordinate 14,848,508, forward strand.
GTTTGGCGATCAACAATGCCTTTTTCAACATGATGAAGCACCTTGCCATAAAGCAAAGGTGATAACTAAATGGCTCAGGGAACAAAACATAGAGATTTTGGGACCATGGCCTGGAAACTCCCCAGATCTTAATCCCATTGAGAACTTGTGGTCAATCATCAAGAGACGGGTGGACAAACAAAAACCTTCAAATTCAGACAAAATAAAAGCATTGATTTTGCAAGAATGGACTGCTATCAGTCAGGATTTGATCCAGAAGTTGATTGAGAGCATGCCAGGGAGAATTGCTGAGGTCATGAAGAAGAAGGGTCAACACTGCAAATATTGACTTGCTGCATTAACTCATTCTAACTGTCAATATAACCTTTTGTTACTCATAATATGATTGCAATTATATTTCTGTATGTGATAAAAACATCTGACAAACACACATAAAAACCAGAGGGCAGCAGATCATGTGAAAATATAATATTTGTGTCATTCTCAAAACTTTTGGCCATGACTGTAAACTCAGTTTTCAGACTGCCCAATATATACCACTCAGGGAAACTTACCTGCTCCAAAGATCATTAGCAGCTTCTAACTAATGGCCATGCTGCGGTCTGTCAGAGAATGAGTGCAATATCATTATAAAGACTAGGGATATGTGCAACCATAATGTCTGGGAGATCTGTGCAATTATTTAGTATGAACATGGAAATTATCCCTGGAAGTTAAGTGTTCCCTGAGTGGTATATACTGTATTTTAACATACTTTCTATTCCTGACACTGGAGTGGCTTATAATGAAAGTGTATAGTTTGAAGTCTGGGATCTGCCAGTATGTGAATAGTTTTCTGACTGTTTCGGATAACATGATACATGATCCTAGGTTTTTCTTTGTCTAGTCTCGCTTGAATATAGGTCAATATTAAATAGTCTCCTGATGAGTCGCATTTGGCGAGGACAATGAAACCCGTAGAAATGAGAGGCTTGGAGAGTGAGTGCGTATACGTCACCTCACCCTATATACTGAGATGTGGGGTATATGTTTTTTCTATTAGTCACCTTCTGACTAACCTTCAGGGGGTGAATTATGGGGATAGTTTTACATTTGGAATTAATAAAGTTTAGTTTCATCCCCTTGTCAGTGAATCGTCTAATCAAGGGATAATTATATATATATATATATATATATATATATATATATATAAATTTTTCCTCAGTGAACTCATTCCTTATGTATGGCCTCATTAAAATGAAAACACTCCACTTCAGTGGTGTCGAGACTCACTGTCCCGGGGCTTATGTGAGTTTTTTACATCACACGAGCCCTGCACCCAATCAGTGGCAGCTTCACTGTTCCCAGCTTCAGACGTATTAAACATCAACAGGAAGCCAGGGCCGTGGCTGCTCTGAATGCCTCATGATGCTCGATTTGTCCAAAAGTGGGGACAGTGACTCCAGCACTGATTGGGCACAGGGCACACATGACATTAAAACCTCAAGAGACCCAAGAACGCAAGTGCCGACACCACTGAAACGGTGCCAGCATGGGAGGTTTGTATAAGTATTTTTATTTTAACAGGACCAAACATGAGGAATGAGAAAGGGTTGTCCGCAGCTGCATGATTTGCGACTTCTAGACAGCCTGAATACGAGGGGCGATCCAAAAGTAATGATAATCAATAATAAACACAATGAATATAGTAAAAAAAAATGTATTTTTCTACATAGTCTCCTAACAAGTCTATACATTTAGTCCATCTCTTTTCTAAACTTAGAATTCCCTTCGAAAAAAATTCTTGATCTTGACCCTCAAAAAAACTCCCCAACAGCGGTTATCATGTCGCTATTGTCGTCAAATTTCTTGCCCCGGAGGTGTTCCTTGAGCCGAGGAAAGAGAAAGAAGTCACTGGGGGCTAGATCTGGCAAATAGGGGGGGTGTTCCACCAGTTCAAAGCCCGCTTCTTGAATGGTAGCCATGGCAACTGCAGCTTTGTGAGCCGGTGCGTTATCTTGGTGAAATAGCGCTCCAGCCCGCAGTTTGCTGCGCCTTTTCTCCTTGATAGCCTCCCACAATCTTCTTATTTGCTCTGCGTAGTAGGAGCCTGTAATAGTGGCTCCCTTATCCAAATAGTCCACCATAATAATTCCTTCAGCGTCCCAAAAAACGGACGCCATAACCTTCCCTGCTGAGCTTGACACTTTGAATTTCTTCGGCGTCGGTTTGTCGGCTCGTTTCCATGTCATCGATTGTTGTTTAGTTTCGGGATCAAAGTGGTGGATCCAGGTCTCATCCATGGTCAAAAAACATGACAAAAAATTCTCCTTGTCTGCTTGGAACTTTTCGAGATTTGCTATTGAAATGTCAACTCGTTTCTTCTTTTGCTCGTCGGTTAACATTTTTGGCACCCAACGCGCGGAGACCTTTCTCATATGCAATTCTTTTGCAAGGATTCTTTGAATACTGCCATATGAGATCCCTGTGACCTCAGCTACATGCCTGATAGTCACTCTTTGATCTGCCAACACAACTTCTTCAACTTTTTTCACGTTTTCTTCATTGAGGGACGTGGATGGGCGTCCTTCGCGATGTTCATCTTCCGTCGATGTTCTTCCCAGCTTAAATTCCTTGGCCCAGCATGCAACTGTGGAATATGGAGGAGAAGAGTCCCCCAATGTTTCCACCAAGTCGCTGTGTATGTCTTTGGTAGACATTTTTTTCAAGCAGAGGTATTTGATGACAGCTCTGAGCTCGTTTTTTTCCATTTTGATGTTCACTCCTTGGCAGTTCATATTCAAATGAATGTAGCTCCCGGGAATCGTGGCCTATTTAAGTGATTTTCTTTTCCTGGACTAGTGGGTACCTAAGAGAGAAGAAAACATTTTATTTTAATTTCTGTGTGCAATAGAAATAACCGATTATCATTACTTTTGGATCGCCCCTCGTACATGTGGGGATTCCCTAACAAACAGGCAATCCTCAAATGTATTCAGGCAAATCATGCAGCTGCGACGACATAAACTAAATCTCCGTGCACACCCAAATACTCGGAGAACACCCGAACATGCTCAGGAAAACCTGAGCACCGAACATACTCACTCATCACTACTGATATGCTAATTATGGATTGTATTATGGAACTAGTTTGTTGACTTTAAAAGTAGAGAGGGAAAAACTATGCAAATAGTTTAAATCAAGTAATGCTGCTTGATCTCATCTCCATTCTTACCCTTTATGTAAATTATGAATGAGGGACACTTGTTAAGTCTAAAATTATGTTACCAGCCTCTGATTAAAGAGACTGAGAGAGATAAACAGCCAGAGAGATTCTGCCAAGACATCCATACATCCAAAGGACTAGAGACAGGACAGCAGCCATTTTACATCATGGCACCATCACGAGGGACACGGATCTATCATTCTATAGGAAACAACCTAGGGGTTTTCAGCCTTGGTTGGAAGAATACAGATCTGCTCCATTGACCATGGCTGAATCATGGATACATTTGAGAAGCCAGGTTGTAATCCTCGGATCAACTGGCCCTGTACCTTGTATGCACTCAATGAACTGTCATCTTCCTACGCTTGTCGTTACCTCCTCTCTGTGTGCGTGCAACAGGTGGGGTAGTGGCCCTGGAAGATCTGAAATCATAGCTGCTATTATCCCGGCGAGTCAGCGGAAGGCTGAGACTCTGTAATGTGCACCATCTTGGGTATTTTGCTTGGACTGTTTTATGTGTTATCTGCCTGTTTTGTGGTTCAATAAAGAGCATTGCCATACTGTTTTCCCCTCACCCTGTTTTGTCTGAGTAGCGTTTTGCCCACGTTAAAAGGAGAGCGGGAGTTCGGTGGGACAATCCCTGGTCCATGCAGTTTAGGCTAGCGGGCTGGGGTGCCCGCTGACCCTCCATGTCTCCACTGGAATGCTTCAATTGTCACCATGGGAGACTAGAAGCTGCCATAACCTGATCAGCTCTGCGACATACAGGCGATGATCAGATCATCTGTATGTATCAGAATTGCTCACTTGCTATGAGCGCCGACCACTGGGCAGTGCTCATAGGATCCGGCAGTGACAACCATAGAGGTCTGCTGGAGACTTGTAGTTGTCATGGCAACCCACTGATGACCCGCAATCACGTGACAGGGTCACCAATGGGTGGGATTTCCTGTCCATCATGTGCTGGAAAAGATGTGGGCTCAGCACCAGAGCCCACATCAAAGGCAGGGAGTCCGACATCAGCGTACATTTACACCCAATGTTGGAAAGGGGTTAAAGGGGATTGTTCTTACAGAGACAGAAGTGGTAATCAATCATGTATACATACAAATTATTACAAAAACACAGCTTACAATGTTAAATAGTATATAGTTATGGCAAGAAAATATAATTTGTATAAATCATGTGTAGATATAAAAATTCAGGCAAATGTCAAATGTTGTAGCTCCATCTAGTGCCTATGTGCAAAAGTGCCATCATAGTGTAAATTGTATCCTAAAAGAGTGTCACTATCAAGGTGGAAATTAGATTAAGTGCACGGTATTTATTGAGTATCTCTATATATAAAATTTATTGTGTGCGTATGTGTGTCACCAACCAATCACGAAGCATCTTTCATTTCACCAGAGCTGTTTAAAAGAAGACGAGCTGTGATAGGTTGCTATGAGCAACAGTTTTCTTTGCAACCAATCACTAAGCATCCTTCATTTCACCAGAGATGTTTAAAAGATAAGCATCTTTCATTTCAGCAGAGCTGTTTAAAATAAGCTGAGCTGATTGGTTGCTATGAGCAACAGTTTTTTTTTCCCACTCCAGAAAACGCCTCAGCAGACACTGACCAGATGGGAGAAATCTAGCTTCCCCGGGAACATAAACTCCCAGCCATTGTCTGCCCCCCAGAAAGGAGCAAAGAGCACATGACAGAAATGAATCACCCACTCCTGTGCCCATATACCCATCACACATCCTCCTTCCCATAGACACATCTTCCCTCTTAAAGGGATCTGCGGTATGGAAGCTAGAGCAAATCCCTCAGCACTCTGATACTGACCCCAGGCCTCTCTTAAAGGGATCATTGGTATGGAAGTTAGGGCAATTCCACTAAGTACTCTGGTTCTGACCCCAGGCCCCTCTTAAAGGGATCCCCAGTACGGAAGTGAAGGCAAATCCACTCTGCGCTTTGGTACTGACCCCAGGCCTCTCTTAAAGGGATCACTGGTATGGAAGGTTAGGGCAATTCCACTCAGCGTTCTGGTTCTGACCCCAGGCTCTCTTAAAGGGATCACCGGTATGGAAGTCAGGGCAATTGCCTTCAAATACTCTGGTACTGACCCCAGGTCTCTATTAAAGGGATCATTGGTATGGAAGTCAGGGCAAATCCGTCCAGCACTTTGGTTTTGACCCCAGGCCTCTCTTAAAGGGATCCCTGGTATGGAAGTTGGAATCATAGAATCGTAGAGTTGGAAGGGACCTCCTGGGCCATCTGGTCCAACCCCCTGCTCCAAGCAGGATTCGCTAAATCATCCCAGACAGATGTCTGTCCAGCCTCTGTTTGAAGATTTCTATTGAAGGAGAACTCACCATCTCTCGTGGCAGTCTGTTCCACTCAGCACTGTGGTTCTGACCCCAGGGCCTCTTAAAGGGATCCCCAGTATGGAAGTGAGGGAAAATCCACTCTGCGCTTTGGTACTGACCCCTAGCTTCTCTTAAATGGATCTCCGGTTTGGACGTTAGGGTAAATCCCTCAGCGCACTGATTCTCACCACCCCAAGCTTCTATTAAAGGGATCATTGGTATGGAAGTCAGGGCAAATCCTCTCAGCACTCTGGTTCTGACGCCAGGCTGACAGGATGATGTGGGATATTAGGGGTAGTAGTCCGGTGGCTCTGGCTGATGAGATGGTGTGGGATATTAGGGGTAGTGTTATGAGTGTTATGTACAGGTCACTGAGGAGGATGGCAGGAATAGGCTAGGCCACCAGGAAACCAGAAAGGTTGGCAACTTAGCAGATTGCAGACCCCTAATCCTAACAGCACAACTAACAGTAGTCGTGGAACGTACCTATGATGCCCTAGATGCCTCAACACAGCCGGACAACTAACTAGGCCTAAAGCAAGAAAGGTGAAATCTAAACTGCCCCGGAGTAGAACCCCAAAGAATTAGATAGCCGCCAAATATATATTGTCAGTGAGACAAGATGCAACACAAACACAGGCAGAAAGTAGACTGAGCAAATGATGGGGCTCGAACTGACTAAACAGGATAGGAAAGGAAAGACACTGTCTGCAATCATGCAAAAACCCTAAAAAATCCAACACAACTGATGTACAAAAAACCACTGAAGTCTCACGACCTCGCCACCAGCATTCAAGTGTGAACTGGCAGCAAAGCAAAAGAGACTAATATAACAGGGGACTGAGCAAACTGACACAAGCTGTAACATATAGATCAAGGTCCAGCAAGCCCCCAGCAGGGAGCAAGCTGAACCCTCACAACAAGCAGAAAGAGGCAAAACCAGATCAGATGCAAAGGATTAGCAAATGAACAACTTAACTGAACAATGCAGGATCAGGGCAGGAGACATCAGACCTCAGAATGCACAGGAAAGCAAATCACCAGCAGGGATTGAAGGAAGCCTGCTGACTTAAATACTCCAATCAGTAACCCATGATCTCCAATCATCATCATCAGGTGGCAGACCTCTGTCTATCTGGCCATCTCCTCTACTCCCAGTAACAACCAGAGGGAGCCCTGACCCAGAAGTAAGAGAATTCACAACCGTACCGCCCCTTGAGGAGGGGGTCAATGAACCCTCATCCACGGCACCAGGCCGGTCAGGATGGGCCGAGCGAAAAGCACGAACCAATCTCTCGACATGAATGTCAGAAGCAGAGACCCAAAAATTATCCTCCTGGCCATAACCTTTCCACTTGGCCAAGTACTGGAGTCTCCGTCTAGCCAAACGAGAATCCAATATCTTCTCTACCTCATACTCCAAATTACCCTTAACCAATACAGGGTCAGGGGTGCCACTATGGGAACTACTGGCTCCACAAACTTCAACAAAGATTTATGAAAAACGTTATGAATCTTAAACGTAACTGGAAGAGCCAAACGGAAAGAAGCGGGGTTAAGGATTTCCAAAATCTTATAAGGTCCAATGAATCTTGGCTTGAATTTTGGAGACGCAACCTTCATAGGAATATTTTTTGAAGACAACCAAACCATATCACCCACATTAAATCGGGGACCAAAGGTCCTATGCCGGTTGGAAAACCGTTGGGCCTTTTCCTGAGAGTGAGACAACTTATCCACTACTTGGTCCCAAATCTGCTCCATTCTCTCTACCACAGAATACACACTTGGGCAGACCGAAGATTGCTCCTGCCCCGAAGAAAATCAAGGATGAAACCCAAAGTTACAGAAAAAAGGAGACATCAAAGTGGCAGAACTAGCCCTATTGTTTAGCGCAAATACAGCCAAAGGCAAAAATGAGACCCAGTCTTCTTGATCAGCAGATATGAAACATCTCAAATAGGATTCCAAAGTCTGGTTTGTTCTCTCAGTCTGCCCATTGGTCTGAGGATGAAATGCAGAGGAGAAAGATAACTGAATTTCCAGTTTGAAAAAAACTCACACAACAAGATATGGCCTTACCAGAACCTTGTCTGGTGACAAATGCACATATAGCAGGATGCAGCTGGCCTCCAGTAATAGAGGCAAGGGGCAACTCAGGTGCAAACTACTGATAAAAACAACCACCCCACACCTAACAAACCATGGTGGGGTTGGCTGCTTAGTAGGAAAAATGCACATAGATAAAGCTTGCATAGGACACGAGTCACACATATATAAGTGTGATGCAAAGTGTCTGGCTTGCAACCTATTAATGACGCCCATAGTATTAGCAGGCGGGCTGCTACAGCACTAAAATATGCAACACACAGTGACAGACGCCCCAATAGACCAAGCCAACAAAAAGAGGCCAGACTGCATCCTGCAAAAAATGATGTATATATCTAATATATAAAGCTCAAAGTGTGTATGTATGTATGTGTGTATGTCCAGGATAGGCATCCGCACCGTCACAGCTACAGCCACAAAATTTGGCACAGTCACACGTCTGGACCCCGAGAGCGTCATAGGCTATGTTGTGAGGTGAAATTTTAACCCCCCACGTTCCAATTCACCAAACAATTTTGCCCCTGTCTACGTAATGGGGAAAAAGTGAAAGGAAAAGTGTTGGAGGCAAATTGACAGCTGCCAGATGTGAACAAGGGGGACGTAAAGAATGAGAGCGATGGCGCCAAAGAGTATATACCGTACAGTTGCTAAGGTGGGGCCCTGACATGGGATACTCACCACACACGGGGATATGGACACACACACACAATGTGCCACACACTACCACGTGCTTCAACACATATACCACCCTCAGCACACATTTCACCACACATACACCAACCTCGCCACATAAAAGTCGAAACACAAAAGTCGCCACTCAAAACTCGCCACGCTGTCCCAGAGCTGTTTACAAGATGAAAAATGAGCTGTGATTGGTCGCTATCAGCAACAGTTTTCTTTGTAGACAGTTGTGGTAACTGAGGCCTATTATTCTTATCATTTCTATAGTGTTATCGTCTATTAGATACACGGCTCAGCACTCAGTATCACACAGAATAGGATTAGATACACGGCTGAGCAGTCAGTATCACACAGGATAGGATTAGATACACAGCTCAGCAGTCAGTATCTCACAGGATAGGAATAGATACACAGCTGAGCAGTCAGTATCACACAGGATAGGATTAGATACACGGCCGAGCAGTCAGTATCACACAGGATAGGGTTAGATACACAGCTCAGCAGACGGTATCACACAGGATAGGATTAGATACACGGCTGAGCAGTCAGTATCACACTGGATAGGGTTAGATACACGGCTCAGCAGACAGTATCTCACAGGATAGGGTTAGATACACGGCTGAGCAGTCAGCAACACACAGGATAGGATTAGATACACGGCTGAGCAGTCAGTACACACGATAGGATTAGATACACAGCTCAGCAGAAAGTATCACACAGGAGAGGATACTTGGGTAATCGTTTAGTTAATTTGCACTGTTTCTCTTTTTTCGTTTTTTACTATTGTAAAATGCATATATTATAGCACTTAATTGTCCAGCCAATCATGTTATTGGCCACCATATTAATATGCTGTTCAGTGTGCACACAGCCAGATCTTGATAAAGACCTTACGTCGAAACGCGTAGATCTGTGTTTCCATGCAGTGCTGCCAGACATTGTGCCTGAGAATATTTTAATGCCATTTTGACAATAAATATTTGTTTTTAACTGTCACCCGACATTGCTGGATCCTTCCATTTTTTCTACTTTAGTTAATTTGTGTTGCAAATCTGTAGTGTTGAATATATGATGTGAAATGTTTTTATGTGCAATATAATCATTATAATTTGTTATAACTAACCACAGTTGGTTACTATGCCCAGGCAACGCCGGGCTCTTCAGCTAGCATAGTATAAAGGAGTAAATATCCTAACAAGAGATGGAGATTACAAATCCTGTAGATGACATGCCAGTAGTATACAGATAAAAATGAAATATTTACCAATATTCCCTCTTACGAGCGTTTCGCCTCATCAGCTTCCTCAGAAAGGGTATAGATAAGTGTTTCCAGCAAACCAAGGACCTGCACTAATCAAGGCAAGGTGTTGTGTCCCACGAATGGTAACAATCTGTAATGTATATTCTCTGTGTTGAGTTTTTTCCTCCAATCAGCAAAATTCCCTGTTGTTGCTAGGTAAAATTAGACTGTGTGAAGATTGTCCCTTTGTCCTTCCCGTAGTTGAGCTCTGTAATTGGTTGCTCCTCCCTTCTTCTTGAGTTTAGTCTACAGCAGCCATGACTCAAGACTCATGTGTATTGCAGTGGCGGTCGAGTTAAAACTATCTGCGGACGCCTGGTGGTGTAAGTATGAGTTATACAATTTTCTAAACTGATAATTAGAAAACTTGGAATTTGCAGCCATTATGAAGAGGCAGAATATTAAAAAGTAATAGCTGTGACCAGGAAGAGTATACAGATGTAGTCCAAGAAGACGATTGCTTATAAGGCTAACAAAGCAACAACAACAGCACCTTATATGGGTGTTGTGAATTCTCTCTCTGGCTTCCCTTTGGTGATTACTGAAGATAGTGGAGCTGGTCAGATTGAGAGCTCTCTTTCTGGGCTCCCTCTGGTGGTTACTGGAGGTAGTGGAGCTGATCTGATTGACAGAGGCTTGCCACCTGATAATGAGGAAGACGATTGGAGATCTGGGGTTTCTGATTGGGATTTAAGACAGCTGACTCCCTCTATCCATGCTGGTGATTTTTTTCCCGTGTCGCCTGAGGTCTGATGTCTCCTGTTCTTTCCCTGCATGTTCAGCTAAGTGGTTCATTTGCTATTCTGTTTGCATTTGATCTGGTTTTGTCTGTCTCTGCTTTGTGCAGGTCAGCTAGCTCCGGCTGGGGCTGTGCTGAATCACCGCCCATATGTTACTGCATGTGCCAGTTTGTTTTATCCCCTGTTAGATTGGTCTCTTTTTGCTCTGCTTTCAGAATACACCAGAGTGCTGATATAGTGGGGGCAAAGTCATGTGACTTCAGTGTTTTTTGCATCAGACGTGTTGGACTTTTTGCAGGGTTTTTTGTGTGATTGCAGACAGTGTCTTTCCTTTCCTGTCCAGGCTAGTCAGTGTGGGCCCATCATTTGCTCAGTCTATTTTCCTGCCTGTGTTTGTGTTTTTATCTTATCTCACCAACAATATATGTTTGGGGGCTATCTATTCCTTTGGGGTTTGCTCTGGGGCAGTTTAGATTTCCCATTTCTTGCTTTAGGCTGTTAGCTCTCCCGCTGTGCCGAGGCATCTAGGATCATCGTAGGTACGCTCCACGGCTACTGCTAGTTGTGTGGATAGGATCAGGGGGTCTGCAATCCGCTTAGGTACCAACCTCTCTGGTTTTCTGTGGCTTAGCCTGGACCTGCTCTCCTCCTCGGTGACCCTTTCATAACATACGTGCTTGTGTAATGCCGGGACGGCACACTGGGACAAATAGTCCCTCATATTCGTGGCCTTGGGGTGATCCTCTACTCTGCCCTCTCTTTCAAGCTACATATCCAAGCCCTTGCCTCCTCCTGCCCACTACAAGTGTTAAATATTTCCTGGATCGGTACATTCCAAGAAACTTCAAAAAAGTTTGTGAATACCCTCATGATCTCCTGCCTCGACTATTGCAACCTTCTACTCTCTGGCTTCCCCTCTAGTTCTCTTGCAACACTCAAATCTATCCTAAACTCTGCTGCCAGAGTAATTCAACTGTCCCTCCGTTATTCCCCATCCTCTCCTCTCTGCCAGGCCCTTCACTGCCTTCCTATTGCCCATAGGCTACAGTTAAAAAACCTAACTATGACATACAAAGCCTTGCACAACCTGTCTCCTCCATACATCTGTGACATGGTCTTCCAATGTCCGACTGCGTCATAACTTCTTCTACGCTAACTCAGTGTGCCGCCAGTGAGATGTACCATCCCTGCCCACCTTGACTTGTCCACCTGTCTGTGGTTAGGTATACTTTCCCTGTAACAGCATTGTTGAGGGCCTGGGAAATGTTGTGGGACGCGTGCTTGCTTGCGTAATGTTGTGACGGCAGACCGGGAGAAATAGTTGTGGGTGTGGACAGAGTACCTAGTTACGGTCACCACCATCAGGTTGCGGAAAGCTTCTGTCTCCTATTAGCCTAAAATGCAAAGCTTCAAGCGCAAGCAGATGATAAATGTGTGAATTTAGCACTGTGGTGTTGGCTGCGTATTTCCGCTTGCCCGTTCCAAGGACTGGGGTATGGACAACTGAACACTGCGTTGGGAGAAGGATGTGGACGTACTCGTTAATGGTGCTAGTTGAGTTTGTGTGCAACTACAGATGCAGGGCAGGAGGCATCTGGACCATGGACGGGGGATTGGCTTGCACGCACAACAGCGGAAGAAACAGTGGTATCACGCGCAGTCACTGTGTATGCAGCCAACAAACCAACAAAGTCAGGTGCTTTGCTGCCATGTGCCTGATCATGCTGGTGGTGGTAAGGCTGGTAGTTTTGCTAATCCTGCTGATGAGGGCATGGCCAGTGGTGCAAATGGCCTTTTTGGGGCTATCGGCAGAGTCTTTAAAAACTAATAAGTGTTAGAGGGACATTCATTGCCTCCCTCTCCCACACCACCTCCTCACCTCGACACCTGTCTTTCGGTGTTCCCCAAGGCTCAGTTCTAGGACCCCTACTCTTCTCCATCTACACCTTCAACCTGGGACAGCTGATGTAATGGCACAGTTTTCAATCTCATCATTACGCCGATAACACGCACATTTACCTATCTGTACCTGACATCACCTCCTTACTGACCAAAATCACACATCTTCCCGACTAATCATCCTGTAGGCAGCGCCTGATTATCGCTTTTGCTTCCTTGCTAGGCCTTCTTGGTGCCTGCATGGTGGCTCGCTGTTCTCAGGTCCACTACCTTGTACTCTGGCATGCTTCCCAGCACACACTCTGCTCTGTCTTGTACCCAGACGTGCTTCCCAGCATGCGCTCTGCTCTGTCTTGTACCCAGGCGTGCTCCCAGTACGTGTCCTGCACCATCCTGTACCCTATGTGCCCCCATGTACATGCTCTATGCACTTCCGTACCCAGCGTGCCCCGAGTACACACTTTACATATTCATGTACCCTGCATGCCCCCATCTTCACCCTGCTTAACACTGTCTATCATGCCTCCTTCAAGCCGGCCACCTGGTTCTAGCAGTCATAGTACTTTATTCCCCTGGGCCTGCCCCTGACACTCCCTGTATAGGGGGTGGTCCTCACTAGGTCAGCTCACCCGGGGTGAGTTGATATCACGGCCCAGATGGTCCATTCCAGGAGTCGTCACACAAACAAGGATGGGTGGTTTTGCTGGGCTTAAAATACTTGTTATGAAAAGGTTGAGGTGTACCCCACAGGGTAACATGTTTGCCAGCCAACACACTTAGTGTATGGGCATTACAAGTCTAGGAGACCCGCTCCTTTTTAATGGGACATTTTTTGCTAAGAGGCCCTCCCCATGTTTCTTCCAAGGGGGATTGGGGTTATTGGGGTGCATATGACTTGGTAGTAGGGCAGGCCTTACAGTAAATGCAACATTTTTTATGGAAGCCCTCCTTGACATCTCGTGAAAGAGGCATTGATGTGTGTCATAATTCTTGGCAGCCTATCCACTCACCGCATAGGCTATAACAGTTTAGGAGACCCACTGTTTAATAATGGCCCTTTAAGCAGATTAATGCTGCCTGATGCCCCTGTAAAAATAGGCTCTGTCACTTTAATAGTCCCTCCTTCCGAAATGAAGCAAGATGTGTATCCTTATGTGTCAGACAACACATGGCCAGCTAGGGTTGGTAAATGTTACAATGACATTTCCCAGTGAATGCATTATCATTGGTTAGAAAGCAATGTTAATGTTGAAAAACGCTTCAAAAATGCTGCATCTGAGCATAGCCCAAGTGGGAGAGGAACATTTTGGTCTGGGGTTAATTATTTTGCCTTATATACAAGTCAGTAACCTGGAAAGGATGTACCCTAACATATTTACCAGCAAAATCCGTTTTGGTTTCGTTTTGGTATGGTTTTTGGTACACCGGTAAAAATGGCATGAAACTCTGAAAAAATCTTTAAAGCTGTGAACTAGGAGTCAGGAATGCTTCCAGGGGCGATCCCCATGATGTCCCTGTGTCATTTGAGCAGTGTTTCCATCATTTTCAGATGTTTTAACAGCCTAAAAGGACTCCGGGAGGGTGGGGGGATCGCGGTAAAAATGCTCAGGTCTCCCACAGACTTACATTGGGCTCGTTGTTCTGTCCAAGTACCTGAGTCTTCCAATTTGCTTGACCCGAACAATGAGCACCTGGGCATTTTAGTGCTCGCCCATCACTACTAATCATAGCAATACGAAAGGGACTTTTAACCTAAAGGATAGCCTCTCTGATCCAGATGGTAGGTATATATTTGTAAAAAGATATATAGGCAACACATTAGTCACACTATGCAATTTTTACGCCCCCCCAATCAGGGATAGACCACGTGAATTTCTAAAACATTAGAAACTTGGACATTCTTCAAAGAAGGACTTCTGATTTTAGGAGGAGACCTAAATAGTTCTATAAATCCTAATTTTGATACCTCCACAGGACACACTGTTCACTCTCAGAAAACCTTGGGAAGTTTACAAAGAGCACTCCAATCTTATAACTTAACTGACTCTGGGGAACTCTTAAATGCCTCTACAAAGGATTACATTTTTTTTCTCCAGTTCACAATTCTTATCCTAGACTTGATTATCTATTCATACAAAATCAAAATCTCAGACTGAGATAACCATAGACACACTACCTCGCCCAACCTCAACATGGAGACTAAATGAATATATAATTGATAATGCCAAACATGTTGAAGCACTGACTGATAAGATGAGTCTTTTCTCTCACGACAACATAATTCGGGAAAGTTAACACCAATTATCTGGGAAACCCACAAAGCAGTAATAAGTGGGAGCTAATTGCCCTGGGCGACCACGTAAAGATGGAACGTGAAAAAGAGATATCCTCCATTTTGCTTCAAATTAATGCACTGGAACACATCCACAAATGATCAAAAGCTCAGAATGTTCAATCTGAACTCTCAGACCTGAGAAACAAACTTAAGGACATTTTAAATTTGAAATCAGCAAGACTTTATCAGCGCTGTAAACTAAAATGTTACATGCACGGTAATAAGGGCAGAATACTCACCTCCTTAGGTTACTTTCACACTTGCTTTGTTTAGCAGCGCGTTTTTCTAGCAAAAAAAGCATAGAAAAAACGCATACAAGCGCATACAAATGCTGCGTTTTTTTCAAGCATTTTTATGAGCATGCATGAAAAAAACGCAGCGTTTTTATGCATTTGTATGCGTTTTTAGTGCGTTTTTACCGCGTTTGTGTTTTTTTCCAACATTAGTTGGCCCCTCACACTAACCCAAACCATGACTTTACTAACCCTAACCCTAACCCTGACCCTAACCCTGACCTTAACCCTAACCCTAACCCTTAACCAAACCATACCCTAACCCTAACCCTGACCCTAACCCTTAACCAAACCATACTAACCCTAACCCTTAACCAAACCCTACCCAAACCCTAACCCTAAACCCTAACTAACCCTTAACCCTTAACCAAACCATACTAACCCTAACCCAAACCCTAACCCTAAACCCCCTTAACTAACCCTAACTCTAACCCAATCCCCTAAATTCCATTGTCTAATTAATGGTCAATAAAAAAGCGCATGCGCAAAAAACGCATACATGAGCATGCCAATGCGCACATATGCGCACCCATAGACTTATAATGGGTGTCTTGCTGTAAAAAAGCGCATTGCGCATTTGGGCAAGTCGGACGCCCAAAAAATGCAACAGGATGCATTTTGTGCGCCCGAGCTCACACCACAAAAACACGCATGCGCGTAAAAACGCATACAAACGCATGTGTATGCGCACATAAGCACATCCCATGCAAAATATAGGGAAAAAACGCATGCGTTTTTTAGCGCTAAAATACAGCGCAAAAAAACGCAAGTGTGAAACCAGCCTTACTCCTAAAAAAAGATGTGGAAAAATATTACTTAAAACAAATACAACCAAGTATATCGCAATTAGCGATCCAAACAGAAGAGATAGCAGAAGCTTTTATACAGTATTATCACAAGCTTTATAATCTACAAATCCAGAATCCCATGAAAGAGGTAATGGAAGCAACAGAGAAAAGAAACAACTTCCTTGATTCTCTAATCTTACCACAGATCAATTCCAGTGATTATACTAAACTAACAACGAAAGTCACTACTCAAGAAACTCTAGATACATTGAAGGCAATACCAGATGGGAAAACACCAAGCACTGATGGTCTGCCAACCAAATATTATAAAAATTCTCCAAAACTCTAATTCCCCACTTGGTGGAGTTATTCAATGCATTCCTTTCTGGCCAACCACCACCAAAACAGGCAGTAGAAGCCTTTATTAAAGTAATTCCAAAAGATGTTCGCTTATTCAAAGGGTCCAGTTACATTTAGCGATGCACCAGCGATCCCGACAACAATACGACCCGGTCAGGATCGCTGATGCATCGCTAAATGGTCGCTATTGAGCTGCCAAACAGGCAGATCTCACTAGCGATGCAGCAGCGGTCATTACTTACCTGTCAGACGTGGCGATGATGTCTTCCGCCCACGTCCACGCGTCGCTCGTCGGCGCCAGCAGGAAGCCCAGCAGGAAGCTGCTGACGAGACATGGCCCAGGACGTTCTCGCGCGATCAGCGATAACCAGCGGGGGAGCTGATCGGAGGTAAGTATCAAACATAGCGATATCACTAGCAATATCGCTGCTGCGTCACAAAATCGGTGACGCTTAAGCAATATCGCTAGCAATCTGGCTTAGTGTGACGTGGCCTTAACGCTGAGCAGGCGCTTAGTTCGTCCCACATAGATTTTGCCACACAGGCATTTCAGTGAATAAATTACCCCTGCGTGGTGCATGTAATGGAGTCCTTGATATTAAATTCTATATTTCCATTAGAGATCGTAGATTGTTTTTTGTTTCCAGTATTCTACATGGTTTACACCTATGACATGGAAAAAAGCCTGGTTGGATTTGCAGAGAATGAGAGATAGATGATGTTGAGGGGTTATAAATAGTAGGAGCTATCAAAGTACCCAAATTTCTAGCTTTCCTGTATATGAATTTAGGATGAGTTGGTAGCACCTCCCCTATTATTTTATCCTCTTTGAGGATACCACAATGTTTGGTTACAATTGTAAGAGTTAAAGGATAGCGACTGTGAATCATGATTTTATTAAACTCTCTAAAATCCAAGCATGGACACAGCCCTTCATCGTTTTAACAAAACCTCCACCACAACGACCGGAGTGGTGAATGGCCGAATATGAGCCTCAGCCGGACTCTTGAAGTGGTTAAATAAATGAGATTTTGGCATTTTAGCTCCTGGTGTGAAGTCGATAGCACAATCATATTCCGCCATAGAGTAGACGTCCAGTAACTGCATGCTACCAGCCATAGCTATTCATTTTAGCCAGCATATTTAATGGTATATAGCTATTTCAACTTACTCTGCTTGTCCCCTTATGCTGTGAGGTCAAGTAACTTTTTCAAAGTGGTTTATGATCCATGTAGGCCTGGACACTTGTTTACCTGCTCACTACATTTATTGCGTCCTGCTGTGTCAACTTAGTTTGACTGCTAATGGAAAAAAGTAAGATCTTAGAACTAGCTTCCTATATATTGAGACATAGTCTTGGGATGCATACATGCAGGGGTAGCATTTATGTACATTTAATCGAAGTACATTTATCAAAGTACTTGGCAGTTAAAGATGGCAGTTAGACAGGGTAGGAGACAGGTAAGACAAATAAATAAATCTGTTCCCTGTACATTTGGATTACAACACATATTCACCATATGCATTTGTATAATTTATATCCTGGCTGCTGCATTCACTCACATCCACTGTCCTTGCATTAACTCTTTACACTCCATCCATATAAGCCCCTCTGTCTTTTCCTCTCCTATGTATAGCTGTCACGCTCTTTTCACATTACTAAACAGCACAGATCCATTCAGTCACACAATCCAACACACAAGACTCTCTCAGAAATCACTTAACCATCTGCTCACTCTTTCTATCCTCCTCCTAGTCGTAGGGGATATCACTCCAAACCCCGACCCCCCATGTTATAGCAAGTTAAACCTCCCAACTGCTACACTCAGAAACCCCTCTAATCTTATTAATATTCCCTGCATGCCTTCTTTCTCTTTCTATTGTGCCCTTTGGAATTCTCGCTCAGTGTGTAATGAACTCCCCTTCATCCATGACTTCTTCCTTTCTAATTCTCTTAACCTTCTAGCTCTTACTGAAACCTGGATCCAGCAGTCAGACACCACAACTGCTGCTCCTCTTTCATATGGTGGACTACACCTCTCATATACCCCAAGATCGGACCGCAGAGCAGGTGGAGACGTTGGTCTGCTCCTATCACCCAAACGTACCTTTCAAGTTATCCCTTAAGTACCCTCACTTGTCTTCCCTTCTTTTGAGGTGCATGCTGTCAGACTCTACATCTCCTTCTCCATGCGAGTGGCAGTGGTTTATCGTCCTCCCGGCCCCTCTCATCAGTTCATGGATCACTCTGAAACCTGGCTTCCATATTTTCTCTCATGTGACAATGATTTCACAAACTCCCCTCTCCCGCACTCTGACCACAACCTTCTTTCATTCTCTATCAAGAACTGCCACCCCGCTCAGGTCACCTCAACTTTCCACACTTATAGAAACATTCAGGCCATTAACACCCAGAAACTTATGAAGAAGTTGCAGTCATCATTGGCCCCTATCTCCTCTCTTTCATGTCCTGATTCTGCACTGAAGCATTACAATGAAACACTGCAAAGTGCCCTGGATGAAATTGCACCTCCTATACATAGAACAATACGACACAGATGGCGACAACCATGGAACACGCTGCAAACACGTTTCCTGCAGTGGTGCTCAAGGTGTGCCAAAGAATTGTGGAGAAAATCAAATCTACCCAAAGATTTCATCCATAAGTTTATGCTTAAAACATACAACACTGCCATTCACCTCTCAAAACAAGCCTATTTCAACACCCTCATCACCTCACTATCCTATAACTCTAAACATCTCTTTGACACTTTTCATTCCCTACTCAACCAAAAAGTGAAGGTCCCAACCACAGATCAAAGAAAAAATTGACCATATCTCACAAACCCCTCATACCATGCACTGTCCTCCCTCCCCCACTGCATCTAGTTCACTTTCTGATTTTGAACCAGTCACAGAATAAGTAATCAGGCTCCTTGCATCTTCTCACCCTACCACTTGCACCAGTGACCCCATTCTGTCACATCTCCTCCAGTCCCTTTCCCCTGCTGTCACCTCTCACCTAACAAAAATATTCAACCTCTCTCTCTTTGCCTCCTCATTTAAGCATGCCATCATACATCCATTACTTAAAAAAACATCCCTTGACCAAAACTGTGCTGCTAACTATAGACCTATCTCTAGTCTTCCCTTCATCTCTAAACTCCTGGAACGCTTGGTCCACACCCGTCTTTTCTGCTATCTCTCAGATAACTCTCTTCTCGACTCTCTTCTGGTTTTCGCTCTTTACACTCTACTGAAACTGCCCTCTCTAAAGTCTCTAATGATCTATTAACTGCTAAATCTAATAGTCACTATTCCATGCTAATTCCCTTCGATCTCTCCACAGCATTCAACACTGTGGATCATCAGCTCCTCCTCACTATGCTCCGCTCCATCGGCCTCAAGGACACCGCTTTTTCCTGGTTCTCTTCCTATCTGTAACGAACTGCGGTGAGGGGCGAGCGTCCCCAGGGGACGCAATATGGACCCTCTATACCACAGAGGGGGACCCGAGCCTATCCAAACTAGGGAAGGGCAGCGACCAGGATTCTGTGGCAGCTGAGCATGTGGACAAGGACACATAGGACTTGGTGATACCGCACAACTTCAGTTATAAAAAATGTAAAGTTTACTAAGGTAAAGTCACACAGTACATAGACAAAACAAGGCTATGCCAGGCTTCCGATTCCACACCTCCCAGAATGGTACCATCCAGTGGACTCCAAGGCACCAATGGATCACCGAGGCACACATAGGCGGGACATCGGTACACAGGCAGGACATAAGGGTACATGAGGACATCAGAACAGAGGCTGGACATCAGGACACAGGTTGGACATCAGACAGAAGTCGTTCAGTTCCGGGCATCCGACACGACCTACAGGCACCAATGCAGTTATCAAGCTCCAGGCAGCGGTCATCAGGTTCCAGACTGCGGTCGTCAGGCTCCGGGCATCAGACCTAGGAAGGAACTCAAACATGATGGTGCTAGAATCACATGATTGCTGGGCCTGCATGGAGCTAGCACTGCATGGTAGTCAGAGCACAGGGTAGTAGATGCTCAGCAGGAACACTGGTTACAAAAGACTCAGTCACTGGGTGCGAGGCTCCAAACACAAAGGGATTCCAGAAACATAACAGCAGACACAGTTCAGACAGGGTCAGGTACAGGACAGGCACAGGATCAAGGATTCAGGCCTGGATATACTGCCTCCTGGGCAGGGCCTAGGAACACACAGTTCAGACAGGGTCAGTTACAGGACAGGTACAGGATCAAGGATTCAGGCCTGGATATACCGCCTCCAGGGCAGGGCGCAGGAACACACAGTTCAGACAGGGTCAGGTACAGGACAGGTACAGGATCAAGGATTCAGGCTTGGATATACCGCCTCCAGGGCAGGGCGCAGGAACAGGACAAAGCAGGAATCAAGGCAGGGACTTTGGTACCAAAACATAGACAGGAGAGGTCCAGGAACATAAAACACACATGGCAAGGTTTAGGAGCTTTGTGAGTAGCTCTGGCAATGGCCAGCAGTGAAGGGGAAGTTTATATAGGAGCTGCCCCTCAGCAATTGGCTGGGGACAGCATTTCAAGTACACATACTAACCCTGATAAAAACAGGGGAGGTGTGGCCGTGCACGCCCTAAGAACAGAAACCATTTCAGCACAGTCGGTGCAGGAACTGAGGCTTAGAGCACCTGGCATCATCTACAAGCCTAGACACACGTGGAAAGTCATGCACCAGCTGCAAATGACCTCGCACCCGTGGATAGCTTCCAAAGCAGCAACCAGGGACCGCACATGTGGATGGTCATGCAGCAGAGCAGGGACCTAGCAACACATGCACGGCTGTGCAGCAGAGCAGGAAACTGAGCAGGCTCCATGCAGGTAACAGTCAGCAGTATCCCAGCTCAATTAGGGGGAAAGGAGCAAAGGGTTAAAGCAAAGACATGCATTGTCACGCCGACAAACAAGAACAGACAGAACGGCGTGACACTATCTCTCTGACCGTTCCTTCACTGTATCTTTTGCTGGTTCCTCCTCCTCTCATCTTCCCCTTACTGTTGGGGTTCCTCAAAGATCAGTCCTAGGCCCCCTCCTTTTCTCTTTGTATACTGCCTTTATTGGTCAAACAATCAGTAGATTTGGTTTCCAGTACCATCTCTTTGCTGATGACACCCAATTATACAATTCTTCTCCTGATATCACGCCTGCCTTTTTAGAAAACACCAGGGATTGTCTTACCACTGTCTCTAACATCATGTCCTCCCTCTATCTGAAACTGAACCTGTCAAAAACTGAGCTCCTCGTGGTTCCTCCCTCTACTAACCTACCTTTGCCCAACATTGCCATCTCCGTGTGTGGTTCCACCATTACTCCCCAGCAACATGCCTGCTGTCTTGGGGTAATACTTGATTCCGAGCTTTCATTCACTCCTCCACATCCAATCACTGACTCGCTCTTGTTATCTGCACCTGAAAAACATTTCTAGAATTTGACTTCTTACTTTCGACTCTGCAAAAACTCTTACTGTTTCTCTTATTCATTCTAGTCTGGATTATTGTAACTCCCTAGTAATCAGCCTCCCTCTTATCAAATTCTTCCCTCTCCAATCTGTCTTGAATGCTGCAGCCAGGATCATATTCCTCACCAATCCTTATTCCGATGCCTCTACCTTGTGCTAGACATTACACTGGTTACCCATCCACTCCAAAATCCAGTACATACTTATTACCCTCACCCACAAAGCATTCCATGGCTTAGCACCACCCTACATGTCCTCCCATGTCACAACATACCACCCTACCCGTGCCCTCCGTTCTGCTGATGACCTGAGGTTAACATCCTCAATAATCAGAACCTCCAACTCCCATCTCCAAGACTTTTCATGTGCTGCACCAATTTCTTTAGAATGCACTACCCAAGTTGATACAATTAATCCTCAATCCCCACAGATTTAAGCATGCCCTAAAAGTGCATCTGTTCAGACTGGCCTACCGCCTCAGCGCATTAACCAACTATCCCTGTGTGGCTCATTCAATTTTTTTTTACCATAATCAGGCTTTTCGCATCATGTTCTCACATGCTTTATGCATTTAATAGCCTTCTGTGTCTGTACTGTTACATATTTAGACTGTTAACTGGTTCATGCAGCAACAGGAACAACCGATTCTTACACTGTGGCTGGTCCGAACAATAAAAGCAATTGTTACCATCCACCTTTTGTGTCTCCCCTTTTTCCTCATAGACTGTAAGCTTGCGAGGAGGGCCCTCATTCCTCTTGGTATCTGTGTTTTTTGTTATGCTGTAATGTCTATTGTCTGTACAAGTCCCCTCTATAATGTAAAGTGCTGCGGAATATGTTGGTGCTATAGAAAAAAAATATTATTAAATTATTATTAACTGGCAAAATTTTCCTGATTGTGGGGTCTATTTGTCTCCAAGCAGAGAAATCACATGTTACATCCCACACATAAAACTGTAGAAAAGGCGGCAGGGGGAATTGTGCCAGTAGTGAGGGGAAATAATGGCGGGAATGTCACTGACTGAGGAGAAGTCTCCATGTAGCGTATGCACTCCGGATATCATGTGACCCCTGACTCCTCCCCTCCTGTGACCTCATCACAGGTCCTGTGCGCACACAGCAACCATATATGTGGAGTGGGGCTCTGCGGGTGCAGGTAGGTGCTGGAGATTCCCCATTACTGAGCGTGGGGGACATTAACCCCTTCAGCACTGAGACTCTCTTGGTGTTTTTGCTGCCACTTTATAAGAATCATTGCATTTTGTTCTGTTTCCTGTAATAGATGCATACGACCCAATTATGGGTCACAGGAAAGGAGGAAACGCCTTGTTCTCAAAGTACAGGACCGCTTTCTTGGCCCCACACAGTGTAATGCCCCCATTTTGCCCCTTAGGCCGGTCTCACACTTACATATAATTCCGGTACTGGAAAAAATGGTAGCGGAGCGATCCGTGTGGATACGTGGTACCTCCGTGTTGCACATGTGTGCCACATCAGAACCACATGGACTGCCGCTGGTGAAGAAGCGATACAGTACGCTGTTCCCCTGCTTGTGGTGCTGACCGCGGCTGTCATTCTCTCCTGCTCTGCAGGCAAGAGCGAGCAGGAGAGAAGAATGAAAAAAAAAGATGTGGGGTCCCCATTATATTTGTAATCAACCCGGCGAAACTCACAGCTGGGGGATGCTATATTCAGGCTGATAAGGGGCCATTGATCTTGGCCCCCCACAGCCTAAAAAAGCAGCCCCCAGCTGACCAGAAAAGGCGCATCTATTAGATGTGCCTATTTTGGAGCTTTGTGGGGTTCTTCCCTCTTGCCCTGTAGTGGTGGCAAGTGGGATAATAAGGGATTAATGTCACCTTTCTATTGTAAGATGGCATTAAGCCTGGGTTAGTAATGGAGAGGTGTCAATAAGACACCTATCCATTACTAATCCTATAGTAATTAAAGGGTTAAATAAACACACACAATTAGATCAAAGTATTTTAATGAAATAATACACTACACACATTGTGTGTTTGTGTAGGGTGGTGCTGAGCTCTCCATGGCTCAGCACCACCCTACATCTTCTCCCTTGTTTCAGTATACCACTCTACCCGTGCCCTCCGTTCTAATGATGACCTGAGGTTAGCATCCTCAACAATCAGAACCTCCCACTCCCGTCTCCAAGACTTTACACGTGCTGCACCAATTCTTTGGAATGCACTTCCCAGGTCAATACGATTAGTCCCCAATCCCCACAAGTTTAAGCGTGCCCTGAAAACGCATTTATTCAGAATGGCCTATCACCTCAACACATTAACCTAATCTATCCGTATGTGGCACAAGAGTTTTACCATAACCAAGTTCCCCGCATCATGTTCCCACATGCTTTATGCATCCATTAGCTCTCTGTGTCTGTACTGTTACACGCTTAACATTATGGCTTGTCCAAACAATCAGGGCAAATGTTACCACCCACCTTTCGTGTCTCCCCTTTTTCCTCATAGATTGTAAGCTTGCAAGCAGGGTCCTCATTCCTCTTGGTATTTGTTACAATCTATGTGATTATTGTTATGCTGTAATGTCTATTGTCTGTACAAATCCCCTCTGAAATGTAAAGTGCTGCAGAATATGTCGGCGCTATAGAAATAAAATTTATTATTATTATTATTGTTTAAATCTTTATTAAACGCCTAATTTCCTTTGCGATGCCATCGATCTCCTGTAAAAAAGTTTAAAATAATAAAGCAAAAATATACATTACCTGTCCGGCGATCAGTCACACCCCACAGCATAAATCCATCTCAGGGGTTAATCAGTTTACAGGCGGAGCGCTGCTAACACAGCTGCTCTGACTGTAAATTACTATAGCATGAATGGAAGCAACCGGCGCAGACTCAGTGATGAGCGGTGACGTCACCTTCACCAATGGAGAGCTGGATTTGGAATCACCTACAAAATTAAAGTGGAATGTAATGTCCTTAAAACAAGTCAAAATGAGGGTCAGTAGTGTGTGTAGCCTCCATGTGCCTGTATGACCTCCCTACAATGCCTGGGCATGATCCTGATGAGGTTGCATATGGTCTCCTGAGGGATCTCCTCCCAAACCTGGACTAAAGCATCTGCCAACTCCTGGACAGTCTGTGAGGCAACGTGACGTTGGTGGATGGAGCAAGACATGATGTCCCAGATGTGCTCAATCAGATTCAGGTCTGTGGAATGGCCCAGTCCATAGCTTCAATGCCTTCATCTTGCAGGAACTGCTGAAACACTCCAGCCACATGAGGTCTGGCATTGTCCTGCATTAGAAGGAACCCAGGACCAACCACACCAGCATATGGTCTCACAAGTGGTCTGAGGGTCTCATCTCGGTACCTAATGGCAGTCAGGCTACCTCTGGCAAGCACAAAGAGGGCTGTGCGGCCCTCCAAAGAAATTCCACCCCACATCATTACTAAACCAATGCTAAACCAGTCATGCTGACGGATGTTGCAGGCAGCAGATCGCTCTCCACGGCGTCTCCAGACTCTGTCACGTCTGTCACATGTGCTCAGTGTGAACCTGCTTTCATCTGTGAAAAGCACAGGGCGCCAGTGGCGAATTTGCCAATCCTGTTGTTCTGAGGCAAATGCCAAGCATCCTGCACGGTGTTGGGCTGTGAACACAACCCCCATCTGTGGTTGTCAGGCCCTCATACTGTACCATCCTCATGGAGTCGGTTTCTACTGTAACCGTTTGTGCAAACACACGCACATTTGTGGCCTGCTGGAAGTCATTTTGCAGGGCTCTGGCAGTGCTCCTCCTGTTCCTCCTTGCACAAAGGCTGAGGTAGTGGTTCTGCTGTTGGGTTGTTACCCTCCTACGGCCTCCTCCTGGTGTACTGGCCTGTCTCCTGGTAGCACCTCCAGCCTCTGGACACTACGCTGACAGACACAGCAAACTTTCTTACCATGGCTTGCATTGATGCGCCTTCCTGGATGAGCTGCACTAACTGAGCCATTTGTCTGGGTTGTGCAGTAGAATCTGTCTCATGCTACAGTACCACGAGTGTGAAAGCACAACCTACATTCAAAAGTGATCAAAACATCAGCCAGAAAGCATTGGTACTGAGATGTGGTCTGTGGTCCCCACCTGCAGAACAACTCCTTTATTGCATGTGTCTTGATAATTGCCAATAATTTCCATCTGTGGTCTATTCCATTTGCACAAAAGCATGTGAAATTGATTGTCAATCAGTGTTGCTTCCTTAGTGAACAGTTTGGTTTGATTTCACAGAAGTGTGATTGACTTGGAGTTTTATTGTGTTGATTAAACGGAATCTGTCACCCCTTTTTTTGGCCTTTCAGCTGCTGGCATAGACATCGGGGGCTTATCTACAGCATTCTGTAATGCTGTAGATAAGCCTCCGATGTAACCTAAAAGAGAAGAAAAACACGTTATATTATGCTCACCGAGGTGGGCGGTTCAGTCTGATGGGTGTCGCCGTCCCGTCTGGCGCCTCCCTTCTTCATGCGATGACATCCTCTTCTCCCATCCTGTAATGGCTCCGGTGCAGGCGCATTGCTCTGCCCTGTTGAGGGCAGAGCAGAGTCCTGCACTACACAGGTGTCGGGAGAGGTCTGGCACCTGCGCACTGCAGAATTCTGCTCTGCCCTCAACAGGGCAGAGCAATGCGCCTGTGCCAGAGCCATTTCAGGACGGGAGAAGAGGACGTCATCGCATGAAGAAGGGAGGCGCCGAACCGGACAGCAACACCCATCGGACCGGACCGCCGACCTCGGTGAGTATAATATAATGTGTTTTTCTTCTCTTTCAGGTTACATCAGAGGCTTATCTACAGCATCACAGAATGCTGCAGATTAGCTCCCGATGTCTATGCCGGCAGCTAATAGAGGAAAAAAAGGGTGACAGATTCCCTTTAAGTGTTCCCTTTACTTTTTTGAGCAGTGTACAATATCAGATATATAATGAATTATCCTCCTCACTCTCACTGCAATAGCAGCCTCTAACCTAATGTTACTTTAGTTACTGACAAGGGTGATTTTCCTGACACATATAGTTGACAACACTGTCTCTTCTGCAAACACAGGCCATAGCGAGGTCTCCACCTTTTCCCATTAGACTTTTTTAGGAGGACTTATGGCCTATTAAGGCTCACTGGGCTGCCTTCACTTCAACCAGCTTTCACCTTGTCTGTTGTACTACCCTGGACCAAAACCTGTATTGATATCAGTGCTGGAAGCAATGGCCCAGCTCACTCATGCCTCCTGCTCTTCACTGCAGGCGTATACTACTGAGCGGAATCTACTCACAGATCACTGGCACATCTGTCTCTCGCACCAGAAGTAATAAGAGCTGGGACTCTGCTCTTGCCTGGCGTAGTCAGTACTCTGAGTCTTGACCTGTGCAGGTCAGGTTCTTGGGCCTTGACAGGCATAGTCTGGACTCCGGGTCTTGATTAGTGCAGGTCAGGTTCTCAGGCCTTGGCTGGCATAGTCTGGACTCTAGAACTCATCTGGTGCTGCCTGGATTCTGCCACCACAATCAGCTGCCTCGAGCATGTCACGCTCGTACGTAGGCTGATTGGCGTGAGCCAGCGGGTTGTGGCCTCACTGTGCCACAAACCAGACTACCCTGGAAGGGGCTTGACTACGACAGCTACCTCGGTCTTCACTGGAGCCTCTGATGGTGAGGTCAGGCTTGTGCGGCAGGTAGCTGCCGGGTGCCACTCTAGGGTGGTGTCTGGCTGTGGCTGCTGATCTCACTTGGGAACAGGACACCTGGGCAGGTGTGAGTGAAAAGCAGGCTGAGATGCAGGGCAAGCAGGCACGGCTGAGACACAGGGCAAGCAGGCACAGCTTGAGACACAAGGCAGGTGGGCACGGCTTGAGACACAAGGCCAGTGGCATGGCTTGAGACACAAGGCAGGCAGGCACGGCTTGAGACACAGGGCAGGCAGACATGGCTTGAGACACAGGGCAGGCAGGCACGGCTTTAGACACAGGGCAGGCAGGCATGGCTTGACACACAGGGCAGGCAGGCAGGGCTCGAGACACAGGGCAGGTAGGTGTGGTGTGCGAAGGAACAGGTAGGGTTCTGTTCACACAGAATGAGTGGGTACTGGCTGGAAGGAATGGAATATGGAGGAACAGGTAGGGTCCTGTTCAAATAGGAGGTGTAGGTACGGGTAAGGATAGGAGAGAGAGGAATATGACAAAAGCAGGAGTGCGAAGTAGGTGGAGCCTCAGGAGTGTGGAGTAGGCGGAGCCGCAGGAGTGTGATGTAGGTGGGGCCGCAGGAGTGCAGAGTAGGCGGAGCCGCAGGAGTGCGGAGTAGGCGGAGCTTGCAAGAGTGCAAGGTAGGCAGAGCTTGCAAGAGTGCAAGGTAGGCGGAGCTTGCAAGAGTGCAAGGTAGGCGGACCTTGCAAGAGTGCAAAGTACAGACAGGGAGGACACAGGGAAAGACACAGCAGGGAAAGGAACCACAGACAAGGAAACTGACAGAGGTAAGACAGAGGTCAGACAGGGAAACAGTACAAGACAATGTACAGGGACCGAAGGATACAGGGACCAGGATATTCTGCCTCCTGGAGGGTGAGCAGAGAGGTACCAGGCAAGTACTCAGACAAGGCAAGGACAAGACAGGGACCAGGATATACACCTCCTGGCAGGCACTCAGAATGTACATGAAAAAGCTAGAAGTAAAGCCTCTCAGGGAAGGCAAGACATAGGACAGGGCCTGGCTTCCTCAGTAGCAAGGAGCTAACTGAGTAGAGACATTGCACAGGCCAGGGTTAGTGGGTGTGGCGACCTTATAAAGTAAAGGGCTCCAGGTGATTGGTCGGGGATAGCTTAGACCGGTGCACCCTGACTGCATAAGAAGCAGAGAGTTCAGGCGCCACCCCCTATACACACAGGAAATATGAAGAGAGAAAGCAGGAAAACAAAAGGCATAGCGCATGGAGCTGGCAGCAGACAGAAATCACCACATGACCTGGAGCAGTGAGTAAGTTGGTGTGCGGGGATGGGAGGCCATGCAGTGATGCCAGCAGGGTTGTTACAGTACTCCCCTTTACGGCCCCTCTTCTGCAAGCCTGCCAGAATGACTTGCAGAAGAAGGAGTACGGGACCGCACACAGTCCAGGCCGACAGGGCATCCTTCTGGTGAGGTGAAGTAGGCGTGCCATCCGGAATTACGGAGTACCAAGTTTCTTGGTGCCCGACAGAGACAGCTTCTAGCACAGATTGTACAAGGACTTCTTCCTCCTGTTTGGCAGAAAGCAGGGACCTGGAAGCTTCAGACTTTGCCAATACATCAGCCAGCCAGCTAGAAACTGGAGACACCTTCACAGAGTCCATCTTTAGCCCGTTATCCAAAGAAAATTTGACCACCTCCTCCAGGTGGGTGAGAAACAGAGATACATAGGCAACTGTTTTCACTTCTACATCCACCTGCCACATAGAGGCTGGAGGCATACATACAGGGAGCCATTTCAGCCTGTTACCCTGAAAAAACTGGACCACCTCCTCCTGGTTAGAGGTTGAGTGAAGCTTTGTCTTCGGACCTTCACCCATAGGCCACAGGGGAGCTGAAGACATGCACTCCAGATCCATCCTCAGCCCTTTATCCTGGGGAAGACCATCAAGAGGCAGGGATGCTCCAGGGGGCAGATCACCAGGATAGTCTCTGGGGATGTGTGAGGAAACTGCGACCGCCTCTCCCTCTTCAGAGGCGTATTCACACCTTGACTCGGCGTTTAGCAGACTGGATAAAGAAGACGACTTTGCTGACTGAATCTGACGCAAGGGAGCCAGACACCTCTTGTCACTTGGTTGTCTCAGGTGCGGTACCTTGCTGGGTCTCCAAACATAAATGGGCACAAGGATCTCTGGTTCAGAATGACCCATGGGCATACCAGATAGCAAGTGGAAGACAAACTTCTTCGCATACAAAGCTCCGACCTGGAGCTGTAGTTGTCCTTGCAGGACTAGACTGTTCTCAAAGAGGGCTCGGCCACCTTTAGACGATGCCCACACCGGGTTCTGGAGCTGAAGAATGGAGATCACACACTGACTCTGTATGGCTGGTGGCTCGAACACCTCAAAGCTCCCAGAAGGCAACGAAACAGTCACAGGCTTTAATGGAGAGGGAGTTCTCTCGCCAGGGGAAGCCTCTCCTACTGGCCCAGGGCTCTGGAGTACAGACTTCATAGGGCAGAGACTGCCAGGATGTTTTTTCTCCAGACCAGATTCCGGCTGCAACTTTGCCCGCCTCTTCTTTTTAGACCTCTTGGATCTTGCACGGGAGGCCGCATCGGCAGACTGTGGAACAGGTGATGGCTGGATGGTCATAGGCGGTTGAGACGATTCACCCACAGGTTCCTCTTGTCTGGTCTGTCTCTGGAAGCTTGGAGGGGAAGACTTTTCAGGAGCAGCTGGATGAGGCATGTCGAACACTTTACGGAAGGCCACCAGGAAGGCCACCAAGAAGGCCCCCAGGCTCATGACGACAGGGTCCCTTGCTTTCCAAAGGGGACAGATCTATGTTGTGAGTTCATTTTCCCCTTCGTCACTGAGGTCTGGTGAACTCCCTATTCTGGTAAAGGAAGGTAATGAGCCTGATTATCAGGCACCTGAGTCTAATGAGGATGACTGGCTGAGTGGAGTCAAGGACTGGATATAAGGCTGCCGACGCCCTTTTGCCCTGCGGGTGATTTCTCTGTGGACTTCTAGGACACCAGTCTGATTCCTGCTCCTCTAAAGCTAAGTTTTCTGTTTTGCCTGTTAGCTTTTTTGTTTTGTTTTTTGTTTTCCTTGCTTTTCTGTATTCTGCCATTCCCTTCTGGGGTGAGCTGAATCTCCTTTTGCCTGTAGCTCTGTCTTCAGAATATTCCTGAGTACTGACATAGCTTTTTTGAAGCCTAGCATCTTCAGGTCCTTTTTCACTGTCAGTCTGTTGGCTCTTATTTTCATAGGGTTTTTCACGGATTGCAGACAGCAGCCTTCCTGTCCTTTTCTATCTAAGTTAGCTTGGGCCCCGTCTTTGCTCAGTCTATCTTTCTGTCTGTGTTAGTATTTTCATCTTGCTTCACCGTCATTATATGTTGGGGGCTGCCTATTGCTTTGGGGTCTGCTCTGGGGCAGTTTAGATTTCCCCTTTCTTTCTTTAGGCCTATTAAATTCTCCGGCTGTGATCGAGGGGTCTAGGGCATCGTAGGAACCCCCCACGGCTACTGCTAGTTGTGTTGATAGGTTCAGGGGTCTGCAATCCGATAGCTGCCAACTTCTCTGGTTTTCTGGACTTAGCTAGCATTTCTGTTTTTGCCTCCTACGGTGACTCATTCATAACAGAATCACCCGCCATACCGCAGATCCTAGGGTACTCAATAGCAGGAAAGAATTGTGTTTAAAAAAAAAAAAAAAAAGGTGTGTGTATATTCTTTCCTCTATATCTCTGAGGCCGTAGGGGGAATTTTTTTTTCTCTCTCAATGGAGATAAAGAAATTGTTTGATCGTGTGGAGCATCTCGCTGCAGAAGTGCGGGGAATTTCTGCCTACCTTGCTCATTCGCATGCTGTTGAACCAAAGATCCCTACACCTGATGTATTTTTTGGGGATCGATCTAAATTTTTGAGTTTCAAAAATAATTGTAAATTATTTTTTGCCTTGAAGCCTAACTAGTCAGGGAGCTCCGCGCAGCAGGTTAAAATTGTCATCTCTTTGCTGCGTGGCGATCCCCAGGATTGGGCGTTTTCTTTGAAACCAGATGATCCTATTCTGACTAATGTGAACGCATTCTTTTAAGCTTTGGGGTTGTTGTATGACGAACCTAATGCTATTGATCAGGCTGAAAAGACCCTGTTGGCATTGAACCAGGGTCGAGATTCTGCAGAGTTGTACTGTCAAAAGTTCTGAAAGTGGGCGGTCCTTACTACCTGGAATGATAATGCCTTGGCTGCTCTCTTTCGGAAGGGTTTGTCAGAAGCCGTAAAAGATACTATGGTGGGATTTCCTGTTCCCTCTGGTCTGGACGATTCTATGTCATTAGCCATTCAGGTTGATCGGCGTTTACGTGAACGCAGGATTGCACGAGAGGTGTTGCCACCGGTAGAACAGACGTCTGAGCCTATGCAATGTGATAGAGTTTTGCCTAAGGTGCAACGTCAGGAGTTCAGAAGGCGTAATAAGCTGTGTTTTTCTGTGGAGATGCCTCGCATATTATTTCTGTTTGTCCTAAACGAGAGAAACGCTTTGCACACACGTTTTCTGTTGGTGGAGTTCAACCTAAGTTTCTTCTGGCAATTACTCTGATCTGCTCCCTGTCCACATTTTCCGCCAAGGCTTTTGTGGATTCGGGAGCAGCGCTAAACCTAATGGACTTGGATTTTGCTAAACGTTGTGGATTTCCGATGACACCTCTGCAGACGCCTATCCCTTTGAGGGGGATTGATGCTACTCCTTTGGCTAAAAATAAACCTCAGTTTTGGACCCAGGTGGTCATGCGGGTCGCCCCAGACCATCAAGAAAATTGCAGATTTTTGGTATTGCATGGTCTGCATGATGCCGTTGTTCTGGGGTTTCCCTGGTTGCAAATTCATAATCCAGTTTTGGATTGGAAATCTGTGTCTGTGGTGAGTTGGGGTTGTCGGTGTGCCTTTAGTGAGGCTCCGTTTTTTTCCACCTCTCCTCAGTCGCATGATGTTCCTGACTATTTGGCGGACTTTTATGATGTATTTAGTGAGAATGAGTCTGCGTCCTTGCCTCCTCATAGGAGTTATGACTGTGCAATTGAACTAAGCCCGGGGTGTAAATTTCCCAAGGGTCGGCTCTTCAATTTATCTGTACCCGAGCACGAGGCTATGTGGTCCTATATTAAGGAGGCGTTGGAGAAGGGTCATATTAGACCATCCTCGTCACCCTTAGGTGCCGTTTTTTTTTGTGGCCAAAAAGGATGGTTCTTTAAGGCCTTGTATTGATTATCGTGCCCTCAATAAAATTACTATTAAATATCAGTATCCGTTACCCCTGATTTCGGATCTATTCTCTAGAGTTAGAGGTGCTTGCTGGTTTACCAAGCTTGACCTCAGGGGGGCGTATAATCTTATGCGCATTAAGCAGGGGGATGAATGGAAGATGGCGTTTAATACTCCGGAGGGACATTTTGAGTACCTGGTGATGCCTTTTGGGCTCACTAATGCCCCTTCTGTCTTCCAGTGCTTCATGAACGATATTTTCCGAGACTTTGTCGATACATTTTTGATTATCTATCTGGATGATATTTTGATCTTCTCCAAGGATTGGGATTCTCATGTGGAACATATTCGGACTGTGTTCCGGATCTTGAGGGAGAATTCCCTGTATGTCAAAGGATCGAAATGCCTTTTTGGAGTACAGAGGATTTCATTTTTGGGATTTATTTTGTCTCCGTCAACTATTGAAATGGACCCGGCCAAGGTACAGGCCATTTATGATTGGGTTCAGCCCACTTCTTTGAAGGCCCTCCAGAAGTTTTTGGGTTTTGCTAATTTTTATCGGAAATTTATAGCAAAATTTTCTAGTATTGCCAAGTCATTGACTGATCTGACTAAGAAGGGTGCTGATGTGTTGAATTGGTCTCCTGAGGCTGTTGCTTCCTTTCGGGAGCTGAAGCGAAGATTTACCTCCGCCCCGGTTTTGCGGCAACCTGATGTCTCACTCCCGTTCCAGGTAGAGGTGGATGCTTCTGAGATTGGTGCAGGAGCTGTTTTGTCCTAAAAGGATCCTGTAACATCTAAAATGAATCCCTGTGCTTTCTTTTCCCGAAAGTTCTCTCCATCTGAACGTAACTATGATGTGGGGAATCGGGAACTGTTGGCCATGAAATGGGCATTTGAGGAGTGGAGACATTGGTTGGAGGGAGCTAAACATCAAGTTGTGGTCCTCACTGACCACAAGAATTTGATTTACCTAGAGTCGGCTAAACGCTTGAACCCTAGACAGGCTAGGTGGGCCTTGTTTTTTACACGTTTTGATTTTGTGGTCTCTTTTCTTCCTGGAACTAAGAATGTCAAGGCAGACGCCCTCTCTAGGAGTTTCTTTGCTGATTCTCCTGTGGTGACCAAGCCTGCTACCATCTTAGGCGAAGGGGTAGTTCTTTCTGCCATCTCGCCCGATTTGAGACTTGCTCTGCAAGAGTTCCAGGAGGACAAACCTGAGCATTGTCCCAGTGGAAAGTTGTATGTTCCTGACCAGTGGAAGAAGAGAGTGATGTCTGAAGTTCATTACTCTGCATTGGCTGGTCATCCAGGTATTGTTGGTACTAGAGATCTGGTGAGTCGCTCTTTTTGGTGGCCCACCTTGTCTCATGATGTCAGGAATTTTGTGCAGTCCTGTGGGACTTGCTCCCGGTCTAAATCTTGTTCTCGCTCTAGTGGGTTGTTGATGCCTTTGCCGGTCCCCAGGAGGCCATGGACCCATATTTCAATGGATTTCATCTCTGATATGCCGGTCTCTCAAAGAATGACTGTTATTTGGGTGATTTGTGATAGGTTCTCTAAGATGGTTCATCTTGTACCACTCCCTAAGTTGCCATCTTCCTCTGAGTTGGTGCCCCTGTTTTTGCAAAAGGTGGTTCGCTTACACGGGATTCCTGAGAACATTGTATCTGACAGAGGAGTTCAGTTTGTGTCTAGATTTTGGAGGACCTTCTGTTCCAAGCTGGGAATTCAGTTGTCCTTCTCCTCTGCTTTTCACCCTCAGACCAATGGGCAGACAGAGAGAACAAACCAGACCTTGGAGTCGAATTTGAGATGTTTTATTTCCGCTGATCAGGATGATTGGGTTTCATTTTTGCCCTTGGCCGAATTTACTTTAAATAATAGAGCTAGTTCTGCCACTTTGATGTCACCTTTTTTTTGTAACTTTGGGTTTCATCCTCGATTTTCTTCAGGGCAGGTGGAGCCTTCTGCCTGCCCAGGTGTTGACACTGTGGTGGAGAGAATGCACCAGATCTGGGACCAAGTGGTGGATAAGTTATCTCTCTCCCAGGAAAAGGCCCAGCGTTTTTCCAATCGACATAGGACCATTGGTCCCCAGTTTAAGATTGGTGATATGGTGTGGTTATCATCAAAAAATATTGCTATGAAGGTGGCTTCTCCTAAGTTTAAGCCTAGATTTATTGGACCTTACAAGATTTTGGAGATTATTAATCCGGTCTCTTTTCGTTTGGCTCTTCCTGTCACATTTAAAATCCATAATGTGTTCCATAAGTCCTTGTTGAAGAGGTTTGTTGAACCAGTTGTTCCTGGGGTGGCACCTCCTGACCCTGTATTGGTTGAAGGTAACATGGAATATGAGGTAGAGAAAATACTTGATTCCCATCTGGCTAGACAGAGACTCCAGTATTTGGTTAAGTGGAAGGGTTATGGTCAGGAGGATAATTCCTGGGTCTCTGCCTCTGATATTCATGCCAAAAGATTGGTGCGTGCATTTCATCGGGCTCACCCTGATCGCCCTGGTGGCGTGGTTGAGGGTTCGGTGACCCCTCCTCAAGGGGGAGGTACTGTTGTGAATTCATTTTCCCCTTCGTCACTGAGGTCTGGTGAACTCCCTATTCTGGTAAAGGAAGGTAATGAGCCTGATTATCAGGCACCTGAGTCTAATGAGGATGACTGGCTGAGTGGAGTCACGGACTGGATATAAGGCTGCCGACGCCCTTCTGCCCTGCGGGTGATTTCTCTGTGGACTTCTAGGACACCAGTCTGATTCCTGCTCCTTTAAAGCTAAGTTTTCTGTTTTGCCTGTTAGCTTTTTTGTTTTGTATTTTGTTTTCCTTGCTTTTCTGTATTCTGCCATTCCCTTCTGGGGTGAGCTGAATCTCCTTTTGCCTGTAGCTCTGTCTTCAGAATATTCCTGAGTACTGACATAGCGTTTTTGAAGCCTAGCGTCTTCAGGGCCTTTTTCACTGTCAGTCTGTTGGCTCTTATTTTCATAGGGTTTTTCACGGATTGCAGACAGCAGCCTTCCTGTCCTTTTCTATCTAAGTTAGCTTGGGCCCCGTCTTTGCTCAGTCTATCTTTCTGTCTGTGTTAGTATTTTCATCTTGCTTCACCGTCATTATATGTTGGGGGCTGCCTATTGCTTTGGGGTCTGCTCTGGGGCAATTTATATTTCCCCTTTCTTTCTTTAGGCCTATTTAACTCTCCGGCTGTGATCGAGGGGTCTAGGGCATCGTAGGAACCCCCCACGGCTACTGCTAGTTGTGTTGATAGTTTCAGGGGTCTGCAATCCGATAGCTGCCAACTTCTCTGGTTTTCTGGACTTAGCTAGCATTTCTGTTTTTGCCTCCTACGGTGACTCATTCATAACAGATCTACATCAAGGCATCACCAGCTAGGTAGGACATGATGTATCCCACCTTGGCCCAGTCAAAAGGGAAAGAAGCTGCATTCTGCAGGATGTAGCACAGGCACTTTTTCAGGAACCCTTGGCACTCTTTAGGGTCCCCATAGAACCTAGGTGGGTCTGCTGGGTCATGCTCTTCATAGGCCAGGAGCTGACTGTAGATGGCTTTGGAGACTATGATTGGTTCTGAAGTCTCAACAATCGGAACCACGCAGGGCGGAACAAATTCTTCTGGTTGCTCATGCTGGCAGGCTAAAAGTTCATGATGCTCTGCGAGCGGAATGACATGGGACTCAGCGGGGACCATGGTCTGTGCAAACTGTCACGCTTGCACCTAGGCTGATTGGCGCAAGCCGGGAGGTTGTGGCCCCACTGTGCCACAAACCAGACTACCCTGGAAATGGCGTGACTATGACAGCTACCTCGGTCTTCACTGGAGCCTCTGATGGTGAGGTCAGGCTTGTGCGGCAGGTAGCTGTCGGGTGCCACTCCAGAGTGGTGTCTGACTGTGGCTGCTGATCCCACTCGGGAACAGGACACCTGGGCAGGTGCGAGTGACAAGCAGGCTGAGACGCAGGGCAAGCAGACATGGCTGAGACACAGGGCAAGCGGGCACAGCTTGAGACACAAGGCAGGCGGGCACGGCTTGCGACACAAGGCCGGCGGGCACGGCATGAGACAAAAGGCAGGCACGGCTTGAGACACAGGGCAGGCAGACATGGCTTGAGACACAGGGCAGGCAGGCATGGCTGGAGACAGAGGGTAGGCAGGCATGGCTGGAGACACAGGGCAGGCAGGCACGGCTCGATACACAGGGCAGGTAGGTGTGGTGTGCAAAGGAACAGGTAGGGTCCTGTTCACACAGCAGGAGCGGGTACTGGCTGGAAGGAATGGAATATGGAGGAACAGGTAGGGTCCTGTTCAAATAGGAGGTGCAGATACGGGTACGGATAGGAGAGAGTGTAATATGACAAAAGCAGGAGTGCGAAGTAGGCGGAGCCGCAGGAGTGTGGAGTAGGCGGAGCCGCAGGAGTGCGGAGTAGGCGGAGCCTGCAAGAGTGCAAGGAAGGCGGAGCTTGCAAGAGTGCAAGGTAGGTGGAGCTTGCAAGAGTGCAAAGTAGGCGGAGCTTGCAAGAGTGCAAAGTACAGAAAGGGAGGACACAGGGAAAGACACAGCAGGGAAAGGAACCACAGACAAGGAGACTGACAGACAGAGGTAAGGCAGAGGTCAGACAGGGAAACAGTACGAGATAATGTACAGGGACCGAAGGATACAGGGACCAGGATATTCTGCCTTCTGGAGGGCGAGCAGAGAAGTACCAGGCAAGTACTCAGACAAGGCAAGGACAAGACAGGGACCAGGAAATACGCCTCCTGGTGGGCACTCAGAATGTACAAGAAAAAGCTAGAAGTAAAGCCTTTCAGGGAAGGCAAGACATAGGAAAGGGCCTGGCTTCCTCAGTAGCAAGGAGCTGAGTAGAGACATTGCACAGACCAGGGTTAGTGGGTGTGGCGACCTTATATAGTAAAGGGCTCCAGGTGATTGGTTGGGGATAGCTTAGACCGGTGCACCCAGACTGCATAAGAAGCAGAGAATTCAGGCGCCACTCCCTTATACACACAGTCAAGAAACATGAAGAGAGAAAGCAGGAAAACAAGAGGCATAGCGCATGAAGCTGGCAGCAGACAGAAATCACCGCATGACCTGGAGCAGTGAGTAAGTTGGTGTGCGGGGATGGGAGGCCATGCAGTGATGCCAGCAGGGTTGTTACAGGGCACTTTCACATGGCCTGGTACCTCAGATTCTTCACTGGCACCCCTTTTTTTTACTTGGCACCAGAACTGTTCTGGCTTTGGGGCTATTACCTTTATAATAATGATATATTAACACAGTCTTATAGCAAGTAATCTAGCAAAAAGACATCCGAACTACAGCATCTATATACACAACCTCCGATGGATAACTGGAGGAAAGACAATGAATGCAAAATGAGTATGATTAAAAGATAAATCTTTATTAGTTACATGGCATGGCTAAGGGTTGTATAGTTGATGGGAGGTATGCGTCTCAGGCATGACTTGTCTCTGTAATGTAAGCCCTAAGTAATATTACTATATTGCTAATGTATTGCAAGGACCTTTGGTGAGGTCACAGTCACGTGACCAGTCAGCTGCTGGGTTCATGGGTGTGGCTATACCCTTATAACGTAGTCTGCTCCTGAATCACAGGGTTGTATGTGAGGAGCGGAGTGATCCGTTCCAGGACTGAGCCTAAAGGACTGGACATTTGTTATGCATTTTGCCTGAGCTAAAGGCTATTTCTTTTGTGCTCTTTTGTTTTATGGGTTTATGATGCAATAAACCCCATGAATTTTAAAGGAACCTGCCTCCTGATTGTCTCCCACTGCACCTGAGCGAGTGGAATCCCTACAATTGGTGGAGAATGCGGGCAGCGTTCCCAGCAGAGACTTGAGACAGTTGCTGCATGTCCTGGGTCAAGTTTTCAGCAAGGCAGCAAGTGGGTCGCCCTCCCAGGGCTGTGGGGTACTCGGTCCCGGGCCGGTGTCAGCGGGATGTGTCACAGCAGCGGTGACCCGGTCCGTGGCCCTGGGCGCACAAATCAATGGGGGAATGTAAATGGTGGAATGTAGTTAATGGAATAGTTTGTGACGCCACCTGTGGTGTTCGGCAAGGGAGGTGTTAAGCCGATGCTGCATGCAGATCCTCCGAAACAGCTGGTGTGGTGCAGCAATGGTGGTATAGCCCTCCACAGGCAGGGCTGTTGTCCCAGGGCAGTGTAGATGGGGAGACACTTAGGTGATATAGTGTCAGGCGCAGGGGATGTAGCAGTGCTAGGCAGACGGATGCAGGAAGGAATGGAGGACACCAGGGCATGTAGTTCCAAAGCTTTACTCACAGTCTGTAGTGCCCGCTTCTGTGCTGTGTCCTCCGGGTCAGAGACTCAATCAACCTCCGGGCAAGTTAGGATTCTCCCCTCCAACACTCCGCCAACATGTACCTTTCTGAACGACTCCGCTATAGCGCCTTGAAGTGTGAAGATCTCCTAGTACTGAGTTATACTGGAGTTCCTCCTGTCAGATGTTCCCAAGAACTCTACTTGTATAGCAGACAGCTGTAGCCTGCTTCGGGGACTCCCTTCTCCTGATTCCCGGCTCTCTATCCAATTGCTGTTGTGCCCCAAGTCTTAGATGGGAGTAGTGCATTTACAGCCAACTACTCCACCGGTGTCTGCTGCAGAACCATAAGTGTCCATACAACCTCGGGGACTGGGCCCCGGCCTTGCTCTGAGAACCTATAGGCAGGGTTTCTCCTCTACCCACGTCCTCTCTGTTCTCTCTACGCCTTTGCTCGGTACTTGTCTTTCTTTCTTATGGAAGCTTAGATTTCAGTTCTACGTCTTTCTCCTTCTTTTCCTTTCCCGTGCCAGCTGGCTCAGATCACTGAGGCAGCTGCAGCACTCCTTCCTCCATCCCTTCTTCCAGGGATCCTCACTCCTGTCTGAGTGACTTCCTACCCGACTAACCTTCTGTCAGACTGATCTGTCCTGCTACACTTTCCCACTCTTTTATGTATCTTAACTCCACCCACCTCCCAGCACGTCCAGTGTTCCAAGCAGGGAACTACCAAAGGTGCTCTGCTACCCTCTGTGCAAGGAGCCGCAATGTGGTTATGCAGAACTACCCTGTTGTGTGGGGTGGGAGCGTTGGAGTGTGGAAAGGAGTTTCCACCTTACCCAGATGGTGGGGCACTACACCTTAGGAGAAGGTGCAGTACCTCTGTGGCGACTGAACCTCAGGGGCGCCACACAAGCACTACCTGGAATAATGGAGGACCTGCTGAAACACCTGTTCCAGTCCAAGTCACAGCAACAGGAGACCAACAGGCTGTTGTTACAGCAGATCCAGCAGAGACAACAAGAGCAACAGCAGCAGTTCCAGCAGAGCCAGCAGGAGCAATGACAGCAGATGCAGCTTCTGGCAACCGCCATCCAGGAGGGCAGGACGAGCGACCCAACCACAGGTCTGGCTGATGCCACCCATGTCGGGAAGGTGGTAAGATGCGCATTACAGAAAATGACCCTTGAGGATGATGTTGAGGCCATCCTCATGATATTTGAGAGGGTGGCTGAGAGAGAAAAACTTCAGCCAGAGCAGTGGGCAGAGGTACTGGCCCCATACCTGA
Organism: Dendrobates tinctorius; assembly: GCF_039654945.1. NCBI lineage: Eukaryota > Metazoa > Chordata > Amphibia > Anura > Dendrobatidae > Dendrobates > Dendrobates tinctorius. Next base: position 14,888,667 of record NW_027361794.1, read on the forward strand.
CGGGGGGGCCCCAGAAGGCGTACTATGACTTGACTGTACAAGATTCCAAGGAGTATCCCAAACTAAAAGCAGAGATTCTCGCATGTTTGGGGGTGACAATGACTATCAGGGCACAGCGAGTTCACCACTGGGCCTACCACCTGGACAAACCGCCGCGCTCCCAAATGTTCGACCTGTTGCACCTGGTCCAGAAATGGCTGCAGCCAGAGTTGTCTTCCCCTGCACAGTTGGTAGAGCGAGTGGTGATGGATCAGTTTGTGCATTCCCTGCTGAGACCCCTACAGACTTGGGTTGCCCAGGGAGATCCCCAGAATGCCGATGAACTGGCCGGACTGGTCGAGAGATACCAGGGGATGGAAGGCTCCTTGGGGAAGCAGCCCATTCCATATTGGGGGTTCCAGCAGGGGGCGGAGTCCAAAAAGGGGTGGCGAGTCCAAGGCCAAAAGGGGCGGGGGAGGCGGTGCCCAAGGTCACCACGGGTGATATTATTTGCTGGAAGTGCCACGGGCCAGAACATATAGCTGCCCATTGTCCCCAGACCACTGAGCAGATGGACTGCAGCATGGGACACCGTAGTTCATACTATGCATATCCACCTTTCAGTGTGAACTCGCCACCTAACAAGGGGCCACAAACGTGTCCCGTGAAGGTGAACGGTTGAGCAGTAATGGTGCTGCTAGACTCCGGGAGCTTGGTGACCCTTGTATGGGCCAGTTTTACTCTCAACCTGCTCCCAGGTAAAAAGATTGGCGTTCGGTGCATACATGGCGATGCAAAAGACTACCCTAAGGCCAGGGTGATCATTCAAACGGCGCATGGCACCGAGTTCCATGAAGTTGGCATCATTCGGGACTTGTTGCATCCTATAATTATAGGCCAGGATTTCTGTCTGTTTTGGGATCTGTGGGGTAAGGGTTCTGAGATTGCTAGCAAGATCAGGGAACCAATGAACCCTAATAAGGTATCGCCACCACCAGAGGTAGATGGGTTTCCTTTATGTGTCCTTGTGGGGGATGAGGAGGAAGGGTCCCCTGTATCTAACATTCCGGAGTTAGGGGTGGCCGGTGAGAATTTTGGGACTGCCCAACGTAGGGACCCAACACTGAGAGAAGCCTTCAACAATGTCACCATCATAATGGGGTTGCACAAGAGCTGGGAGCAGACACAAGGTTTCCCTATTTTATGATGAGGGGGGAGTTGCTATATCGGGTCACGAAAATTAGGGAGGAGTTGGTAGAACAGTTAATAGTACCAGGCCCCTATAGACGGAAAGTGTTGGACATGGCCCATTCACACATCTTGGGGGGACACCAGGGGGTGGAAAAAACACAGGAGTGGGTTGTGCAGAGGTTCTATTGGCCTGGATGTCAACAGGAGATAGGAAACTATTGCAGGTCCTGCCCGGCATGTCAGTTAACTGCCCCCACATCTCACTTCCGGAACCCCCTTGTGCCATTGCCTATTATTGAGGTACCATTTGAGAGAATTGCCATGGACTTGGTCAGTCTCTTAGTTAAATCAACCCGGGGTCATCAGTACATATTAGTCATCCTGGACTATGCCACACGCTATCCTGAGGCAATTCCCCTGAGAAACTCCTCCACGAAGAGTATAGCCCGCGAGCTCGTCCATTTGTTTTCCTGGACGGGTTTCCAGGCGATCCTGACCGACCAGGGGACACCTTTCATGAGCAAGGCGATGAGGGAGTTGTGCAAGGTTCTGCAGATCTCTGTTGTGAGTTCATTTTCCCCTTCACCATTGAGGTCTGATGAACTCCCTCTTCTGGTGAAGGAAGGTAGTGAGGCTGATTACCAAGCACCTGAGCAGGATGATGATGACTGGGTGACTGGAATTGCTGACTGGATATAAGGCAGCCGACGCCCTTCTACCTTGCTGGTGATCTCTCTGAGGGATTCTAGGAGACCAGTCTGATTCCTGCTCCTCAAGAGCTAAGTTTTCTGCTCTGTTTTTTGCATTTGTCTTTTGGTTTTGTTTTGCCTTGTTTTTCTGGATTTCTGCCATTCCCTGCTGGGGTGAGCTGAATTCCTTTTTGCTCTGTCTTCAGAAAATACCTGAGTCCTGATATAGTCTTTTTGAAGCCTAGCGTCTTCAGGGCTTTTCTCCCTATCAGTCTGTTGGCTCTTGTTTTGATAGGGTTTTGGCGGATTGCAGACAGCAGCTTTTCTATCCTTTCCTATTTAGTTAGCTTGGGCCCCATCATTTGCTCAGCCTATCTTTCTATCTGTGTGAGTGTTTTTTCATCTTGCTTCACCGTCATTATATGTTGGGGGCTGCCTATTGCTTTGGGGTCTGCTCTGGGGCAGTTTAGGTTTCCCTTTCTGTCTTTAGGCTATTTAGTTCTCCGGCTGTGATCGAGGGGTCTAGGGCACTGTAGGAACCCCCCATGGCTACTGCTAGTTGTTGTTGATAGGTTCAGGGGTCTGCAATCCGATAGCTGCCAACTTCTCTGGTTTTCTGGACTTAGCTATTATTTCTGTTTTTGCCTCCTACGGTGACTCATTCATAACAGATCTCCCAGTTGAGGACTTCAGTGTACCATCCGCAGTCAGATGGCCTTGTTGAGAGATTTAACAAAACACTGAAGAGCATGCTAAGAAAAGCCATAGAGAAAGATGGTAGAGACTGGGATTGTCTCTTACCATATATGCTGTTTTCTATCTGTGAAGTTCCCCAGGTTTCCACGGGGATCTCACCCTTCGAGCTTCTGTATGGCTGACATTCGCGAGGTCTCCTAGATATGGCCAAGGAAACCTGGGAAGCCGAAGTCACACCCCACAGAAGCATCACTGAGCATGTGGCACTGATGCAGCAGAGTATTGCGAAGGTGATGCCCATTGTTAAAGAACATCTCCGCCAGGCACAAGAGGCTCAGGCCAGGGTCTACAAACGGTCAGCAAGAGTGAGGCAGTTCAGTCCGGGAGACCAAGTTCTCGTGCTAATTCCGACTGTGGAGAGTAAGTTCTTGGCCAAGTGGCAAGGGCCGTATGAGGTGAAGCTTGGGGAGGTAAATTATAAAATTCACCAACCAGGAAGACGGAAACCATACCAGGTTTACCATGTCAACCTCATCAAGCCATGGCAAGATAGAGAGCCTGCGGTAACGCCGTGTTAACTGGGCAACCTAGAGGGCCCATAAACAGCACTGCCGGAAGTTACTCCAGAGAAACAGGGACCTGTTTTCAGAATTGCCAGGATGCACGAAGGTCGTCGAGCACGAAGTTCTGACCTAGCCACACGTGCGGGTGAACGTGAAGCCTTATCGAATTCCTGAGGCCCGTCGAGAAGTAATCTCCAAGGAGGTACAGCGTATGTTGAAGCTCGGGTCATTGAGGAATCCAAGAGCGGCTGGTCGAGCCCGATTGTCCTGGTCCCAAAATCTGATGGTGAATGAAGGTTCTGCATTGATTACCGGAAGCTGAATGAAGTCTCCAAGTTCAATGCATATCCGATGCCACGCGTTGATGAGCTCATCGAGAGACTTGGACCTGCCAGGTACATAACCACCTTGGATTTGACAAAGGGATATTGGCAGATCCCTATGGCGCAGGAAGCCAAGGAGAAGACTGCATTTTGTACACCAGGCGAGTGCTTCCAGTAAGTCCGGATGCTATTTGGCCTGCAGGGTGCTCCAGAGACCTTCCAGAGGACTATGGATAGAATCCTTGTGCCTCATAAGCTATACGCTGCCACGTACCTGGATGATATTGTCATCTTTACCCCGGACTGGGAGACACACCTGGAAAAGGTCCAAGCAGTGTTTGATGCTCTAAGGGAGGCGGGGTTTACGATAAACCCAAAGAAGTGTGCCTTGGGCAAAGAGGAAGCCAAGTACCTGGGATATGTAGTGGGGCGTGGTGAGATCAAGCCCCAAATCAATAAAGTGGAGGCAATTCAAACATGGCCGAGACCACTGTCCAAAAAGCTAGTTAAATCCTTCCTGGGGATCGTGGGATATTACAGAAGGTTCATCCCAAACTTCACCATGATGGCAGCACCTCTAACTGATCTTCTAAAGGGAACAAAGTCAGTAATGGTCAGATGGTCCAAAGAGGCAGAGTCAGCCTTCCAAGAAATGAAAGGGGCTCTGTATAAGCAACCCGTTCTGGTGGCCCCGGACTTTAAATATGAATTTATCCTTCAGACAGATGCCTCAGATTTCAGGGTAGGTGCAGTCCTTTCCCAGGAGATATGTGGGGAGGAGTATCCTTTCCTTTACCTGAGTAGGAAGTTGTCTGCTTGTGAAAGAAATTACTCAGTTGTAGAGAAGGAGTGTTTGGCCATAAAAAGGGCAGTGGATACCTTACGCTACTAACTGGTGGGACAGAAGTTTAAGTTAATATCCAACCATGCCCCACTCAGATGGATAAGGGAAGCAAAGGATAAGAATGCTAGGGTCACCCGCTGGTTCTTAGCCCTACAAGACTTCAACTTCCATGTAGAGCATAGGGCTGGGAAGCTACATGGTAATGCCGATGCCCTCTCAAGAATCCCTCGTCTAGTAGGTGAAAGTGCCAAGCCCCACGGCTTTAGACAGAGGGGGGAGGTATGTGGAATGGCTAAGGGTTGTATAGTTTATGGGAGGTATGTGTCTCAGAGACGACTTGTCTCTGTAATGTAAGCCCTAAGTAATATTACTATATTGCTAATGTATTGCAAGGACCTGTGGTGAGGTCACAGTCACGTGACCAGTCAGCTGCTGGATTCGTGGGTGTGGCTATACCTTTATAATGTAGTCTGCTCCTGAATCACAGGGTTGTATGTGGGGAGGGGAAGTCTCCCGTGTGTGTTCTAGCTTCAGGACTGAGCCTAAAGGACTGGACATTTGTTATGCATTTTGCCTGAGCTAAAGGTTATTTCTTTTGGCTCTTTTGTTTTATGGGTTTATGATGCAATAAACCCCATGAACTTTAAAGGAACCTCCCGCTGCACCTGAGCGAGTAGAATCCCTACAGTATTTATAAAAATGAATAAAAGAGTGTAGAATCAAGCTTCTGGAATCACAAAAAGAAGAACACAGAGGCAAGGGGACAAGATGTAAGTGCCCATAAAATATTGCACTAAAGGTATTACATCAATGATGAAAAAACTTTTCAATCACAAACTGGAGCTACTGAAAAAGATGACTATCAATTGATGTACGAAAAATTAAGTGCAAAGTACATATTGTAAACATCATGAGGTAAATCAATCTGACTGAAAAACCAGTATATAAGCAAAAAATGATCTGCTGATTCAAAGAAAATGTAATGAAGACATGCCCATTGATTATGTGTTCACAAAATCAAAAGTAAATACCTCTTAAAAAATTATATGAATAAATACGATGTTATGTGAAAAGTGCACAGTGCATAAATGTAAAAAACATGATTAAGTAAACTATAAACAGAAGACTAATCTAGGAGCATGGGAAAACTGTGCAAAATCGCTGTTGTGCAATTGTGAAAACAGAGCTCAAAAATGAAAGCGGATACCTAGAAAGTGCTCGACATGAAGGTCCCAAATGCAACGTGTTCTCACCCCGACAGCGCCGTTTCGCAAATGCTTCCTCTATGGGGGTGTGGTTTTACATGGCCAGGGGTAGTGTCTTAAAGGGAATCTGTCACCTCATTTTCAGGTTATCAGATAAAAATATAATTGTATTGAATGTTTTCTATACATTTCCCACCTAGTTTTGAATTCCCCTGACTCCCCATGTATCACCCAAAAATACCTTTTTACTTTCGCCAGTGCTGTATGTAAATTAGTTGCGTCCGGTCCGATGGGCGGTGTTTTTGCTCCTTCCCTCCACCCCTCCTTGGCGGCTGTACGCAATATTTCAGGTAATTTCCGCAGTTCTCGTCCATATTTTGCGCATGTACATTGCAACTCCACTCACGCATGCGCCGTATGCTTTGCCCAACTGCGGGCAAAGCCGAAAAAAAGTAGTTCGCATGCGTCGGAAGTACTATGTCCCGGAAGTATTTTGCCGCCATTTCTGTGTTCCGGGACATAGTTTACCGGCGCATTTGCACTAATGCTTTTCGGCTTTGCCCACAGTTGGGCAAAGCATACTGCGCACGTGCAAGTGGAGATTGCAATTCGCATGCGCAAAATATAGACGAGAGCTTCGGAAATGACCTGAAATATTGCATACAGCGGCCAAGGAGGGGTGGAGGGAAGGAGCAAAAACACCGCCCATCGGACTGGACCCAACTAATTTACATACAGCACGGGTGAAAGAAAAAAGGTATTTTTGGGTGATACATGGGGAGTTACGGGAATTCAAAATTAGGTGGAAAATGTATAGAAAACTCTCAATACAATGATTTTTTTTATGATATTGCATCATCAAGGTCACCTGACCTGGTGTACCATCTAGACTCTTTCTTCCTGAAACTCTCCCTCTTCCCATTGATTCCGTAGAGTCTCATCTGTACAGCAGATGGCAGTCTTTTTGTACAAATTCCGCACAGCCCTGAGGATTTGTTTTTATGTAACACCTTTTTACACCCCTTATGTAGTATATATGATGCCCCCACACAGTATAAAGTTTCTACAGCACTGGCATCTCTCACACAAAAGATATTTCCACAGTATCACCATACCCCCACACATAGTATATTCTTCTCACAGTACTGAAGTTCCCACAATAGACAGTATAATCTTCTCACAGTACTGCCATTCTCTCCACACAGTATAATCTTCTCACAGTACCGCCATTCTCTCCACATAGTATAATGTTTCCAGAGTACCACCATCCCACCACACACAGTATAATGTTACCACAATAGCAGCTTGCTATAAACACAGGATAAAGTTTCCACAGGACTGCCATCCCCCTCACACAGTATAATGTTCTCACAGTACTGCCTTCCCCACTATCTAATGTTCCGACAGTTCTGCCCCCTACATGCACAATATCAGAGGTGTATCTAGGCTTTCTGGCACCCGAGGCAAGAATTTGGTTCGGCACCCCCCAAGTACATATGCGACTTCACAGTTAGTCATGTACCCACGAGCTGCTCTCCCTAATGCTCTCAATGTTCAGTAAAAAACTGAAAGCAGGAAGAGAAGCTCATTGTCACAAGACCATAACTGTGAAAATTGCATATGAGTGAAGTGTCCATGTGATGACTACTGCAACCTACAGAGCTGAATCCTGACATTGCAGCTTCTGAATTCTCACAACTAATGCCCTGCACACTTTTAGGATTCTCCTTTGCCGATGTACAGTCATGTCAGCACAAGTATGTGATTTGTATACATTTGGCCTCATTCCAACTAGACGTGCCCGGTCTCACTCTGTTCATTTTCATTGAGTGAGGCCACACAAGTCTAGTCAGCATGTGACCGCATGTATGTTAATTACCGGCACGAGAGAATCCTAACAGTGTACAGTGCGCACTGTGAGAATTCAGAAGACTGCAGTCACAAGGAATGACTGCAGACTCAGCACAAACCTGGACAGCCTCTTTAATGTTCCTAACAAATAAAAACATGAGAATAAGTCAGTATCACAAATAATATTTGCATCCAGGTACCTTATAGATGACGTCGTCTCTGGAGTCGGTCTCCTTTTCTTCTTGTCCAGACCCCATGATGAGTTTTCTCATCCACAGACATCTCTGCAGACGTCCATCTTCTCCGGTCTTCTGCAGCAAATCTCCACATGATGCCCTTAAAGATAGAAGTGTCATTCTAATGCTCCTGAATAAAAATATCTGCAATATACTGTCGCCTCACACTATTCCCCTCCCTCCTCATACTGTCTCCTCTAACATCCCACCTGTTCACCATATTGTCTCCCCTTATATTTACCCCCTCACTCTCTATGCTGTCTGCTCACACATACCCCCGACTCCCCATACTGTGTCTGCACACATCCCATCACCCTCACTCCCCATACTGTGTCCACATACATCAACCCGTTCGCTCCCCATACTGTCTGCACCAATCCCCCATACTGTTTCCTCATACATACTCTTCATTTTGTCCTCAAATCTCCCCACACACATTAAATCCCCCATCCCCACTCCAAATCCCCCATCCCTCACACACATTAAATAACCCCCCATCCACACTCCAAATCCCCACACACACATTAAATCCCCCATCCCCACTCCAAATTCCTCACACACATTTAATAACCCCCCATCCCCACACCAAATCCCTCACACATTAAATAACCCCCATCCCCACTCCAAATCCCTCACACACATTAAATAACCCCCATCCCCACTCAATAACCCCCTGTCCCTACTCCCAAATCCCCCCACACATTATGTACCCCCCACTCCAAATCCCCCCACACATTAACCCCATCCCCACTCATTCACTCATTAACCCCCATCCCCACTCCAAATCCCCCCACACACTAAGTATGCCCCATCCCCACTCATTAACCTCCCCACACATTAACTGCCATCCCCACTCTAACCCCCCACACATTAACCCCCATCCCCACTCATTAACCCCCCACACACATTAACCCCCATCCCCACTCATTAACCCTCCCACACATTAACCCCCATCCCCACTCATTAACCCTCCCACACATTAACCCCCATCCCCACTCATTAACCCCCACACATTAACCCCCATCCCCACTCATTAACCCCCCACACATTAACCCCCATTCCGACTCATTAACCCCCCACACATTAACCCCCATCCCCACTCATTATCCCCCCACACATTAACTCCATCCCCACTCATTAACCCCCCACACATTAACCCCCATCCCCACTCATTAACCCCCCCACACATTAACCCCTATCCCCACTCATTAACCCCCCACACATTAACCCCTATCCCCACTCATTAACCCCCCACACATTAACCCCCATTCCGACTCATTAACCCCCCACACATTAACCCCCATTCCCACTCATTAACCCCCCCACACATTAACCCCCATCCCCACTCATTAACCCCCACACATTAACCTCCATCCCCACTCATTAACCCCCATCCCCACTCATTAACCCCCTCCCCACATTAACCCCATCCCCACTCATTAACCCCCTTCCCCACATTAACCCCCATCTCCACTCATTAACACCCCCATCTCCCATCTTCGGTGTCTTCAGCTCCACAGTGGAGCACTTACCACCAGCGTTCGCTCTGGGCGCCTGGGAGTGACGTCGGCAGCGTGATCACATGACATGTCACGCTGCTGACGTCACTCTGGCCCGACGGTCAGAGCTTCAATTGTACTGGCGTCTGTATAGACGCCAGTACAATTGTTCCCAGGCAGCCGGCACGCGCACCTTCTCTGCGCCAGCTGTCAGCTTGACAGCTGACACAGAGAACCGCCGACTCAGGCCAGGGGGGCGGCAGAACGCAGCCGCCAGGGAGGACACTGTGGACCACTGCATTAGGCGGCCAGACTGCGCCCCCTGCCAGCTGCGCCCGGGGCAACTGCCCGGCTGCCCTCCCCTAGATACGCCCCTGCACAATATGGTACCATCCACCCCACCGTCATCCTCACAGGTGATCCCAGGATCTATGAGATATTTACCATAGGAAAGATGGATAGGCAAAGTGTATCATCAATAAAGATAGCCCACACGGTTGCTATGATGCCCATGAATTGAGAGCGCTCGTTGGGTTTGGTATTGGTCACCCTCTCCTTCCCATCATAACAATTTCAGATATATTCACACTTCCATGACGGTGATACCATTGAATAGAATAGTGAATCAGGGAGTCGAAAGCTCCTGATCCACCAGTGTAAGTCTGAGACTCCGTGCACTGCAGGCACAATGATGTCACTACATCACATCTGTAGTATGGAGCCTCAGTACTCACTGCACAGACTGGAGCATTGCACCTTGGGAACAGGGTTGGATGAGTAGTGTGTGTTTTTTAAATATCAGGAATTGTGGAGGCTTAATATTAAGAGAGAATCTGTTTTGACTCTCATAGTGAATGTGTGACTGGTACGGGCCACTATACTGAGTAAGGGGTTGTGGTGGACTGTAAAGGCCTCTATACTGAGTGGGGGTCCTTATTTTCTGTAGAAGGTTGTGGTGGCCATAACACTGTGTGAGGTGCAGTAGGGGCCGTCATACTGTGTGGAATCTGTGGAAGCCATCATAGTGTGTGGGAGACCTCATACTGAGCTACGTGGGCATACAGGAGAACAAATTCCTTGTGATGAGTCAGATGGGGATAAATAAGTGAGAAATACAGACCTTTGGTGTAGCTGGTTGCAGTCCTGAATTGATATGGTGTTGTGTGCCAAGAGGGAGACATCAGATAGTATGTTCTGAAGGAAAGCAAAGATATAATGGCAGTGAGAATCTGGATTGCCGGCAGAGAGAATAGTGGAAACAAAGGGCAGGGCGAGGTCCTTATCTCAGGTTTGCTGGACTATTTGGCTTATAACAAAAGTTATGTACCTCCACGTGTAACTGGAATGTTCCTGACTCTGCATAATGCAGAAGAAGCATTCATAAAGTGTAGTGCCTCCTATCTAATGTATATACAGTGCGTTGCGTAAGTATTCGGCCCCCTGGAATTTTTCAACCTTTTCCCACATATCATGCTTCAAACATAAAGATACCAAATATAAATTTTTGGTGAAGAATCAACAACAAGTGGGACACAATTGTGAAGTTGAATGAAATTTTTTGGTTATTTTAAATTTCTGTGGAAATTCGAAAACTGAAAAGTGGGGCGTGCAAAATTATTCGGCCCCTTTAACTTAATACTTTGTTGCGCCACCTTTTGATGCGATTACAGCTGCAAGTCGCTTGGGGTATGTCTCTATCAGTTTTGTACATCGAGAGACTGAAATTCTTGCCCATTCTTCCTTGGCAAACAGCTCGAGCTCAGTGAGGTTGGATGGAGATCGTTTGTGAACAGCAGTTTTCAGCTCTTTCCACAGATTGTCGATTGGATTCAGGTCTGCACTTTGACTTGGCCATTCTAACACCTGGATATGTTTATTTGTGAACCATTGCATTGTAGATTTTGCTTTATGTTTGGGATCATTGTCTTGTTGGAAGACAAATCTCCGTCCCAGTCTCAGGTATTTTGCAGACTCCAACAGGTTTTCTTCCAGAATGGTCATGTATTTGGCTCCATCCATCTTCCTATCAATTTTAACCATCTTCCCTGTCCCTGCTGAAGAAAATCAGCCCCAAACCATGATGATGCCATCACCACCATGTTTGACAGTGGGGATGATGTGTTCAGGGTGATGAGCTGTGTTGACTTTACGCCAGATATATCGTTTGGCATTGTTGCCAAAAAGTTTGATTTTGGTTTCATCTGACCAGAGCACCTTCTTCCATATGTTTGGTGTGTCTCCCAGGTGGCTTGTTGCAAACTTTAAATGACACTTTTTATGGATATCTTTGAGAAATGGCTTTCTTCTTGACACTTTTCCATAAAGGCCAGATTTGTGTACTGTATGACTGATTGTTGTCCTATGGACAGACAGTCCAACCTCAGCTGTAGATCTTTGCAGTTCATCCAGAGTGATCATGGGCCTCTTGGCTGCATCCCTGAGCAGTCTTCTCCTTGTTTGAGATGAAAGTTTACAGGGACGGCCGGGTCTTGGTAGATTTGCAGTGGTATGATACTCCTTCCATTTCAATATGATCGCTTGCACAGTGCTCCTTGGGATGTTTAAAGTTTTGGAAATCATTTTGTATCCAAATACGGCTTTAAATTTCTCCACAACAGTATCACGGACAGGCCTGTGTTGTTCCTTGGTCTTGCTCTCTGTGCTTCAAACAGAACCCTGAGGCTATCACAGAGCACGTGCATTTATGCAGAGACTTGATTACACACAGGTGGATTATATTTATCATCATTAGTCATTTAGGCCAACATTGGATCATTCAGAGATCCACAGTGAACTTCTGGAGTGAGTTTGCTGCACTGAAAGTAAAGGGGCCGAATAATATTGCACGCCCCACTTTTCAGTATTTTAATTTCAACAAAAATTTAAAATAACCAATAAATTTTGTTCAACTTCACAATTGTGTCCCACTTGATGTTGATTCTTCACCAAAAATTTACATTTGGTATCTTTATGTTTAAAGCATGAAAGGTGGGAAAAGTTTGAAAAGTTCCAGGGGGCCGAATAATTTCACAAGGCACTGTACTTCTCATCAAGGTCTTGTTAAGTAAATGGAAGTTTATTTTTTAACTTTTGGTATCCCTTATTCATCTCCATACCATCTGGTCCAGGCCTGCTAAATACAACAGCAGCATGTGGTCTGTAGAGTCAGGATATATGACTTCACCAAATATAATTATGTATATATGGGATGGGAGGTAGGTGTCGCAGAGATGGCTTGTCTCTGTGATGTAGCCTGGAGTGTTTTTTTAGTGCATGAAAGCACTAAGAGGTTTGTTTGTTGCACCTGGGTCTGGGCTGCGGGTAGCTATGAGAGACGGGTGGGTCTGGCTACCCACATACCTTGCTTCTGGGTGTGGTTAAAGCCTATATAATGGAGGCTGTTGTTTGGCACATGGTCTGTGTGTTGGGGGGAAGGCCTTATGTGTGTTTGGCTCTAGACCGAGCCTGAAGTACTGGACATTATCCCATCGTGTGTGCCCACAGGCTTGGTGGAGCAGAGCTCTGCTATGGACATTTATACTTTGTTTTGCCTGATCTAAAGGCTGTTTCTTTTCTGTTTGTGCTTCTGGGGTATATGAAGCAATAAACCCACATTAACGTTTAGAGGAACATGCCTCCTGTTGTTCTCCTGTTGCACCTGAGCAAGTACAACCCCAGCTATATATATATAGATATATTTATTTTATCCTTTGGGTATCCAATTACAGCTGTTGCAGTGATTTCTATCTACACTGAGTACAGGATAATAGAATATAATAAAATTGTTATGGACGAAACTTAACTAACATTGTGCAGTGACTGTTTTCCATATATTGAAAGATATTTCTTGTTACTAAAACTGTGATTTTGTTTTCACGTTTAATCCTTTTTTAAACAACTCTGATCAGTGCGATCATACAACATACAAGCCTCAGATGACTCCGGTGATGCACTGTGCTACTGTAGTGCCATGTATCATTACTGTCTGTCAGTGTAATACTAACGGCCCCATACACATGAGATAAGTGTTGGCTGAAGGATCATTTGGCAGATGGCTAACTCTCCTGACTCCCACATACACACAAATATTCCAGCTTTCCTGTGGTCTGTATGAGAGAGTCACCTCTAGACTCCTCTAGCAGAGGATTATCTACAGGAAGAACAAACGGATTATCCTCTCAAACTCAGGATGCCAGATCCTTCTCTACCCTGACATCTGTCTGGAGGCCCCCAAATACATTATATACTCGCTCAAACCCCCCAAAATCAGTGCTTTCTTGTAACTTTAGTCTAATGTGTACTGGTAATTAGAGTTGAGCGAAACGGGTCGAAAAATTTCAAAAGTCACCGACTTTTGGCAAAGTCGGGTTTCATGAAACAAAACCCGACCCTAGGATGAGGTCGGCCACGAGGTCGGCGACTTAAGCGCCAAAGTCGCATTTCAAAAGTTTGTTTTGCGCTCTTTTTCAGCCAATCAGGATCCACGGACACTGTGGGCAACGTGATGACATAGGCAGGGGTCACCACCATCTTTCAGAAGGGCATGCAAGTGATTGGCTTGCTTTGGTGGACGTCACAGGAGGTATAAAAGGGCGTGCATTCCGACTGCCATGTTACTCATGCTGATCTCAGAATAGGGAGAGCTGCTGCTGCTGCTGATTTTGTAGGGAGAGCGTTAGGCAGGGAAGAAGACACCAAAAACTGCTTCTGCTGCTAGCGATTTTGCCTGTACAACACACCAGTCACTGTGTGTGCAGTGCAAGTGGAGGCTATATTTTGCTGGATCAGCGGTGTTGGTTGTTAGGCTGCCTTCTAAGGCTTCCTGACGGCTGCATTGCTGTTTACCCACTGCTCTGCAAACTGCTTTTTTAAAAGCAATCCCAATTTTTTTTTTTGTCCTGGTGAGGTACTGAGCGTGCATTTTTTCACACCATACAGCGGTGCACACTCCTCACACAGTACCGTGTAACGGCTGTTATCACAGCCACAGTGAAGCTATCTGTGTGTCACTCTGTAAGGATAAGTCGAGGACATGTTCCGTTCTTACAGACCTGCACCTTCTAGTTTTGTCTAGCTTTCAAACAGTTAAATATATTTGCTGTTTGATCACATTCAAAACTATAGAGAGACAGCGTGTGTCAGTCCGTACACTTAAAAAACACGGAGCTTGACAATTATACGTACACCGGACAGCCGTGTACGTGCACGCTCCTCTCTCAGTACAGTGAAGCTATCTGTGTGTCGCTCTGTAAGGATAAGTCGAGGACTTGTTCCGTTCTTACAGACCTACATTCTAGGGAGATTCCTATTCTGCCCAATTCTATATACACCTTGTAGTTTGTCATACACTAGCCAATTTCTGCCTGTGACATAGCGCTGTGATATTCATTGGGCCTCACACAATCCAAAAGTGTCCAGTGTCCACAAGTGTGTGCTGAAATTCTAAATCTCCGTTATCCTCTAGTCACATTTTTCACACCGGCGACATTAAGCCTGTGAAATAGCACTGTGATATTCAGTGGGCCTCACACAATCCAAAAGTGTCCAGTGTCCACAAGTGTGTGCAGAAATTCAAAATCTCCGTTATCCTCTGGTGACATTTTTCACACCTGCGACATCGAGCCTGTGACATAGCGCTGTGATATTCAGTGGGCCTCACACAATCCAAAAGTGTCCAGTGTCCACAAGTGTGTGCAGAAATTCAAAATCTCCCCTGTCCTATAGACACCTTGTACCTTGTTTTACATTACTATATAGTTTGTTGGATTTTGTCTACATTTCTACCAAAAATGAGGAAGGCTGGTGGAAGAGGCCGTGGAATTGGGCGGTGGTTGGCAGCTGGTAATGATGGTGTTGGTGGTGGATCTGATGGTAGTGGCAAAAGCAAAATAGGACCGAATGCAGGAGGTGTTGAGCCTGCGTCATCGTCTGGCTCCATAAGGCCTCGAAGGCTTAGTTTTCTAGGAGTTGGCAAACCGCTTTTAAAGCCAGAGCTTCAGGAAAAAGTTTTGTCTTACATTGCTGACTCAGCCTCCAGCTCTATCGCCTCCTCTTCTGAAGTTCTAAAAAATAAAAGCACTGAGTCGTCATTGGAGGCTCATGTTCATGAACCACACCTTTCCTTGTGTCCTTCACCCCAACCAAGATTGAAGGATGATGCAGGCCATACTACTGATTACTCCATGGAGCTGTTTTCACATACCATGCCCGGATTATCAAGTGGTGAAATGGTGAATTACTCAGGCCAAGATGAATCTGACATGGAGTGCACTGATGCACAGCCACTGATAGATGATTCTGCTGGTACATTCAGTCAGAGCACTACATTGTCCTCGCAGTGTACAGAGCCAGATTCTGACCCTGATGAGACTCAGGTGCCCCTTCCCGCACACTATACCACCATACACGGTGACACAGAGGAAGGTGCACATGACATTGAAGAGGAGGTGATAGATGACCCAGTTGTTGACCCAGATTGGCATCCATTGGGGGAAGAGGGTGCTGCTTCCAATAGCTCAGATGAGGAGGAGGAGCATCCACAGCAGACATCGACATCGCAACAGCTGTTATCTGGCAGGCCCGGAGCACTCCAAAGACAGGTTCCAAAAATCAAAAGAGTTGCTGGACAGCTTGTGCAGAGGGTCAAAATATCACAGCGTGCTAGGCCGCAAAATGTCTGCCAAAGTAGGAAGAGTGCAGTGTGGCACTTTTTTGAACAAAATCCTCATGATCAGGCCAAGGTTATCTGTAAGAAGTGCTCAAAGACCTTTAGCCGAGGGAAAAATCTAAAAAATTTGAATACCAGTTGCATGCTTAGACATTTAACCAGCATGCACTTGCAAGCGTGGACACAACACCAAACCTCAAGTACCACATGTGCAACTGATCACAAAGAAGGTAGTCAGCAATGCTACATTGTTTCCCCCACTGTAAGCCCACCGGTTAGCACAGCAGCAAATGTTGAGGTGTCGTTGCAAGGCCACAGCAGTCAGGGAATCCCACTGTTATATCAACGAAAGACTGAATCTAAGCCATCAGAAAGAACACCAACTCCATCACCATCATCAACCCTCTCTCAGTCCGCCCTGTCCACCGCTACTTCCACCATATGCAGCTCTCAAGTCCAGCTCACCCTCCCAGACACTATGAGTAGGTCAAGAAAGTACTCAGTCTCTCATCCGCGTACACTGGGTTTGAACGCCCACATTGCCAAACTAATCTCGTTAGAGATGATGCCCTATCAGTTGGTGGAAAGCGCAGCTTTCCGTGAACTCATGGCCTATGCGGTACCACGCTATGACCTACCCAGTCGCTACTTCTTCTCTCGCACAGCCATCCCAGCTCTCCACTATCATGTGAAAGACCGTATTGTCCATGCACTCAAGCAGTCAGTGAGTGGAAAGGTGCACCTCACAACTGATGCATGGTTCAGTCGGCATGTCCAGGGCCGTTACATGTCCATCACTGCGCACTGGGTTAATGTGGTGGATGCAGGATCCACAGAGGACAGCGGTGGTGGGACAGTGCTGCCTAGCCCACGTTATAGGAAACAGTTGGCTGTAGGCATTCGACCCTCCTCCTCCTCCTCCAGAAGCGAAAGCTCGTCCACAGAGCGCAGTCGTACGAGCACTCCATCTGCAGCTGCCACTGTTGCACACAAGGTGTCCCCCTATCGAGCAGCTAGTGGAAAGCGTCAGCAGGCTGTGTTGCAGATGATGTGTTTGGGCGACAGACACACCGCCGAGGTGCTGGCCGAGTACTTGAAGCGACAAACTGAGTCATGGCTGGGCAGTGTACATCTTGAGGCAGGTAAGGTAGTTAGTGATAACGGCCGTAATTTTGTGGCAGCCATAGCCCTTTCAAAACTCAGCCACATACCTTGCTTGGCTCACACCTTGAACCTGGTGGTGCAGTGCTTCCTCAATAATTATCCTGAGTTAACAGCCCTGCTCCAGAAGGTGCGAAGACTGTGCGCGCACATCCGCCTTTTGCCTGCACACTCCATTCGTATGCAGAAGCTGCAGCGATTGCTCCACCTTCCCAACCACCGCCTCATTATCGACATTGCAACAAGGTGGAACTCCACCCTGCACATGGTTGAGCGGCTGTGCGAGCAGAGGCAGGCCATAATGCATTTGTGGGAGGATACACGGCCAGGCACTTTGAGAGCAGATATGGAGTTGACAGGTGTGCAGTGGTCGAAGCTGAAAGACCTCTGTAAAGTCCTTCAGTGTTTTGAGGAATGCACACGGCTGGTAAGCGCAGACGACGCCATCCTAAGCATGAGCATCCCACTTATGCGTCTGCTCATGCAAACTTTGACGCACCTTAAGGAGCAGGCGTCTGCAGCCAATGTTGACGAGGAGGAAGAGGTGGAGGGAATCCTTGATGACATTCAGCCATTGTCTGCTCAGGGACCTCTCCTGGACGAGGTGGAGGAAGAAGAGGAGGAGGAGGATGATGATGGGGATGATTACTTAGGGGAGGAGGATGCATCTCGTGGGGCAAGTGAAAATGTTGGCGTGGCAAGGTCTGGTACAGGGTTTGTGCGTGACTGGAGGGATGTGGATTTGCCAGAAAGTGCTCCTCCACCCAGCACTCGCAGTGCATCATTGACATCGGGAACATTGGCCCACATGTCAGATTATGCCTTGCAGATCCTAAAAAGGGACCCACGCATTGCCAAAATGATGAACGATGACGACTACTGGTTGCCCAGCATCCTGGATCCACGCTATAAAGGCAAATTTCAAAACATCATGCCACAGGAGAACCTTGACCTAATATTGGCTAATAAACAAGCAACTCTTTTGCTTGAGGCATTCCCAGCACACAGCAGCGTTGATGGTTCTCACACGAGCTGTACGGGCCGGGGGCAGCTTGGCAGAGGTGTTCGTGGTGCACACAGCAGAAGTGGCGTTGGAGACATGGGTTTCATGACAATGTTGTGGACTGATTTTTCACGGACCGCTCACCCAACTGGTAATACTGCATCGATGGAAAGTGACAGGAGACAGCAGTTGTCAACTATGGTTAACAACTACTTTTCCTCCCATATCGATGTTCTCCTGCACAGGTCATTCCCCTTTGACTATTGGGCCGTTAAACTGGACACCTTGCCTGAATTGGCACAATATGCCTTACAGGAGCTCGCTTGCCCAGCTGCAAGTGTGCTATCGGAAAGAGTCTTCAGTGCTGCTGGATCAATCCTGACAGAAAAAAGGACCCGTCTGTCAACCCAAAATGTGGATGATCTAACCTTCATTAAAATGAACCATGCATGGGTTTCCAAGGATTTTGTCCCACCTTCCCTTGATGACACATAGGTTGCCAGAAAAATGGCTTGCTTTGGTCCTCCTCCTATTCCGCGAACTTGACCTATTTCGCCTTTTGCAGCAGCTGAATGACCCACATCTACATATGCCACTTTGTAAACCTCCCTAAGTGGGCGGCCCCCCCCATGGCCGGGGTCACCACCTAGCGCACAAAACCGTGCAAGTGCCGTTGCCCTGGACAGGTGGGTAGGCCGACTCTTGGGCGCGAGCACTGGCATAGGGTCCCTCATAGTGCAATCAAGTGTCTCTGACAGTGGTGGTGCACACCCGCCGTCAGACACACCGCCGTACTATGAGGGGCCCAGTGCCAGTACCGACGCCCACGAGTGTGCCCCCCCTTGCTTGGGCAGGGCCCCAGCATTTGCAATGTTTACCTCTCCCTGCTCCTCCGCTGTGTAGTCTGGGCTGTCAAATCCTTCACTGGGACTGCCACTACAAATTGATTGAACTGAAAGATGATGGTTAAGTTGTAGCTATGCCCTGTCCTGCTGGCCATGCTCTAGCTCCAGATGATCAGTAGCTTCCATTTCTTATGGACGTCGACTCACAATTACATGCAGTGGTGGTTTATCATCAGCTTTCTTAGTTTTCCTACTCACAAATGTGTGACATTCCGGCGCACATTTCAAAATGTGCCCTCTCATGCCAATCAAATAGAATCGCCTACGGCCTGTGGCTTCTGTCTTTTGCACTCCAAAGTTATGTGACAGATCATGATAGCCAGTGAGCACCATGTTTACATCGCTCCCTGTGTTAGAAATTGGATTGAGATGAGTAACAGTGATGGAATCAACGGAAGTGCGATACAGCAAGACTTTATTCACAAAAAAATGTTTTCACTGTCTCAACACACAAATTAATTGAGGTCAGCATCGCCTATGAGAATTGTGATGGAAGTTTTTCCCGTGAATAATAATTCCTAGATTTCTGCAATCAATAGCCTTTATGTCACTAATTGTATGCTTTTCATTTCCTATTGCGGAGAGGCTGGACTGTATTACTGAGACAGAAATATATATGAAGATTTAAAAATAATACTAAAAGTATATAGTTGTGTACGCCTCAAATGCATTTCCTTTTTTCCACTTTTTAGATTGCTGTGTAATCCATACTGAGAACACAGAGATTTTACATGTTTAAACTATGCTATATATACCTGCTATCCAGTGATAAAGTACCCTTTCTCAACTTTGTACAATCTGGTCAAATCCATACTGGGCCTGAGAACATCTGAGTCTGCCTCCTGATCTATAGACATATATTTTTAATGTGTATACTAGGCTACATATATACGTGTTATCCGGTGAAACTGTACCCTTTATCAACTTTCTACAATGTTGTTGAATCCATACTGGGCCTGAAAACGGCTGCTGAGCTGTTAAGCAAGCTACAGCACCTGTGGTTTGGACACGTAATTTTTTCAGGAATGACGGTTAGGCCTAACTCCGGAATAGCGGTTGACCTGAACTTACTGGGAAATCATCGTTCGCGGGGAATAATCTGAATCCCAGATCCCCATCACTAATGGAGTTCAGCAGGTTTCTGCACCTGTAAGCGACAAAAGCTGGTCCGTTCAGTGTAGCGTGCATGCAGCCCCGGACATGTACTGGAATGCTAGACCTGTTATTGCTCGATCCCACGTGCCACAGCCTCGCGTATCCCTCTAGTAAGCTTGACGCGTACCGCAGGGCCATGCCGGAGTCTCGGTTGTTAACGGAATAAAGCTGAGAAATCGCTAGCACAACTACAAACGGACATACCACACCACACACAGAATCGACAAAGCTTGCAATCTGTCCATCTTTTCTGTAGCTTGTATGGTAGTGGTTTCCCTGGTGCAGTCCAATTAAGCCACAGGCTCCACTCCTGGTGGTGCCCTTTTGGACATTCCTTTAAGGTTCAGCTTTGCAATCATACTGCCCCTGGAAACCAAAAACGTTGCCTTCAGGGACGCTGTTTGGAGGTTCGTGGGAATAACGCCGCCCGATCAGCAGTTGGCATATGGGTCGCCCTCCCAGGACTGTGGGGTACTCGGTACCGGGCCGGTGTCAGTGGGATGTGTCACAGCAGCGGTGACCCGGACGGTGGCCCTGGGCGCCCATGTAAATGGCGTGGTATAATGGTAAAGAGTTTATATAGATAGTTTGACGCCACCTGTGGTGTTCAGCAACATAGATGTTAGGCCGACGCTGCATACAGATCCTCTGGGACTGATGGTGTTGTGCAGCAAAGATGGTGACGCTCCCCACAGGTGGAGCTGGAGTCCCAGGGAAGTGTAGATGTAGTGATGGGGGAAAGGCACAGGTGGTGTAGGTGCTGGTACCCAGAGGTAGCGGTGCTGGAATAACTGTAGGACACCAGAGCGTGCAGTTCCAAAGCTTTACTCACAGTCTGCAGGTTACACAGATGCCTGCCTCCGTGCTGTGTCCTCCGGTCAGGACCTCTGCCAACCTCCGGGACCAGAATGGAAAGCTCCCTTCCAACACTCCGCCAACATGTACCTTCCTGAACGTCTCCTTTCTAGCGCTTGTGGGGGAAGCACTCACAGGACTGTGGTTCACTGAAACGCCTCCTGTCTAACAGATGTTCCTCAGACTTTACTTGTATGGCAGACAGCTGTAGCCTTTTCCTTCTGCCTCGCATACGTCGATGCTGGGGCCTCCGAGCCTTAGTTGGGTACAGAGCATTTATAGCTGCTACTTCCCCCGGTTTCTGCTGCAGGAACATCAGTATCCCTACAAACTCGGAGACCGGAATCCGGACCATGCGCTCCAGCTAGGAGTGAGCCTTAACTCTGCTGATCCTCCAGCTCCCCTTCTCACGTCCACACACTTCCCCTTCCCTGCACAGAGTGCCCTAACTTACCTCCTCCCGACCACAGAGAGCAGCTCCTCAGCAGTCAGGTTCAGAGGTCTCCCTGCTGGCATGGAGTGGGAAATGTGTTGTGTGTTGGTTTCACTGCTAGAGAGATCCTTCGTTGCTCCCAAGCTTGACAACACACTCCCTAGGAGGAAGGCAATGCCACAGTGGCGACCGTACTCTTGGGGACGCCACAAGTGCACTGAGGCCCAGCCACTGCTGGATGATGCTGCTGGTACATTGACCCAGACCACTACATTCCCCTCGCACTCTACACAGCCAGAATCTGACCCAGAGGAAACTCAGGTTCCCCTTCCCGCATACTATACCACCTTACACGGTGACAAAGAGGAAGGTGCAGATGAAAGTGCAGGTTCCTTGAGCAGGTGGGGGGGCATACTCATGGGCGATGGCACTGGCACAGAGCACCGCATAGTACGCAAAAGTGTCTCTGCCGGTGGGAGGGCCTAAATAGCCAAGTGCAGTGAGATGGAAGATGGGGACGACAAGGAGTTCAGAGTAGTGCAGGGATTCCCTAGCAAGGAGACTTATGTAATTGTTTTCAATGTTGGGACAGCAATTTTTGGGGAGCACTATACTCTGGTGAATGATATATGGGGCCCACCATACACTGGAGCATTCCAAAGGTGGACATCAGACACTGGAGCAGCATTTACAGGGCCCATTATACACTAGAGCAGTAGAAATGGGGCCCATTATATATGGAGCATTATTTGGGCCCATAAGACAGTGGAGCTTCATCCATTGGGACCAACATATACTGTAGCATTATGTGGAGTTCATCATATACGGTTTGAAACATTATATGGGAATAATGATTCCGTATGGAGAAATATATGGGCCTCATTACTCTGTATATCGCACTACGCGCTGGCCATAATACTGTATGGAGTTATATGCTGTCCGTTTTCGTAGGTATTGGAGAATTTAAAATGGATATCAGTCATGAGATGTAAGAAGTCAAGTATTTTTCATTGTACTATACTGCTATTTCTCTGCCGTATCGGAGCATCATGAGTTGTGGTATGTGTTAAAGGGGCGCTCTTTGGCCCTGGCCCAACGAAAACCTGGAGCCAGCCCTCCCCCCCACAACTGTAGCCAAATAACCCCCATTTTTCAGTGCGTAACTTGTATTATGAAGTTAATTAAGGTTGACAAGCTTCAGTAACAAGAATTTATGCTTTTGGCATTCAAATGGGCACTGTTGGTATGTTTCCTGTCCTCCTCTCACTGCCGACTTTAATTCTCCATTGACTTACATTGGGTTTTGGGCTTCGGGACGACACCGACTTTTCCCTATAGTCGGCCGATTTTGCTCGACTCGACTGTTGGAAAAGTCGGGTTTCATGAAACGAAACTCGACCCTAAAAAACCAAAAGTCGCTCAACACTACTGGCAATCATTTCATTCAACTCCTGCACTGACGATCCATCTTGCATGTGTTCACTCTATTCTATGTCAGCAAGCATTTCATTCAACTCCTTTGCTATAATTCATCTGTTACATTATTCCCAGTATTTACTGTTGTATATCCATGGGTGGGGGTCACTGTAGATGTTATCTTGGGAGGGGTGCTATAGCATAGAGATGGAATCAGGACTAGCGTCTTTGATCATCTATTCCACACCAAGATGTGTTGAGCAGCTCTTGCTAATTTATAACAAACAGCTCCCACAATCGCTCTCTCTTGTCCCTGTATTGGGGCCTATAAATTTAGAAACATTCTGTGGGGTGCACGCATTCAGCAAAGAATCACATTACCTAAGCATCAAGCAAAAGCGGTTATTCCATGGTAGTTATTCAGGGCAGGAGTCAGGTAACCCACACTTGGCTCTCCCCTTTAACCATGTGCTTTATTTCTATCCTCCTGTGTTCACTTGCCATCCACATTCACTGCCCTATCCCCCCTCCATCATGACTCATACACATCAGCCCCTCTAAACTTCCCTCTCCCATGTACAGCTCCCATGCACTTAATCATAGAATCGTAGAGTTGGAAGGGACCTCCTGGGCCATCTGGTCCAGCCCCCTGCTCAAAGCAGGATTCACTAAATCATCCCAGTCAGATGTCTGTCCAGCCTCTGTTTGAAGACTTCCATTGAAGGAGAACTCACCACTTCTCATGGCAGCCTGTTCCACTCATTGATCACTCTAACTGTCAAAAAGTTTTTTCTAATATCTAATCTGTGTCTCCTCCCATTCAGTTTCATCCCATTGCTCTAGTCTTTCTGTGTGCAAATGAGAATAAAGATGATCCTTCTACAATGTGACAGCCCTTTAGATATTTGTAGACAGCTATTAAGTCTCCTCTCAGTCTTCTCTTTTGCAAACTAAACATTCCCAAATCCTGCAACCTTTCCTCATAAGACAGGGTTTGCAGACCAGTCACCATTCTGGTCACTCTTTTCTGAACTTGCTCCAGTTTGTTGATGTCTTTTTTAAAATGTGGTGCCCAAAACTGGACACAATATTCCAGATGAGGTCTGACCAAAGAGGAGTAGAGGGCAATAATGACTTCACGTGATCTAGACTGTATGCTTCTGTTAATACATCCTAGAATTGCATTTGCCTTTTTGCTGCTGCATCACACTGTTGACTCATATTCAGTCTGTGATCTATTAGTATACCCAAGTCTTTTTCACATGTGCTGTGGCTTAGCCCTATTCCTCCCATTCTGTATATGCTTTTTCATTTTTATTGCCCAGATGTAGTACTTTGCATTTTTCCCTGTTAAAAACCATTCTGTTAGTTGCTGCCCACTGCTCCAGTTTATTTATATCTTTTTGAATCCTCTCTCTCTCTTCTCTAGTATTAGCTATCCCTCCTAGATTTGTGTCATCAGCAAATTTCATCAGTTTACCCTCAATTCCTTCATCTAAATCGTTGATGAAGATGTTGAACAATACAGGGCCCAGGACAGAGCCCCACTTGAGACATTCTTCCAACTGGATGTGCAGCCATTTACGGCCACTCTTTGGGTCCGATCACTAAGCCAGTTATGAATCCACCTAACAGTTGCCTTGTCCATTCCATACTTAGTCATTTTTCAATAAGGATTGTATGAGATACTTTGTCAAATGCTTTGCTGAAGTCAAGATATACTATATCTACAGCATTTCCTTGATCCACCCAATCAGTGATTCCGTCATAGAAGGAAATTAAGTTAGTCTGACATGACTTATTAGTTACAAACCCATGCTGACTCTGTTTAATCACTTCATTCTTATCCAGGTACTGACATACATGTTGTTTAATAATTTGTTCAAAGATCTTTCCTGGTATAGAAGTCAGACTCACCGGCCTATAGTTGCCTGGGTCCACCTTCTTCCCCTTTTTGAAGATAGGAACAACATTTGCTCTTCTCCAGTCTAATGGGACTTCTCCTGTTCTCCAAGAATTTTCAAAGATTATGGAGAGGGGTTCAAAAATGTCTTCTGCTATCTCCTTTATTACTCTGGGGTGTAATTCATCTGGACCTGGAGACTTGAATTCATTTAGGTTAGCTAAGTGTTTCCTCACTATCTTTCTGTTTATAGATATCCTGGATTCTTCTATTCCTTTAATAGGACAGTGAAGAACAGTTGATGTTACATTTCCTTTCTGAGAGAAAACAGATGTAAAATAGGAATTTAAAAGTTCGGCCTTCTCAGCATCCTGTCTTGCCATTTCATCATTTTCATCCTTTAAAAATCCTATAGCATCTTTGACTTTTCTTTTACTTTTGACATATCCCCAAAATCCTTTATTATTGCTTTTGACATCTCTTGCAAGCCTCAATTCATTGTCAGCTTTAGCTAATCTGATTTGTGCCCTGCAGGTTCTGCAGACATCATTATATTCTTCTTTAGATATGCCTCCCTCTTTCCATTTTATAAACATTTCTTTCTTCCTTTTTAGCATGTGTTCATCCATCCTGGTTTCCTTAAATGCTTCCTATTCTTCCCTCTTTTCGGAATTGTTAACAATTGTGTTTTGAGAATTCCATTTTTCAAGATTTCCCATCCTTCCTGGACATTTTTGTCTTTAAGGATATCCAGCCATTGGATCCTTCCAATTCTCTTTCTGAATCCCTTAAAATCTGCCTTTCTGAAATCTAACCTTGACGTCTGAGTCTTCACAGGTCTTCCTCCTCTAGTTATCCAAAATTCTAAAATAGCATGGTCACTACCTCCTAGGGTTCCAGCCACTTTTACCTCCTCAGCCATTTCCTCCCTGTTTATAAGGATTAGATCCAAGGTAGCAGTTCCCCTTGTTTTCTCCCTTACCTTTTGGAAGATAAAGTTGTCAGCAAGAGAGGATAAGAATTTCCTTGACCTGTTAGTTTTGCCTAAGGGAGATTCCCAACAAATGTCTGGATAGTTGAAATCTCCCATGACAACTATGTCATATTTTTTGGAGAACTTGGCCATTTGATGCATAAGGTGTTCATCCATATCTTCAGCTTGCACAGGCGGCCTGTAGTAAATGCCTACAATCAGCGTCGGACTGGAACACCTTGGGCCCACCAGAGAAAATCATTCTTGGGGCCCACTATGTAGCTGCATAGAGTTAAATACCAGACCACCAATTATGCGGTAAAACACGCTAATATCCGGGTATAATATAAGGTTGTACATGTCTTAATTATGTAGCAGGAGTTGGGGTAGCCCCCTCATAGAATATAAAGCAGCCCCCTCACATAGTATAATGCAGCCATCTCATAGAATATAATGCAGCCATCTCATAGAATATAATACTGCCCCCCTCATAGGGTATAATACTGCCCCCCTCATAGGGAATAATGCACCCCCTCATAGGGTATAATGCACCCCCTCATAGGGTATAATACTGCCCCCCTCATAGGGTATAATACTGCCCCCCTCATAGGGAATAATGCACCCCCTCATAGGGAATAATGCACCCCCTCATAGGGTATAATGCTGCCCCCTCATAGGGTATAATACTGCCCCCCTCATAGGGTATAATACTGCCCCCCTCATAGGGAATAATGCACCCCCTCATAGGGTATAATGCTGCCTCCTCATAGGGTATAATACTGCCCCCCTCATAGGGAATAATGCTGCCCCCTCATAGGGTATAATACTGCCCCCCTCATAGGGTATAATACTGCCCCCCTCATAGGGAATAATGCTGCCCCCTCATAGGGTATAATACTGCCCCCCTCATAGGGTATAATGCACCCCCTCATAGGGAATAATGCTGCCCTCCTCATAGGGTATAATGCTGCCTCCTCATAGGGTATAATGCTGCCCCCTCATAGGGAATAATGCACCCCCTCATAGGGTATAATGCTATATAGATATACAGATATAGAGTTAGATAGAAATAGATAGAAAGATAGATGTAGAAATAGATAGATATAGAGATAGATAGTAGATAATGGATAGAAAGTAGATAATGGATAGATATAGATAGAAAGATTCATAGAGATAGATAGAGATAGATATAAAGATAGATATAGAAAGAAATATAGATAGATAGATCGATAGGTAGATAGATATAGAGATAGATAGAAAATAGATAATGGATAGATAGATAGATAGATATAGAGATAGATAGCTATAGATAGAAAGATATAGAGATAGATAGATATATAGATAGAGAAAGATAATAGATAGAGATAGATAATAGATAGAGATATACAGATATAATAATAATAATAATATAGACATATATAGATAGATATAGAGATAAATATATATAGATAGATGGCTATAAATAAAAATAGATATAGAGATATATAGAGATAGATATAGAGATAGATAGATATAGAGACAGATAGATATAGAAAGATAGATATAGAGATAGATATAGAGATAATAGCTAGATATAGAGATAGATAGATATAGAGTTAGAAAGATAGATATAGAGAGATATAGAGATAGCTAGATAGATGGATAGATAGATATAGATAATAGAGATAATAGATAGATATAGATATAGAGATAGATGGATAGATCAATAGATAGATAGATAAAGAGAGAGAGATAGAGATTGATAGATAATGAGATATAGAGATAGATATAGAGATATAGTGTTAGATAGAAAGATAGATATAGAGATAGATATGGATATAGAGATAGATATAGAGATAGATAGATATAGAGATAATATATAGATAGATATAGAGATAATATATAGATAGATATAGAGATAGATATAGAGAGAAACAGATATATATATAGAGATAGATATAGAGATAGATAGGTAGATAGATATAGAGATAATAGATATAGAGATAGATAGATATAGATATAAAGATAGATAGAGATAGAGAGAGCGGTAGATAGAGAGATAGATACAGAGATCGATAAATAGAGAGATAGAGATAAATAGATAAAGATAGATAATAAATATAGAGATAACAGATAGATATAGAGATAGGTAGATATCGATAATAGAGATAGCTAGATAGACATAATAGATAGATATAGATAGAAAGATAGATATAGAGATAGATGTAGAGATAGAAAGATAGATATAGAGATAGAGCGATAGATAGAGATAGATAGAGATAGATAGAAAGATAGCTAGATATACAGAGAGATCGATATAGAGATAGATAGATATAGAGAGAAATAGATATAGATATAGAGATAATAGATATATATAGAGATAGATAGATATAGATATAGAGAGATAGATACAGAGAAAAGATATAGAGATAAATAGATAAAGATAGATAGATATAGAGATAGAAAGATAGATATAGAGATAGAGAGATAGATATAGAGATAGATAGAGATATATAGATAGATAGCTATAGAGATATAGAGATAGATATAGAGAGAAATAGAGATAGATATAGAGATAGATAGAGATAGATATATAGATATAAAGATAGATATAGAGATAGAGCGATAGATAGCGAGAGATATAGATATAGAGATAGATAGATACAGAGAAAAGATATAGAGATAGATAACGGATAGATAAATAGATAGGTATAGAGATTGATAGATATAGATATTAGATAGAGATATATATAGATAAAGATAGATATAGATGGTAGCTAGATAGATAATAAATATAGAGATAATAGATATAGAGATAGATAGAGTAAGATAGATAGATATAGAGATAGATAGACATAATAGATAGATATAGAGATATATATAGAAAGATATAGAGATAGATAGATAGATATAGAGATAGATGTAGAGATAGAAAGATAGATATAAAGATAGAGCGATAGAGATAGATATAGATAATAGATAGAGATAGATATAGATAATAGATAGAGATAGAAAGATAGATAGATATAAGAGAGATAGAGAGAGATATATTGAGAAATAGAGATAGATAGATAGATAGATAGAGAGAGACAGATAGAGAGAGCGAGAGATATAAAAAAAAAAAAAAACAATACTCACCTCTCCTCCTCGCTCCCACGCTGATCCCGGCTTCAGTGTCAGGAGCTGCCCCCTCTGCCAGACACACAGCGGGTGCGCGATGTAGTGACGTCATCGCGCACTGGCTGTGAGCCAGGAGCAGAGAGGACTGAGGGCGGCGCCGGCCCTGATTTACAGATGCAGAGCGGCTTACTGGGCTGGGGGCGGGGCCTCTGGGGGTGGAGACCTGAAATGATATTCACTGCTTCGCAGTGAATATTCATTTCTCTTTAGCAGTGGGGACAGGGGCTCCTGCCTCCTGACACCCGCTGCTGCTCCGCTGGCAGGGGCCCCCATAGCAGCTGCATGTGCGACACACCACTGGCTGGGGGCCCCTGGAGCAGCGGGGGCCCTAGGCAACTGCTGGCCCTGTATGCCTGCAGGTGCCAGGGCCCACCAGATGCCAGGGCCCACCGGAGAATCCTCCGGTTCCCCGGTGGGCCAGTCCGACGCTGCCTACAATGGTGTCCTTTCCATTGTTCTGTCCTTGTATTCTTACCCAAACAGTTTCCACAGAACTCCCAGTCTCTGAAGCTTCAATCTCTGTACAGATATTCGCGTTTCTAACATACAATGCGACACCCCCTCCTCGTTTATCAAGTCTGTTTCTTGCAAATAAGTTGTATCCTTCTAGTCTTGTATTCCAATCATGTGTATTGTCCCACCAAGTTTCAGTGATTCCAATGACATCATATTTCTTTTCCTGTGTTAGTAGTTCCAATTTTCCTTGTTTGTTGCCCATGATTTGTGCATTAGTATAGAAACATTTTAGTTTGTGATTGTTTTCTCTTTCTCCAATATTTTTATTAATTAGATTCTTTTGTCTTTGTTCTTCCTTTCCACTTCTAATAGCAGAGTTCTCAATAGCATTTGTCAGGTGTATGGCTTTTTCTGGCCTTTTGCTTCCCTTCCCACGTTGTTCTAGTTTAAAGCTCTCCTTACAAGTGTAGCAAGGCGACTTCCAAATACTTGCTTTCCAGTCTTCGTAAGGTGCACCCCATCTCTAGCAAGTAGTCCATCGTATAGGTAATTCACTCCGTGATCCAGAAATCCAAATCGTTGCTGACGGCACCATCAACATAGCCAGTTGTTCACCTGCAGAATCTTATTCCACCTCCTTGTTCCATGGCCATCCACTGGGAGGATGGAAGAGAAGACCACCTGCGCTCCCAGTTCTTTCACTTTCTTGCCTAAGTTTTAAAAGTCACTGCAGATGGTTTTCAGGTCGTTTCTTGCTGTGTCATTTCTCCCCACCTGTATTAGCAGGAAGGGGTAGTCATCTGTAGGTCTGAAGAGTCCTGATATCCTGTAAGACACATCTTTAATTTTTGCACCTGGAAGACAGCACATTTCTCTTGAAGTTATATCCGGTCTGCAGATAGCGGCCTCTGTTCCTCTCAACAGGGAATCCCCCATGACCACCACTCTCCGTTTCTTCTTCACAACATTTTTCTTTCTCCATCCAGGAGGACTCTGAAGGTGTACAAGGTTGCTGTTTGTGGGCAAAGTCTTATCCTGATGTATTTCTTCATCGCTTTCCTGCGTGAGAGCCTAGTACTGGTTCCTGAGAAGTATGGGTGCTGACTGCCTCCTGATCCTCCTGCTTCTCTGGGTCACATGTTTCCATTCCTCTGTTTCTTCAGGTGCACTTCGAATTTCTTCTCTTTCTGTAACATGAAGAGATAATTCTGCTTTGTCAAATAACTCTTCACCTTCTTAATGATCTTCAATGAAGCTAACCTCTCTTCGAGATTTCTCCTGGTTCTCTTCCTATCTTTCTGACCGCTTCTTCAGTGTTTTGTTCACTGGCTTCACTTTATCTCCTCTTCCTCTTGCTGTCGGAGTACCTCAGGGCTCAGTCCTTGGCCCCCTTCTCTTCTCTCTCTAGACAGCCCCAATTGGACAGACCATCAGCAGATTTGGCTTTCATACCATCTTTATGCTGCTGACACACAACTATACACGTCATCCCCTGACCTTACCCCCGCTGTCCTAAAAAATGCAAATGACTGTCCGCAGTCTCCAACATCATGTCCGCTCTCTATCTGAAACTCAACCTCTCCAAAACTGAACTCCTTCTGCTCCCGCCATCTACTAACCTCCCTAAATCTAACATTTCCCTCTCCGTAGGTGGCATCATAATAACACCCCGGCAGTAGACAGCTGTCTGGGTATCATGTTTGACACCTATCTCTCCACATCCCATATACAATCTCTTGCCTGCTCTTGCCGCTTACACCTAAAGAACATCTCCAGAATCTG
Source organism: Dendrobates tinctorius (assembly GCF_039654945.1). NCBI lineage: Eukaryota > Metazoa > Chordata > Amphibia > Anura > Dendrobatidae > Dendrobates > Dendrobates tinctorius. The sequence continues at coordinate 14,919,611 of NW_027361794.1, forward strand.
CCCATTTCTCACCATGGAAACAACAAAAACCCTCATTATTGCCTTGATCCACTCCCGCCTGGACTACTGCAACGCTCTATTAATTGGCCTCCCCGTTACTCGACTTTCCCCTCTCCAGTCCATACCTAATGCAGCAGCCATTGTCATCCACCTGGCTAATCAGTTCTCGGACACTCTTCGCCAATAGTTACATTGGCTACCCGTTCATTATAGGATCCAATTCAAAGTACTTGTTCTCACCCACAAAGCTCTCCACAGTGCGGCACCCTCCTTACATCACTTTCCTCATTTCTGTCTATTGGCCTAACTGACCGCTGAGCTCTGCAAGTGACTTTCAACTAACCTCTGCACTAATCCATACCTCCCACTCCCGTCTCCAAGACTTCTCCTGCGGTGCACCAATCCTCTGGAATGCTCTACCCCAAGAAATTAGGACTATCCACAATTTGCATGGTTTTAGAAGCTTCCTCAAAACGCATTTGTTCAGAGCGGCCTATCACGTTCACTAATCAAAGTCATTTTATGTGGAAGTGTGCATGTGTAACCCATTCACTATCTCCATCTATCCATGTATTCTTTGTACATTGCAGGCCCAGCCCAGCCACCATTATTAGGCATGTAAGTATTGTAGTAACTAGGCTGCCTCATACTATCTTATACTTGGGGGAGGAGGGCATTCAGCCGGACTCAGTCACACCTTCTTAGATGCCATGTTTGCTTTTGACAGCAGCAAGTGGTGAAACTGCCAGGGTTTTTGTTGCAGCCACTCCTGTGTTGTCCCTGCAGTGTATATCTATGTTCTGGGGCCCAAAAGAGTTAATTTGTAAAAAAAAAATGATTCACTTGTTCAAAAATAATATATTGTGTCTTCTGCTTTTTTGTTTGTTTTATTTTTGCAATAATTGTTGGTGCCAATTTTAATTTGAAACATTTTAATATCTGTTTTTTTTTCTGATGTTTTTCCTGGAATATAGGAAAGCCTAAGGCCAGAAATAAACCCCACAAAACACTGTACATGGAGACTTTGGGATCAGATCATCTCTGTCCACATTGTTTGTGCAAACAAAAAAAAGCTTTTATAAAAGCCTCAAACTTCTGTGCGTGAATCAGACATGAGATCTAACATGAAAAACACAAAAATTGAGCATAGTTAAAGTTGGTATACATGCAGCATATAAGCTCATGTTCACTTTGGCCATAAAACAGTGAAAAAACCTACAAGAAGCTAAATAAACAAAAACCATGCTATAACTAAATAAGTTTTAACAAAAATCACATGAAAGCCATCTCACCGTCTCCAAGATGCCCCTGATCGAGACGGTTGTACACTGTCTAATATTAAAACCTTACCATGTGTCAAAGTCGACCTTAAAGTGTGAATAAGGGCAGACAAAAGAACCAGGTCCCGACCTATGGGCACCAACCCGGGAGGCTTTTATATGTGATTTACAGCTCAAGAGGGTGAGGCCACATCCAGACATGCACAGAATGCAAAAATTCAAAGAAAAAACACACAAAAATTGAGCTGAGTGCGGGGAAGACGGGAAACCTTCATATAGACGGCCGGTGGTGATGGAGTCAGTGACGGACTCTGGCCAAATATGTTTCTAGAGCCGTAGTAGAAGATGAAGATGTCGTCCTCACCATGAAGTAGTTATTCCTCCTGTCACGTGTAATGAATATCTCCTGCAGTATTGCTAATGCCGATTCCAGTGTCGGTAATGAGACGAGAATTAGCGTTATGGAAGATGAGTCTATGAGGAACGTATTCAGCTGCCGACTCCGAGGAAGAAACTGCTTGTTGTCTGTGGCCTAAATATATAGGTTTTATTAGTAGATGTAAAGAAGGAATCTAAATACTGTAAAATAATAAATCTCCTCATATGTTTCCCTTATTACCTCCAGTAATTGTATTATTACACAGGATATTTATGATGTTACATCGGCTCATCTTCTCATTCAGGTCTCTACAATATCGGATCCTCTCAGTGAAGATCTTCTACATAAGAGAATTTTCCTGATTTACCTGTCAAGGACGGATATGGACAGAGACAAGATGGCGGAGAAGATATTACACCTCACCCTAGAGATCCTCTTCAGTCTTACTGGAGAGGTGAGAGATTCTGATGACGTCACATTACATCATTCTTATCTATGGGAATAACAGATGGACAGAACTGGAGAGGTGAGGACTCTGGAAATGTCTGTAGTGAGATTTATTAATGTCTCTCTCCATAACCAGGATTTCACAGTAGTGAAGAAGACCTCTAGTGAGCGCTGTAAGGACCCTGTGTCTGAGGGATGGGGAAGACCCCTGAGCCCAATCACAGAGCCTCCACCTCACCCCCTGTTACATGAGGACATCAATGACCAGAAGATCCTAGAACTCACCTACAAGATGACTGAGCTGCTGACTGGAGAGGTGACACTGCTGGCAATGATGGGACATTATACAGTAACACTATGAAGGGATCGGGTGGATGACGGTATCATTGTATGTGTCAGGTTCCTATAAGGTGTCAGGATGTCGCTGTCTATTTCTCCATGGAGGAGTGGGAGTATTTAGAAGGACACAAAGATCTGTACAAGGACGTCATGATGGAGGTTCCCCAGCCCCTCACATCACCTGGTAATAGACAGGAGTAAATACACACGACCTATAATTATCTGTATGTAAAGAATGAATTCAGTCCCTGTATGTGTTTCCTCCAGATCTATCCAGTAAGAGGACAACACCAGAGAGATGTCCCCGTCCTCTTCTTCTACAGGACTATAAACAAGAAGATCCCAGTGTTCCTCAGGATCATCAGGTAGATGGAGAGAAGGTGTCATGAGATCTCCCCTATGATGTGTAGATGGCTGTGAAGGTCTTGTGCTCAGTCTTGTTTTATCCACCAGTATTATATCTATATATATAATCATCTAATTCTGTCTGTTTGTCTGTCTGTCTGTAACGGAAATCCCGTGTCGCTGATTGGTCGCGGCCTAATGTGCGGATGGTAGCCTGGGTACCATAAATCTGTAAAAAGTAGAATTAAAATAAAAAATAGTCATATACTCACCTCTCGGACGGCCCCCGGACTCTTTCCATCTTCTCACCACGCGCCCGGCATCTTCTGGTCCCAGTAAAGCTTTGCGCAAAAGACCGTTGATGACGTCGCACTCTCGCGAGAGTGACATCATCTTCGGTCCTTTGCGCTAAGCCTTACTGGGACCGGAAGATGCCGGGGTAGGAGTGCGCATGAGAATTGCGCAGGTGCATAGCGCTATCCGTGCCATTTTCCTGAAGACACATTTGCAGTGGGGGGGTGAGAGTAACCATGCATACCAGGAAAGGGGGGTGACGGGACCTTGCATATCAGGAGAGAGGGGTGAGGCTGACCATACATACCAGCAAAGGGGGGTGAGGGTGACCATGCATACCAGGAAATGGGGGTGAGGGTGACCATGCATACCAGGAAAGGGGGGTGAGGGTGACCATGCATACCAGGAAAGGGGGTGAGGGTAACCATACATATCAGCAAAGGGGGGTGACGGGACCATGCATACCAGGAAAGGGGGTGAGGGGGACCATGCATAACAGGAAAGGGAGGTGAGGGTGACCATACATACCAGGAAAGGGGGGTGAGGGGACCATGCATACCAGGAAATAATAATAATAATAATAAATTTTATTTTTATAGCGCCGACATATTCCGCAGCACTTTACATTTCAGAGGGGATTTGTACAGACAATAGACATTACAGCATAACAATAATCACATACAGTAGATTATAACAAATACCAAGAGGAGTGAGGAAAGTGGGGTGAGGGTGACCATGCATACCAGCAATGGGGGGTGATGGGACCATGCATATCAGGAAAGGGAGGTGAGGGTGACCATACATACCAGCAAAGGGGGGTGATGGGACCATGCATACCAGGAAAGGGGGGTGAGGGGGACTATGCATACCAGGAAAGGGGGGTGACAGGACCATGCATACCAGGAAAGGGGGGTGACGGGGACCATGCATACCAGGAAAGGGGGGTGAGTGTGACCATACATACCAGCAAAGGGAGGTGAGGGTGACCATGCATTCCAGGAAAGGGGGGTGAGGGTGACCATGCATACCAGGAAAGGGGGGTGAGTGGGACCATGCATACCAGCAAAGGGAGGTGAGGGTGACCATGCATACCAGGAAAGGGAGGTGAGGGGACCATGCATACCAGGATTGGGGGGTGAGGGGACCATGCATACCAGGATTGGGGGGTGAGGGGGCCATGCATACCAGGATTGGGGGGGTGAGGGTGACCATACATACCAGGAAAGGGGGTGACGGGACCATGCATACCAGGAAAGGGGGTGACGGGACCATGCATACTATAAAAGGAGGTGAGGGGGACCATGCATACCAGGATTGGGGGGTGAGGGGGCCATGCATACCAGGATTGGGGGGGTGAGGGTGACCATACATACCAGGAAAGGGGGTGACGGGACCATGCATACCAGGAAAGGGGGTGACGGGACCATGCATACTATAAAAGGGGGTGAGGGGGACCATGCATACCAGGAAAGGGAGGTGAGGGGACCATGCATACCAGGATTAGGGGGTGAGGGGACCATGCATACCAGGATTGGGGGGTGAGGGGACCATGCATACTAGGATTAGGGAGTGAGGGGACCATACATACCAGGAAAGGGGGTGAGGGGACCATGCATACCAGGAAAGGGGGGTGAGGGGACCATGCATACCAGGAAAGGGAGGTTGGGGTGACCATACATACCAGCAAAGGGGGTGATGGGACCATGCATACCAGGAAAGGGGGGTGATGGAACCATGCCTACCAGGAAAAGGGGGTGAGGGGACCCTGCATACCAGGAAAGGGGTGAGAGGACCATGTATACCAGGATTGGGGGGTGAGAGGACCATGCATTCCAGGATTGGAGGGTGAGGGGGACCATACATTTCAGGATTGGGGGGTGAGGGGACCATGCATACCAGGATAGGGTGGTGAGGGGTACCATACATTTCAGGATTGGGGGGGTGAGAGGACCATACATACCAGGATTGGGGAGTGCATTATTATTAAATCTTCATAAATAAACCATAGCTATTCTAGAATACCCGATGCGTTAGAATCGGGCTACCATCTAGTGTTTTATACTTGTGTAATGAGAACGGTGGAGATGGCAGGATTAGAGCTGATCATAGATGTGACTTCTCCATCTGTGACTTTTACAGTATTTGTTTCAGGGTGAAGATCTGACCCATATTAATACTACAGAGACATATGTGAGGGGTGATGAGCAGTGTAAAGAGGAGATTCCTACATATGACTACCCAGGTGAGTAGTAACCACTAAATGCAGAGAAGTCACAGATTCTTCTCAGTCACCGGCTGTGGCTGCTTTATCGGTCATGTAGTCTGGCCGTATCACAATTGTGTGATCATCATTTTGCCTCCTGACCACAACATTCTCCTCCACCCAAAACTGTTCAAATGACTTTGGGCATTGAAAGCCCTTCTCTATAGAACTTATAACCTGGAGGATCCACCTTCCCCCTGGGATTAGAAGATGCTGACCGTTACCTACACAGATCTGTAAACTATAAAGCCAAATGAAAACATGCATAGAATGTGCTGATAAGTTATAAAATCACTTGAAGAAAAGTATTATGATGGGTCTGTAAGAGAAAGTGGAGGGTAATGATGCTGTTGGCTTCCCAGATATCTGGGATCTTATTGGATAAATCTACCTTCTCTCCCTTCTGTGCTGCTGAATGTGGTCATATGGTCCCTACAAGACCAGGTCCAGTCTTTCTGGCCAAACTTCGCTTTTATGACCGACAACAGTAAATGTGCAGTGAGGCCAAGTGTGAATTTCTGTACAATAACAACAGAGTTTCCCTTTATCCTGACTTTTTAATTTGTATTAAAACTATCTAATGTCAAGGAGGATTGTGATAATCTACAGAAAACCATTACACCTGTGCCATGATATATCTCTAAGCTGTGCGTGGCTGATGGCTGTAATATACATTTATTCCCGCCTGCAGGAGATGTGTTGGCATGGCTCGAGCTCTGACTTCATGGATTCACTCCAAGTCATAAACTCCATTATGTTTTCGATCCTAAGGAATTCAGATTACTGCACAATCTCTCCTGAAATGGGGAGCAATATTATTTCTCTAATCTTCTGGTCAGGACTCATAGTAGCTCCAATGGTCCACCACAAATGAATGCAAGTCTGTTAAGTGTTGGAGTTCTTCCCTCAAACATACGTTGTTGTTGGGGATGTAACATAATTTTTTATTCTATCTCCTTTTTTTTACCTGTTCATTCTGTGTGATAATTTCATTGTGGTGGGATTATCCTACCTCACTTATGTGAGTCTGTAACTCCCTGATAGTCTTAAAAAAAATCTCTCCATCGCCTCTTCCAAATGCCTAAGATCTAAATTTAAAGGGAACCTGTCAGCAGGATTGTGCACAGCAACCTACAGACACTGTCAGGTCAGCGCCGTTATACTGATTACATTGATACCTGGTGATGAAATCTGTCTTGTGGTTGTTGTTTAATCTTTATTTGTAGCTTTCAGTTAATGAGATTCTTGTGCTGTGGGGCTGTGGGTGAGGCTTTATGTTGCTCTGCTTACATATTCATCTGTATTGGCTTATGATAGGTCACTGATCCCTCAGTGACCTGCCCCCATTTTTACATAATGCATATAATAGCATTGATATTATTGCTGCTAATGCCTATAATATTATGGCTATTGTGAGACTTAGAAAAACAAAATGACATCCAGCAAAATAAGGCTAGCTTCACACTAGCGTTTTGGGCCGCAGCGCACGGCCGCCGCTAAGCCCCGCCCCTGCCCGCCCCCTCCGGTCATCTCCGCCTAGTATCACACACGGCTGCATGCTATCTTTAGCATAGGGTGCGCAGACCTTGCGCTGACCGTGCGCTAGTAGAATTTTGCATGCACTGCGCCCTTTTGACGGTGCTCCGAGCGCACCAAAATGCAACATGGTGCGTCCGGCGCACACCGGCGCACCATCACAAGGACGCAGCGCATGCAAAATTATACTAGCGCACGGTCAGCGCAAGGTCTGCGCACCCTATGCTAAAGATAGGGTGTGCAGATCGCACGCAGCTGTGTGCGATACTAGGCAGAGATGACCGGAGGGGGCTAGTGTGAAGCTAGCCTAACACGGGCGATGTCATTTTGCTATCAGTGTGTCAAGAGTGGAGAAGACGGTTGCATTGACAATCCAACACAATGGGCAGCACTTTGAACACATTTTATAAGTGTCATACACTTGTAAATAACTCATGAAAGAATAAAGTTACGCTAAAACCAAGCACACCATTGTTTTTCTTGTGAAATTCTCAATAAATTTGATGTCACATGACCCTCATCCCATTGAAAAAAATAAAGCTGGATCCAAAATGGCTGACTTCAAAATGGCCGCCATGGTCACCACCCATCTTGAAAAATTTTCCCCCTCCCATATGCTAGTGTGCCACAAACAGGAAGTTGATATCACCAACCATTCCCATTTTATTTAGGTGTATCCATATAAATGGCCCACCCTGTATATATACAGACCACTGGTGCTTGACACACTCCTGAGCTTCTGGCTGCTAAGTTTGGGTGACAGTAACCACCTCTTCTCAAATAATGTTGAAAATGGACAAGTGTATAATGTCAAACAGCGCTCAGAAATAGGAGGGAAGGTGTCCTCCTGCAGGATTTTGCGGTAAGTATACAACAATACTAACGCTAGAAGTAAAACCCCACTGCGAGAGGGTGTCCTTACTTTCACAAAAGTAGCAGTATACTCCTGAAATAAATATGTCAAAATACCACCACACATATAAAGATGTTAATGTGTATGCGTGTAGTTATACACAGAACCTACAACTACTACTTTGGGTATAGGTTGCTAGGAAAGCTGGGTGCACTGATCCTGCTAACATTAGGAAAGCGGGGTGCACTGTGTGCAGAGCCGCGGTGTACTTATACACTACAGTAACATCTCTATGCTGATGACACCCAATTATACGCTTCTTCTCCTGACATCACGCCAGCCTTTCTAGAAAACACCAGCAATTGTCTAAACGCTGTGTCTAATATCATGTCCTCACTATATCTGAAACTGAACCTGTCAAAGACTGAACTCCTGGTGTTTCCTCCCGCTACTAATGTACCTATACCCGACATTGCCATTTCTGTGTGTGGCTCCACTATTACTCCCCAGTAACAGGCCCGCTGTCTTGGGGTCATACTTGATTCCGAGCTTTCCTTTGCCTCCCACATTCGATCACTGGCTCGCTCTTGTCATCTGCACCTCAAAAACATTTCTAGAATTCAACCTTTTCTTACTTTTGACTCTGCAAAAACTCTGAATGTTTCTCTTACTCATTCTCATTTCGACTATTGTAACTCCCTTCTAATCGGTCTCCCTCTTACCAAACTCTTCCCCCTCCAATCTGTCTTGAATGCTGCAGCCAGGATCATATTCCTCACCAATCGTTACACCGATGCCTCTACCTTGTGCCAGTGATTACACTGGCTACCCATCCACTCCAGAATTCAGTATAAACTTATTACCCTCACCCAAAAAGCCCTCCATGGCTCAGCACCACCCTACATCTCCTCCCTTGTTTCAGTATACCACCCTACCCGCGCCCTCCGTTCTGCTGATGACCTGAGGTTAGCATCCTCAATAATCAGAACCTCCCACTCCCGTCTCCAAGACTTTACACGTGCTGAGCCAATTCTTTGGAATGCACTTCCCAGGTCAATACGATTAGTCCCCAATCCCCACAATTTTAAGCATGCCCTGAAAACGCATTTATTCAGACTGGCCTATCGCCTCAATATATTAACCTAATCTATCCCTGTGTGGCACAGCCAAAAGTTTTACCATAACCAGGTTCCCCGCATCATGCTCCCACATGCTTTATGCATCCATTAGCCCTCTGTGTTTGTACTGATACACACATAACATTATGGCTGGTCCATACAATCAGGGCAACTGTTACCACCCACCTTTCGTGTCTACCTCTTTCCTCATAGACTGTAAGCTTGCGAGCAGGGCCCTCATTCCTCTTGGGATCTGTTATGATCTATGTGATTATTGTTATGCTGTAATGTCTATTGTCTGTACAAATCCCCTCTGAAATGTAAAGTGCTGCGGAATATGTCAGCGCTATAGAAATAAAATGTATTATTATTATTATTATTATACATGTACCAGACTGCCGCCACATGTGATGTGTATTAATGTTAGTGCATATACTTAAACATAGAGGCTCAAACTATTACCTTGAGTTTTGTAGCGGGTAGCTAGAAGAGCTGTGTGCACTAGTCTTGCTGAAGTTAGGAAAGCTGGGTGCATTGTGTCCTGCCGGTGTCATGGAAGGGTGGCGCTATTTGTCTGTAGTGGGCACGGAGATGTCCATCCATGTCAGCGTTGAGACACACGCTGCCCCGGTGGGAGGAGTCCGATGTGTCGACGCGTGGTGACCACCGCTAGAAGCTGCCAGAGACACGCGGCGATGCTGTAGAACCCTTGCGGCCTGAAGGGAGTGGGGGAGTTTATAATGTATCAGGAAGCTGATATAAAGTTACTAGGTTCTGTGAGCTCCTAGCGCTGACCTCCATAAGTCCCTCTGTAGCAGCACGGAACCGTGGATCTAAGGATTTCGGAGGCTTTATGGGGCTAAGTATGTGCAATAATAGTGTACACCAGACGCTGCCCCGGCCAGTGGCAGGTTGTAAGGAATATTATTGCCAAGTGACTCAAGCGGTGTGACCACGTATAATAGGTTAGTGACATCACACCCCTACCTGTAAACAGGTATATAGGAATATAGATAGGGTCCTAATTCTACGCGTTTCGGGAGCTTGCAGCTTCCTGTTTACAACTACACGCATACATACATTATTAACATCTTTATATGTGTGGTGGTATTTTGACATATTTATTTCACAAGTACACTGCTACTTTTGAGAAATTGAGGACACCCTCTCGCAGTGGGGATTTACTTCCAGCGTTAGAATTGTATTCTTACCGCAGAATCCTGCAGGAGGACACCTTTTCTCCTATTTCTGAGCGCTGTTTGGAATATACACTTGCCTTTATTTATTATTACTTTTGTCAGAGTCAGGTTATTTCTGTGACCATTGTGGGATTTTCTTTCATTAAAAGAGGGGTACCAACAATTTTGACCATGTGTGTAACAGAAGTGAATATTTTGACTCCACAGCCACTTTCCGGAAGTTAACACGCAGTGGATGTTGGAGAGTGAAAATTACACATTTGCCATTTTATTACCCAACACATAGTGCTCAGATTGTGCTCCAGGAGACACACCCCGTAAATTAGGTGGATTCTTCTCACTATACTATTGCTACATACAGGGATCCTAAATGTTGTTTGCGCACACTGCAAGACTCAGAAGTGAGAGCGGATTTTGCTGGATTGGTTTATCAAAACCTTATTGCTTTTCAACAGCCTTTGAGCCACTAATAGTGTGGGAACCTCTGTTTTTCCATTGACAGATGATGGACCTAAGTGGGAACTTGCTTTCTGTGAGATGAGAATTGGTATTATTTTTGCCTACATAACATTGATTGGTTTCTTTTTATTCGATATTTGGGAGGCAGAATGAACAAACAGTTGAACACCACGCACTACTGGTTCATCCTATAAGGTTTTCTATTAGACTGTGAACTGTCATTGTCTACGTAAATAACTAAAGTTTTTTACATAGCTTGCCATTATTATGTGCAGTTTAAGTAGAAATATTCAAAAATATTAAACTCAAGGATATTTTATTAAAAAATAATTGTTTTTTTATCTCAGCAGATGACTGTACCAGGAGATCAGAGGGACAGCTGACACCTTCAATTTTTAAATCAGATGATCTTGAGATCCTACAAGATACAACTGAAGTGATTGCTGTTACTCCAGATATACCATCATCCATTCACAGTAAAGATCTGTCATATGATCCTATGAAACAGGTCCTGTCTTCTGATTCATTACCGACTACTAAGGAAAATCAAACTCGCAAAACAGGCATTAAAAAACAAACTGCTCCTAAAAGAAAGAAGTCATTTTCATGTTCAGAATGTGGAAAATCTTTTAACTGGAAATGGAATCTTGTTGCACACCAAAGAACTCACACAGGGGAGAAGCCTTTTTCCTGTTCAGAATGTAGGAAATGTTTTACCAATAAATCAGATTGTGTTAAGCACCAGATAATCCACACAGGTGAGAAGCCTTTTTCCTGTTCAGAATGTGGGAAATATTTTAACCAGAAATGGGCTCTTGTTAGACATCAGAGCAGTCACACAGGGGAGAAGCCTTTTTCCTGTTCAGAATGTGGGAAATGTTTTAACCAGAAATCACATCTTGTTAGTCACCAAAAAACTCACACAGGGGAGAAGCCTTTTTTCTGTTCAGAATGTGGAAAATATTTTAACCGGAAATCAGTTCTTGTTAGTCATCAGAGCAGTCACACGAAGAAGCGTTTTTCCTGTTCTGAATGTGGGAAATATTTTGCACAGAAAACACATTTTGTTACGCACCAGAGAACTCACACTGGAGAGAAGCCTTTTTCCTGTTCAGAATGTGGGAAATGTTTTACCAATAAATCAGGTTATGTTAAGCACCAGAGAACTCACACAGGAGAGAAGCCATTTTACTGTTCAGAATGTGGGAAATATTTTAACCGGAAATCGGTTCTTGTTAGACATCAGAGAACTCACACAGGGGAGAAGCCTTTTTCCTGTTCAGAATGTGGGAAATGTTTTAACCAGAAATATCATCTTGTTAGTCACCAAAAAACTCACACAGGGGAGAAGCCTTTTTCCTGTTCAGAATGTGGGAAATGTTTTAACCGGAAATCCGTTCTTGTTAGTCATCAGAGCAGTCACACAGAGAAGCCTTTTTCATTTTCTTAATGTGGGAAATGTTTTACTTGGAAATCAGCTGTTAATAAACATCAGAGATGTCACATAGGGGAGAATCCTTTTTTATGTTCAAATGTTGGAATAGTTTTAACCAAAATTAGATCTTCTTAAAGGGGTTGTTTCTTGTCATTCCTCATGTTTGCTGACAAAAGGATAAAACTAAACTTTATTAATTCCAAATGTAAAACTATACCCAGAATTCACCCCTGAAGGTTAGTCAGAAGGTGACTAATAGAAAAAACATACCCCACGTTTCAGTATATAGGGTGAGGTGACATATACACACTCGCTCTCCAAGCCTCTGATTTCTACCAAAGGCGACTCATCAAGAGACTTTATTTAATATTGACCTATATTCAAGCGAGACTAGACAAAAAAAACTAAAATCATGTTATCTGAAACAGAAAACTAGCCACATATTGGCAGATCCCAGACTTCAAACTATATACTTCGTAAGTTTATAATCCTCTCCAGTGACGGTCAGTCAAGAATAAAAAAATATGTGAAAGCACCGTATAATTATTGTTTTTTCTCCTATAGGGACTGCCCTAGTTTGATATTGTAACAGCTGTCAATTAGTAGTGCAAACAAATAGTCCTAGACTAAACTCAGTTTTCAGACGACCCAATATATACCACTCAGGGCAAACTTACCTGCTCCAAAGATCATTAGCAGCTTCTAACTAATGGCCATGCTGCGGTCTGTCAGGGAATGAGTGCAATATCATCATAAAGACTAGAGATATGTGCAGCCATAATGTCTGGGTGATCTGCGCAATTATTTAGTATGAATATGGAAATTATCCCTGGAAGTTAAGTGTTCCCTGAGCGGTATATACTGTATTTTCACATACTATCTATTCCTGACACTGGAGTGGATTATGATGAAAGTATGTAGCTTGAAGTCTGGGATCTGCCAATATGTGACTAGTTTAATGACTGTTTCGGATAACATGATACATGATTCTAGGTTTTTCTTTGTCTAGTCTCTTGTCGCTTTAATATAGGTCAATATTAAATAGTCTCCTGATGAGTCGCATTTGGAAACCTGTAGAAATGAGAGGCTTGGAGAGTGAGTGTGTATACGTCACCTCACCCTATATACTGAGACGTGGGGTATATGTTTTTTCTATTAGTCACCTTCTGACTAACCTTCAGGGGGTGAATTATGGGGATAGTTTTACATTTGGAATTAATAAAGTTTAGTTTCATCCCCTTGTCAGTGAATCATCTAATCAAGGGATAATTTTTTATATATATATATATATATATATATATATATAAATATATATACAGTGGGGCAAAAAAGTATTTAGTCAGTCAGCAATAGTGCAAGTTCCACCACTTAAAAAGATGAGAGGCGTCTGTAATTTACATCATAGGTAGACCTCAACTATGGGAGACAAACTGAGAAAAAAAATTCCAGAAAATCACATTGTCTGTTTTTTTTTCCTTTTATTTGCATATTATGGTGGAAAATAAGTATTTGGTCAGAAACAAGCAATCAAGATTTCTGGCTCTCACAGACCTGTAACTTCTTCTTTAAGAGTCTCCTCTTTCCTCCACTCATTACCTGTAGTAATGGCACCTGTTTAAACTTGTTATCAGTATAAAAAGACACCTGTGCACACCCTCAAACAGTCTGACTCCAAACTCCACTATGGTGAAGACCAAAGAGCTGTCAAAGGACACCAGAAACAAAATTGTAGCCCTGCACCAGGCTGGGAAGACTGAATCTGCAATAGCCAACCAGCTTGGAGTGAAGAAATCAACTGTGGGAGCAATAATTAGAAAATGGAAGACATACAAGACCACTGATAATCTCCCTCGATCTGGTGCTCCACGCAAAATCCCACCCCGTGGGGTCAGAATGATCACTAGAACGGTGAGCAAAAATCCCAGAACCACGTGGGGGGACCTAGTGAATGAACTGCAGAGAGCTGGGACCAATGTAACAAGGCCTACCATAAGTAACACACTATGCCACCATGGACTCAGATCCTGCAGTGCCAGACGTGTCCCACTGCTTAAGCCTGTACATGTCCGGGCCCGTCTGAAGTTTGCTAGAGAGCATTTGGATGATCCAGAGGAGTTTTGGGAGAATGTCCTATGGTCTGATGAAAACAAACTGGAACTGTTTGGTAGAAACACAACTTGTCGTGTTTGGAGGAAAAAGAATACTGAGTTGCATCCATCAAACACCATACCTACTGTAAAGCATGGTGGTGGAAACATCATGCTTTGGGGCTGTTTCTCTGCAAAGGGGCCAGGACGACTGATCCGGGTACATGAAAGAATGAATGGGGCCATGTATCGTGAGATTTTGAGTGAAAACCTCCTTCCATCAGCAAGGGCATTGAAGATGAAACGTGGCTGGGTCTTTCAACATGACAATGATCCAAAGCACACCGCCAGGGCAACGAAGGAGTGGCTTCGTAAGAAGCATTTCAAGGTCCTGGAGTGGCCTAGCCAGTCTCCAGATCTCAACCCTATAGAAAACCTTTGGAGGGAGTTGAAAGTCCGTGTTGCCAAGCGAAAAGCCAAAAACATCACTGCTCTAGAGGAGATCTGCATGGAGGAATGGGCCAACATACCAACAACAGCGTGTGGCAACCTTGTGAAGACTTACAGAAAACGTTTGACCTCTGTCATTGCCAACAAAGGATATATCACAAAGTATTGAGATGAAATTTTGTTTCTGACCAAATACTTATTTTCCACCATAATATGCAAATAAAATGAAACAAAAACAGACAATGTGATTTTCTGGATTTTTTTTTCTCAGTTTGTCTCCCATAGTTGAGGTGGTCTACCTATGATGTAAATTACAGACGCCTCTCATCTTTTTAAGTGGTGGAACTTGCACTATTGCTGACTGACTAAATACTTTTTTGCCCCACTGTATATATATATATATATATATATATATATATATATATATATATATATATATAAATTTTTCCTCAGTGACATCATTCCTCATGTATGGCCTCATTAAAATGAAAACACTCCAGTTCAGTGGTGTCGAGACTCACTGTCCCGGGGCTTATGTGAGTTTTTTACATCACATGTGCCCTGCACCCAATCAGTGGCAGCTTCACTGTTCCCGCCTTCAGACGTATTAAACATCAACAGGAAGCCAGGGCCGCGGCTGCTCTGAATGCCTCATGATGCTCGATTTGTCCAAAAGTGGGGACAGCGACTCCAGCACTGATTGGGCACAGGGCTCACATGACGTAAAAACCTCAAGAGACCCAAGAACGCAAGTGCCAACACCACTGAAACGATGCGGGCATGGAAGGTTTGTATAAGTATTTTTATTTTAAGAGGACCAAACATGAGGAATGAGAAGGGGTTGTCCAACTAGTGGGCAACTTTTTTAAGCATCAAAAATCCCTCACAGAGAGAAGTCATTATTATACCTAGAGTGAGAAATGAATTACAGGAAAATCGTATTTTGTTGACTTTCAAAAATAACTCAGACGGGGAGAAACTATATATATTATTGACAAATTGTACAAAATCATAATACGTGTGGCGTGTGTTCAAGGATGGAATATTATATGGGAGTTTTATAGAATAAACCAAATACCAACAGAAAATAAACGACCTAAAACAAACATTTATCAGTAACAATAACTCATCTTTATTAGGTAAAGTATCAAAGAATTGCACCATTTTCCGATATCCGTCTCGTCTCCATTTTTCATGATGTCAGGTTGGGTGTTGGCTTATTTTTTGCGTGTTGAGCTGACGTTGTTAATTAATACCATTTTGATGCAGAGACAGTCATTTGAGTGCACATTATTGCATTTTAATTGAATGTTGCGGCGTCCAAAAAAGGGTAATTCTGGCATTTTGACTTTTTTTTCGCAACGCCGAATAGCAATCGGGTTAATTCTTCTTTTATATTGATAGAGCGGGTGATTCTGAAAGCGGCGATAACAAATATGTCTATGTTTGATTTTTTTTTTTTGTTTTATTTTGAATGGCGCGAAGGGGGTGTTTTGAACTTTTATATTTTTTAAATATTTGTAAAAACTTTTTTTTTACTTTTGTGATTGTGAAGGCGTACAGCATTGTATCTTAATTAACCAGAGAACTGTGTTTAGCAAATGAAGAATAATAGAATGTTATCTGTATGTTGGATTTCAAATTTAAGTGTTGATTTCTGGTTGGTCAAGAAAACAGACTTTTGTTTGTGTAAGCCGGTAATAATGACTTTTATTGTGCGCTTATCCTTGATCACTAGTGATGTTTGCTGATATGTAGTGATGAGCGAGTATGCTCAGTGCTGGGGTTTTTGCGAGCATGCTCGGGTGTTCTCAAAGTGTTTGGGTGTGCATGGAGATTTAGTTTGTGTCACCGCAGCTGCATGATTTGCGACTTCTAGACAGCCTGAATACATATGGGGATTCCCTAACAAACAGGCAATCCTCAAATGTATTCAGGCTGGCTAGCAGCCACAAATCATGCAGCTGCGACGACACAAACTAAATCTCCATGCACACCCAAATACTCAGAGAACACCCGAACATGCTCAGGAAAACCTGAGGACCGAACATACTCACTCATCACTACTGATATGCTAATTATGGATTGTATTATGGAACTAGTTTGTTGACTTTAAAAGCAGAGAGGGAAAAACTAAGCAAATAGTTTAAATAATCAAGTAATGGTGCTTGATCTCATCTCCATTCTTACCCTATATGTAAATAATGAATGAGGGACACTTGCTAAGTCTAAAAATATGTTACCAGCCTCTGTATAAAGAGACTGAGAGAAACAGCCAGAGAGATTCTGCCAAGACATCCATACATCCAAAGGACCAGAGACAGGACAGCAGCCATTTTACATCATGGCACCATCACGAGGGACACGGATCTATCATGCTATAGGAAACAACCTAGGGGTTTTCAGCCTCTATTGGAAGAATACAGATATGCTCTGTTACGTGTTACAGAACCACTGAGCACCCAGAATATGTTGTGCAGTTATATATATGGATAATAGGTTCTATGTGAGATGCATGTCCCTAATGCATCAGCATTCCACTTTTGTCCGCCCTCCCCCACCTTTGTAATTTCCACAGTAAACATCAGCAGGCTCCGGCCACCTGCGGCTTTTGAAATGCATGTCTGGCCTGCCGATTTTCTATTGGCCTGCCCTCTGTATCTGTGTGATATATTCTGTGTCCTGTGAGTAAAGTGTTGTCAGACTGGAAATACATGGAGAAGCAGTGATCTTTTATATGAGCCCATGTAAACAGGGATTCCAGCCAGCGTCATTCATTCAGACTCCAGCCAACGCAAAGCGGACCTCCGAAAACACGGGGTGGTACTGAAAGAGGTACCCCAGCCTGGTAGACCCCGTTACACTGGTGGCAGACCGCGGGATTTGATACCCCTTCTACAGGAGAAAAGGAATGAATGGAAAATAACTACCAGAAGTTAAAGAGGACTACATTAAAAGATCTGATGGAAGCCCGAGGGTTGATCACCAGCAACAAAACAAGAGCGGATTTGATAGCAGCCATCATGGAACACGACAGTGCAGCGCCCTCCAATGTGAACTTGGAGGAGACCGAATTCCAGAGGGAGGTAAAGAACAGACTGGCATTCTATGGCCCAAACCCTGCAGTAGAGATCATACGAGAGGTGATGGCTGATGTGCATACTGATCTGAAAGAAAAGATGGCCGAGCGGACCAGGATAGAGCTAGCCAAGATGGAGATGGCAGAGCGGACCAAAGTGGAGCTGGCCAAGATGGAGATGGCAGAGCGGAGAGAGGAGAGTCAGCAAGCAGGGGGAGCTCTGGCCTTCGACCAGGTACCTTCAACAGTAAGCCACAAAAAGATCCAGTATAATGCCTTCCGACAGTTGGGGGAGGCAGAGGAAGACATTGATGGCTTTCTGCAGGACTTTCAGCGGCAGTGTGCTCTTCATCAAGTGAAGCTGGAGGAACGGGTTCAGATTCTGGCCAGCAAGCTGACAGGCCGGGCAGCGGACGCCTATCGCACGGTACCTGATGAGGACTGTATGGACTATGAGCTGATCAAAGAAGTGATCTTGGCCCGGTATGCACTGACACCAGAGGCCTACCGCCAAAAGTTCCGCGGACTTATAAAACGTGTAACCGATACCCACGCCGAATGGGCCTGTAAATTACGGCGGTCACTGCTACAATGGGTACAAGGGAGCCAAGCAACCACTAAGGAGGACGTCCTCCAGCTCTTCCTGTTAGAACGATTCTTTAATGGACTAAACCCAGAGACACAGGAATGGCTTCGGGACTGGCGGCCAACGACTCTTGAGGAAGCCGCTCGTCTGGCCGATGAACATCATGATGCCAGGAGGCCGCAATTCTCCAGATCAAAGGTGGTCACTAGGGGCCCACCCATGGACCTGGAGGGCCCCAAACCACCGAAGATTGTAGGGGGACCAGCTAGAAACCCGGCATACCACCATTCCCCTGGGGCGCGATGCCACACCTGCCGTCAGCTGGGCCACCTGCAAAGACAATGCCCCAACCGGACTCAGCATACCCAGTGGCCAAAGGCGGGAACAGCTACCTTCAGCCGGGCTGCTGTACACTGCTACCAAGGCGAAGCTGACCCAGCATTGGGGCTATGACTAACCAAGGGGTGGAAGAGATGGAGGAAGTGCTGCATGAAGGAGACCCTGTGCAGGCAGCCCGGGCAGATAATCGACAACAGCATCGACAGGTCGTGTGGGTTAATGGGAAACGTATGCAGGGACTAAGAGATTCCGGAGCAACTTTCACCCTTGTGAAGCCTCATCTCGTCAGGGACGAAGAGAAGACGGACCGGACAGTGGCAGTCCGTGTAGCAGGGGGATCTATACATCGACTACCCACTGCCAGGATTCACCAGAACTGGGGAGTCGGGGATGACCTTGCTGAGGTTGGCTTGATGGAGGATTTGCCTGCAGACGTCTTGCTGGGAAATGACTTGGGGCCCATGTTGTTGGCATTCTCGGTGGCCCCTCTGGCTGAGACCTATCCTGTGACCACCCAGAGACAAGCACGAGCTGCGGAGGCGGAATCACAGAGGAGGCCCAGGTAAGTCATCCCAGCCCTACACGTATCCCCATAGCCAGACACATTTCATGGGCCACCCCAGATGAATTTAAGAGGGAGTTACCTGAGGATCCTTCATTAGAGGGATATCGTGGGAAGGCACAGGAGGGGAGAGGAGTACTGGAAGGGGAACAGTTTGTATGGAAGCAGGGACTCCTCTACCGGATCACAGAGCAGCACCACACAGGGACGAGCCCCACTATAAAACAACAGCTGGTAGTTCCCAAGAAGTATAGGCAGGAGCTACTGCGACTCTCTCATGATATACCCTTGGCCAGGCACTTCGGCGTCAGTCGCACCAGGCATCGTCTGACACAAAACTTCTTTTGGCCGGGGGTAACCTATGATGTTCGTCAGTACTGCCAGACCAGTGACAGTTGTCAGCGCATTGGCAAGAGGGGGGATCGATGCATGGCCAAATTACGCCCCCTCCCCATTGTGGAGGAACCATTTAGCCGAGTAGCAGTCGATCTGATAGGGCCGTTAGCCAAACCCAGTCCGTCCGGGAAAAAGTATATATTGACAGTGGTAGATTATGCCACACGGTATCCAGAGGCGGTTGCGTTACCTAACATACTGGCAGAGACGGAGGCGGCCACCCTGCTTTAGGTTTTCCCATGGGTTGGATTTCCCCGGGAGATTATCTCGGACCAGGGTACCCAGTTTACAGCAGAGGTGACCAACTAACTGTGGAAGCTGTGCGGCGTAAAGTTCATTAGAAGCGCCCCGTACCACCCGCAAACCAATGGGTTGTGTGAACGCTTTAACGGGACATTAAAACAGCTCATTGGGACTTTTACCAAGATCTACAGGGACTGGGAGAAATTCTTGCCACACCTCCTGTTTGCCTATCGGGAGGTGCCCCAAGAATCCACGGGGTTCTCCCCGTTCGAGCTGGTATACGGGAGACGGGTAAGGGGACCCCTAGACTTAGTGCTGGAACACTGGGAAGGGGAGGGCCTCATAGAACGGGTACCTATTGTACCCTATATGCTGGAATTCCGGGACCACCTACAGGAGCTGACGCAGGTTGTACGTGAGAACCTGCAGGCGACCCAGCGGCGCCAGCGCATATGGTACGATCGGAGGGCCAGAGAACGCACTTTGGAAATAGGACAGAAGGTCCTGGTGTTAGAGCCCACTAAGCAGAATAAGTTTCAAGCTGCATGGCAGGGGCCCTACCAGGTAGTGGGGAAAATAGCCGACACAACCTATAATGTCACCGATTGTGACGACCCCAGGGTTATCCGCATGTTCCACGTGAATATGCTGAAGCCCTACCGGGAGCGCCTTGAAGAGGTAGTGGCCATCTGTGCACCTGAAGCAGAGGATTTAGCTGGACTTCCCTTGCCGGATACCTTAGGGGAAAGGACTCAGTCTAAAACATGGGACCAGGTACACTTGGGTGAAGACCTGGGCCCCCGGGAGAGACAGCAGGCGGAGGTGTTGTTGAGGCTGCGACAGAGGATGTTTTCAGAGAGACCGGGGTACACTCGCCTGGCACAACACAAGGTTGAGACCCAGGATCAGACCCCCCTGCGACAAAACCCCTTCCACATCCCTGAGTCTGTACGAGAGGGGATGCGACAAGAGATACAAGAGATGTTGCGTTTAGGGGTCATTGAAGAGTCAGATAGTCCCTGGGCATCCCCCGTAGTGTTAGTGCCCAAGAAGGATAGGACTACACGGTTTTGTGTAGACTATCGTAAGCTCAATGAGAAAACAGTGACGGATGCATACCCCATGCCGCGTGTGGATGAGTTGTTGGACCGGCTGGCGGGGGCAAAGTATTTGACCACCATCGATCTATGAAAAGACTACTGGCAGATTCCCCTTAGTCCTGACTAGAGTTGAGCGACTTTTGGTTTTTTAGGGTCGCGTTTCGTTTCGTGAAACCCGACTTTTCCAAAAGTCGGGTCGAGCAAGATCGTCCGATTATAGGGAAAAGTCGGGGTCATCCCGAAACACGAAACCCAATGTAAGTCAATGGGGAATAAAAGTCGGCAGTGAGAGGAGGACAGGAAACACACCTACAGTGCCCATTTGAATGCCAAAAGCATCAATTCTTCTTACTTAAGCTTGTCAACCTTAATTAACTTCATAATACAAGTTACGCACTGAAAAATGGGGGTTATTTGGCTAAAGTTGTGGGGGGGAGGGCTGGCTGCAGGTTTTCATGTGCCCTGGGCGAAAGAGCGCCCCTTTAACACATACCACAACTCATCATGCTCCGATACGGCAGAGAAATAGCGGTATAGTACAATGAAAAATACCTCACTTTTTACATCTTGATGAGCTCCACATAATGCTACAGTATATGTTGGTCCCCATGGATGAAGCTCCACTGTCTTATGGGCCCAAATAATGCTCCAAACATAATGGGCCCCATTTCTAATGCTCTAAGGTATAATGGGCCCTGTAAATGCTGCTCCAGTGTCTGATGTCCACCTTTGGAATGTTCCAGTGTATGGTGGGCCCCATCTATCATTCTCCAGAGTATAGTGCTCCCCAAAAATTGCTGTCCCAACATTGAAAACAATCAAATAAGTCTCCTCGCTAGGGAATCCCTGTACTAGTCTAGACTCCTCGTCGTCCCCATCTTCCATCTCACTGCACAGTATTTCAACTTTGCAAGTGCTGTTATCCTGGGCAAGCAGGGGGGGCCCACTCGTTGGCGACGGCACTGGCACAGGGCCCCTGATAGTATGTGGTGTGTCTGATGGCGGGTGGGTCGAACCTGCACTTTCATCTGCAGCTTCCTCTTTGTCACCGTGTAAGATGGAACTGTATATGGGAAGGGTAACCTGAGTTTCATCAGGGTCAGATTCAGGCCGGGTAGCGTGCGAGGGGAATGTAGTGGTCTGGGTCAATGTACCAGCAGATTCATCGAGCAGTGGCTGGGCATCAGTGCACTTGTGTCGCCCCCAGGAGTACGGTCGCCACAGTGGCATTACCTTCTTCCTAGGGAGTGTGATGTCATGCTTGGGAGCAACAAAGGATCTCTCTAGCAGGTTAACTGATTTGGCGGCGTTATTCTCACGAGTCATGACCCTCCAAACAGCGTTCATGAAGGCAAAGTGTTTGTTTTACGTGGGCAGTATGGTTGCAAAGCTGAACCTTAAAGGAATGTCCAGAAGGGCACCACCAGGAGTGGAGCCTACGGTTAAATTCGACTCCACCAGGGAAACCTCAACCATGCCAGCTACAGAACAGATGCACACATTGCAAGCTTAATTCCGTTAACGAACGAGACTCCGTCATGCCCCGCGGTCCGAGTCCGGCTTACTAGAGGGACACGTGAGGCTCTGGCACATGAGATTGGCCAATAACTGGTGTGTCATGCCCTTACATGTCCGTGGCTGCATGTGCGCTACACTGAAAAGGCCAGCGTTTGTCGCTTACAGGTGCAGATAACCCGCTGAACAACGTTAGTGATGGGGATCACTGATTACAATTATTACCCGCGAACAATGATTTCCCAGTAAGTGCAGGTCAACCGCAGTTCCGGAATTAAGCCTAACCGTCAATCCTGAAAAAATGAAAAACTTACGTGTGCAAACCACAGGTGCTGTAGCTTGCTTAACAGCTCACCAGCCATTCTCACGCCCAGTATGGATTACACGTGATTGCACAAAGGTGAGAAAGGGTACCGTATCCCCGGATAACATGTATGGATAGCGTACACATTCAAAATATATGTCTCAGGAGGCAGGCTCAGACGGTGTTAGGCCCAGTATGGATTGCACGTGATTGCACAAAGGTTAGAAAGGGTACCGTATCCCCAGATAACATGTATGGATAGCGTACACATTCAAAATATATGTCTATACATCAGGAGGCAGGCTCAGACGGTGTTAGGCCCAGTATGGATTGCACGTGATTGCACAAAGGTTAGAAAGGGTACCGTATCCCCAGATAACATGTATGGATAGCGTACACATTCAAAATATATGTCTCAGGAGGCAGGCTCAGACGGTGTTAGGCCCAGTATGGCTTGCACGTGATTGCACAAAGGTTAGAAAGGGTACCGTATCCCCAGTTAACATGTATGGATAGCGTACACATTATAGAATCATAGAATCATAGAATCATAGAATCATAGAGTTGGAAGGGACCTCCTGGGCCATCTGGTCCAACCCCCTGCTCAAAGCAGGATTCGCTAAATCATCCCAGTCAGATGTCTGTCCTGCCTCTGTTTGAAGACTTCCATTGAAGGAGAACTCACCACTTCTCGTGGCAGCCTGTTCCACTCATTGATCACTCTAACTGTCAAAAAGTTTTTTCTAATATCTAATCTGTGTCTCCTCCCATTCAGTTTCATCCCATTGCTTCTAGTCTTTCCTTGTGCAAATGAGAATAAAGTTGATCCTTCTACAATGTGACAGCCCTTTAGATATTTGTAGACAGCTATTAAGTCTCCTCTCAGTCTTCTCTTATGCAAACTAAACATTCCCAAATCCTGCAACCTTTCCTCATAAGACAGGGTTTGCAGACCGGTCACCATTCTGGTCGCTCTTTTCTGAACTTGCTCCAGTTTGTTGATGTCTTTTTTAAAATGTGGTGCCCAAAACTGGACACAATATTCCAGATGAGGTCTGACCAAAGAGGAGTAGAGGGAAATAATGACTTCACGTGATCTAGACTGTATGCTTCTGTTAATACATCCTAGAATTGCATTTGCCTTTTTTGCTGCTGCATCACACTGTTGACTCATATTCAGTCTGTGATCTATTAGTATACCCAAGTCTTTTTCACATGTGCTGTCACTTAGCCCTATTCCTCCCATTCTGTATATGCTTTTTTCATTTTTATTGCCCAGATGTATTCAAAATATATGTCTCAGGAAACAGGCTCAGACGGTGTTAGGCCCAGTATGGATTGCACGTGATTGCACAAAGGTTAGAAAGGGTACCGTATCCCCGGATAACATGTATGGATAGCGTACACATTCAAAATATATGTCTCAGGAGGCAGGCTCAGACGGTGTTAGGCCCAGTATGGATTGCACGTGATTGCACAAAGGTTAGAAAGGGTACCGTATCCCCAGATAACATGTATGGATAGCGTACACATTCAAAATATATGTCTATACATCAGGAGGCAGGCTCAGACGGTGTCAGGCACAGTATGGATTTGACGGCCCAGATTACACAGCGGAGGAGCAGGGAGAGGTAAAGATTGCAAATGCTGGGGCCCTGCCCAAGCAAGGGGGGCCCACTCGTGGGCGTCGGTACTGGCACTGGGCCCCTCATAGTACAGCAGTGTGTCTGACGGCGGGTGTGCACCACCACCGTCAGAGACACTTGATTGCACTATGAGGGACCCTGTGCCAGTGCCCGCGCCCAAGAGTCGGCCTACCCACCTGTCCAGGGCAACGGCACTCGCACGGTGTCGTGAGCTAGGTGGTGACCCCGGCCATGGGGGGGGAGGCAGCACAGTTAGGGAGTTTTAGAAAGTGGCATATGTTGATGTTGGACATTCAGCTGATGCAAACGGTGAAATAGGTGAAGTCCCAGGAAGAGGTGGACCAAAGCAAGCCATTTTTCTGTCACCCTATGTGTCATCAGGGGAAGGTGGGACAAAATCCTTGGAAACCCATGCATGGTTCATTTTAATGAAGGTTAGATCATCCACATTTTGGGTTGACAGACGGGTCCTTTTTTCTGTCAGGATTGATCCAGCTGCACTGAAGACTCTTTCCGATAGCAAACTTGCAGCTGGGCAAGCGAGCTCCTGTAAGGCATATTGGGTCAATTCAGGCCAGGTGTCCAGTTTAGCGGCCCAATAGTCAAAGGGGAATGACCTGTGTGAGAGAACATCGATATGGGAGGAAAAGTAGTTTGTAACCATAGTTGACAACTGCTGTCTCCTGTCACTTTCCATCGATGCAGTATTACCAGTTGTATGAGCGGTATTTGAAAAATCAGTCCACAACATTGTCATGAAACCCCTGTCTCCAACGCCACTTCTGCTGTGTGCACCACGAACACCTCTGCCAAGCTGCCCCCGGCCCGTACAGCTCGTGTGAGAACCATCACCGCTGCTGTGTGCTGGGAATGCCTCAAGCAACCGAGTTACCAGAGTTGCTTGTTTATTAGCCAATATTAGGTCAAGGTTCTCCTGTGGCATGATGTTTTGTAATTTGCCTTTATAGCGTGGATCCAGGATGCTGGCCAACCAGTAGTCGTCATCGTTCATCATTTTGGCAATGCGGGGGTCCCTTTTTAGGATCTGCAAGGCATAATCTGACATGTGGGCCAATGTTCCTGGTGTCAATGATGCACTGCAAGTGCTGGGTGGAGGAGCACTTTCTGGCAAATCCACATCCCTCCAGTCACGCACAAACCCTGTACCAGACCTTGCCACGCCAACATTTTCACTTGCCCCACGAGATGCATCCTCCTCCCCTAAGTAATCATCCCCATCATCATCCTCCTCCTCCTCTTCTTCCTCCACCTCGTCCAGGAGAGGTCCCTGAGCAGACAATGGCTGAATGTCATCAAGGATTCCCTCCTCCTCTTCCTCCTCATCAACATTGGCTGCAGACGCCTGCTCCTTAAGGTGCGTCAAAGTTTGCATGAGCAGACGCATAAGTGGGATGCTCATGCTTAGGATGGCGTCGTCTGCGCTTACCAGCCGTGTGCATTCCTCAAAACACTGAAGGACTTTACAGAGGTCTTTCAGCTTCGACCACTGCACACCTGTCAACTCCATGTCTGCTCTCAAAGTGCCTGGCCGTGTATCCTCCCACAAATGCATTATGGCCTGCCTCTGCTCGCACAGCCGCTCCACCATGTGCAGGGTGGAGTTCCACCTTGTTGCAATGTCGATAATGAGGCGGTGGTTGGGAAGGTGGAGCAATCGCTGCAGCTTCTGCATACGAACGGAGTGTACAGGCGACCGGCGGATGTGCGCGCACAGTCTTCACACCTTCTGGAGCAGGGCTGTTAACTCCGGATAATTTTTGAGGAAGCACTGCACCACCAGGTTCAAGGTGTGAGCCAAGCAAGGTATGTGGCTGAGTTTTGAAAGGGCTATGGTTGCCACAAAATTACGGCCGTTATCACTAACTACCTTGCCTGCCTCAAGATGTACACTGCCCAGCCATGACTCAGTTTGTCACTTCAAGTACTCGGCCAGCACCTCGGCGGTGTGTCTGTCGCCCAAACACATCATCTGCAACACAGCCTGCTGACGCTTTCCACTAGCTGCTCGATAGGGGGACACATCGTGTGCAACAGTGGCAGCTGCAGATGGAGTGCTCGTACGACTGCGCTCTCTGGACGAGCTTTCACTTCTGGAGGAGGAGGAGGAGGAGGGTCGAACGCCCACAGCCAACTGTTTCCTATACCGTGGGCTAGGCAGCACTGTCCCACCACCGCTGTCCCCTGTGGACCCTGCATCCACCACATTAACCCAGTGCGCAGTGATGGACACGTAACGGACCTGGCCATGCCGACTGGACCATGCATCAGTTGTGAGGTGCACCTTTCCGCTCACTGACTGCTTGAGTGCATGGACAATGCGGTCTTTCACATGATGGTGGAGGGCTGGGATGGCTTTGCGAGAGAAGAAGTGGCGACTGGGTAGGTCATAGCGTGGTACTGCATAGGCCATGAGTTCGCGGAAAGCTGTGCTTTCCACCAACCGAAAGGGCATCATCTCAAACGAGATTAGTTTGGCAATGTGGGCGTTCAAACCCAGTGTACGCGGATGAGAGACTGAGTACTTTCTTGACCTACTCATAGTGTCTGGGAGGGTGAGCTGGACTTGAGAGCTGCATATGGTGGAAGTAGCGGTGGACAGGGCGGACTGAGAGAGGGTTGATGATGGTGATGGAGTTGGTGTTCTTTCTGATGGCCTAGAATCAGTCTTTCGTTGATATAACAGTGGGATTCCCTGACTGCTGTGGCCTTGCAACGACACCTTAACATTTGCTGCTGTGCTAACCGGTGGGCTTACAGTGGGGGAAACAATGTAGCGTTGCTGACTACCTTCGCTGTGATCAGTTGCACATGTGGCACTTGAGGTTTGGTGTTGTGTCCACGCTTGCAAGTGCATGCTGGTTAAATGTCTAAGCATGCAACTGGTATTCAAATTTTTCAGATTTTTCCCTCGGCTAAAGGTCTTTCCGCACTTCTTACAGATAACCTTGGCCTGATCATGAGGATTTTGTTCAAAAAAGTGCCACACTGCACTCTTCCTACTTTGGCAGACATTTTGCGGCCTAGCACGCTGTGATCTTTTGACCCTCTGGACAAGCTGTCCAGCAACTCTTTTGATGTTTGGAACCTGTCTTTGGAGTGCTAAGGGCCTGCCTGATAACAGCTGTTGCGATGTCGATGTCTGCTGTGGATGCTCCTCATCTGAGCTATTGGAAGCAGCACCCTCTTCCCCCAATGGATGTCAATCTGGGTCAACAACTGGGTCATCCATCACCTCCTCTTCTATGTCATGTGCACCTTCCTCTGTGTCACCGTGTATGGTGGTATAGTGTGCGGGAAGGGGCACCTGAGTCTCATCAGGGTCAGAATCTGGCTCTGTACACTGCGAGGACAATGTAGTGCTCTGAGTGAATGCACCAGCAGAATCATCCATCAGCGGCTGTGCATCAGTGCACTCCATGTCAGATTCATCTTGGCCTGGGTAATTCACCATTTCACTTGATAATCCAGGCATGGTATGTGAAAACAGCTCCATGGAGTAATCAGTAGTATGGCCTGCGTCATCCTTCAATCTTGGTTGGGGTGAAGGACACAAGGAAAGGTGTGGTTCATGAACATGAGCCTCCAATGACGACTCAGTGCTTTTACTTTTTACAACTGAAGAAGAGGAGGCGATAGAGCTGGAGGCTGAGTCAGCAATGTAAGACAAAACTTTTTCCTGATGCTCTGGCTTTAAAAGCGGTTTGCCAACTCCTAGAAAACTAAGCGTTCGAGGCCTTATGTAGCCAGACGATGACGCAGGCTCAACACCTACTGCATTCGGTCCTATTTTGCTCTTGCCACTACCATCAGTTCCACCACCAACACCATCATTACCAGCTGCCAACCGCCGCCCAATTCCACGGCCTCTTCCACCAGCCTTCCTCATTTTTGGTAGAAATGTAGACAAAATCCAACAAACTATATAGTAATGTAAAACAAGGTACAAGGTGTCTATAGGACAGGGGAGATTTTGAATTTCTGCAGACACTTGTGGACACTGGACACTTTTGGGTTGTGTGAGGCCCACTGATATCTGAGCGCTATGTGACAGGCTCGATGGCACAGCTGTGACCAAAGTGACTAGAGGATAAGGGAGATTTTGAATCTCTGCACACACTTTTGGACACTGGACACTTTTGGATTGTGTGAGGCCCAATGAATATCTGAGCGCTATGTCACAGGCTCGATGGCACAGCTGTGACCAAAGTGACTAGAGGATAAGGGAGATTTTGAATCTCTGCACACACTTTTGGACACTGGACACTTTTGGATTGTGTGAGGCCCAATGAATATCTGAGCGCTATGTGACAGGCTCGATGGCACAGCTGTGACCAAAGTGACTAGAGGATAAGGGAGATTTTGAATCTCTGCACACACTTTTGGACACTGGACACTTTTGGATTGTGTGAGGCCCACTGATATCTGAGCGCTATGTGACAGGCTCGATGGCACAGCTGTGACCAAAGTGACTAGAGGATAAGGGAGATTTTGAATCTCTGCACACACTTTTGGACACTGGACACTTTTGGATTGTGTGAGGCCCAATGAATATCTGAGCGCTATGTGACAGGCTCGATGGCACAGCTGTGACCAAAGTGACTAGAGGATAAGGGAGATTTTGAATCTCTGCACACACTTTTGGACACTGGACACTTTTGGATTGTGTGAGGCCCAATGAATATCTGAGCGCTATATGACAGGCTCGATGGCACAGCTGTGACCAAAGTGACTAGAGGATAAGGGAGATTTTGAATCTCTGCACACACTTTTGGACACTGGACACTTTTGGATTGTGTGAGGTCCACTGATATCTGAGTGCTATGTCACAGGCTCGATGGCACAGTTGTGACAAAAGTGACTAGAGGATAAGGGAGATTGGATTGCTTTTAAAAAAGCAGTTTGCGGAGCAGTGGGTAAACAGCAATGCAGGAATGTCAGGAAGCCTTAGAAGGCAGCCCAACAACCAACACCACTGATACACCACTATATAGCTCCCCTTGCACTGCACACACAGTGACTGGTGTGTTGTGCAGGCCAAATCGCTAGCAGCAGAAGCAGTTTTTTTGTCTTCTTCCCTGCCTAACGCTCTCCCTACAGAATCAGCAACCTCTCCCTATACTGAGATTGGCAGAAGTAAGATGGCGGTCGGCGTGCATGCCCTTTTATACCCCCTGTGACGCCCACCAAAGCAAGCCAATCACTTGCATGCCCTTCTGAAAGATGGTGGTGACCCCTGCCTATGTCATCACGTTGCCCACAGTGTCCGTGGATCCTGATTGGCTGAAAAAGAGCGCAAAACAAACTTTTGAAACGCGACTTTGGCGCATAAGTCGCCGACCTCGTGGCCGACCTCATCCTAGGGTCGGGTTTCGTTTCATGAAACCCGACTTTGCCAAAAGTCGGCGACTTTTGAAATTGTTCGACCCGTTTCGCTCAACTCTAGTCCTGACGCTATTCCCAAGACGGCATTTGTCACCCCGTTCGGCTTATTCCAGTTTCGAGTTATGCCATTCGGGATGAAGAATGCCTCGGCGACCTTCCAAAGACTGGCTGACCGGCTTCTGGATGCTCTCTAGGTCTATGCTTGTGCCTACCTGGACGACATCGCCATCTACAGTGCGACATGGGAAGAGCATCTAAATCACCTAGAGACAGTATTGGACAGGATCCACCAGGCCGGAATCACCCTGAACCCAAACAAGTGTCACGTGGGCAAAGCAGAGGTTCAGTATTTAGGGCATTGGGTGGGAAGTGGGAAACAGCGACCAGAACCAGCCAAGATTGAGGCCATAGCCAAATAGCCCATCCCACGCACTAAAACCCAGGTCATGGCGTTTCTAGGGACAGCGGGGTATTACAGGAAATTCATTCCCAATTACAGCAGCGTAGCCAAGCCCTCACTGATTTGACCCGTAAGAACCAACCCCGCCAGGTAACCTGGACCTCAGAGTGTGAGGAAGCCTTCTGCCAACTAAAGGACGCCCTCACCAATACCCCTGTATTGGCCGCACCCGATCCAACTAAACGTTTCCTGGTTCACACAGACGCTTATATGTTTGGATTGGGGCAGTACTGAGCCAAGTCGGGCCTAACGGCCAAGAACACCCGGTATCTTACCTGAGTCGGAAACTACTGCCCCGTGAAGTAAGCTATGCGGCATTCGAGAAGGAGTGCCTGGCGGTAGTATGGGCACTCAAGAAGTTGCAAACATATTTGTATGGATGACAGTTTTCCCTCCTAACGGACCATAATCTCCTAGTCTGGCTTAATCGGGTCTCCGGAGACAACGCCAGATTGCTGCGGTGGAGTTTAGCCCTACAACCTCTGGACTTCACCATCCACCACAGACCCGGCAAACAAAATGGTAACGCCGATGGACTAAGTCGATAAACGGAACTTGTACCAACCCCATAAACTTCGGTCATTCCCAAACCGATCCGTTAAGGATCAGACTGTGTATGCCGATCGTGTCGCTGAAAAGGGGAGCCGTGTTACGTGTTACAGAACCCCTTAGCACCCAGAATATGTTGTGCAGTTATATGTATGGATAATAGGTTCTATGTAAGATGCATGTCCCTAATGCATCAGCATTCCCCTTTTGTCCGCCCTCCCCCCACCTTTGTAATTTCCACAGTAAACATCGACAGGCTCCGGCCACCTGCGGCTTTTGTAATGCATGTCTGGCCTGCCGCTTTTCTATTGGCCTGCCCTCTGTATCTGTGTGATATATTCTGTGTCCTGTGAGTAAAGTGTTTTCAGACTGGAAATACATGGAGAAGCAGTGATCTTTTATATGCGCCCATGTAAACAAGGGATTCCAGCCAGCGTCATTCATTCAGACTTCAGCCAACGCAGAGCGGACCTCCGAAAACATGGGGTGGTACTGAAAGAGGTACCCCAGCTTGGTAGACCCCGTTACACGTTTCCTAGGGGTTTTCAGCCTCTATTGGAAGAATACAGATCTGCTCCATTGACCATCGCTGAACCATGGATACATTTGAGAAGCCAGGTTGTGATCCTCGGATCAACTGGCCCTGTACCTTGCATGCACTCTATGAACTGTCATCTTCCTGCGCTTTTCGTTACCTTCTCTCTGTGTGCGTGCAACAGGTGGGGCAGTGACCCTGGAAGATCTGAAATCATAGCTGCTATTATCCCGGCGAGTCAGCGGAAGGCTGAGACTCTGTAATGTGCACCATCTTGGGTATTTTGCTTGGACTGTTCTATGTGTTATCTCCCTGTTTTGTGGTTCAATAAAGAGCATTGCCACACTGTTTTCCCCTCACCCTGTTTTGTCTGAGTAGCGTTTTGCCCACGTTAAAAGGAGAGCGGGAGTTCGGCGGGACAATCCCTGGTCCATGCAGTTTCGGCTAGCGGGCCGGGGCGCCCGCTGACCCTCCATGTCTCCAATGGAATGCTTCAATTGTCACCATGGGAGACTAGAAGCTGCCATTACCTGATCAGCTCTGCTACATACAGGCGATGATCAGATCATCTGTATGTATCAGAATTGCTCACTTTCTATAAGCACCGACCAACGGGCAGTGCTCATAGGATCCGGCAGTGACAACCATAGAGGTCTGCTGGAGACCTCTGGTTGTCATGGAAACCGATTGATGACCCGCAATCACGTGACAGGGTCACAGATGGGAGGGATTTCCTGTCCATCATGTGCTGGAAAAGATGTGGGCTCAGCACCAGAGCCCACATCAAAGGCAGGGAGTCCGACATCAGTGTACATTTATACCCAATGTTGGAAAGGGGTTA
The DNA here is from genome assembly GCF_039654945.1 of Dendrobates tinctorius. Classification (NCBI taxonomy): domain Eukaryota; kingdom Metazoa; phylum Chordata; class Amphibia; order Anura; family Dendrobatidae; genus Dendrobates; species Dendrobates tinctorius. The sequence continues at coordinate 14,951,653 of NW_027361794.1, forward strand.
AAGGGGATTGTTCTTACAGAGACTGAAGTGGTAATCAATCATGTATACATACAAATAATTATACACACAGCTTTTTAATGTTAAATAGAATATAGTTATGACAAGAAAATATAATTTGTATAAATCATGTGTAGATATAAAAATTCAGGCAAATGTCAAATGTTAAAGGGTTGACCTGATTAATGATAGATATAATAAATAAAGATTCATATTAAGTAGAGTTGAGCGAAACGGGTCGAAAAAATTCAAAAGTCGCCGACTTTTGGCAAAGTCGGGTTTCATGAAACGAAACCCGACCCTAGGATGAGGTCGGCCACGAGGTCGGCGACTTACGCGCCAAAGTCGCGTTTCAAAAGTTTGTTTTGCGCTCTTTTTCAGCCAATCAGGATCCACGGACACTGTGGGCAACGTGATGACCTAGGCACGGGTCACCACCATCTTTCAGAAGGGCATGCAAGTGATTGGCTTGCTTTGGTGGGCGTCACAGGGGGTATAAAAGGGCGTGCACGCCGACCGCCATCTTACTTCTGCCGATCTTAGTATAGGGAGAGGTTGCTGCTGATTCTGTAGGGAGAGCGTTAGGCAGGGAAGAAGACAAAAAAACTGCTTCTGCTGCTAGCGATTTGGCCTGCACAACACACAAGTCACTGTGTGTGCAGTGCAAGGGGAGGCTATATAGTGGTGTATCAGTGGTGTTGGTTGTTGGGCTGCCTTTTAAGGCTTCCTGACACTCTGGCATTGCTGTTTACCCACTGCTCCGCAAACTGCTTTTTTAAAAGCAATCCAATCTCCCTTATCCTCTAGTCACTTTTGTCACAGCTGTGCCATCGAGCTGGTCACATAGCGCTCAGATATCAGTGGGCCTCACACAATCCACAAGTGTCCAGTGTCCAAAAGTGTGTGCAGAGATTCAAAATCTCCATTATCCTCTCGTCACTTTTGTCACAGGCAGCTGTGCCATCGAGCCTGTCACATAGCGCTCAGATATCAGTGGGCCTCACACAATCCACAAGTGTCCAGTGTCCAAAAGTGTGCGCAGAGATTCAAAATCTCCATTATCCTCTCGTCACTTTTGTCACAGGCAGCTGTGCCATCGAGCCTGTCACATAGCGCTCAGATATCAGTGGGCCTCACACAATCCACAAGTGTCCAGTGTCCAAAAGTGTGCGCAGAGATTCAAAATCTCCATTATCCTCTCGTCACTTTTGTCACAGGCAGCTGTGCCATCGAGCCTGTCACATAGCGCTCAGATATCAGTGGGCCTCACACAATCCACAAGTGTCCAGTGTCCAAAAGTGTGCGCAGAGATTCAAAATCTCCATTATCCTCTCGTCACTTTTGTCACAGGCAGCTGTGCCATCGAGCCTGTCACATAGCGCTCAGATATCAGTGGGCCTCACACAATCCACAAGTGTCCAGTGTCCAAAAGTGTGCGCAGAGATTCAAAATCTCCCTTATCCTCTCGTCACTTTGGTCACAGCTGTGCCATCGAGCCTGTCACATAGCGCTCAGATATCAGTGGGCCTCACACAATCCAAAAGTGTCCACTGTCCACAAGTGTGTGCAGAAATTCTAAATCTCCCCTGTCCTATAGACACCTTGTACCTTGTTTTACATTACTATATAGTTTGTTGGATTTTGTCTACATTTCTACCAAAAATGAGGAAGGCTGGTGGAAGAGGCCGTGGAATTGGGCGGGGGTTGGCAGCTGGTAATGATGGTGTTGGTGGTGGAACTGATGGTAGTGGAAAGAGCAAAATAGGACCGAATGCAGGAGGTGCTGACCCTGCGTCATCGTCTGGCTACATAAGGCCTCGAACGCTTAGTTTTCTAGGAGTTGGCAAACCGCTTTTAAAGCCAGAGCATCAGGAAAAAGTTTTGTATTACATTGCTGACTCAGCCTCCAGCTCTATCGCCTCCTCTTCTTCAGTTGTAAAAAGTAAAAGCACTGAGTCGTCATTGGAGGCTCATGTTCATGAACCACACCTTTCCTTGTGTCCTTCACCCCAACCAAGATTGAAGGATGACGCAGGCCATACTACTGATTACTCCATGGAGCTGTTTTCACATACCATGCCTGGATTATCAAGTGAAATGGTGAATTACCCAGGCCAAGATGAATCTGACATGGAGTGCACTGATGCACAGCTGCTGATGGATGATTCTGCTGGTACATTCACTCAGAGCACTACATTGTCCTCGCAGTGTACAGAGCCAGATTCTGACCCTGATGAGACTCAGGTGCCCCTTCCCGCACACTATACCACCATACACGGTGACACAGAGGAAGGTGCACATGACATAGAAGAGGAGGTGATGGATGACCCAGTTGTTGACCCAGATTGGCATCCATTGGGGGAAGAGAGTGCTGCTTCCAATAGCTCAGATGAGGAGCATCCACAGCAGACATCGACATCGCAACAGCTGTTATCTGGCAGGCCCGGAGCACTCCAAAGACAGGTTCCAAACATCAAAAGAGTTGCTGGACAGCTTGTCCAGAGGGTCAAAAGATCACAGCGTGCTAGGCCGCAAAATGTCTGCCAAAGTAGGAAGAGTGCAGTGTGGCACTTTTTTGAACAAAATCCTCATGATCAGGCCAAGGTTATCTGTAAGAAGTGCGCAAAGACCTTTAGCCGAGGGAAAAATCTGAAAAATTTGAATACCAGTTGCATGCTTAGACATTTAACCAGCATGCACTTGCAAGCGTGGACACAACACCAAACCTCAAGTGCCACATGTGCAACTGATCACAACGAAGGTAGTCAGCAACGCTATATTGTTTCCCCCACTGTAAGCCCACCGGTTAGCACAGCAGCAAATGTTGAGGTGTCGTTGCAAGACCACAGCAGTCAGGGAATCCCACTGTTATATCAACGAAAGACTGATTCTAGGCCATCAGAAAGAAGACCAACTCCATCACCATCATCAACCCTCTCTCAGTCCGCCCTGTCCACCGCTACTTCCACCATATGCAGCTCTCAAGTCCAGCTCACCCTCCCAGACACTATGAGTAGGTCAAGAAAGTACTCAGTCTCTCATCCGCGTACACTGGGTTTGAACGCCCACATTGCCAAACTAATCTCGTTTGAGATGATGCCCTTTCGGTTGGAGGAAAGCACAGCTTTCTGCGAACTCATGGCCTATGCAGTACCACGCTATGACCTACCCAGTCGCCACTTCTTCTCTCGCAAAGCCATCCCCGCCCTCCACCATCATGTGAAAGACCGCATTGTCCATGCACTCAAGCAGTCAGTGAGCGGAAAGGTGCACCTCACAACTGATGCATGGTCCAGTCGGCATGGCCAGGGCCGTTACGTGTCCATCACTGCGCACTGGGTTAATGTGGTGGATGCAGGGTCCACAGGGGACAGCGGTGGTGGGACAGTGCTGCCTAGCCCACGGTATAGGAAACAGTTGGCTGTAGGCGTTCGACCCTCCTCCTCCTCCTCCAGAAGCGAAAGCTCGTCCACAGAGCGCAGTCGTACGAGCACTCCATCTGCAGCTGCCACTGTTGCACACGATGTGTCCCCCTATTGAGCAGCTAGTGGAAAGCGTCAGCAGGCTGTGTTGCAGATGATGTGTTTGGGCGACAGACACACCGCCGAGGTGCTGGCCGAGTACTTGAAGCGACAAACTGAGTCATGGCTGGGCAGTGTACATCTTGAGGCAGGCAAGGTAGTTAGTGATAACGGCCGTAATTTTGTGGCAGCCATAGCCCTTTCAAAACTCAGCCACATACCTTGCTTGGCTCACACCTTGAACCTGGTGGTGCAGTGCTTCCTCAAAAATTATCCGGAGTTAACAGCCCTGCTCCAGAAGGTGCGAAGACTGTGCGCGCACATCCGCCGGTCGCCTGTACACTCCGTTCGTATGCAGAAGCTGCAGCGATTGCTCCACCTTCCCAACCACCGCCTCATTATCGACATTGCAACAAGGTGTAACTCCACCCTGCACATGGTGGAGCGGCTGTGCGAGCAGAGGCAGGCCATAATGCATTTGTGGGAGGATACACGGCCAGGCACTTTGAGAGCAGACATGGAGTTGACAGGCGTGCAGTGGTCGAAGCTGAAAGACCTTTGTAAAGTCCTTCAGTGTTTTCAGGAATGCACACGGCTGGTAAGCGCAGACGACGCCATCCTAAGCATGAGCATCCCACTTATGCGTCTGCTCATGCAAACTTTGACGCACCTTAAGGAGCAGGCGTCTGCAGCCAATGTTGATGAGGAGGAAGAGGAGGAGGGAATCCTTGATGACATTCAGCCATTGTCTGCTCAGGGACCTCTACTGGACGAGGTGGAGGAAGAAGAGGAGGAGGAGGAGGAGGAGGATGATGGGGATGATTACTTAGGGGAGGAGGATGCATCTCGTGGGGCAAGTGAAAATGTTGGCGTGGCAAGGTCTGGTACAGGGTTTGTGCGTGACTGGAGGGATGTGGATTTGCCAGAAAGTGCTCCTCCACCCAGCACTCGCAGTGCATCATTGACACCGGGAACATTGGCCCACATGTCAGATTATGCCTTGCGGATCCTAGAAAAGGGACCCCCGCATTGCCAAAATGATGAACGATGACGACTACTGGTTGGCCAGCATCCTGGATCCACGCTATAAAGGCAAATTACAAAACATCATGCCACAGGAGAACCTTAACCTAATATTGGCTAATAAACAAGCAACTCTGGTAAATCGGTTGCTTGAGGCATTCCCAGCACACAGCAGCGGTGATGGTTCTCACACGAGCCGTACGGGCCGGGGGCAGCTTGGCAGAGGTGTTCGTGGTGGGTTTCATGACAATGTTGTGGACTGATTTTTCAAATACCGCTCACACAACTGGTAATACTGCATCGATGGAAAGTGACAGGAGACAGCAGTTGTCAACTATGGTTACAAACTACTTTTCCTCCCATATCGATGTTCTCCCACACAGGTCATTCCCCTTTGACTATTGGGCCGCTAAACTGGACACCTGGCCTGAATTGGCCCAATATGCCTTACAGGAGCTCGCTTGCCCAGCTGCAAGTGTGCTATCGGAAAGAGTCTTCAGTGCAGCTGTATCAATCCTGACAGAAAAAAGGACCCGTCTGTCAACCCAAAATGTGGATGATCTAACCTTCATTAAAATGAACCACGCATGGGTTTCCAAGGATTTTGTCCCACCTTCCCCTGATGACACATAGGGTGACAGAAAAATGGCTTGCTTTGGTCCACCTCTTCCTGGTACTTCACTTATTTCGCCTTTTGCATCAGCTGAATGTCCAACATCAACATATGCCACTTTCTAAAACTCCCTAACTGTGCTGCCTCCCCCCCCATGGCCGGGGTCAACACCTAGCGCACGACACCGTGCGAGTGCCGTTGCCCTGGACAGGTGGGTAGGCCGACTCTTGGGCGCGGGCACTGGCACAGGGTCCCTCATAGTGCAATCAAGTGTCTCTGACGGTGGTGGTGCACACCCGCCGTCAGACACACCGCTGTACTATGAGGGGCCCAGTGCCAGTACCGACGCCCACGAGTGGGCCCCCCTTGCTTGGGCAGGGCCCCAGCATTTGCAATCTTTACCTCTCCCTGCTCCTCCGCTGTGTAATCTGGGCCGTCAAATCCATACTGGGCCTAACACCGTCTGAGCCTGCCTCCTGAGACATATATTTTGAATGTGTACGCTATCCATACATGTTATCCAGGGATACGGTACCCTTTCTAACCTTTGTGCAATCACGTGCAATCCATACTGGGCCTAACACCGTCTGAGCCTGCCTCATGCTGTATAGACATATATTTTGAATGTGTACGCTATCCATACATGTTATCCAGGGATACGGTACCCTTTCTAACCTTTGTGCAATCACGTGCAATCCATACTGGGCCTAACACCGTCTGAGCCTGCCTCATGCTGTATAGACATATATTTTGAATGTGTACGCTATCCATACATGTTATCCAGGGATACGGTACCCTTTCTAACCTTTGTGCAATCACGTGCAATCCATACTGGGCCTAACACCGTCTGAGCCTGCCTCCTGAGACATATATTTTGAATGTGTACGCTATCCATACATGTTATCCAGGGATACGGTACCCTTTCTAACCTTTGTGCAATCACGTGCAATCCATACTGGGCGTGAGAACGGCTGGCGAGCTGTTAAGTAAGCTACAGCACCTGTCCAGACAAGTACAGGGATTCCCTAGCGAGGAGACTTATTTGATTGTTTTCAATGTTGGGACAGCAATTTTTGGGGAGCACTATACTCTGGAGAATGATAGATGGGGCCCACCATACACTGGAACATTCCAAAGGTGGACATCAGACACTGGAGCAGCATTTACAGGGCCCATTATACACTAGAGCATTAGAAATGGGGCCCATTATGTTTGGAGCATTATTTGGGCCCATAAGACAGTGGAGCTTCATCCATGGGGACCAACATATACTGTAGCATTATGTGGAGCTCATCATATACTGTTTCAAACATTATATGGGACCAATGATTCTGTATGGAGAAATAGATGGGCCTCGTCATGAGATGTAAAAAGTGAGGTATTTTTCATTGTACTATACCGCTATTTATCTGCCGTATCGGAGCATGATGAGTTGTGGTATGTGTTAAAGGGGCGCTCTTTCGCCCAGGGCACATGAAAACCTGCAGCCAGCCCTCCCCCCCCCACAACTTTAGCCAAATAACCCCCATTTTTCAGTGCGTAACTTGTATTATGAAGTTAATTAAGGTTGACAAGCTTAAGTAAGAAGAATTGATGCTTTTGGCATTCAAATGGGCACTGTAGGTGTGTTTCCTGTCCTCCTCTCACTGCCGACTTTTATTCCCCATTGACTTACATTGGGTTTCGTGTTTCGGGACGACCCCGACTTTTCCCTATAACGGACGATCTTGCTCGACCCGACTTTTGGAAAAGTCGGGTTTCACGAAACGAAACGCGACCCTAAAAAACCAAAAGTCGCTCAACTCTAATATTAAGTTTTAGGAATTTAGGTGCCTACAGATGTACTGTACATATACACTCACTGGCCACTTTATTAGGTACACCTGTCCAACTGTGTGTTAAGACTTAATTTCTAATCAGCCAATCACATGGCGGCAACTCAGTGCATTTAGGCATGTAGACATGGTCAAGACAATCTCCTGCAGTTCAAACCGAGCATCAGTATGGGGAAGAAAGGTGATTTGAGTGCCTTTGAACGTGGCAAGATTGTTGGTGCCAGAAGGGCTGGTCTGAGTATTTCAGAAACTGCTGATCTACTGGGATTTTCACGCACAACCATCTCTAGGGTTTACAGAGAATGGTCCGAAAAAGAAAAAAAATCCAGTGAGCGGCAGTTCTGTGGCCGGAAATGCCTTGTTGATGCCAGAGGTCAGAGGAGAATGGGCATACTGGTTCGAGATGATAGAAAGGCAACAGTGACTCAAATTGCCACCCGTTACAACCAAGGTAGGCAGAAGAGCATCTCTGAACGCACAGTGCGTCGAACTTTGAGGCAGATGGGCTACAGCAGCAGAAGACCACACTGGGTACCACTCCTCTCAGCTAAGAACAGGCATCTGATGGCTACTTTCAGCAGGATAATGCGCCATGTCATAAAGCTCGAATCATCTCAGATTGGTTTCTTGAACATGACAATGAGTTCACTGTACTCAAATGGCCTCCTCAGTCACCAGATCTCAATCCAATAGAGCATCTTTGGGATGTGGTGGAACGGGAGATTCGCATCAGGGATGTGCAGCCGACAAATCTGCGCCAACTGTGTGATGCCATCATGTCAATATGGTCCAAAATCTCTGAGGAATGCTTCCAGCACCTTGTTGAATCTCTGCCACCAAGAATTGAGGCAGTTCTGAAGGCAAAAGGGGGTCCAACCCGTTACTAGCATGGTGTACCTAATAAAGTGGCCAGTGAGTGTATATATCTTATCTGATTTGTAATATAAGTTTGTGAGTTCCTGAGTTGGGTCTGCCACGCTTTCCATGCTGCGTGGGTTGTTCTGTGTGCACCAATCAACACTGTTTTTGTCCTGTTCTGCATACTTGTCTCAATAAAGATAATCTATTTTTATATTGGATCTGTGGTCGTATATTAGTGGTTTTTTCCACCCCCTTTTCAAATGTCAAATGTTATAGCTCCATCTAGTGCCTATGTGCAAAAGATGTGCCATCATAGTGTAAAATGTATCCTAAGAGAGTGTCACTATCAAGGTGGAAATTAGATTAAGTGCACCGTATTTATTGTGTATCTCTATATATAAAATTGAATGTGTGCGTATGTGTGTCACCAACCAATCACGAAGCACCTTTCATTTCACCAGAGCTATTAAACCCCTTCACGACCAATGACGCCACATAGGCGTCATGAAAATTGGTGCCAATCTGACCAGTGACGCCTATGTGGCGTCATGACTTTAAAGCCCCCCTGCGGGTCGGGTGACCTAGGTCACTGAAAGGTCAAGGTCACCCGACCCGCAGATACAGGGGGCTTTGTTCTTCACCATAGGGGGCGTGGCTTCGCCCCCACATGACTACGATCGCTCTGATTGGCTGTTAAAAGTGGAAACCCCACAATTCTAACTTAGGATTGGAATTAGGGTTACGGTTGGAAAGAGGGTTAGGGTTGGAAAGAGGGTTAGGGTTGGAATTAGGGTTAGAATTAGGGTTAGGGTTGGAATTAGGGTTAAGGTTGGAATTAGGGTTAGGGTTACGGTTAGGGTTGGGATTAGGGTTAGGGGTATGTTGGGGTTAGGGTTGGGATTAGGGTTTGGGATGTGTTGAGGTTAGGGCTGTGGTTAGGGGTGTGTTGGGTTTAGGGTTGAAGTTAGAATTGTGGGGTTTCCACTGTTTAGGCACATCAGGGGGTCTCAAACTCGACATGGTGCAACCATTGATTCCAGCTAATTTTGTGTTTAAAAAGTTAAACAGTGCTCCCTCCCTTCCAAGCCCCGACGTGTGCCCAAACAGTGGTTTACCCCAAAATATGGGGTATCAGCGTACTCAGGAAAAATTGCACAACAACTTTGGGGGTCTAATTTCTCCTGGTACCCTTGGGAAAAAAAATTGGGGGCTAAAAAAATATTTTTGTGGAAATTTTTTTTTTTTAATTTTCACGTCTCTGCGTTATAAACTTCTGTGAAGCACTTGGGGGTTCAAAGTGCTCACCAGGCATCTAGATAAGTTCCTTGGGAGGTCTAGCTTCCAAAATGGGGTCACTTGTGGGTGGTTTCTTTTGTTTAGGCACATCAGGGGCTCTGCAAACGTAACGACGACCGCAGACCATTCAAAGTCTGCATTTCAAAACGTCACTACTTCCCTTCCGAGCCCCGATGTGTGCCCAAACAATGGTTCTCCCCCATATATAGGGCACCAGCGTACTCAGGACAAACTGTACAACAACTTTTGGGGTCCAATTTATCCTGCTACCCTTGTGAAAATAAAAAATTGCTGGCTGAAAATCATTTTTTTGAGGAAAAAAAATTATTTTATATTATCACGGCTCTGCGTTATAAACTTTTGGGGTCCAATTTATCCTGCTACCCTTGTGAAAATAAAAAATTGCTGGCTGAAAATCATTTTTTTGAGGAAAAAAAATTATTTTTTATTATCACGGCTCTGCGTTATAAACTTCTGTGACACGCTTGGGGGTTCAAGGTGCTCACAACACATCTAGATAAGTTCCTTGGGGGGTCTAGTTTCCAAAATAGGGTCACTTGTGGGGGGGGTTCCACAGTTTAGGTATATCAGGGGCTCTGCAAATATTACATGATGCCCGCAGACCATTCCATCAAAGTCAGCATTTCATAATGTCACTACTTCCCTTCCGAGCCCCGACGTGTACCCAAACAGTGGTCCCCACCCACATATGGGGTACCAGCATACTCAGGACAAACTGGACAACAACTTTTGGGGTCTAATTTATCCTGGTACCCTTGTGAAAATAAAAAATTGCGCACTAAAAAATAATTTTTTGAGGAAAAAAAATATTTTATATTTTCACGGCTCTGCGTTATAAACTTTTGTGAAGCACTTGGGGGTTCAAAGTACTCACTATGCATCTAGATGAGTTCCTTAGGGGGTCTAGTTTCCAAAATGGGGTCATTTGTGGGGGAGCTCCAATGTTTAGGCACACAGGGGCTCTCCAAACATGACATGGTGTCCGCTAATGATTAGAAGTAATTTGCATTTCAAAAAGTCATATGGCGCTCCTTCCCTTCTGAGCCCTGCCGTGTGCCCAAACAGTGGTTCCACCCACATATGGGGTACCAGCGTACTCAGGACAAACTGGACAACAACTTTGGTCGTCCAATTTCTCCTGTTAACCTTGTGAAAATTTAAAATAGTGTGCTAAAAATCATTTTTGAGGAAAAAAAAATATTTTTTATTTTCACTGCTCTGTGTTATAAACTTTTGTGAAGCACCTGGGGGTTCAAAGTGCTCACTACACATCTAGATAAGTTCCTTAGGGGGTCTAGTTTCCAAAATGGGGTCACTCGTGTGGGAGCTCCAATGTTTAGGCACACAGGGGCTCTCCAAACGCGACATGGTGTCCGATAACGATTGGAGCTAATTTTCCATTCAAAAAGTCAAATGGTGCTCCTTCCCTTCCGGACCCTGCCGTGCACTCAAACAGTAGTTTATGACCACATATGAGGTATCAGTGTACTCAGGAGAAATTTCTCAACAAATTTTAGGATCCATTTTATCCGGTTTCCCATGTGAAAATGAAAAAATTGATGCTAAAAGAAAATTTTTGTTGGAAAAATTAAAATGTCCATTTTTTTCTGGAGCCAAAACGGAAAGAAACGGGGTTAAGGATTTCCAAAATCTTATAAGGTCCAATGAATCTTGGCTTGAATTTTGGAGACGCAACCTTCATAGGAATATTTTTTGAAGACAACCAAACCATATCACCCACTTTAAATCGGGGACCAATGGTCCTATGCCGGTTGGAAAACCGTTGGGCCTTTTCCTGAGAGTGAGACAACTTATCCACTACTTGGTCCCAAATCTGCTGCATTCTCTCTACCACATAATCCACACTTGGGCAGACCAAAGATTGCTCCTGCCCCGAAGAAAATCAAGGATGAAACCCAAAGTTACAGAAAAAAGGAGACATCAAAGCGGCAGAACTAGCCCTATTGTTTAGTGCAAATACAGCCAAAGGCAAAAATGAGACCCAGTCTTCTTGATCAGCAGAAACATCTCAAATAGGATTCCAAAGTCTGGTTTGTTCTCTCAGTCTGTCCACTGCACTGAGGATGAAACGCGGATGAGAAAGATAACTGAATTCCCAGTTTGGAACGAAAAGTTCTTCAGAATCTGGAAACAAACTGGACTCCTCTGTCCAACACAATGTTCTCAGGAATCCCGTGCAAACGAACGACCTGTTGGAAAAACAAGGGCACCAACTCAGCAGAAGATGGCAACTTTGGGAGTGGTACAAGGTGGACCATCTTAGAAAATCTATCACAGATCACCCAGATAACAGTCATTCTCTGAGACACAGGGAGATCAGAAATAAAACCCATTGAGATATGGGTCCATGGCCTCCTGGGCACCGGCAGGGGCCTCAACAAACCTCTAGAATGAGAACAGGGTTTGGACCGAAAACAAGTCCCACAGGACTGTACAAAATTCCTGACATCACGAGATAAGGCAGGCAACCAAAAAGACCGACTCACCAATTCTCTAGCACCAAAAATACCTGGATGACCAGCTAACGCGGAGCAATGAATTTCAGACATCACTCTTTCTCCACTGGTCAGAGACATACAATTTTCCCATAGGGCAACGCTCTGGTTTATCCTCCTGAAATTCCTCCAGGGCACGTCTCAAGTCGGGTGAAATGGCGGAAAGAACGACACCCTCATTTAGAATGGTAGTAGGCTTGGTCACATCAAGAGAATCCGCAAAGAAACTCCTAGAAAGGGCGTCTGCCTTAACATTCTTAGTGCCCAGAAGAAAAGAGACCAAAAAATTAAAACGAGTGAAAAACAAGGCCCATCTAGCCTGTCTAGGATTCAAGCATTTGGCTGACTCCAGATAAATCAAATTCTTGTGATCGGTGAGGACCACAACTTGATGTCTAGCTCCCTCCAACCAATGCCTCCACTCCTCAAATGCCCACTTCATGGCCAACAATTCCCGATTCCCCACATTATAGTTGCATTCAGATGGGGAGAAATTTCGAGAAAAGAAGGAACAGGGATTGATCTTAGAAGTCACAGGGTCTTTTTGGGACAAAACAGCTCCTGCACCAATCTCAGAAGCATCTACCTCCACCTGAAATGGAAGTGAGATATCAGGTTGCCTTAAAACTGGAGCTGAAGTAAATCTCTGCTTAAGCTCCTGAAATGCTGAGATAGCCTCAGGAGACCAATTCAGCACATCAGCGCCCTTCTTGGTCAGATCAGTCAGTGGTTTGACAATACCAGAAAAATTACCTATAAATTTACGATAGAAATTAGCAAAACCCAAAAACTTCTGGAGGGCCTTCAAAGAAGTAGGCTGAACCCAATCATAAATGGCCTGTACCTTGGCCGGGTCCATTTCAATAGTCGATGGAGATAAGATAAATCCCAAAAATGAAATCCTCTCTACACCAAAGAGGCATTTTGATCCCATAAGAAACAGGGAATTCTCCCTCAAAATCCGGAACATAGTCCAGACGTGTTCCACATGAGAATCCCAATCACTAGAAAAGATTAAAATATCATCCAGATAGATGATCAAAAACTTATCCACAAAGTCACGGAAAATATCATTCATAAAGGACTGGAAGACAGAAGGGGCATTAGTGAGCCCAAAACGCATCACCAGGTACTCAAAATGTCCCTTCGGAGTATTAAACATCATCTTCCATTCATCCCCGTGCTTGATGCGAATAAGATTATACGCCCCCCCTGAGGTCAAGCTTAGTAAACCAGCAGGCACTCTTAACTCTGGAGAATAAATCAGACATCAGAGGTAACGGGTACTGATATTTAACCGTCATGTTATTAAGGGAACGATAATCAATACACGGTCTTAATGAACTCTTTCTTGGCCACAAAAAAACCCCAGCACCTAAAGGTGACGAGGATGTTCTAATATGACCCTTCTCCAATGACTCCTTAATATAGGATCGCATAGCATCATGTTCAGGTACTGATAAGTTGAAAAGCGGACCCCAGTCGGGTGAAATGGCGGAAAGAACGACACCCTCATTTATAATGGTAGTAGGCTTGGTCACATCAAGAGAATCCGCAAAGAAACTGCTAGAAAGGGCGTCCGCCTTAGTATTCTTAGAGCCCGGAAGAAAGGAGACCACAAAATAAAAACTCATGAAAAACAAGGCCCACCTAGCCTGTCTAGGATTCAAGCGCTTGGCTGATTCAAGATAAATCAAATTCTTGTGGTCGGTGAGGACCACAATTTGGTGTCTAGCTCCCTCCAACCAATGTCTCCACTCTTCAAATGCCCACTTCATGACCAACAATTCCTGATTCCCCACGTCATAGTTACGTTCAGATGGGGAAAATTTTCGAGAAAAGAAGGCACAGGGATTCATCTTAGAGGTTACCGGATCTCTTTGGGACAAAACGGCTCCTGCACCAATCTCAGAAGCATCTATCTCCACCTGAAATGGTAGTGAAACATCAGGTTGCCGTAGAACCGGGGCAGAAGTGAATCTCCGCTTAAGCTCCTGAAATGCCGAGACTGCCTCTGGAGACCAATTCACCACATCAGCGCCCTTTTTGGTCAAATCCATCAGTGGTTTAACAATACCAGAAAAATTACTTATAAATTTACGGTAAAAATTAGCAAAACCCAAAAACTTCTGGAGAGCCTTCAGAGAAGTGGGCTGAACCCAATCATAAATGGCCTGTATCTTGGCCGGGTCCATTTCAATAGCAGACAAGGACAAAATGAATCCCAAAAATGAAATTCTCTGTACACCAAAGAAATGAGGAGAGAGAAGGTGGGCACCACACTTAGTATTAGACAGTAAATAAACCGGGTGCTAATATGCACCAAAAACACTATAAATAGGAAGAGTAGAAACAGAAGCGCAGAAAACAGTGCACACAAAGGTCAAAGATGTGTATAAAAAAGGCTTTATTTAACACCAATGCCTGACAGACAGAAAATATATTTCAAAACACCATAAAATCACAAAGAACATGGACAATTCAAAACTGACAAGGTATACCATGAGGCAGTGGCGTAGCAACTGTTTGTGGCGCCCGGGGCGGTCGAAAAATTTGCCGCCCCTTTGGTCGCTGATAATCCGGAAGAATCCGAAGAGCCCACACTACACTCAAAGATCTAATTTTTAGTCTATTACTAACTCTGCTGTTATTATTTCTAAATTTCTAGACTTTTATCTTCTTGCAGTTCTCTCTCTCTCTATATATATATATATATGTGTATGTATTAGCGTGATGACCCTACTGAACCTCCACCACTGCCCTGCCGAGAGCTGCACCATAAAACAGTGTAAGGAGACCCACGTGTCCTCCCCCTGCACAGACCCACAGTACACCTCCTACAGAGCCCTCCTGTTCTCCCCTTGCACAGCCCCCCTCCCCGTGTACCCCCCTGCACAGCCCCTCCATGTCCTCCCCTACACAGCCTCCCGATGTACCCCCCAGCACAGCCCCCCATGTCCTCCCCTGCACAGCCCCCCATGTCCTCCCCTACACAGCTTCCCCATGTACCCCCCTGCACAGTCCCCCATGTCCCTCCTACAGAGCCCCCCCATGTCCTCCCCTGCAAAGCCCCCTCATGTCCTCCCCCTACAGAGCCCCCTCATGTCCTCTCCCTACAGAGCCCCCCATGTCCTCCTCTGCACAGCCCCCCATGTCCTCTCCCTACAGAGCCCCCCCATGTCCTCCTCTGCACAGCCCCCCATGTCCTCTCCCTACAGAGCCCCCCATGTCCTCCTCTGCACAGCCCCCCATGTCCTCTCCCTACAGAGCCCAACTCTTTTGCATAATATCAGCTATATGAAGATGTAGGCAATCCAACTCCAAGGATTAGGGAGCCTCAACTTTAGAATTAGTAAATGGGGGAGAGGGAGTAATTACCTAGATGCCGCCCCCTGTAGCATAACATTACATGATGGAATGAAATTCAAGGGGCAATCACATACCGCGGTGTCTCCCTCCCCTCACAGACATCATGGGCAGGCTGGGCAGCGCTTCCCGCCGTCCCCCTCACTCACTGGCTCCTGTGTCCCGGGATCCGCTCCTCCTGCGTCACCTCAGCCACACGCCACGTGTTCTTCTGGCAGCTCCGACCGAACAACCAGCCCCGAGCGGCCAACACCTCCGCCCAGCACCGGCTCAGGAGCGGAAAGCAGCCGGGGCTCCGAGTCCGAGTCCAGCAAGGCAGTGGCGTAGAAGGTAGAAAGCGCCTGCACTGTGCCTCCGCGGAGTCCGCGCTGTTCTCCCAGTCAGAGGAGAGGAATTGAATTGCTGCTGCCGCGCCGCCCCCACACACGTGCCGCCTGGGGCGGACCGCCCCCCCCGCCCCCCCCACGCTACGCCACTGCCATGAGGGCAATATTTGATAAAGGTGCAGCTGTGAATGGGTGACTCATACACAGATCACTGCCAGGGCGGCATGTAAAGGATAATTAATATTCCAATCAAAAATATAAATAGATGCTATGGTATTATAGCTAATGTTCGATAATATAATATCACATCAAAATTATTCCAACTTGCTAATTTACTAATATCATAAGCGCCCTGAGCAGAGATCATGTGCTAGACACATATATAACCATTATGGACTAAGCGCACTCCATGCAACTGTGTTATAGAGATCAAAGAGTAACTCACAAACTAGCCAAAGCTCGGGCACTATGCACCATTTTGTTGCTCTGGTGAATGTGCAATATACAGAGAAATAATTTATGCACAAAGCCAAAAGTCATGTAAAAAATTGCTCAAAACCAGAAAGACTGGTATGGTAGATAATTAATGAAATGTTATCACTTTAGAATGGTGCCAGAGCAATAACAATGCAGGGGCGGACCTACCACCCCTGCAGACCATGGAGGGGCCCCTCCAGCACCACATGGCTAATTATGTCAAAATTCAAATTAGCACCATGTGTAGTGCAATGAGGAGAGCAGCGCTGCAGGAGGCAAAGGGGCCCCAGCGCCGACTCCACACCTCCCCCGCTCCCTGCACTGAAGGAGGCAATGATGGAGCCTGGAGGAGAGAGCGTCAGCTGATGCTGCCTCTCCCATCATTTCCTGCTCTGCCTCTGACACAGCGGGTGCGCAATGACGTCATCGCACTCTCACTGTGTACCAGGCAGTGCAGGAGAGGAGACAGGACACGGGAGCAACGCAGGCACGAGGAGAAGGTGAGGAGTGTGTGTTTTTTTTTTAAATCAGTGTTAGTACTGGACTGTGGGCAGGCCCGGATTGGTAATATAACCAACCGGGCATTTTCCCGCTGGGCCGCTGTCACGTGGGCCGCGGGCGGCAGCGCCCGATCATCTGGCCGCTTGCCAGCGGCTGCGGCCACTGTTGCTCCTGCCGCCGGCCCTCTGTGGGCACGGCGGTGATAGTTTCAAGTCCCTCCCGCACTGCAGGGAGATAAGCCACCACGCCCCCCCCACGCACCCCATCCTCGCCTTAGCATGAGACCCCCTCCCCCCCGCAGCCACTCACAGCGTCGCACTCGCTTGCCTGCTCGCTCTGTTCGCAGGACCTGTGATGAGGTCACAGGAGGGGAGGAGTCAGGGGTCACATGATCAGGAGCCTTTGTCCAGACCCCCGATCATGTCACCCCTGACTCCGCCCCTCCTGTGACCTCATCACAGGTCCTGTGCGCTCAGCCTTGCCTCTACCGTCTGCAAGACTCTGCTTTGCTGTTGTCATGGTGCTGGTTGAGGTAAGTATGTGTGGGGTCAGGATTTACAGTGTGGATGTAGCAGAGCTGTGTGTGTACGACGTGTACGGAGCGGAGCCGTGTGTACGAGGTGTACGGAGCGGAGCCATGTGTACGAGGTGTACGGAGCGGAGCCGTGTGTACGAGGTGTACGGAGCGGAGCCGCGTGTGTACGAGGTGTACGGAGCGGAGCCGCGTGTGTACGAGGTGTACGGAGCGGAGCCGTGTGTGTACGAGGTGTACGGAGCGGAGCCGTGTGTGTACGGAGTGGAGCCGTGTGTGTACGAGGTGTACGGAGCGGAGCTGTGTGTACGAGGTGTACGGAGCGGAGCTGTGTGTACGAGGTGTACGGAGCGGAGCCGCGTGTGTACGAGGTGTACGGAGCGGAGCCGTGTGTGTACGAGGTGTACGGAGAGGAGCCGTGTGTGCACGAGGTGTACGGAGAGGAGCCGTGTGTACGAGGTGTACGGAGTGGAGCCGTGTGTACGAGGTGTACGGAGCTGAGCCGTGTGTACGAGGTGTACGGAGCTGAGCCGTGTGTGCAGGAGGTGTACGGAGCTGAGCCGTGTGTGCATGAGGTGTACGGAGAGGAGCCGTGTGTACGAGGTGTACGGAGCGGAGCTGTGTGAACGAGGTGTACGGAGCAGAGCCGTGTATGTACGAGGTGTATGGAGCGGAGCCGCGTGTGTATGAGGTGTACGGAGCGGAGCCGCGTGTGTGCGAGGTGTACGGAGCAGAGCCGTGTGTCTATGAGGTGTAAGGAGCGGTGCCGTGTGTGTACGAGGTGTACGGAGCGGAGCCGTGTGTACGAGGTGTACGGAGCGGAGCCGTGTGTGTATGAGGTGTACGGAGCGGAGCCGTGTGTGTACGATGTGTACGGAGTGGAGCCGTGTGTGTACGAGGTGTACGGAGCGGAGCCGCGTGTACGAGGTGTACGGAGAGGAGCCGCGTGTGTACGAGGTGTATGGAGAGGAGCCGCGCGTGTACGAGGTGTATGGAGAGGAGCCGCGCGTGTACGAGGTGTATGGAGAGGAGCCGCGCGTGTACGAGGTGTATGGAGAGGAGCCGCGCGTGTACGAGGTGTATGGAGAGGAGCCGCGCGTGTACGAGGTGTACGGAGAGGAGCCGCACGTGTACGAGATGTACGGAGAGGAGCCGCGCGTGTACGAGGTGTACGGAGAGGAGCCGCGTGTGTACGATGTGTACGGAGCGGAGCCGCGTGTGTACGAGGTGTACGGAGCGGAGCCGCGTGTACGAGGTGTACGGAGAGGAGCCGCGCGTGTACGAGGTGTACGGAGAGGAGCCGCGCGTGTACGAGGTGTACGGAGAGGAGCCGCGCGTGTACGAGGTGTACGGAGAGGAGCCGTGCGTGTACGAGGTGTACGGAGCGGAGCCGCACGTGTACGAGGTGTACGGAGAGGAGCCGCGCGTGTACGAGGTGTACGGAGAGGAGCCGCGCGTGTACGAGGTGTACGGAGAGGAGCCGCGCGTGTACGAGGTGTACGGAGAGGAGCCGTGTGTACGAGGTGTACGGAGCGGAGCCATGTGTGTGTACGAGGTAGAGCCGCGCGTGTATGAGGTGTACGGAGAGGAGCCGTGTGTACGAGGTGTACGGAGCGGAGCCATGTGTGTGTACGAGGTAGAGCCGCGCGTGTACGAGGTGTACGGAGAGGAGCCGTGTGTGTATGAGGTGTACGGAGAGGAGCCGTGTGTACGAGGTGTACGGAGAGGAGCCACGCGTGTACGAGGTGGAC
The DNA here is from genome assembly GCF_039654945.1 of Dendrobates tinctorius. NCBI lineage: Eukaryota > Metazoa > Chordata > Amphibia > Anura > Dendrobatidae > Dendrobates > Dendrobates tinctorius. The sequence continues at coordinate 14,970,289 of NW_027361794.1, forward strand.
AGAGTGGAGCCGTGTGTGTACGGAGCAGAGCCAAGTGTGTACAAAGCATACAAAGCGGGCTTTTCGTATAAGCGGGGGTCTACTTTACCAATACCGATCAATAATGTATATAGCAAATTGGTATGGAGATAATTGTATAATTATATTAAAACTTAGCTTTTAATCTTAAATTAAAAAACTGTATATTGCAAATAAAGGTGCCAAAAATAAAAAAAAACATATAGTGATAATGTCTGTGCAACCGTGCCCATAAAATAAGATTGTATTTAAGACGCCTCCTATTGTCCAAATATGAGCGGATTACAATCCTCTTTAATGTCTATATATGGCCAGGTATTAATATTACCAAACACTAGCCATAGAACATCTCAATATATGCACCAAAGCACTTTTTAGAGGTTATCTTAGGTAACTAAATCATTAATCCTATACTCATTTCCAACATTTATGAACAATTATCATTAGAATGCGATTCATAAAAATAAGATATCTATTTCTCCAAAATCAGATATCTATTGCATTGGCATATTTACAGGTCAGAAAGAACAATATATCGCATCTATGGAGTCCAGTATAGTGTAGTGCCTATATTCCACAAAAATACTGCATATTAAATACTCTCATGATGCATTATTAATATGTCCTTATACTCATCTCATGTGTATTAGTCCTATACACTGATGCCTGTATATGCACTCTTGTGAGAAAGGCCCCCAGTCTTAAAAGAACTTCATGTCTGCATTTATCTGGGCCGCCTTAGTCCAACACCGTTCTCCCAACGCGTTTCATCTCCTCAGGACTCATCAGGGGAGTTTATGGAGTTCAAATAGACACATGGCGCGCAGATATCGCCTTCCTTTTATATAGCTGAGCACCACATTGTATCCTATCCATTTCCGGACGCCGGGTACCTCATTTCCGGTCCCACCATATGTAATGGCCCATCTCCATCTACATGCCCCACTTCCTGGGCTCGGCTTACGGCCATTTACATCACATCCGGTCTCGGAGGTACAGCGTCATCATAGCGCCGTTCACATGACCCATAGTGTCCATGGTAACCCGACGCTGCATATCCTCCATCTGATCGCGCTCTCTACCGCTATCTCCCAATTGTATCAATAGACTTGTTGATCAATCATATTAGAAGCGGCTACATCCAGATTATATATAGGAATTTATTCAGACTTTTTCAATTTGCTGAATACCCTATTAATGGACACTTTGCATGGATTCCATAACCATCTTTTCATTCACATTTAAAATAGATATGGGAAAAGGACGTATCTACAGTATCCCTCACCCAGAGAAAAAAATATATGAGGAAATCAGATACGGGGAGTCATATATTCAATTGGTATATTGTTACATATATGGGAGTCAATTAGTAGTCTGATCTAATGTTGCATGCTAGGCAGGGGACACCACAGATCTTCCTGTTATTAGAAGTATAGAGAGGGTGCTCACTAGGACTCTCCCTGATAAGCCCTCTCTACCTCTCCCCTACCTCACGCGGAGGTTGGCACCCTAATAACCTGCGCAAGTGGCGCCCCCACTCAACGGCGGCTCTCCCTAATATACCTCGCCCTATTACTCCCTCCCTACAAGAAGGAAGAAAAGGAGAGTATATCGTTTAATCCTTTAGGGTGCATTGTCTGCAGGGTAAATATCCAGAAAGTTTCTCTTTGGAGGATGTATTTATCCCAATCACCTCCTCTCTGATTTCTGGGTACCTTTTCGATACCTATAAAACTAGCCATCTTGAGATCTCCCTTATGAAACTGATTAATGTGATTGGCCACCGGGGTATCACGTTTATTGATAGTATCCCTATGATGCTCTCCTACCCTTACCCTAAGCTCTCTCTTTGTTTTGCCAACATATTCTACACCACATCTGCACGTCATCTTATATATAACCCCTACGGATCTGCAGTTAATAAATTGATGTATGGGGTATATTTTTCTTGTGTTATTACTGCAGAATTCGTTGTTTTTTTCAATTGAAGTGCAATATTTGCAGCAACCACATTTAAAGCATCCTTTTGGTTGGGTGCCCAGCCATGTGGCACTGTCAGCACTTTTTGGGGTAAAATGGCTACGGACCAACCTATCCTTTAAGGAACGGCCTTTCTTGTATGTAATCTGCGGGTGACTAGAGATAACCCTTGTGAGGTCCTGATCCATACACAAAATCGGCCAATGTCGGTCTATTATTTCTTTGATATCCTTGGCTCCGTTACAATATTTTGTGATGAATCTTATAGTTCCATCATCCTCGGTTTTCTGCCCAGGAGTGAGTAGGTCCTTCCTATCCCTAGCCAGGGATGTCCTATAAGCATTCCTTAGGATCCCATCCGGGTATCCCCGTTCTAAGAAACGGGATCTCAAATCATCGGCTTGCGTCTTATAGGTAACCTGATCCGAACAGTTCCTTCTCATTCGAAGGTACTGCCCCTTAGGGATACCTTTTTTCAAGGGAACTGGATGGTTAGATTCCCATCTCAGAAAAGGTACCCAGAAATCAGAGAGGAGGTGATTGGGATAAATACATCCTCCAAAGAGAAACTTTCTGGATATTTACCCTGCAGACAATGCACCCTAAAGGATTAAACGATATACTCTCCTTTTCTTCCTTCTTGTAGGGAGGGAGCAATAGGGTGAGGTATATTAGGGAGAGCCGCCGTTGAGTGGGGGCGCCACTTGCGCAGGTTATTAGGGTGCCAACCTCCGCGTGAGGTAGGGGAGAGGTAGAGAGGGCTTATCAGGGAGAGTCCTAGTGAGCACCCTCTCTATACTTCTAATAACAGGAAGATCTGTGGTGTCCCCTGCCTAGCATGCAACATTAGATCAGACTACTAATTGACTCCCATATATGTAACAATATACCAATTGAATATATGACTCCCCGTATCTGATTTCCTCACATATTTTTTTCTCTGGGTGAGGGATACTGTAGATACGTCCTTTTCCCATATCTATTTTAAATGTGAATGAAAAGATGGTTATGGAATCCATGCAAAGTGTCCATTAATAGGGTATTCAGCAAATTGAAAAAGTCTGAATAAATTCCTATATATAATCTGGATGTAGCCGCTTCTAATATGATTGATCAACAAGTCTATTGATACAATTGGGAGATAGCGGTAGAGAGCGCGATCAGATGGAGGATATGCAGCGTCGGGTTACCATGGACACTATGGGTCATGTGAACGGCGCTATGATGACGCTGTACCTCCGAGACCGGATGTGATGTAAATGGCCGTAAGCCGAGCCCAGGAAGTGGGGCATGTAGATGGAGATGGGCCATTACATATGGTGGGACCGGAAATGAGGTACCCGGCGTCCGGAAATGGATAGGATACAATGTGGTGCTCAGCTATATAAAAGGAAGGCGATATCTGAGCGCCATGTGTCTATTTGAACTCCATAAACTCCCCTGATGAGTCCTGAGGAGATGAAACGCGTTGGGAGAACGGTGTTGGACTAAGGCGGCCCAGATAAATGCAGACATGAAGTTCTTTTAAGACTGGGGGCCTTTCTCACAAGAGGGCATATACAGGCATCAGTGTATAGGACTAATACACATGAGATGAGTATAAGGACATATTAATAATGCATCATGAGAGTATTTAATATGCAGTATTTTTGTGGAATATAGGCACTACACTATACTGGACTCCATAGATGCGATATATTGTTCTTTCTGACCTGTAAATATGCCAATGCAATAGATATCTGATTTTGGAGAAATAGATATCTTATTTTTATGAATCGCATTCTAATGATAATTGTTCATAAATGTTGGAAATGAGTATAGGATTAATCATTTAGTTACATAAGATAACCTCTAAAAAGTGCTTTGGTGCATATATTGAGATGTTCTATGGCTAGTGTTTGGTAATATTAATACCTGGCCATATATAGACATTAAAGAGGATTGTAATCCGCTCATATTTGGACAATAGGAGGCGTCTTAAATACAATCTTATTTTATGGGCACGGTTGCACAGACATTATCACTATATGTTTTTTTTTTATTTTTGGCACCTTTATTTGCAATATACAGTTTTTTAATTTAAGATTAAAAGCTAAGTTTTAATATAATTATACAATTATCTCCATACCAATTTGCTATATACATTATTGATCGGTATTGGTAAAATAGACCCCCGCTTATACTATTTGACTATTGGATATGGCAGGTTTCCTATCCACAGGGATAGACACAAATCAATGGATGAATGAGGCTAAGGACGTTTTTTTGGACGGTGTCTTCACGCAGAGAAAATATATTCCATCATTCAGTGCAGCTTTTAAGGAACTCACCAAAATATATAAAGAGCAAATCACGTCTTGGTGGGAGGTACAAAGTTTGGAAAATTATATAAAAGCAGGCATAGTACCTAGACACCTTAGAATATCTATTAATTTTGGTTATAGATATAAAAGCGCAACGCTGTCAGCTAAACTTGAAAAGGAGGCTACGGATAGCTCACTAAGATTAATGAGAATACTCCTAGATGAGGAAAAATCTATGCTAATTTCCATTAATGAACGTCTTAAAGAGCAAATAGAGGTCACAAAAAAATTTTCAGCAGAAACGGAATTCTCTATAAAAGAAAATAGTTTACAGAATACTATTGAAAAATTTCAATACCATCTTAAAGAAAGAAAACATAAGTATTTTATTAGAGACCTACAGGAGTTTCGAGATAATAAGGCATATACGGTTGCTAATATCAAACCAAATAGACAACCAGAAACGGATATTTCATCCTCTGAGGCTGAATATTCCGACTCCGAGGGTAGGTTCAAAAACAATAGGGGGAGAACTAGAGGCAGATGGGGTATACGAGGAGGTAGAGGAGCAGGTCGGGGGTCACCACAAAGGGAACATTTTTTAGACTCAAATTACCCATTGAGAAGTCGATTCAATACCCGGAACCCCATTTGAATAACCAAATCGTTAATATCTCATCAAAACCCCTAAATAAGGAACAGATGGCGGTGTTAAGTAAGGGTATGTCATTTGTCCCAACCTCTGATTTTGTATGCTTTGAAGCTATTAAAGACCTTAATTTGTTCATACGTAAACTTAAATGGAAGAAATACTTTATAAACGCAGATAAAAAAAGCTGCACTGAATTGGGTATTGATGAGGACCTATTGGGTGATGTCAGGTTTTTGTATCATCTGGGGGATGTGGACCCCAATGAATATGGCGAAGGTCCTTTTACGGACTTTAAGAACAAAAGCAAACGTATGCCACCAATCAATAATGATATAAGTGCCATAGATGTTTTCTCTAATTTGGTCTCTAGGGACTTGATGGACCTAGAAAAATCGCAAAAACGAAGACCCCATAATCTTACCAAAATTGAGATGGATGGTCTGCTTGAATTAGAGAGGGATACCACCAGGATAATTAAACCATCGGATAAAGGTGGTAACACAGTGGTGATGGATGTTGCCCAATATAGATCTCTGTGTTACTCTATTGCAGAAATCCATGGGGTACGAGACACTTGAATGTAACCCTACAGAAATATATTTAAAAGAACTAAAAATGTTGGTTGATGGGGCCTTTCAATCAAAATTGATTGATAAAAATGAACGAGATTTTCTTATTCCTACACACCCGGTAGTGGCGACTTTTTATGCCCTGCCAAAGGTTCACAAGGGCCTGGTACCATTAAAAGGAAGGCCTATAGTTTCTGGAATTGGGAGTCTAACCCAAAATTTAGGGTTATATGTTGATAAAATATTGAGACCCTTTGTGGTCTCTTTGAGCTCATACACACGGGACACCACTGATCTTTTATTGAAACTGGATAACATCGAGTTGGACACCAATATGATTTTGGGTTCAATCGATGTGGAGGCTTTGTACTCTTCGATCCCCCATGAGAAGGGTTTAATGGCTACGGACTACTATCTAAGAACGAGAGGTTTACAATATATGGAACACAATTCATTTGTGATGAGGGCCCTTGAATTCTGTTTAACAAAGAACTTTTTTCTATTTGATGGCAAGTACTTCCACCAGCTCAGGGGCACCGCGATGGGTAGCCCTTGTGCACCATCTTATGCAAATTTGCTCCTGGGCTGGTGGGAGGAAAATGCCATCTTTGGAGAGCACTCAGAAGTGGCGGAGGAAAACATTGTCCTGTAGCTTCGCTACATGGACGATGTCTTTATAATCTGGAAGGGTGATGAGAAGAGCTTTTGTAACTTTGTAAAAGGCCTTAATAAGAATGATCTGGGCCTTAGTTTTACTTGTGAGGTCAATGCTCGTAGTATACCGTTTTTGGATGTTCTGATTGAACGGGGTGAAAATGGACGCCTTCTTACTAAGACATATAGAAAACCTACATCTTCTAATTCACTTCTGAGATGGGAATCTAACCATCCAGTTCCCTTGAAAAAAGGTATCCCTAAGGGGCAGTACCTTCGAATGAGAAGGAACTGTTCGGATCAGGTTACCTATAAGACGCAAGCCGATGATTTGAGATCCCGTTTCTTAGAACGGGGATACCCGGATGGGATCCTAAGGAATGCTTATAGGACATCCCTGGCTAGGGATAGGAAGGACCTACTCACTCCTGGGCAGAAAACCGAGGATGATGGAACTATAAGATTCATCACAAAATATTGTAACGGAGCCAAGGATATCAAAGAAATAATAGACCGACATTGGCCGATTTTGTGTATGGATCAGGACCTCACAAGGGTTATCTCTAGTCACCCGCAGATTACATACAAGAAAGGCCGTTCCTTAAAGGATAGGTTGGTCCGTAGCCATTTTACCCCAAAAAGTGCTGACAGTGCCACATGGCTGGGCACCCAACCAAAAGGATGCTTTAAATGTGGTTGCTGCAAATATTGCACTTCAATTGAAAAAAACAACGAATTCTGCAGTAATAACACAAGAAAAATATACCCCATACATCAATTTATTAACTGCAGATCCGTAGGGGTTATATATAAGATGACGTGCAGATGTGGTGTAGAATATGTTGGCAAAACAAAGAGAGAGCTTAGGGTAAGGGTAGGAGAGCATCATAGGGATACTATCAATAAACGTGATACCCCGGTAGCCAATCACATTAATCAGTTTCATAAGGGAGATCTCAAGATTGCTAGTTTTATAGGTATCGAAAAGGTACCCAGAAATCAGAGAGGAGGTGATTGGGATAAATACATCCTCCAAAGAGAAACTTTATGGATATTTACCCTGCAGACAATGCACCCTAAAGGATTAAACGATATACTCTCCTTTTCTTCCTTCTTGTAGGGAGGGAGCAATAGGGTGAGGTATATTAGGGAGAGCCGCCGTTGAGTGGGGGCGCCACTTGCGCAGGTTATTAGGGTGCCAACCTCCGCGTGAGGTAGGGGAGAGGTAGAGAGGGCTTATCAGGGAGAGTCCTAGTGAGCACCCTCTCTATACTTCTAATAACAGAAAGATCCGTGGTGTCCCCTGTCTAGCATGCAACATTAGATCAGACTACTAATTGACTCCCATATATGTAACAATATACCAATTGAATATATGACTCCCCGTATCTGATTTCCTCATATTATTTCTCTCTGGGTGAGGGATACTGTAGATACGTCCTTTTCCCATATCTATTTTAAATGTGAATGAAAAGATGGTTATGGAATCCATGCAAAGTGTCCATTAATAGGGTATTCAGCAAATTGAAAAAGTCTGAATAAATTCCTATATATAATCTGGATGTAGCCGCTTCTAATATGATTGATCAACAAGTCTATTGATACAATTGGGAGATAGCGGTAGAGAGCGCGATCAGATGGAGGATATGCAGCGTCGGGTTACCATGGACACTAAGGGTCATGTGAACGGCGCTATGATGACGCTGTACCTCCGAGACCGGATGTGATGTAAATGGCCGTAAGCCGAGCCCAGGAAGTGGGGCATTCACCTCCGAGACCGGATGTGATGTAAATGGCCGTAAGCCGAGCCCAGGAAGTGGGGCATGTAGATGGAGATGGGCCATTACATATGGTGGGACCGGAAATGAGGTACCCGGCGTCCGGAAATGGATAGGATACAATGTGGTGCTCAGCTATATAAAAGGAAGGCGATATCTGCGCGCCATGTGTCTATTTGAACTCCATAAACTCCCCTGATGAGTCCTGAGGAGATGAAACGCGTTGGGAGAACGGTGTTGGACTAAGGCGGCCCAGATAAATGCAGACATGAAGTTCTTTTAAGACTGGGGGCCTTTCTCACAAAAGTGCATATACAGGCATCAGTGTATAGGACTAATACACATGAGATGAGTATAAGGACATATTAATAATGCATCATGAGAGTATTTAATATGCAGTATTTTTGTGGAATATAGGCACTACACTATACTGGACTCCATAGATGCGATATATTGTTCTTTCTGACCTGTAAATATGCCAATGCAATAGATATCTGATTTTGGAGAAATAGATATCTTATTTTTATGAATCTCATTCTAATGATAATTGTTCATAAATGTTGGAAATGAGTATAGGATTAATCATTTAGTTACCTAAGATAACCTCTAAAAAGTGCTTTGGTGCATATATTGAGATGTTCTATGGCTAGTGTTTGGTAATATTAATACCTGGCCATATATAGACATTAAAGAGGATTGTAATCCGCTCATATTTGGACAATAGGAGGCGTCTTAAATACAATCTTATTTTATGGGCACGGTTGCACAGACATTATCACTATATGTTTTTTTTTATTTTTGGCACCTTTATTTGCAATATACAGTTTTTTAATTTAAGATTAAAAGCTAAGTTTTAATATAATTATACAATTATCTCCATACCAATTTGCTATATACACAACAAAGCGTGCTTTTCCCACGGACACAGGAGTACACGGCGGAGCCCCGAGGAGCATTTTAAAACACACACATGACGTTCCACCTGAAGTGATGTGCTGGAAGCTGACCGGAAATGAGATAATTTCTTGAGGAGATTGTGACGGAACCAGGAATGCTTCAGATCCATCACCTCCTCCGACAGCGCAGACAGCAGGATCGCCTTGGAATCGGGGATGACGGCCATGTGAGCGGATCATGATAGGTCCTGCACCGGGAGGCTCAGGTGGGCACTACAATGGGAGCCGGGCTGCTATAGTATCTTTATAGAATCTTTCTTTATTTCTTTCTCTCTTTTTCTCTCTCTCTCTGTTCTTTCTTCCCCTCTTTCTTTCTTTTTCTTTCCTCTCTTTCTCTCTTTTCTTTCTTTCTTTTCTTTACTTCTTTCTTTCTCTCTCTGTTCTTTCTTTCCCCTTTCTTTCTCGCTCTCTCTGTTTTCTTTTTTCTCTCTCTCTGTTTTCTCTCTTCCTTAGTGCCAGTCAGTGTGCCCATAATGCCAGCCACTGTGCCCTCAGTACCAGTCAGTGTCATCAGCAGTGCTAAATGGGTGCGATTAGGTGTGGACATGGGTGTGACTAGTTGTGAAATGGGTGTGGCTGGGCGTGGCCAAAATTTGCAGCGGCGCGGGCAGCACGCCGCAGTCTTTGTACATCTTTCCCTTCTTCAAAAGTTGGGAGGTATGATAGGGGCGGCTATGACCAGGGGGTCTGGTTGCCCAATAGAGAGCAGTTCTGCCAGGAATTCTGTAATCATGCATACAAAAGGGGACAGAGCTTTGGGAGGAGTACTGTACCTAAAAGCAATAAATAGGACTGAGCTGAAATACTGGGCACAGCTGTGACTACATGTTATATAGTCGTGTTAATCTCCTCTCACTTCTTGTAAACTACAAGTGTACAAAGATATTATATAGTCACCATGTGACTAGTGGGCCTGTGTAACTTCAAATGCCAGGGCTGAATTTTAGTCCCAGTCCGGCCCTGACTTTGGGGCCATGCTGGGGGTGCTATATACCATGCTGGGCTGTATTATACCATGCTGGGGGGGCTATATACCATGCTTGGCTGTATTATACCATGCTGGGGGGGCAATATACCATGCTGGGCTGTATTATACCATGCTGGGGGGCTATATACCATGCTGGGCTGTATTATACCATGCTGGGGGGGCTATATACCATGCTGGTCTGTATTATACCATGCTGGGGGGGCTATATACCATGCTGGGCTGTATTATACCATGCTGGGGGGGCTATATACCATGCTGGGCTGTATTATACCATGCTGGGGGGCTATATACCATGCTGGGCTGTATTATACCATGCTGGGGGGGCTATATACCATGCTGGTCTGTATTATACCATGCTGGGGGGGCTATATACCATGCTGGGCTGTATTATACCATGCTGGGCTGTATTATACCATTCTGGGGGGGCTATATACCATGCTGGGCTGTATTATACCATTCTGGGGGGGCTATATACCATGCTGGGCTGTACTAAACCATGTGGGCTATATACCATGGTGGGCTGTATACCATGGTGGTCTGGACTATATACCATGTGGTGCTGGGCTATATACTATGTAGCTGTGTTATATACCATGGGGGGTACATTTTACATTATATTCTATAAGGGGAGGCTGTGTTATATACAGTGGGGAAAAAAAGTATTTAGTCAGTCAGCAATAGTGCAAGTTCCACCACTTAAAAAGATGAGAGGCGTCTGTAATTTACATCATAGGTAGACCTCAACTATGGGAGACAAACTGAGAAAAAAAAATCCAGAAAATCACATTGTCTGTTTTTTTTTCATTTTATTTGCATATTATGGTGGAAAATAAGTACTTGGTCAGAAACAAGCAATCAAGATTTCTGGCTCTCACAGACCTGTAACTTCTTCTTTAAGAGTCTCCTCTTTCCTCCACTCATTACCTGTAGTAATGGCACCTGTTTAAACTTGTTATCAGTATAAAAAGACACCTGTGCACACCCTCAAACAGTCTGACTCCAAACTCCACTATGGTGAAGACCAAAGAGCTGTCAAGGGACACCAGAAACAAAATTGTAACCCTACACCAGGCTGGGAAGACTGAATCTGCAATAGCCAACCAGCTTGGAGTGAAGAAATCAACTGTGGGAGCAATAATTAGAAGATGGAAGACATACAAGACCACTGATAATCTCCCTCGATCTGGTGCTCCACGCAAAATCCCACCCCGTGGGGTCAGAATGATCACAAGAACGGTGAGCAAAAATCCCAGAACCATGCGGGGGGACCTAGTGAATGAACTGCAGAGAGCTGGGACCAATGTAACAAAGCCTACCATAAGTAACACACTACGCCACCATGGACTCAGATCCTGCAGTGCCACACGTGTCCCACTGCTTAAGCCTGTACATGTCCGGGCCCGTCTGAAGTTTGCTAGAGAGCATTTGGATGATCCAGAGGAGTTTTGGGAGAATGTCCTATGGTCTGATGAAACCAAACTGGAACTGTTTGGTAGAAACACAACTTGTCGTGTTTGGAGGAAAAAGAATACTGAGTTGCATCCATCAAACACCATACCTACTGTAAAGCATGGTGGTGGAAACATCATGCTTTGGGGCTGTTTCTCTGCAAAGGGGCCAGGACGACTGATCTGGGTACATGAAAGAATGAATGGGGCCATGTATCATGAGATTTTGAGTGCAAACCTCCTACCTTCAGCAAGGGCATTGAAGATGAAACGTGGCTGGGTCTTTCAACATGACAATGATCCAAAGCACACCGCCAGGGCAACGAAAGAGTGGCTTCGTAAGAAGCATTTCAAGGTCCTGGAGTGGCCTAGCCAGTCTCCAGATCTCAACCCTATAGAAAACCTTTGGAGGGAGTTGAAAGTCCGTGTTGCCAAGCGAAAAGCCAAAAACATCACTGCTCTAGAGGAGATCTGCATGGAGGAATGGGCCAACATACCAACAACAGCGTGTGGCAACCTTGTGAAGACTTACAGAAAACGTTTGACCTCTGTCATTGCCAACAAAGGATATATCACAAAGTATTGAGATGAAATTTTGTTTCTGACCAAATACTTATTTTCCACCATAATATGCAAATAAAATGACAAAAAAACAGACAATGTGATTTTCTGGATTTTTTTTTCTCAGTTTGTCTCCCATAGTTGAGGTCTACCTATGATGTAAATTACAGACGCCTCTCATCTTTTTAAGTGGTGGAACTTGCACTATTGCTGACTGACTAAATACTTTTTTCCCCACTGTAATAGGGGGGCTACATTATATTCTATGGGGAGGTGGGCTGTATTATATTCTATTTGGGGCTACATTATATTCTATTTGGGGCTATATTATATTCTATAGGGGGGCTGTATTATATTTATATTCTATGGGGCTGCATTATATGATATTATGAGGGCTACATTGTATTCTATGGAGGGGCTACATAAACTATATAAGGGGCTGCTGTTATGAATGGGTCACCGAGGAGAAAAAGGCAAAACAAGCTAAGCCACAGAAAACCAGAGTGGTTGATGACTATGCAGATTGCAGATCCCTGATCTTACCACACAACTAGCAGTAGCTGTGGAGCATGACTACGATGTTCCTAGACGCCTCATCACGGCCGGAGGACTACATAAGCCTAAAGCAAGAAAAGGGAAAACTAAGTGCCCCAGAGCAGACCCCAAAGGAATAGATAGCCCCAACACATGTATTGACGGTGAAACAAGATGAAGGCACAAACACAGGCAGGAAAATAGGCTGAGCAATGTCCAACACTTCTGATAGCAAAATTAACCCTGAAGTCACTAGACTTCTCCCACTATATCAGAGCAAAAAGAGACCGAACTATTAAGGGACAAAAAGCCAATTGGCAAAATACTGATAAATAAGAGTGGAAATTCAGCTCAGCCCCCTGCCGGGGCTGGCAGACCACACAAAAAACTGAATAGACCAACAAAATCAAATGTGAACATTAGCAGAAAACTTAGCTTTAGATGACTGGAACAGAGCTGAAAACCAAGAGCTGACAAGCCAGAAGGAATCACCAGCAACTGAATTGGGCGTCGACTGTCTTAAATCCAATCTGAGAATCCTGAGATCCAATCATCATCCTCATTCTCAGGTGGCAGATCTCCACCGATCAAACCAGCCGCACCACCTCCCGACACCACCAGAGGGAGTCCAGAAGGGGAACCAGAGAATGAACTCACAACAGTACCCCCCGACTTGAGGAGGGGTCACCGAACCCTCATCCACACCACCAGGCCGATCAGGATGGGCCTGGTGAAAAGCAAGAACCAATCTATTGGCATTAATATCGGAGGCAGAGACCCAATAATTATCCTCTTGACCATAACCCTTCCATTTGACCAAATACTGGAGTCTCCGTCTAACCAAACGAGAATCCAATATTTTCTCTACCTCATATTCCACATTGCCTTCGACCAACACAGGGTCAGGAGGTGCTGCCATAGGAACCACTGGCTCAACAAACCTCTTCAACAGAGATTTGTGAAATACGTTATGGATCTTGAACGTAACTGGAAGAGCCAATCGAAATGAAACAGGATTAAGAATTTCCAAAATCTTATAAGGACCAATAAATCTTGGCTTAAATTTAGGAAATGCAACCTTCATAGGAATATTCTTAGACAACAACCAAACCATATCATCCACTTTAAACCGGGGACCAATGGTCCTACGCCGGTTGGAAAATTGCTGGGCCTTTTCCTGAGAGAGTGACAACTTATCCACCACTTGGTCCCATATCTCCTGCATTCTCTTAACCACCGTGTCCACACTTGGGCAGGACGAAGATTCCACTTGCCCTGAAGAGAATCGAGGATGAAACCCAAAATTACAGAAAAAGGGTGACATCAAAGTGGCAGAACTAGCTCTATTGTACAGTGCGAATTCGGCCAAGGGCAAAAATGAGACCTAATCATCCTGATCAGCAGATATAAAACATCTCAAATAAGACTCCAAGGTCTGGTTTGTTCTCTCAGTCTGTCCATTGGTCTAGGGATGAAACGCGGAGGAGAAGGACAACTGAATTCCCAGATTGGAACAAAAGGCTTTCCAGAATCTGGAAACAAACTGGACTCCTCTGTCGGACACAATGTTCTCAGGAATCCCATGTAACCAAACCACCTGTTATAAAAACAAGGGCACCAACTCAGCAGAAGATGGCAACTTTGGGAGTGGTACAAGATGGACCATCTTCGAAAATCTATCACAAATCACCCAGATAACAGTCATTTTCTGAGAGACAGGAAGATCAGAAATAAAATCCATTGAGATATGGGTCCATGGCCTCTTGGGCACCGGCAAGGGCATCAGCAACCCACTAGAACGAGAACAGGGTTTAGACCGAGAACAAGTCCCACAGGACTGTGCAAAATTCCTGACGTCACGAGATAAGGCAGGCCACCAAAAGGACCGACTCACCAAATTTCTGGTACCAAAAATACCTGGATGACCAGCCAATGCGAGCAATGAATTTCAGACATCACTCTCTTTCTCCACTGGTCAGGAACATACAATTTTCCCATAGGGCAACGCTCAGGTTTATCCTCCTGAAATTCCTCCAGGGCGCGTCTCAAATCGGGCGAAATGGCAGAAAGAACTACCCCCTCTCCTAGGATGGTAGTAGGCTCGGTCACACTAAGAGAATCGGCAAAGAAACTCCTAGAAAGGGGCATCTGCCTTAACATTCTTAGTGCCCAGAAGAAAAGAGACCACAAAATTAATACGCGTGAAAAACAAGGCCCATCTAGCCTGTCTAGGATTCAAGCGTTTGGCTGACTCTAGATAAATCAAATTCTTGTGATCGGTGAGGACCACAACTTGATGTCTAGCTCCCTCCAACCAATGTCTCCACTCCTCAAATGCCCACTTCATGGCCAACAATTCCCGATTCCCCACGTCATAGTTGCGTTCAGATGGGGAGAACTTTCGAGAAAAGAAGGCACAGGGATTCATCTTAGAAGTCACAGGGTCTTTTTGGGACAAAACAGCTCCTGCACCAATCTCAGAAGCATCTACCTCCACCTGAAATGGAAGTGAGACATCAGGTTGCCGCAAAACTGGAGCTGAAGTAAATCTCTGCTTAAGATCCTGAAATGCTGAGATAGCCTCAGGAGACCAATTCAGCACATCAGCGCCCATTTTGGTCAGATCAGTCAGTGGTTTGACAATACCAGAAAAATTACCTATAAATTTACGATAGAAATTAGCAAAACCCAAAAGCTTCTGGAGGGTCTTCAAAGAAGTAGGCAGAACCCAATCATAAATGGCCTGTACCTTGGCCGGGTCCATTTCAATAGTCGATGGAGATAAGATAAATCCCAAAAATGAAATCCTCTGTACACCAAAGAGGCATTTTGATCCCTTAACAAACAGGGAATTCTCCCTCAAAATCCGGAACACAGTCCGGACGTGTTCCACATGAGAATCCCAATCACTAGAAAAGATCAAAATATCATCCAGATAGATGATCAAAAACTTATCCAAAAAGTCACGGAAAATATCATTCATAAAGGACTGGAAGACAAAAGGGGAATTAGTGAGCCCAAAAGGCATCACCAGGTACTCAAAATGTCCCTCTGGAGTATTAAACGTCGTCTTCCATTCATCCCCGTGCTTGATGCGAATAAGATTATACGCCCCCCTGAGGTCAAGCTTAGTAGACCAGCAGGCACTCTTAACTCTGGAGAATAAATCAGACATCAGTGGTAACGGGTACTGATATTTAACCGTCATCTTATTAAGGTAACGATAATCAATACACGGTCTTAATGAACCATCTTTCTTGGCCACAAAAAAAAACCCAGCACCTAAAGGTGACGAGGATGGTCTAATATGACCCTTCTCCAATGACTCCTTAATATAGGATCACATAGCATCATGTTCGGGTACTGATAAGTTGAAAAGCCGACCCTTGGGAAATTTACACCCAGGCATCAACTCAATTGCACATAACTCCTATGAGGAGGCAAAGATGCAGACTTGCTCTCACTAAATACATCAGAAAAATCGGCTAGATAATCAGGAATATCATGAGACTGAGGAGAGGTGGAGAAAACAGGAGCATCCCTAAGAACACACTGACAACCCCAACTCACCACAGACCCAGATTTCCAATCCAAAACTGGATTATGAGTTTGCAACCAAGGAAAACCCAGAACACTAGTATCATGCAAATTATGCAGCACCAAAAATGTACAATTTTCTTGGTGGTCTGGGGCAACCCGCATCGTCACCTGGGTCCAAAACTGAGGTTTATTCTCCGCCAAAGGAGTAGCATCAATACCCTTCAAAGGAATAGGCGTCCGCAGAGGCGTCATGGAAAAACCACAACGTTTAGCAAAGTCCAAATCCATCAGATTCAGAGCTGCTCCTGAATCCACAAAAGCCTTAGTGGAAAACATGGATAAGGAGCAGATCAGAGTAATTGCCAAAAGGAAATTAGGTTGTATACTGCCCACAGCAAATGTGTGTGCAAAACGTTTCTCTCGTTTTGGGCAGACAGAAATAGTATGAGAGGCGTCTCCACAGAAAAAACACAGCTTATTACGCCTTCTAAACTCCTGACGTTGCGCCCTAGACAAAACTCTATCACATTGCATAGGTACAGACATTTGTCCAAAAGGTGGCAACTCCTCTCGTGTAGTTTTGCGTTCACGTAAACGCCGATCAATTTGAATGGCATAGAATCGTCAAGACCAGAGGGAACAGGAAATCCCACCATAGTATCTTTTACGGTTTTTGACAAACCCTTCCGAAAGAGAGCTGCCAAGGCACCATCATTCCAGGTAGTAAGGACCGCCCACTTTCGGAATTTTGACAGTATAACTCTGCAGAATCCTGACCCTGGTTCAATGCCAATAGGGCTTTCACAGCTTGATCAATAGCATTAGGTTCATCATACAACAACCCCAAGGCTTGAAAAAATGCATCCACATTAGTCAGAATAGGATCTTCAGGTGTCAACGAAAACATCCAATCCTGGGGATCGCCGTGCAGCAAAGAGATGACAATTTTAACCTGCTGCGCAGAGCTCCCCGATGAATTAGGCTTCAAGGCAAGAAATAATTTACAATTATTCTTAAAATTCAAAAATTTAGACCGATCCCCAAAAAACACATCAGGAGTAGGGATCCTTGGTTCAGCAGCATGTGAATGAGCGAGATAGGCGGAAATTCCCCGCACTTCAGCAGTGAGCTGCTCCACACGATCAGACAATTGCTTAATCTCCATTAAATAAAAAAAAATCCTCCTACGGCCCCAGAGAAAAAGAGGAAAAAAATATACATATAAAAGAAAAAAAAATTATGACACTTTTTTTTTTTCTTTCTTTCTTTTTACAATTCTTTCCTGCTTTTCAGTACCCTAGAATCTGCGGTATGGCTGGTGATTCTGTTATGAATGGGTCACCAAGGAGAAAAAGGCAAAACAAGCTAAGCCACAGAAAACCAGAGTGGTTGGTAACTATGCAGATTGTAGATCCCTGATCTTACCACACAACTAGCAGTAGCCGTGGAGCGTGCCTACGATGTTCCTAGATGCCTCGTCATGGCCGGAGGACTACATAAGCCTAAAGCAAGAAAAGGGAAAACTAAGTGCCCCAGAGCAGACCCCAAAGGAATAGATAGCCCCAACACATGTATTGACGGTGAAACAAGATGAAGGCACAAACACAGGCAGGAAAATAGGCTGAGCAATGTCCAACACTTCTGATAGCAAAATTAACCCTGAAGTCACTAGACTTCTCCCACTATATCAGAGCAAAAAGAGACCGAACTATTAAGGGACAAAAAGCCAATTGGCAAAATACTGATAAATAAGAGTGGAAATTCAGCTCAGCCCCCTGCCGGGGCTGGCAGACCACACAAAAAACTGAATAGACCAACAAAATCAAATGTGAACATTAGCAGAAAACTTAGCTTTAGATGACTGGAACAGAGCTGAAAACCAAGAGCTGACAAGCCAGAAGGAATCACCAGCAACTGAATTGGGCGTCGACTGTCTTAAATCCAATCTGAGAATCCTGAGATCCAATCATCATCCTCATTCTCAGGTGGCAGATCTCCACCGATCAAACCAGCCGCACCACCTCCCGACACCACCAGAGGGAGTCCAGAAGGGGAACCAGAGAATGAACTCACAACAGTACCCCCCGACTTGAGGAGGGGTCACCGAACCCTCATCCACACCACCAGGCCGATCAGGATGGGCCTGGTGAAAAGCAAGAACCAATCTATTGGCATTAATATCGGAGGCAGAGACCCAATAATTATCCTCTTGACCATAACCCTTCCATTTGACCAAATACTGGAGTCTCCGTCTAACCAAACGAGAATCCAATATTTTCTCTACCTCATATTCCACATTGCCTTCGACCAACACAGGGTCAGGAGGTGCTGCCATAGGAACCACTGGCTCAACAAACCTCTTCAACAGAGATTTGTGAAATACGTTATGGATCTTGAACGTAACTGGAAGAGCCAATCGAAATGAAACAGGATTAAGAATTTCCAAAATCTTATAAGGACCAATAAATCTTGGCTTAAATTTAGGAAATGCAACCTTCATAGGAATATTCTTTGACGACAACCAAACCATATCATCCACTTTAAACCGGGGACCAATGGTCCTACGCCGGTTGGAAAATTGCTGGGCCTTTTCCTGAGAGAGTGACAACTTATCCACCACTTGGTCCCATATCTCCTGCATTCTCTTAACCACTGTGTCCACACTTGGGCAGGACGAAGATTCCACTTGCCCTGAAGAGAATCGAGGATGAAACCCAAAATTACAGAAAAAGGGTGACATCAAAGTGGCAGAACTAGCTCTATTGTACAGTGCGAATTCGGCCAAGGGCAAAAATGAGACCTAATCATCCTGATCAGCAGATATAAAACATCTCAAATAAGACTCCAAGGTCTGGTTTGTTCTCTCAGTCTGTCCATTGGTCTAGGGATGAAACGCGGAGGAGAAGGACAACTGAATTCCCAGATTGGAACAAAAGGCTTTCCAGAATCTGGAAACAAACTGGACTCCTCTGTCGGACACAATGTTCTCAGGAATCCCATGTAACCGAACCACCTGTTATAAAAACAAGGGCACCAACTCAGCAGAAGATGGCAACTTTGGGAGTGGTACAAGATGGACCATCTTCGAAAATCTATCACAAATCACCCAGATAACAGTCATTTTCTGAGAGACAGGAAGATCAGAAATAAAATCCATTGAGATATGGGTCCATGGCCTCTTGGGCACCGGCAAGGGCATCAGCAACCCACTAGAACGAGAACAGGGTTTAGACCGAGAACAAGTCCCACAGGACTGTGCAAAATTCCTGACGTCACGAGATAAGGCAGGCCACCAAAAGGACCGACTCACCAAATTTCTGGTACCAAAAATACCTGGATGACCAGCCAATGCGAGCAATGAATTTCAGACATCACTCTCTTTCTCCACTGGTCAGGAACATACAATTTTCCCATAGGGCAACGCTCAGGTTTATCCTCCTGAAATTCCTCCAGGGCGCGTCTCAAATCGGGCGAAATGGCAGAAAGAACTACCCCCTCTCCTAGGATGGTAGTAGGCTCGGTCACACTAAGAGAATCGGCAAAGAAACTCCTAGAAAGGGGCATCTGCCTTAACATTCTTAGTGCCCAGAAGAAAAGAGACCACAAAATTAATACGCGTGAAAAACAAGGCCCATCTAGCCTGTCTAGGATTCAAGCGTTTGGCTGACTCTAGATAAATCAAATTCTTGTGATCGGTGAGGACCACAACTTGATGTCTAGCTCCCTCCAACCAATGTCTCCACTCCTCAAATGCCCACT
Source organism: Dendrobates tinctorius (assembly GCF_039654945.1). Lineage (NCBI taxonomy): Eukaryota > Metazoa > Chordata > Amphibia > Anura > Dendrobatidae > Dendrobates > Dendrobates tinctorius. Next base: position 14,990,029 of record NW_027361794.1, read on the forward strand.
TCATGGCCAACAATTCCCGATTCCCCACGTCATAGTTGCGTTCAGATGGGGAGAACTTTCGAGAAAAGAAGGCACAGGGATTCATCTTAGAAGTCACAGGGTCTTTTTGGGACAAAACAGCTCCTGCACCAATCTCAGAAGCATCTACCTCCACCTGAAATGGAAGTGAGACATCAGGTTGCCGCAAAACTGGAGCTGAAGTAAATCTCTGCTTAAGCTCCTGAAATGCTGAGATAGCCTCAGGAGACCAATTCAGCACATCAGCGCCCATTTTGGTCAGATCAGTCAGTGGTTTGACAATACCAGAAAAATTACCTATAAATTTACGATAGAAATTAGCAAAACCCAAAAGCTTCTGGAGGGTCTTCAAAGAAGTAGGCAGAACCCAATCATAAATGGCCTGTACCTTGGCCGGGTCCATTTCAATAGTCGATGGAGATAAGATAAATCCCAAAAATGAAATCCTCTGTACACCAAAGAGGCATTTTGATCCCTTAACAAACAGGGAATTCTCCCTCAAAATCCGGAACACAGTCCGGACGTGTTCCACATGAGAATCCCAATCACTAGAAAAGATCAAAATATCATCCAGATAGATGATCAAAAACTTATCCAAAAAGTCACGGAAAATATCATTCATAAAGGACTGGAAGACAAAAGGGGAATTAGTGAGCCCAAAAGGCATCACCAGGTACTCAAAATGTCCCTCTGGAGTATTAAACGTCGTCTTCCATTCATCCCCGTGCTTGATGCGAATAAGATTATACGCCCCCCTGAGGTCAAGCTTAGTAGACCAGCAGGCACTCTTAACTCTGGAGAATAAATCAGACATCAGTGGTAACGGGTACTGATATTTAACCGTCATCTTATTAAGGTAACGATAATCAATACACGGTCTTAATGAACCATCTTTCTTGGCCACAAAAAAAAACCCAGCACCTAAAGGTGACGAGGATGGTCTAATATGACCCTTCTCCAATGACTCCTTAATATAGGATCACATAGCATCATGTTCGGGTACTGATAAGTTGAAAAGCCGACCCTTGGGAAATTTACACCCAGGCATCAACTCAATTGCACATAACTCCTATGAGGAGGCAAAGATGCAGACTTGCTCTCACTAAATACATCAGAAAAATCGGCTAGATAATCAGGAATATCATGAGACTGAGGAGAGGTGGAGAAAACAGGAGCATCCCTAAGAACACACTGACAACCCCAACTCACCACAGACCCAGATTTCCAATCCAAAACTGGATTATGAGTTTGCAACCAAGGAAAACCCAGAACACTAGTATCATGCAAATTATGCAGCACCAAAAATGTACAATTTTCTTGGTGGTCTGGGGCAACCCGCATCGTCACCTGGGTCCAAAACTGAGGTTTATTCTCCGCCAAAGGAGTAGCATCAATACCCTTCAAAGGAATAGGCGTCCGCAGAGGCGTCATGGAAAAACCACAACGTTTAGCAAAGTCCAAATCCATCAGATTCAGAGCTGCTCCTGAATCCACAAAAGCCTTAGTGGAAAACATGGATAAGGAGCAGATCAGAGTAATTGCCAAAAGGAAATTAGGTTGTATACTGCCCACAGCAAATGTGTGTGCAAAACGTTTCTCTCGTTTTGGGCAGACAGAAATAGTATGAGAGGCGTCTCCACAGAAAAAACACAGCTTATTACGCCTTCTAAACTCCTGACGTTGCGCCCTAGACAAAACTCTATCACATTGCATAGGTACAGACATTTGTCCAAAAGGTGGCAACTCCTCTCGTGTAGTTTTGCGTTCACGTAAACGCCGATCAATTTGAATGGCTAATGACATAGAATCGTCAAGACCAGAGGGAACAGGAAATCCCACCATAGTATCTTTTACGGTTTTTGACAAACCCTTCCGAAAGAGAGCTGCCAAGGCACCATCATTCCAGGTAGTAAGGACCGCCCACTTTCGGAATTTTGACAGTATAACTCTGCAGAATCCTGACCCTGGTTCAATGCCAATAGGGCTTTCACAGCTTGATCAATAGCATTAGGTTCATCATACAACAACCCCAAGGCTTGAAAAAATGCATCCACATTAGTCAGAATAGGATCTTCAGGTGTCAACGAAAACATCCAATCCTGGGGATCGCCGTGCAGCAAAGAGATGACAATTTTAACCTGCTGCGCATAGCTCCCCGATGAATTAGGCTTCAAGGCAAGAAATAATTTACAATTATTCTTAAAATTCAAAAATTTAGACCGATCCCCAAAAAACACATCAGGAGTAGGGATCCTTGGTTCAGCAGCATGTGAATGAGCGAGATAGGCGGAAATTCCCTGCACTTCAGCAGTGAGCTGCTCCACACGATCAGACAATTGCTTAATCTCCATTAAATAAAAAAAAATCCTCCTACGGCCCCAGAGAAAAAGAGGAAAAAAATATACATATAAAAGAAAAAAAAATTATGACACTTTTTTTTTTTTCTTTCTTTCTTTTTACAATTCTTTCCTGCTTTTCAGTACCCTAGAATCTGCAGTATGGCTGGTGATTCTGTTATGAATGGGTCACCAAGGAGAAAAAGGCAAAACAAGCTAAGCCACAGAAAACCAGAGTGGTTGGTAACTATGCAGATTGTAGATCCCTGATCTTACCACACAACTAGCAGTAGCCGTGGAGCGTGCCTACGATGTTCCTAGATGCCTCGTCATGGCCGGAGGACTACATAAGCCTAAAGCAAGAAAAGGGAAAACTAAGTGCCCCAGAGCAGACCCCAAAGGAATAGATAGCCCCAACACATGTATTGACGGTGAAACAAGATGAAGGCACAAACACAGGCAGGAAAATAGGCTGAGCAATGTCCAACACTTCTGATAGCAAAATTAACCCTGAAGTCACTAGACTTCTCCCACTATATCAGAGCAAAAGGAGACCGAACTAGTAAGGGACAAAAAGCCAATTGGCAAAATACTGATAAATAAGAGTGGAAATTCAGCTCAGCCCCCTGCCGGGGCTGGCAGACCACACAAAAAACTGAATAGACCAACAAAATCAAGTGTGAACATTAGCAGAAAACTTAGCTTTAGATGACTGGAACAGAGCTGAAAACCAAGAGCTGACAAGCCAGAAGGAATCACCAGCGACTGAATAGGGCGTCGGCTGTCTTAAATCCAATCTGAGAATCCTGAGATCCAATCATCATCCTCATTCTCAGGTGGCAGATCTCCACCGATCAAACCAGCATTATACCGCCATATTGCTCGTCTGTCATTATCTAGCAGCGGTGTAACACCTACTGCACGGTGGACCCCGAGCGGCGAACGCACTTTATTATTTATTTTTATTTAGTGCGTTCAGCCATTCCTAACAAAAGTATGGCGAAGGCGTGGTACAGCTCATGATCCAAAGCATACCACATCATCTGTAAAACACGGCGGAGGCAATGTGATGGCTTGGGCATGCATGGCTGCCAGTGGCACTGGATCACTAGTTTTTATTGATGATGTGACATGGTACAGAAGCAGCCGAATGAATTCTGAGGTATTCGGAGCCATACTGTGTGCTCAGATCCAGCCAAATGCAGCCAAACTGATTGGTCGTCGTTTCATACTACAGATGGACAATGACCCAAAACATAAAGCCAAAGCAACCCAGGAGTTTATTAAAGCAAGAAGTGAGCATGCATTTAACTTGTTAAAGACTAAACTTCAGACAGAAAGGCCCACAAACAAACAGCAACTGAAAACCACCGCAGTGAAGGTCTGGCAGAGCATCAAAAAGGAGGAAACACAGTGTCTGGTGATGTCCATGAGTTCAAGACTTCAGGCAGTCATTGCCAACAAAGGGTTTTCAACCAAGTACTAGAAATGAACATTTTATTTACAATTATTTAATCTGTCCAATTACTTTTGGCCCCTTTAAAAACAGGGTAGCACATGTTAAGGAGCTGAAAGTCCTAAACCCTTCATCCAATTTTAATGTGGATACCCTCAAATGAAAGCTGAAAGTCTGAACTTCAACTGCATCTGAATTGCTTTGTTTAAAATTCATTGTGGTAATGTCTAGAATCAAAATTAGAAAAATGTTGTCTAAGTCCAAATATATATGGACCTAACTGTATACCTAGAACAACAAGTTATATGAGAGCGGCTACACAGAGCCAGCCATATTTAAACCATTTCATGTAGATATAGCCATGGTTATACACCGCCATCATAGGAAATTATAGAAAATTATACGAATAGTGACAGCCTGCTAACATACACATATGTGGCACTTCTATAAATTATGGATGATAGCAGTGTATCCCTGCATAACAGCATTATAATAGTATCCTCATAATCTTATAAAGTACATGGAAACTTCATGAGTTTTACACTAACTATATATCAGGGATATTCCCATCTATCCATATTTGTATACACTAATCCATATTTATGGTGAAAAAACCACCTAGACTAGGATGCCCATTTAATATGAGTATCTGTATAACCAGTGCTATATTTTAACTCTGGCAGAAGAGCCCCTTCCATTGAAATAGAATTAAATCTACCAAGGCATGATCTAATGCTTCCATATATAATATGTCCGATAACATGTCGCCTAGATCTAGACAACCAGCGCACAAATAGCCACTCGTATGCATCATTCTATACACTCCAGCATATGCTGTACCCAGCCCCCTTGACACATATATAAATATATACATACACACATGAGAACATGTGCATGCATATAGATATACATGCTCCTCAGTAATCTGAACCCTCCAAAATGCAACCTCAGGCCTTTTAACTCATGAGGAACCCAGTGAAACATAGCTCTTCATTCATGCCATTCGGTCCAACTGAATTAAGCTTAAAAATCCATCTAGATTCCAACCTTAGAAGTTCTCCCAATCGGTCCATTTTCCTAATATTGGTTTTAACTTTTTGTAGGCCAACTACATGTAACCCATGAGTCTTGCCATTATGACAATCAAGTAAATGCCGAGCCACGGAAGTTAAGGTCTTCCCCTTTACCAGATCTGCCCTAGCTAGATTAATGTTCGACGTATGTTTCTGTCAAACGCTTCCGTAGCTCTTGTGAGGTTTGACCTATGTAAACCATAGGGCAAGAACAAATCAATGCATAAACCATATTCTGTGTCTTACAATTAATGTAATCATGCAGCTTATAGAGCTGACCATCTTGTGAATTAGTAAACGAATCAGTCCGATTCATGAAAGTACAGATATTGCATTCCCCACAGGGATATGATCCCCGTAGCCGAATTCTACCCTGAGTCTTCACTGTCGGTCGTACAAAGTGACTAAGCATCAAAGAGTCGTCTAAATTAGGCGCTCTTCGTGCCGTAAGCATTGGCCGTTCTGGCAAGATTCTTATGTCAGTTTTTAAAATTTGCCAATGTTTTTGAAAAAGGTCCCGTACTCTGTCCCACTGGTTGTGGAATGTGGTAATAAATCTAATCCCCATATCTGTAATGCATGGACTAGGTTTAAGTAGCTCCTCACGTGTCGTTGACATTGTTTTTGAAATTCCTTAGAAATCACTGATTTAGGATAACCTCTATTTCTCAACCGTTTGGTCAATTCTCTACTTTGATTTTGAAATTCTTGTACTTTAGTACAGTTTTGACGCAGTCTGGTAAACTGTCCATACGGCAACCCCCCGTTTTAAATGATCTGGGTGAAAACTGTGGTAATCCATTGGTTGCTGTCTTCTTCCAAAACAATTCTGTGCAAAGGTGGTCCTCTTCGAGAGAGAGTCTTAAATCCAAAAATTCTACTACTGAGGGGGAAATAGAATGGGTAAAACAAATATTAAAAACATTCTTATTGAGATTTAGAATAAATTCCTTACATCCCTCTTCTGTTCCAGTCCAAATGAAAAAAGCATCATCTATAAATCGAAACCATGCAAAACCAAAATTCTGAAACTCCAGAGATGGGTACACATGCTCCGCCTCCCACTACCCCAAAAAGAGATTGGCGAAAGTCGGAGCACAACGTGCCCCCATTGCTGTGCCAGATAATTGACGAAAAACGTGAGATCAAAAATAAAATAATTGTGTGTCAGAACAAAATTTAGTAAACCAAGAAGAAACAAATTATGTCTTACATCACAATTTTGCTGTTGGTTCAAAAAATATTGTACTGCCGCCAAACCATGTTGGTGTGCTGTATTTGTTTATAGCAACTCTACATCAATCACGACCAGCAGAGCCTTTTCAGGTATCTGCATGATCTCCAGTTTATGAGTTAGATCAAGAGAATCCCTCAGAAACGATGGTAATGTGAACACCAACGGCTGCAGAAAAAAATCCAAATACATGCAAGCTCACTCTCCAAGGACACCGATTCCCGCCACAATGTGTCTTTCAGGTGGACATATCATATCTTTATGAATTTTTGGTGTTAAATAAAAGATTGGAATTACCATTTTTTTCACAAAGATATATTCCTTTTCATGTTTACTAATGATAATAGTAACCGTTCCAATTTACCATTAACCCCTTTCTGCCATATGATGTACTATCCTGTCCATGTTCCCTGTGACTTAATTCCCAGGGACGGGATAGTACGTCATAGCGATCAGCGGCGCCCACGAGGTGAGCGCCGCTGATCGCGGCCGGGTGTCAGCTGATTATCACAGCTGGCACCCGTCACTATGTGTCAGGGGCGGTCACGGACCGCCCCGACATGTTAACCCCTGGCACACTGCGATCAAACACGATCACAGTGTACCGCGGTTTTAGGGAAGCATCGGGAGGGAGGGGGCTCCCTCCGTGCTTCCCTGAGTCCCCCACAGCAGCGCAATGTGCAGCGCTGCTGCGGGGGTCTCCTTCCCTGCAGGTCCCCGGATCCAAAATGGCGGCGGGGACCTTCGAGGGCCTGCAGGGAACCACTTCCTCAGTGTCAGGGTCCTGACAGCGCCGGCGAGCAGCCTCTGCTAAGCAGGGACTCACCTGCACCGCAGGGACCCCCGGGGACAAGAATAGCCGGGAAATGCACTAAGAAGACTAGAAAGCAGGCACAGGACCTTCGGTCATGTGAACGGTCATGTGACTGCAAGGGGGCAGGGCTTAGCGACAGAGAAGTCAGAGAACTCAGATTATGGCAAAGCAGAGGTCATGTACAGTACAGACCAGCGAGGTACAGGAGGGATAAACAGACGGGAGGTCAGACAAAGCCAAAGGTCATACACAGGATCACAGTACAGTACCAGAGATGAGATAGAGCGGATAATCAGAGCCAAGCAGAGATCAAAACCAAACAGACATATAAGGTACCAGGCAGAATCCAAAGCGATATCCAGGGAACAGACCGAGTCATACACAGAGAATCAAGTAACCAGAACACAGCACTAACACACTCAGGGGTCACCACACAATGCCAAGGGCGAAAGTATAACTGACAGGGATGGGAGCGTCCTGAGGCTATAAGAAGCCTCCCCCAGAACCAGGGAGAGGCCACAATCATAGCCCCAGGTGTGCAAGTAAGCCTGCACCGGGATCACAACCTTTAACCCCCGAAATGCCAGTCATCAGCACTGGTTCCAGACATTAACCCCACGTGTGCGAGTAAAACCCGCACTGAAATCATGACACTCAGTGCCTTTAAAGCGCCGGCATGAGGAAGCCTGCAGCACTGCCTGTGACAGATTGCTGATCTGTCACAGTGATCTGTGATGTGACAGATCAGCGATCTGTCACATGACAGTTATGTCCCCCTGGGACATTGTAATAAAGTAAAAAAAAAAAGTGTAAAAATAATTTATACAAAATCGCTAAATTTAAAAAAAAAATATTCCCTAATAAATTCATTTTTTGGAAATAAAAAAAGTACACATATTTGGTATCACCGCGTCCATAACGTCCCACCCTATAAAACTGTCCCACTAGTTAACCCCTTTATTGAACCCTTTAAAAAATAAAGCTAAAAAATGAAGCAAAAAATAAAGCTTTATCATCATACCGCCGAACAAAAAGTGCAATAACGCGCGATCCAAAAGACGCATATAAATATCCATGGTACCGCTGAAAACGTTATCTTGTCCCGCAAAAATCGAGCTGCCACACAGCATCATGAGCAAAAAAATAAAAAAGTTATAGCTCGCACAATAAAGCGATGCAAAAATAATAATTTTTTTATATAAAATTGTTTTCATTGCATAAAATCTCCAAAACATAGAAAAATGACATAAATGAGGTATTGCTGTAATCGTACTGACCTGAAGAATAAAACCCCTTTATCAATTTTACCACACGCAGAACGGTGTAAACGCACCCCCCAAAAGAAATTCTTGAAATGCTGGTTTTTGTTCATTCTGCGTCCAAAAAATCAGAATAAAAAGCGATCAAAAAAGACACGTGCCCGAAAATGGTACCAATAAAAACGTCAACTCGTCCCGCAAAAAATAAGACCTCACATGACTTGGTGGGTCAAAATACGGAAAAATTATAGCTCTCGAAATGTGGTGATGCAAAAACTATTTTTACAATAAAAAGCGTCTTTTAACACGTGACAGCTGCCAAAAATAAAAACCCGCGATATATAGTAAATCAAACCCCCCGTTATCACCCCCTTAGTTATGGAAAAAAAATGAAATTAAAAAAAGTATTTATTTCCATTTTCCCATTTGGGTTAGGACTAGCGTTATGGTTATTGTTAGGGCTAGGGTTAGGGCTAGGGCAGAGATTAGAGTTAGGGGTGTGTTGGGGTTAGGGTTGGAGTTATAATTGGGGGTTTCCACTGTTTGGGCACATCAGGTGCTCTCCAAACGCAACATGGCGTCTGATCTCAATTCCAGCCAATTCTGCGTTGAAAAAGTCAAATGGTGCTCCTTCCCTTCCAAGCTCTGCCATGTGCCTAAACAGTGTTTTACCCCCACATATGGGGTATCAGCCTACTCAGGACAAATTGCAGAACAACTTTTGGGGTCCAATTTCTCCTGTTACCCTTAGAAAAATAAAAAATTGGGGGCAAAAATATCATTTTTGTGGAAAAAAACATGATTTTTTTATTTTCACGCCCGGGCGTTATAAACTTCTGTGAAGCACTTGGGGGTTCAAAGTGCTCACCACACATCTAGATAAGTTCCATGGGGGGTCTAGTTTCCAAAATAGGGTCACTTGTGGGGAGTTTCAACAGTTTAGGCACATCAGAGGCTCTCCAAATGTGACATGACATCCGCAGACCATTCCATCAAAGTCTGCATTCCAAAACGTCACTACTTCCCTTCCGAGCCCCGACGTGTGCCCATACAGTAGTTTTCTCCCACATATAGGGTATGAGCATACTCAAGACAAATTGGACACCAACTTTTGGGGTCCAATTTCTCCTGTAACCCTTGGAAAAATAAAAAAATTGGGGACTTAAAGATCATGTTTGTGGAAAAAATATGATTTTTTAATTGTACAGCTATACGTTATAAACTTCTGTGAAGCCCTTGTGGGTTCAAAGCTCTCACCACATATCTAGATAAGTTCCTTGGGGGTCTAGTTTCCAAAATGGGGTTACTTGTGCGGGGTTTCCACTGTTTAGGCACATCTGGGGCTCTCCAAACGTGACATGGCGTCCGATCTGAATTCCAGCTAATTTTGCATTGAAAGAGTCAAACGGCGCTCCTTCCCTTCTGAGCTCTGCCATGCACCGAAACAGTGGTTCCCCCCCACATATCAGGTATCAGGGTACTCAGGAGAAATTGCACATGATCTCTGCTCAGGGCGCTTATGGTATTAGTAAATTAGCAAGTTGGAATAATTTTGATGTGATATTATATTATCAAACTTTAGCTATAATACCATAGCATCTATTTATATTTTGGATTGGAATATTAATTATCCTTTACATGCCGCCCTGGCAGTGATCTGTGTGTGAGTCACCCATTCACAGCTGCACCTTTATCAAATATTGCCCTCATTGTATACCTTGTCAGGTTTGAATTGTCCATGTTCTTTGTGATTTTGTGGTGTTTTGAAATATATTTTCTGTCTGTCAGGCATGGGTGTTAAATAAAGCCTTTTTTATACACATATTTGACCTGGGTGTGCACTGTTTTCTGCGCTTCTGTTTCTACTGTACACCAAAGAGACATTTCGATCCCTTAACACACAGAGTATTTTCCCTCAAAATCCGGAACACAGTCCGGACATGTTCTACATGAGAATCCCAATCACTGGAAAAGATCAAAATATCATCCAGATAAATGATCAAAAACTTATCCACAAAATCTCGGAAAATATCGTTCATAAAGGACTGGAAGACAGAAGGGGCATTAGTGAGCCCAAAAGGCATCACCAGGTACTCAAAATGTCCCTCCGGAGTATTAACCCCTTCACCCCCAAGGGTGGTTTGCACGTTCATGACCGGGCCAATTTTTACAATTCTGACCACTGTACCTTTATGAGGTCATAACTCTGGAACGCTTCCATGGATCCTGGTGATTCTGACATTGTTTTCTCGTGACATATTGTACTTCATGTTAGTGGTAAAATTTCATTCAAATAACTTGCGTTTATTTGTGAAAAAAATGGAAATTTGGCAAAAATTTTGAAAATTTCGCAATTTTCCAACTTTGAATTTTTATGCCCTTAAATCACAGAGATACGGCACACAAAAAACTTGATAACTAACATTTCCCACATGTTTACTTTACATCAGCACAATTTTGGAACCGAAATTTTTTTTTGTTAGGAAGTTATAAGGGTTAAAAGTTGACCAGCGATTTCTCATTTTTACAACACCATTTTATTTTTAGGACCACATCACATTTGAAGCCACTTTGAGGGGTCTATATGATAGAAAATACCCAAAAGTGACACCATTCTAAAAACTGAACCCCTTAAGGCGCTCAAAACCACATTCAAGAAGTTTATTAACCCATTAGGTGCGTCACAGGAATTTTTTTGAATATTTAAAAAGAAATGAACATCTAACTTTTTTTCACAAAAAAAATACTTCAGGTTCAATTTTTTTTATTTTACCAAGGGTAACAGGAGAAATTGGACTGCAAAAGTTATTGTGCAATTTGTCCTGAGTACGCTGATACCTGATTTGTGGGGGGGAACGACTGTTTCGGCGCATGGCAGAGCTCAGAATGGAAGGAGCGCCGTTTGACTTTTTCAATGCAAAATTGGCTGGAATTCAGATCGGACGCCATGTCACGTTTGGAGAGTCCCTGATGTACCTAAACAGTGGAAACCCCCTACAAGTGACCCCATTTTGGAAACTAGACCCCCCAAGGAGCTTATCTAGATATGTGGTGAGAACTTTGAACCCACAAGGGCTTTACAGAAGTTTATAACGTACAGCGGTACAATTAAAAAATCATATTTTTTCCACAAAAATGATCTTTTCACCCCAATTTTTATTTTCCCAAGGGTAACAGGACCCTAAAAGTTATTGTGCAATTTGTCCTGAGTATGCTGATACCCCACACGTGGGGGTAAACCACTATTTGGGCACATGGCAGAGCTCGGAAGGGAAGCAGCGCCATTTGACGTTTTTGGCTGGAATTGAGATCGGACATCATGTCGCGATTGGAAAACCCCTGATGTACCAAAACAGTGGAAACCCCACACAAATGACACCATTTTGGAAACTAGACCCCCTAAGGAACTTATCTAGATGTGTGGTGAGAACTTTGAACCCCCAAGGGCTTCACAGAATTTTATAACATAAAGCAGTACAATTAAAAAATCATATTTTTTCCACAAAAATGATCTTTTCATCCTCAATTCTTATTTTTCCAAGGGTAACAGCACCCTAAAAGTTATTGTGCAATTTGTCCTGAGTACGCTGATACCCCACATGTGGGGGTAAACCACTATTTGGGCACATGGCAGAGCTCGGAAGGGCAGCAGCGCCATTTGACATTTTTGGCTGGAATTGAGATCATGTCGCGATTGGAAAACCCCTGATGTACCTAAACAGTGGAAACCCCCCACAAATGACACCATTTTGTAAACTAGACCCCCCAAGGAACTTATCTAGATGTGTGGTGAGAACTTTGAACCCCCCAGTGCTTCACAGAAGTTTATAACGCCCAGGCGTGAAAATAAAAAATTCATATTTTTTCCACAAACATGATCTTTTAGTCACCATTTTTTTTATTTTCCCAAGGGTAACAGGAGAAATTGGACCCCAAAAGTTGTTGTCCAATTTGTCCTGAGTATGCTGATACCCCATATGTGGGAGAAAACTACTGTATGGGCACACGTCGGGGCTCGGAAGGGAAGTAGTGACGTTTTGGAATGCAGACTTTGATGGAATGGTCTGCGGGTGTCATGTTGCCTTTGGAGAGCCCCTAATGTACCTAAGCAGTGGAAACCCCCCACAAATGACCCCATTTTGAAAACTAGACCCCCTAAGGAACTTATCTAGATGTGAGGTGAGCACTTTGAACCCCCAAAGGCTTCACAGAAGTTTATAATGCCAGGGCATGAAAATAAAAAAATCGTATTTTTTCCACAAACATGATCAATTAGTCCCCAATTTTTTCATTTTCCCAAGGGTAAAAGGAGAAATTGAACCCCAAAAGTTGTTGTCCAATTTGTCCTGAGTACGCTGACACCCCATATGTGGGAGAAAACTACTGTATGGACACACGTCAGGGCTCGGAAGGGAAGTAGTGACGTTTTGGAATGCAGACATTGATGGAATGGTCTGCGGGTGTCATGTTGCCTTTGGAGAGCCCCTAATGTACCTAAACAGTGGAAACCCCCCACAAATGACCCCATTTTGAAAACTAGACCCCCTAAGGAACTTATCTAGATGTGTGGTGAGCACTTTGAACCCCCAAGGGCTTCACAGAAGTTTATAATGCCAGGGCATGAAAATAAAAAAATCGTATTTTTTCCACAAACATGATCAATTAGTCCCCAATTTTGTTATTTTCCCAAGGGTAACAGGAGAAATTGGACCCCAAAAGTTGTTGTCCAATTTGTCATGAGTACGCTGACACCCCATATGTGGGAGAAAACTACTGTATGGACACACGTTGGGGCTCGGAAAGGAAGCAGTGACGTTTTGGAATGCAGACTTTGATGGAATGGTCTGCGGGTGTCGTGCGTTTGGAGAGCCCCTGATGTACATAAACTATTGAAACTCCCCACAAGTGACCCCATTTTGGACACTAGACCCCCCGCGGAACTTATCTAGATGTGTGGTGAGCACTTTGAACCCCCAAGTGCTTCACAGAAGTTTATAACGCTCGGACGTGAAAATAAAAAAATCATTTTTTTCCACAAAAATGATATTTTTGCCCCCAATTTTTTTATTTTCCTAAGGGTAACAGGAGAAATTGGACCCCAAAAATTGTTTTGCAATTTGTCCTGAGTAGGCTGATACCCTACATGTGGGGGTAAAACACTGTTTGGGCGCATGGCAGAGCTTGGAAGGGAAGGAGCACCATATGACTTTTTCAACTCAGAATTGGCTGGAATTGAGATCAGAAGCAATGTTGCATTTGGAGAGCCCCTGATGTGCCCAAACAGTGGAAACCCCCAATTCTAACTCCAACCCGAACCCTAACACACCCCTAACCCTAATCTCAGCCCTAACCCTAACCCTAGCACTAACCCAAGCCCTAACCCTAACCCTAGCCCTAACCCTAGCCCTAACCCTAACCCTAGCCCTAACCCTAACCCTAGCCCTAACCCTAACCCTAACCCTAATGGAAAAATGGAAATAAATACATTTTTTTTATTTTATTATTTTTCCCTAACTAAGGGGGTGATAACGGGGGGTTTGATTTACTATTTATGGCGGTTTTTATGTTTGGCAGCTGTCGCACGCTAAAAGACGCTTTTTATTGTAAAAATAGTTTTTGCATCACCACATATTGAGAGCTATAATTTTTCCGTATTTTGACCCACCGAGTCATGTGAGGTCTTATTTTTTGCAGAACGAGTTGACGTTTTTATCGGTACCATTTTCGGGCACGTGACATTTTTTGATCGCTTTTTATTCCGATTTTTGGGACGCAGAATGAACAAAAGCCAGCGTTTCATGAATTTCTTTTGGGGGGGTGCGTTTACACCGTTCCGTGTGCGGTAAAATTGATAAAGCTGTTTTATTCTTCGGGTCAGTACGGTTACAACGATACCTCATTTAGGTCGTTTTTTTGTTTTGTCGGTTTTATGCAATGAAAACTATTTTATATAAAAAATAATTATTTTTGCATCGCTTTATTCTGCGAGCTATAACTTTTTTATTTTTTCGCTGATGATGCTGTGTGGCGGCTCGTTTTTTGCGGGACAAGATGACGTTTTCAGCGGTACCATGGATATTTATATGCGTCTTTTTGATCGCACGTTATTACACTTTTTGTTTGGCGGTATGATAATAAATCATTATTTATAAAGGGGTTAACTAATGGGACAGTTTTATAGGGCAGGTCGTTACGGACGCGGCGATACCTAATATGTGTACTTTAATTGTTTTTTTTTATTATTTTCAAAAAATGAATTTATTGGGGAATATTTTTTTTTTTTTTACTAATTTATTTGGCGATTTTTTTAAAATTATTTTTACACTTTTTTTAATTTTTTTTTACTTTATTACATAGTCCCAGGTGGGACATCACTGTCCTGTGACAGATCGCTGATCTGTCACATCACAGATCACTGTGACAGATCAGCGATCTGTCACAGGCAGTGCCGAAGGCTTCCTCATGCCTGCGCTTTGCAGGCACTGAGGAAGCCAGCTTCCTGCAGGCCCCCGAAGGCCCCCGTCGCCATCTTGGATTCGGGGGCCTGGAGGAAAGGAGCCCCCCGCAGCAGCGCTGCACATTGCGCTGCCGTGGGGGGCTCAGGGAAGCACGGAGGGAGCCCCCTCCCTGCCGATGCTTACCTTTAACTCCCGGTACACCGCAATCATGTTTGATCGCAGTGTGCAAGGGGTTAACGTGTCGGGGGCGGTCCGTGACCGCCCCTGACACATTGTGCCGGGTGTCAGCTGTGATAATCAGCTGACACCCGGCCACGATCAGCGGCGCTCAATACGTCGGATGTCAGGAAGGGATTAAACGCCGTCTTCCATTCATTCCCGTGCTTGATGCGAATAAGATTATATGCACGTATATGTATATAGTATGTATGCATGTTGTATGAATGTAGTATATATGTAGTATGTATGTATGTTGTATGAGTGTAGTATATATGTAGTATGTATGCAGTATGTATATAAGTATGTTGTATGAATGTAGTATATATGTAGTATGTATGTAGCATGTATGTATGTATGTTGTATGAATGTAGTATATATGTAGTATGTATGTAGTATGTATGTATGTTGTATGAATGTAGTATATATGTAGTATGTATGTAGTATGTATGTATGTTGTATGAATGTAGTATGTATGTAGTATATATGTATGTTGTATGAATGTAGTATATATGTAGTATGTAGTATGTATGTATGTATTCTGTATGAATGTAGTATATATGAAGTATGTAGTATGTATGTATGTTGTATGAATGTAGTATATATGTTGTATGAATGTAGTATGTATGTATGTTGTATGAATGTAGTATATATGTAGTATGTATGTAGCATGTATGTATGTAGTATGAATGTAGTATGTATGTAGTATGTATGTATGTATGCTGTATGAATGTAGTATATATGAAGTATGTATGTAGCATGTATGTATGTAGTATGAATGTAGTATATATGTAGTATGTATGTAGTATGTATGTATGCTGTATGAATGTAGCATATATGAAGTATGTATGTAGTATGTATGTATGTAGTATGAATGTAGTATATATGTAGTATGTATGTAGTATGTATGTAGTATGTATGTATGTATGCTGTATGAATGTAGTATATATGAAGTATGTGTGTAGTATGTAGTATGTATGTATGTTGTATGAATGTAGTATATATGTAGTATGTATGTAGTATGTATGTATGTATGCTGTATGAATGTAGTATGTATGTATTTATGCTGTATGAATGTAGTATATATGAAGTATGTATGTAGTATGTATGTATGTAGCATGAATGTAGTATATATGTAGTATGTATGTATTATGTATATATGTTGTATGAATGTAGTATATATGTAGTATGAATGTAGTATGTATGTAGCATGAATGTAGTATATATGTAGTATGTATGTATTATGTAGTATGTATGTATGTATTCTGCATGAATGTAGTATATATGAAGTATGTAGTATGTATGTATGTTGTATGAATGTAGTATATATGTTGTATGAATGTAGTATGTATGTATGTTGTATGAATATAGTATATATGTAGTATGTATGTATTATGTAGTATGTATGTATGTTGTATGAATGTAATATATATGTTATATGTATGTAGTATGTATGTATGTACGTTGTATGAATGTAGTATATATGAAGTATGTATGTAGTATGTATGTATGTTGTATGAATGTAGTATATATGTAGTATGTATGTATTATGTATGTATGTTGTATGAATGTAGTATATATGAAGTATGTATGTAGTATGTATGTATGTTGTATGAATGTTGTATATATGTAGTATGTATGTAGTATGTATGTATGTATGTTGTATGAATGTAGTACTGTATATATGTAGTATATATGTATTATGTAGTATGTATGTATGCTGTATGAATGTAGTATATATGTTGTATGTATGTTGTATGAATGTAGTATATATGAAGTATGTATGTAGTATGTATGTATGTTGTATGAATATAGTATATATGTAGTATATATGTATTATGTAGTATGTATGTATGCTGTATGAATGTAGTATATATGTTGTATGTATGTTGTATGAATGTAGTATATATGAAGTATGTATGTAGTATGTATGTATGTTGTATGAATGTAGTATATATGTAGTATGTATGTATTATGTAGTATGTTTATATGTTGTATGAATGTAGTATATCTGTAGTATGTATGTAATATGTAGTATGTATGTATGCTGTATGAATGTAGTATATCTGTAGTATGTATGTATGTTGTATGAATGTAGTATATATGAAGTATGTACGTAGTATGTATGTATGTTGTATGAATGTTGTATATATGTAGTATGTATGTTGTAGTATGTATGTTTTTGTTTTTATTTACATTCAACACATTAGCCGGATGATTCGACTACTACTGTTCCATCATTGGCTAATGTGTCAATCACTGTCATTGTAGCAGGCATTGATTGATGGGACTTACAGTCCCATCAGACGATGCCTGCACACACACACACGACCCCCGGCAGGCCCGCACAGATCCCTGGCAGCCCGCACAGACCCCCGGCAGGCCCGTACAGACCCCCGGCAGGCCCACACAGACCCCCGGCAGCCCGCACAGACCCCCAGCAGGCCTGCACAGACCCCCGGCAGCCCGCACAGACCCCCGGCAGGCCTGTACAGACCCCCGGCTGCCCGCACAGACCCCCGGCAGGCCCGCACAGACCCCCGGCAGCCCACACAGACCCCCGGCAGGTCCGCACAGACCCCCGGCAGCCCGCACAGACCCCCAGCAGGCCCGTACAGACCCCCAGCAGCCCGCACAGACCCTTGGCAGGCCCACACAGACCCCCGGCAGCCCGCACAAACCCCCGGCAGGCCCGTACAGACCCCAGGCAGGCCCGCACAGTCTGCGCATCATGATGACATCATTTGAGCAGCCAATCACAGCCATGCCATTAGTTAACATGGCTAACACAACTGGCTCATTGCATTATGGGAACTTCCGATTCCGGTATTCGATATTGTAAAAATATCGGAACTCGGTATCGGAACTCCGATACAGCGATATTTGCAGAACCGGAATGCTCAACACTAGTCATTATTCATCAGATTCAAAGCTGCTCCTGAATCAACAAAAGCCTTAGCGGAAAATGTAGACAAGGAGCAGATCAAGGTAACTGCCAAAAGAAACTTAGGCTGTACACTGCCCACCGCAGATGCGTGAGCAAAACGCTTTTCTCATTTAGGGCAAACAGAAATAGTATGAGAGGCGTCCCCACAAAAAAAACAACTTATTACACCTTCTAAACTCTTGATGTTGCACCCTAGACAAAACCCTATCACATTGCATGGGTTCAGAAGTTTGTTCGAAAGGTGGCACCACCTCTCATGTAGTTTTACGCTCACGTAAACGTCAATCAATTTGAATGGCCAATGACATAGAGTCATCAAGACCAGAGGGGACAGGAAATCCCACCATAACATCTTTTACGGTTTCTGCTGGACCCTTCTGAAAGAGAGCCGTTAGGTCATCATCATTCCATTTAGTAAGTACCGCCCACTTTTGGAATTTTTGGCAATATAACTCTGCAGAATCCTGACCCTGGTTCAATGCCAATAAGGTTTTCTCAGCTTGATCAATAGCATTAGGTTCATCATACAATAACCCCAAGGCTTGAAAAAACGCGTCCACATTAGCCAGAATAGGAATACCGAGTGTCAAAGAAAAGACCAAAAGACCCAATCCTGGGGATCGCCGCGCAGCAGGGAGATGACAATTTTAACCTGCTGCACAGAGCTCCCCGATGAGTTAGGTTTCAAAGCAAAAAATAGTTTAAAATTATTCTTAAAATTCAAAAATTTAGACCGATCCCCAAAAAACACATCAGGAGTAGGGATCTTTGGTTCTACAGCAGATGATTGAGCGAGATAGGCTGAAATTCCCCGCACTTCAGCAGCGAGCTGCTCAACACGATTGGACAATTGCTTAGTCTCCATTAGAAAAATAAAAAATCATCCTACGGCCCCAGAGACAAAGAGGAAAAAATATATAAAGAAATTCTGACAGCTTTTTTTTTTTACAATTCTTTCCTTCTTTAGAGTACCCTAGAGTCTACAGTATGGCTGGTGATTCTGTTATGAACAGGTCACCGAGGAGGATGGCAGGAATAGGCTAGGCCACCAGGAAACCAGAAAGGTTGGTAACTTAGCGGATTGCAGATCCCTAATCCTAACAGCACAACTAACAGTAGCCGTGGAGTGTACCTACGATGCCCTAGACGCCTTGACACAGCCGGAGAACTAACTAGGCCTAAAGCAAGAAAGGTGAAATCTAAACTGCCCTGGAGTAGAACCCCAAAGAAATAGCCCCCAAACAAATATTGTCGGTGAGACAAGATGAAACACAAACGCAGGCAGAAAATAGACTGAGCAAATGATGGGGCCCGAACTGACTAGATAGGATAGGAAAGGAAAGACACTGTCTGCAATCACGCAAAAACCCTAAAAAATCCAACACGACTGATGTACAAAATAACACTGATGTCTCACGACCTCGCCCCCACTATATGAGAATTCTGGTGTGAACTGGCAGCAAAGCAAAAGAGACTAATTTAACAGGGGACTGAACAAACTGACACAAACTGTAACATATGGAGCGGGGTCCAGCACAGCCCCCAGCAGGGAGCACGCTGAACCCTCCCAACAAGCAGAAAGAGGCAAAACCAGATCAGATGCAAAGGATTAGCAAATTAACAACTTAACTGAAAAATGTAGGATCAGGGCAGGAGACATCAGACCTCAGAATGGACAGGAAAGCAAATCACCAGCAGGGATTGAAGGAAGCCTGCTGACTTAAATACTCCAATCAGTAACCCCAGATCTCAAGTCATCATCATCAGGTGGCAGACCTCTGTCATTCCGGCCATCTCCACTACCCCCAGTACCCATCAGAGGGAGCCCTGACCCAGAAGTAAGAAAATTCACAACAGGGTAGTAGTCTGGTGGCTGTGACGGGATGATGTGGGATATTAGTGACAGTTGTCCGGTGACTATGACTGATGGGATGATGTGGGATATTAGGGGTAGTAGTCCGGTGGCTATGACTGATGGGATGATGTGGGATATTAGGGGTAGTAGTTTGGTGGCTGTGACGGGATGATGTGGGATATTAGTGGTAGTTGTCCAGTGGCTATGGCTGATGGGATGATGTGGGATATTAGGGGTAGTAGTTTGGTGGCTGTGACGGGATGATGTGGGATATTAGTAGTCCGGTGGCTCTGGCTGATGGGATGATGTGGGATATTAGGGGTAGTAGTCCGGTAGCTCTGGCTGACGGGATGATGAGGGATATTAGTGGTAGTAGTCCGGTGGCTCTGGCTGATGGGATGATGTGGGATATTAGGGGTAGTAGTCTGGTGGCTTTGACGGGATGATGTGGGATATTAGTAGTCCGGTGGCTCTGGCTGATTGGACCATGTGAGATATTAGGGGTAGTAGTCCGGTAGCTCTGGCTGATGGGATGATGTGGGATATTATAGTGAATGTGGCCATGCGGAGTGGGCGGGGCTATATATTCAACTTTATATATGGATATAATCATTATAATTTGATATAAATAACCATAGTTAGTTACTATGTCCGGGCAATGCCGGACTCTTCAGCTAGTGAGATAGATACATACTTAGATATATATATACGGATTGTAGATATATCACTTGATATCAGTTTATAAGGTGAATAGATACTGTGCTCTTATAAATGAATAGCTCTTATAATGAGAGGACACAGAACAAAGGGTATAAATATTAAGAAAATAAAGAGCTAACTGTGCATTACATTCCTGGAATAAAAATAGGAGATATAAAGTGCAGTAAGTGCTATATGGAATATTCCAGGAATATATTACAGCCCATCTAATATATAAAGCTCAATGTGGATGTGTGTATGTATGTGTGTGTGTATGTCCGGGATTGGCATCCGCACCGTCGCAGCTACAGTCACAAAATTTTGCACAGTCACAAGTCTGGACCCCGAGAGCGTCATAGGCTATGTTGTGAGGCAAAATTTTAACCCCGCACGTTCTAATTCACCAAACAATTTTGCCCCTATCTACATAATGGGGAAAAGTGAAAGGAAAAGTGTTGGAGGCAAATTGACAGCTGCCAGATGTGAACAAGGGGGACTTAATGAGAGCGATGGCGCCAAAGAGTATATACCATACAGTTGCTAAGGTGGGGCCCTGACATGGCATACTCACCACACACGGGAATATGAACACACACACAAAATGTGCCACACACTACCACGTGCTTCAACTAGAGATGAGCGACTTTGCCTTTTTTCAGGTCGAGTCGGGTTTCATGAAACCCGACTTTCTCAAAAGTCGGATCGAACGAAATCGGCCGATTATCTTGAAAAGTTGAAGGCCGACTGAAACACGAAACCCAATGCAAGTCAATGGGGAAGCAAAGTCGGCAGGGAGTGGAGGACAGGAAACACGCCTACAGTGTCCTTTTGAATGCCAAAAACAACAATTCTTATTACTGAAGCATTTCAACCTTAATTTACTTCATAATACTAGTTACACTAGTTGCTTTCAGAATATACCAGAGTGCTGATATAGTGGGGCAAATTTGTGTGACTTCAGTGTTTTTTGCATCAGACGTGTTCGACTTTTTGCAGGGTTTTTTGCGTGATTGCAGACAGTGTCTTTCCTTTCCTGTCCAGGCTAGTCAGTGTGGGCCCATCATTTGCTCAGTCTATTTTCCTGCCTGTGTTTGTGTTTTCATCTTATCTGACCACGTAAAGAAGGAACGTGAAAAAGAGATATCCTCGATTCCTCCATTTTGCATCAAATTAATGCACTGGAGCACATCCACAAATGATCAAAAGCTCAGAATGTTCAATCTGAAAAATATTGAGAGTCCTCAGTGGTTGATACCTTTTAGTGGCTAACTGAAAAGTTGGTAACACATTGCAGCTTTCGAGACTACTCAGGTCTCTTCATCAGGCATAGACTAATACAAAATCTGAAGGGTCACATATTTATCCACAATACAGCACAGAAAAAATGCAATAGATGAGACAAGTGACGTGAAGCAGAATTATGATTATGGGAGAGGGAGAAACATAAATATTGCTCCAGTTCATAGATAAGGAGTCCGGATGTTTTATTGTCCTCTGGTTGGGGTCTCCTAATGTGTTGTGATGCCCCCACAAGGTCTTAGGAGCAAATTCCTTAATTGATGTAAAAAGACATAAATCCATGCGACACATTCTTTCCAGCATTGAGAGTGTAAAAGAATGTCATAAATTTATACTCACAGACTCTTCAATGTTCAATCTGAACTCTCAGACCTGTGAAACAAACTGTTAGGAGTCAGATTTCTGCCCCTACTATGCAGGAATCTAGACCCTCGCATTCTGCAGTCTCCTGCTCATTTTCTACTACAGAAGAGACTGCAGAGGAGAGTGCTTTGCAGCAACTCTCTCCGGAGGCTAAGTCCTTCTTTCCGTCTTCTGAGCATGCTCGTGGGACGATCTCACATTTTTGTTCGGCAGTCAGGTGCTCAGGTCCTGCTCCTAATTCCATTGGTCCAGCTCAGAGTTCTGGAGACTTCCGGAAGGTCCCATTTGCTATAAAAAGCGCGCATGGCTGTTCCGCCATGCACTAGTATAGTCATACTTGCTGCTGTGTGCATGTTGATGGATGCATGTTCTGGTAAATGACTCATTTGAAACCCCATTCCTTTGATATTACGATTGTGTGAGGGATTGAGTTTAACCAGTACCAGCGCCAGCGCGCTATTGCTCCACAGGCACACCTGCTAGCGTCTAACATCGCGTCTGCCTTATTGCGGTGTTACTCTGCGGCACCCTACACGCCGCGCTGCTATAGCAGCTGTATTGTGCGTTCGCAGTTGCAACGCTATGTATAGACACAACTACGGTAGGTCTAGTCAGAAGTAGTGCCGCCAGCTAGGGCACTCCTGTGACCTGTTACCGCTTGTCTGTCGCTGAGTCCCTGTGTCTGTAACAGGCTCAGAGTTATTGTATTTACCTTTTGTGTTTTCAGCTCTGTGAGTTCAACAGAGATTGCTGGTGCCCTTGGGTGTCTTCTAACTCTGTGCACACTACCACCAGATTGCTCTGCCACCATCTAGCAGCGGTTTTAACACCTACTGCACGGTGGACCCCGAGTGGCGAACGCACTTTATTTATATTTTTTATTTAGTGCATTCTGCCACTCCTAACATTATACTAGCGCCAGGGTCTGGCTAGTGATGGCAGAACAGCAGCAACTCCTACAGTGCATTCGCCAGCTAGAGGGCCGCATGGCCACTCTTGAGAGAGCTCTCTCTGCTGCGCAGTCCACTGAAGCTGCTGTAAAGGCACTTACGGATGCGGTTGGTCGCATGTCCATGTCCTCCGCCGTGCCGACAGTTACCCGAATCCCGTTGCCCGATAAGTTTTCTGATGATGGCGCCTCCTGTAGGGGTTTCATCAGCCAGTGTTCTATCCAGCTGAAGCTGCTAGCTGAGCAGTTCCCTATGGAACGGACCAAGGTGGCATTTATTGTTTCCCTACTGTCGGGCAAGGCGTTGGAATGGGCTACACCTTTATGGGAGTGTGGTGACCCCGAGATTCGGACCGCAGCTCACTTGCTAACAGCCATCAAGCAGGTCTTCCTCGGTCCATGGGTCATGCTCGACACCTCTCTGCAGCTGCTTGCTCTGACCCAGGGATCCGTCTCGGTTAGCCAGTACACCGTCCGTTTTCGGACACTGGCGTCCGAGCTGGAGTGGTCCGATAGGGCACTTATCCCTGTTTTTTGGAGAGGTTTAGCCGAGCACGTAAAGGATGCTCTCTCTACTAGAGAGATTCCTACCAGTTTGGAAGAGTTAATTTCTATTTCCACCCGTATTGACCTCCGTTTTTCAGAGCGCTGTATGGAGCGTGCTCACTCCAAACGGAGAGTTACTCCGGCTCCCAATTTCTTCGAGTCTCTAGAGCTGCCCGAGCAAGAGGTTCCATCCCGAGCCCATGGAGGTGTCTCTCGCCATTTTTGAGACACGCCCAGCGCAAGATTCCATTTGCGGTTGTCACCGTCTACACGCTGCTTTTCAGGATGACAGCGGTCCTCAATGGTCAGAGTCTGAACCGGTCAGTGAGACCTTTGTTCCTCCTCATCTTAGGCCAAAGATTGTCGCCTGGGCACACGCGTCCGGTGTGGACGGCCACCGTGGCTACATGCAGACCATGAAACTTCTGGCTGGGTCATCTTGGTGGCCGCACAGGGCTCGGGACATTAAAAAATGTATTTGGGCATGCACCTCATGTGCTCGGGATAGCCTTCCCAGATGGAGTGTGGCGACGGCAGCCGATACTCGGCGGCGTTCCACTGTAACTCCCACTCCCATCGTCTCCCGGGTGTCCCTACTGAAACCTGGCGATCTTGCCTCCTCTGATGCCTTCCGTGTGTCCCGGTTTACTGTGTCACCTACCAGGACACCAGGCTCGCCTTCGGACGAGTCTGGGGCCTATGCCACAGTTGGGCATAGGTTGGTGGGTCGGAAGGTTCAGGGAGGAGGGGGCTCTAGGAGGGGGGGGTAATGTTAGGAGTCAGATTTCTGCCCCTACTATGCAGGAATCTAGACCCTCACATTCTGCAGTCTCCTGCTCATTTTCTACTACAGAAGAGACTGCAGAGGAGAGTGCTTTGCAGCAACTCTCTCCGGAGGCTAAGTCCTTCTTTCCGTCTTCTGAGCATGCTCGTGGGACGATCTCACATTGGTGTTCGGCAGTCAGGTGCTCAGGTCCTGCTCCTAATTCCATTGGTCCAGCTCAGAGTTCTGGAGACTTCCGGAAGGTCCCGTTTGCTATAAAAAGCGCGCATGGCTGTTCCGCCATGCGCTAGTATAGTCATACTTGCTGCTGTGTGCATGTTGATGGATGCATGTTCTGGTGAATGACTCATTTGAAACCCCATTCCTTTGATATTACGATTGTGTGAGGGATTGAGTTTAACCAGTACCAGCGCCAGCGCGCTATTGCTCCACAGGCACACCTGCTAGCGTCTAACATCGTGTCTGCCTTATTGCGGTGTTACTCTGCGGCACCCTACACGCCGCGCTGCTATAGCAGCTGTATTGTGCGTTCGCAGTTGCAACGCTATGTATAGACACAACTACGGTAGGTCTAGTCAGAAATAGTGCCACCATCTAGGGCACTCCTGTGACCTGTTACCGCTTGTCTGTCGCTGAGTCCCTGTGTCAGTAACAGGCTCAGCATTATTGTATTTACCTTTTGTGTTTTCAGCTCTGTGAGTTTAACAGAGATTGCTGGTGCCCTTGGGTGACTTCTAACCCTGTGCACACTACCGCCAGATTGCTCTGCCACCACCTAGCAGCAGTTTTAACACCTACTGCACGGTGGACCCCGAGTGGCGAACGCACTTTATTTATATTTTTTATTTAGTGCATTCTGCCACTCCTAGCACAAATTTAAGGACATTTTAAATTTGAAATCAGCAAGACTTTATCAGCGCTGTCAACTAAAATGTTACATGCACGGTAATAAGGGCAGAATACTCACCTCCTTACTCCTAAAAAAAATGTGGACAAATATTACATAAAACAAATACAACCAAGTATATCGCAATTAGCGATCAAAACAGAAGAGATAGCAGAAGCTTTTATACAGTATTATCACAAGCTTTATAATCTAGAAACCCAGAATCCCATGAAAGAGGTAGTGGAAGCAACAAAGAAAAGAAACAACTTCCTTGATTTTCTAACCTTACCACAGATCAATTCCAGTGATTATACTAAACTAACAACGAAAGTCACTACTCAAGAAACTCTAGATACATTGAAGACAATACCAGATGGGAAAACACCAAGCACTGATGGTCTGCCAACCAAATATAAAAATTCTCCAAAACTCTAATTCCCCACTTGGTGGAGTTATTCAGTGCATTCCTTTCTGGCCAACCACCACCAAAACAGGCAGTAGAAGCCTTTATTAAAGTAATTCCAAAAGATGTTCGCTTATTCAAAGGGTCCAGTTACATTTAGTGATGCACCAGCGATCCCGACAACAATACGACCCGGTCAGGATCGCTGATGCATCGCTAAATTGTCGCTATTGAGCTGCCAAACAGGCAGATCTCACTAGCGATGCAGCGACGCAGCAACGGTCATTACTTACCTGTCAGACGCGGCGATAATGTCTTCCGCCCGCGTCCATGCGTCGCTCGTCGGCGCCAGCAGGAAGCTGCTGACGAGACATGGCCCAGGACGTTTTCGCGCGATCAGCGATAACCAGCAGGGGAGCCGGTCGGAGGTAAGTATCAAACATAGCGATATCACTAGCAATATCGCTGCTGCGTCACAAAATCGGTGGCGCTTAAGCGTTATCGCTAGCGATCTGGCTTAGTGTGACGGGGCCTTAACGCTGAGCGGGCGCTTAGTTCGTCCCACATAGATTTTGCCACACAAGCATTTCAGTGAATAAATTACCCCCCAGCGTGGTGTATGTAATGGAGTCCTTGATATTAAATTCTATATTTCCATTAGAGATCGTAGATTGTTTTTTTGTTTCCAGTATTCCACATGGTTTACACCTATGACATGGAAAAATGTCTGGTTGGATTTGCAGAGAATGAGGGATAGATGATGTTGAGGGGTTATAAATAGTAGGAGCTATCAAAGTACCCAAATTTCTAGCTTTCCTGTATATGAATTTAGGATGAGTTGGTAGCACCTCCCCTATTATGTTATCCTCTTTGAGGATACCACAATGTTTGTTTACAATTGTAAAAGTTAAAGGATAGGGATTGTGAACCGTGATTTTATTAAACTCTCTAAAATCCAAGCATGGACGCAGCCCTTCATCGTTTTAACAAAACCCCCGCCACAATGACCGGAGTGGTGAATGGCCGAATATGAGCCTCAGCCGGACTCTTGAAGTGGTTAAATAAATGAGATTTTGGCATTTTAGCTCCTGGTATGAAGTCAAAAGCACAATCATATGCCGCCATATAGTAGACGTCCGGTAACTGCATGCTACCAGCCATAGCTATTCATTTTAGCCAGCATTTTTAATGGTATATAGATATTTCAACTTACTCTGCTTGTCCCCTTATGCTGTGAGGTCAAGTAACTTTTTCAAAGTGGTTTATGATCCATGTAGGCCTGGACACTTGTTTATCTGCTCACTATATTTATTGTGTCCTGCTGTGTCAACTTAGTTTGATTGCTAATGAAAAAAAAGTAAGATCTTAGAACTAGCTTCCTATATATTGAGACATAGTCTGGGGATGCTTTCATGCAGGGGTAGCATTTATATACATTTAATCGAAGTACATTTATCAAAGTACTTGACAGTTAAAGATGGCAGTTAGACAGGGTAGGAGACAGGTAAGACAAATAAATAAATCTGTTCCCTGTACATTTGGATTACAACACATATTCACCATATGCATTTGTATAATTTATATCCAGGCTGCTGCATTCACTCACATCCACCGTCCTTGCATTAACTCTTTACACTCCATCCATATCAGCCCCTCTGTCCTTTCCTCTCCTATGTATAGCACTCATGCTCTTTTCACATTGCTAAACAGCACAGATCCATTCAGTCACACAATCCAACACATGAGATGCTCTCAGAAATGACTTAACCATCTGCTCACTCTTTCTATCCTCCTTCTAGTCACAGGAGATATCGCTCCAAACCCTGGCCCCCCATGTTATAGCAAGTCAAACCTCACAACTGCTACACTTAGAAACTCCTCTAATCTTATTAATATTCCCTGCATGCCTTCTTTCTCTTTCAATTGTGCCCTTTGGAATTCTCGCTCAGTGTGTAATGAACTCCCCTTCATCCATGACTTCTTCCTTTCTAATTCTCTTAACCTTCTAGCTCTTACTGAAACCTGGATCCAGCAGTCAGACACCACCACTGCTGCTCCTCTTTCATATGGTGCACTACACCTCTCATATACCCCAAAATCGGACCGCAGAGCAGGTGGAGGCGTTGGTCTGCTCCTATCACCCAAATGTACCTTTCAAGTTATCCCTTAAGTACCCTCGCTTGTCTTCCCTTCTTTTGAGGTCCATGCTGTCAGACTCTACATCTCCTTCTCCATGCGAGTGGCAGTGGTGTATCGTCCTCCCGGCCCCTCTCATCAGTTCATGGATCACTTTGAAACCTGGCTTCTGTTGTGATCTCATCTGTTCATTCACCTTTTGTGTCCGAGGATCTCCCTCTTCTGGTGAAGGAAGGTAGTGAGGCTGATTTGGATGAAAGAAACCAAACACCTGATCAGGTGGATTGTGACTGGGTAACAGGAACCTCAGACTGGATATAAGGCAGCCGACGCCCTTCTGAGTGGCTGGTGATTTCTCTGCTGGATTCTTGGAGACCAGTCTGATTCCTGCTTCCCAAAGATAAGTTTTTGCTCTGCTATTGAACTTATTAGTTTTGGTTTTGTTTACCTTGTTTTTTGAGTTCAGCCATCCCCGGCCGGGGGTGTGCTGGATTCTTATTCCTTGATCAGTGTTCTCTTTTGCTCTGCTTTCAGAATATTCTGAGTGCTGATATAGGGTTTGAAGTCTAGTGACTTCAGGGTCCTTTTTGCTTATCAGTTGTGTTGGTAATATTTTTAGCAGGGTTTTCTCGGATTGCAGACAGCAGCTTTTCTGTCCTGTCCTTTTTAGTTAGCTTGGGCCCCATCATTTGCTCAACCTATCTTTCTATCTGTGTTAGTGTTTTCATCTTGTTTCACCGTCATTATATGTTGGGGGCTGCCTATTGCTTTGGGGTCTGCTCTGGGGCAGTCAGTTTTTCCCTTTTCTCTCTTTAGGCTTATTTAGATCTCCGGCTGTGATGAGATGTCTAGGATCACCGTAGGAACACTCCACGGCTACTGCTAGGATTAGGGGTCTGCAATCCGCTAGTTTCCATCCTCTCTGATTTTTTGGGCTGAGCTTGTGTTTTGTTTTTTCCTCCTTGGTGACTCAATCATAACAGGCTTCCATATTTTCCCTCATGTTACAATGATTTCACAAACTCCCCTCTCCCGCACTCTGACCACAACCTTCTTTCACCTCAACTTTCCACACTTATAGACATTCAGGCCATTAACACCCAGAAACTTATAAAGAAGTTGCAGTCATCATTGGCCCCTATCTCCTCTCTTTCATGTCCTGATTCTGCACTGAAGCATTACAATGAAACACTGCAAAGTGCCCTGGATGAAATTGCACCTCCTGTACATAGAACAATACGACACAGATGGTGACAACCATGGAACACGCTGCAAACACGTTTCCTGCAGTGGTGTTCAAGGTGCGTCAAACATCTGTGGAGAAAATCAAATCTACCCGAAGATTTCATCCATAAGTTATGCTTAAAACATACAACACTGCCATTCACCTCTCAAAACAAACCTATTTCAACACCCTCATCACCTCACTATCCTATAACTCTAAACATCTCTGACACTTTTCATTCCCTATTCAACCAAAAAGTGCAGGTCCCAACCACAGATCAATGAAAAAATTGACCATAACTCCCAATCCCCTCATACCATGCACTGTCCTCCCTCCCCCACTGCATCTAGTTCACTTTCTGATTTTGAACCAGTCACAGAATAAGTAATCAGGCTCCTTGCATCTTCTCGCCCTACCACTTGCATCAGTGACCCCATTCTGTCACATCTCCTCCAGTCCCTTTCCCCTGCTGTCACCTCTCACCTAACAAAAATATTCAACCTCTCTCTCTCTTTCCCTCCTCATTTAAACATGCCATCATACATCCATTACTTAAAAAAACATCCCTTGACCAAAACTGTGCCGCTAACTATAGACCTATCTCTAATCTTCCCTTCATCTCTAAACTCCTGGTACGCTTGGTCCACACCTGTCTTAGCCGCTATCCCTCAGATAACTCTCTTCTCTACACTCTTCTGGTTTTCGCTCTTTACACTCTACTGAAACTGCCCTTTCTAAAGTCTCTAATGATCTAATAACTGCTAAATCTAATAGTCACTACTCCATGCTATTTCTCTTCGATCTCTAAACAGCATTCGATACTGTGGATCATCAGCTCCTCCTCACTATGCTCCACTCCATCGGCCTCAAGGACATCATTTTTTCCTGGTTCTCTTCCTATCTGTAACGAACTGCGGCGAGGGGAGCGCATCCCCAGGGGATGCAATATGGACCCTCTATACCACAGAGGGGGACCCGAGCCTATCCAAACTAGGGAAGGGCAGTGACCAGGATTCTGTGGCAGCTGAGCATGTGGACAAGGACATGTAGGACTTGGTGACACCGCACAACTTCAGTTATAAAGAATGTAAAGTTTACTAAAGTAAAGTCACACAGTACATAGACAAAACAAGGCTATGCCAGGCTTCCGATTCCACACCTCCCAGAAGGGTACCATCCAGTGGACCCCAAGGCACCAATGGATCACTGAGGCACACATAGGCGGGACATCGGTACACAGGCAGGACATAAGGGTACATGAGGACATCAGAACAGAGGCTGGACATCAGGACGGACATCAGGACACAGGTTGGAGATCAGACAGGAGTCGTTGAGTTCTGGACATCCGACACGACCTACAGGCACCAATGCAGTCATCAAGCTCCAGGCAGCGGTCATCAGGTTCCAGACTGCGGTCGTAAGGCTCTGAGCATCAGACCTAGGAAGGAACTCAAGCGTGATGTGCTGGAATCACAGGATTGCTAGGCCTGCATGGAGCTAGCACTGCATGGTAGTCAGAGCACAGGGTAGTTGAAGCTCAGCAGGAACACTGGTTACAAAAGACTCAGTCACTGGGTGCGAGGCTCTAAACACAGAGGGATTCCAGAAACATAACAGCAGACACAGTTCATACAGCATCACGTACAGGACAGGTACAGGATCAAGGATTCAGGCCTGGATATACTGCCTCCAGGGCAGGGCCTAAGAACACACAGTTCAAACAGGGTCAGTTACAGGACAGGTACAGGATCAAGGATTCAGTCCTGGATATACCACCTCCAGGGCAGGGTGCAGGGACACACAGTTCAGACAGGGTCAGGTACAGGACAGGTACAGGATCAAGGATTCAGGCTTGGATATACCGCCTCCAGGGCAGGGCGCAGGAACAGGACAAAGCAGGAATCAAGGCAGGGACTTTGGTACCAAAACATAGACAGGAGAGCTCCAGGAGCGCAAAACACACATGGCAAGGTTCAGGAGTTTTGTGAGTAGCTCTAGCAATGTCCAGCAGTGAAGGGGAAGTTCATATAGGAGCTGCCCCTCTGCAATTGGCTGGGGACAGCATTTCAAGTACACATACTAACCCTGATAAAAACAGGGGAGGTGTGGCCGCACATGCCCTAAGAACAGAAACCATTTCTGCACAGTCAGTGCAGGAACTGAGGCTTAGCGCACCTGGCATAATCTACAAGCCTAGACACATGTGGAAAGTCATGCACCAACTGCAAATGACCTCGCAATCCGCGGATAGCTTCCAAAGCAGCAACCAGGGACCGCACATGTGGATGGTCATGCAGCAGAGCATGGACCTAGCAACACATGCACGGCTGCGCAGCAGAGCAGGGAACAGAGCAGGCTCCATACAGGTAACAGCCAGCAGTATCCCAGCTCAATTAGGGGGAAAGGAGCAAAGGGTTAAAGCAAAGACATGCATTGTCATGCCGACAAACAAGTACAGACAGAACGGTGTGACACTATCTCTCTGACCGTTCCTTCACTGTATCTTTTGCTGGTTCCTCCTCCTCTCATTTTCCCCTTACTGTTGGGGTTCCTCAAAGATCAGTCCTAGGCCCCCTCCTCTTCTCTTTGTATACTGCCTTTATTGGTCAAACAATCAGTAGATTTGTTTTCCAGTAACATCTCTTTGCTGATGACACCCAATTATACCCTTCTCCTGATATCACGCCTGCCTTTTTAGAAAACACCAGTGATTGTCTTACCACAGTCTCTAACATCATGTCCTCCCTCTATCTGAAACTGAACCTGTCAAAAACTGAACTCCTCGTGGTTCCTCCCTCTACTAACCTACCTTTGCCCAACATTGCCATCTCCATGTGTGGCTCCACCATTTCTCCCCAGCAACAAGTCTGCTGTCTTGGGGTCATACTTGATTCCGAGCTTTCATTCACCCCTCCACATCCAATCACTGACTCGCTCTTGTTATCTGCACCTCAAAAACATTTCTAGAATTTGACTTCTTACTTTCGACTCTGCAAAAACTCTTACTGTTTCTCTTATTCATTCTAGTCTGGATTATTGTAACTCCCTAGTAATCGGCTTCCCTCTTATCAAATTCTTCCCTCTCCAATCTGTCTTGAATGCTGCAGCCAGGATCATATTCCTCACCAATCCTTATTCCGATGCCTCTACCTTGTGCCAGTCATTACACTGATTACCCATCCACTCCAGAATCTAGTACATACTTATTACCCTCACCCACAAAGCATTCCATGGCTTAGCACCACCCTACATGTCCTCCCTTGTCACAGCATACCACCCTACCCATGCCCTCCATTCTGCTAATGATCGGAGGTTAACATCCTCAATAAGCAGAACCTCCCACTCCCATCTTCAAGACTTTTCATGCGCTGCACCAATTTCTTTAGAA
This sequence comes from Dendrobates tinctorius, assembly GCF_039654945.1. Classification (NCBI taxonomy): domain Eukaryota; kingdom Metazoa; phylum Chordata; class Amphibia; order Anura; family Dendrobatidae; genus Dendrobates; species Dendrobates tinctorius. The sequence continues at coordinate 15,022,373 of NW_027361794.1, forward strand.
TGCACTACCCAGGTTGATACAATTAATCCCCAATCCCCACAGATTTAAGCATGCCCTAAAAACGCATTTGTTCAGACTGGCCTACCGCCTCAGTGCATTAACCAACTATCCCTGTGTAACATAGTAACATAGTTAGTAAGGCCGAAAAAAGATATTAGTCCATCCAGTTCCGCCTATAAAATTCTGTCAGAATAAATCCCCAGATCTACGTCCTTCTAAAGAACCAAACAATAACTGTAAGATACAATATTGTTACGCTCCAGGAAGACATCCAGGCCTCTCTTGAACCCTTCGACTGAGTTCGCCATCACCACCTCCTCAGGCAAGGAATTCCAGATTCTCACTGCCCTAACTGTAAAGAATCCTCTTTTATGTTGGTGGAAAAACCTTTTCTCCTCCAGACGCAGAGAATGCCCCCTTGTGACCGTCACCTTCCTTGGTATAAACAGATCCTCTGAGAGATATTTGTATTGTCCCCTTATATACTTATACATGGTTATTAGATCGCCCCTCAGTCGTCTTTTTTCTAGACTAAATAATCCTAATTTTGCTAATCTCTCTGGGTATTGTAGTTCCCCCATCCCCTTTATTAATTTTGTTGCCCTCCTTTGTACCTGCTCTAGTTCCATTATATCCTTCCTGAGCACCGGTGCTCAAAACTGTACACAGTACTCCATGTGCGGTCTAACCAGGGATTTGTACAGAGGCAGTATAATGCTCTCATCATGTGTATCAAGACCTCTTTTAATGCACCCTATGATCCTGTTTGCCTTGGCAGCCGCTGCCTGGCACTGGCTGCTCCAGGTAAGTTTATCATTAACTAGGATCCCCAAGTCCTTCTCCATGTCAGGTTTACCCAGTGGTTTACCGTTCAGTGTGTAATGGTGATATTGATTCCTTCTTCCCATGTGTATAACCTTACATTTATCATTGTTAAACTGCATCTGCCACCTTTCGGCCCAAGTTCCCAATTTATCCAGATCCATCAGTAGCAGAATACTATCTTCTCTTGTATTGACTGCTTTACTTAGTTTTGTATCATCTGCAAATATTGATATTTTACTGTGCAAACCTTCTACTAGATCGTTAATAAATATGCTGAAGAGAATAGGTCCCAACACCGACCCCTGCGGTACCCCACTGGTCACAGCGACCCAGTTAGAGAATATACCATTTATAACCACCCTCTGCTTTCTATCACTAAGCCAGTTACTTACCCATTTACACACATTTCCCCCCAGACCCAGCATTCTCATTTTTTGTACCAACCTCTTGTGTGGCACGGTATCTAACGCTTTGGAAAAATCAAGATTTACCACATCCAATGACTCACCTTGGTCCAGTCTATAGCTGACCTCTTCATAAAAGCAGATTAGATTGGTTTGACAGGAGCGATTCCTCATAAACTCATGCAGATATGGAGTTAAACAGTTATTCTCATTGAGATAATCCAGAATAACATCCCTCAGAAACCCTTCAAATAATTTACCAACAATAAAGGTTAGACTTACTGGCCTATAATTTCCAGGTTCACTTTTAGAACCCTTTTTGAATATTGGTACCACATTTGCTATGCGCCAGTCCTGTGGAACAGACCCCATCGCTATAGTGTCTCTAAATATAAGAAAAAATGGTTTGTCTATTACATTACTTAGTTTTCTTAGTACTCGTGGGTGTATGCCATCCGGACCCAGCTCATTCAATTTTTTTTTACCATAATCAGGCTTTTCGCATCATGTTCTCACATGCTTTATGTATTTAATAGCCCTCTGTGTCTGTACTCTTACATATTTAGACTGTTAACTGGTCCTTGCAGCAACAGGAACACCCGATTCTTACACTATGGCTGGTCTGAACAATAAAAGCAATTGTTACCATCCACCTTCTGTGTCTCCCCTTTTTACTTATAGATTGTAAGCTTGCGAGCAGGGCCCTCATTCCTCTTGGTATCTGTGTATATTGGTATGCTGTAATGTCTATTGTCTGTACAAGTCCCCTCTATGATGTAAAGTGCTGCAGAATATGTCGGCGCTATAGAAAAAAAAATATTATTAAATTATTATTAACTGGCAATATTTTCCTGATTGTGGGGTCTATTTGTCTCCAAGCAGAGAAATCATGCGTTACATCCCACACATAACACTGTAGAAAAGGCGTCGCGGGGTAATTGTGCCAGTAGTGAGGGGAAATAATGGCGGGAAGGTCACTGACTGAGGAGAAGTCTCCATGTAGTGTCTGCACTCCGGAGATCATGTGACCCCTGACTCCTCCCCCTCCTGTGACCTCATCACAGGTCCTGTGCGCACACAGCAGCCATATATGTGGAGTGCGGCTCTGCGGGTGGAGGTAGGTGCTGGAGATTCCCCATTACTGAACGCGCCGGGGACATTAACCCCTTCAGCACTGAGACTCTTTTGGTGTTTTTGCTGCCACTTTATAAGAATTTTGTTCTGTTTCCTATAATAGATACATACGACCCAACTATGGGTCACAGGAAAGGAGGAAACACATTGTTCTCAAAGTACAGGACCGCTTTCTTGGCCCCACACAGTGTGATGCCCCCATTATGCCCCTTAGGCTGGTCTCACACGTCCATATAATTCCGGTACTGGAAAAATCGGTAGCGGAGCGATCCGTGTGGATACGTGGTACCTCCGTGTTGCACATATGTGGCAACCATGTGCCGCACATGTGCCACATCAGAACCACACGGACTGCCGCTGGTGAAGAAGCGATACAGTACGCTGTTCCCCTGCTTGTGGTGCTGACCGCGGCTGTCATTCTCTCCTGCTCTGCAGGCAACAGTGAGCAGGAGAGAAGAATGAAAAAAAAATGATGTGGGGTCCCCCTAATATTTGTAATCAACCCGGCGAAACTCACAGCTGGGTGATGCTAATTTCAGGCTGATAAGGGGCCATTGATCTTGGCCCCCCACAGCCTAAAAAAGCAACCCCCAGCTGACCAGAAAAGGCGCATCTATTAGATGTGCCTATTTTGGAGCTTTGTCGGGTTCTTCCCACTTTCCCTGTAGTGGTGGCAAGTGGGATAATAAGGGATTAATGTCACCTTTCTATTGTAAGGTGGCATTAAGCCCAGGTTAGTAATGGAGAAGTGTCAATAAGACACCTATCCATTACTAATCCTATAGTAATTAAAGGGTTATACAAACACGCACAATTAGATCAAAGTATTTTAATGAAATAATACACTACACACATTGTTTAAATCTTTATTACACTCCTAATTTCCTTTGCGATGCCATCGATCTCCTGTAAAAAAGTTTAAAATAATAAAGCAAAAATATACATTACCTGTCCGGCGATCAGTCACGTCCCACGGCATAAAATCATCTCAGGGGTTAATCAGTTTACAGGCGGAGCGCTGCTAACACAGCTGCTCCGACTGTAAATTACCATAGCATGAATGGAAGCAGCCGGCACAGACTCAGTGATGAGCGGTGATGTCACCTTCACCAATGGAGACCTGGATTTGGAATCACCTACAAAATTAAAGTAGAATGTAATGTCCTTAAAACACATCAAAATGAGGCTCAGTAATGTGTTTAGCCTCCATGTGCCTGTATGACCTCCCTACAATGCCTGGGCATGATCCTGATGAGGTTGCATATGGTCTCCTGAGGGATCTCCTCCCAGACCTGGACTAAAGCATCTGCCAACTCCTGGACAGTCTGTGGGGCAACATGATGTTGGTGGATGGAGCAAGACATGATGTCCCAGATGTGCTCAATCAGATTCAGGTCTGTGGAACGGCCCAGTCCATAGCTTCAATGCCTTCATCTTGCAGGAACTGCTGACACACTCCAGCCACATGAGGTCTGGCATTGTCCTGCATTAGAAGGAACCCAGGACCAACCACACCAGCATATGGTCTCACAAGTGGTCTGAGGATCTCATCTTGGTACCTAATGGCAGTCAGGCTACCTCTGGCAAGCACAATGAGGGCTGTGCTGCCCTCCAAAGAAATTCCACCCCACATCATTACTGACCCAATGCCAAACCAGTCATGCTGACAGATGTTGCAGGCAGCAGATCGCTCTCTACGGCATCTCCAGACTCTGTCACGTCTGTCAAATGTGTTCAGTGTGAACCTGCTTTCATCTGTGAAAAGCACAGGGTGCCAGTGGCCAATTTGCCAATCCTGATGTTCTGTGGCAAATGCCAAGCATCCTGCACGGTGTTGGGCTGTGAGCACAACCCCCATCTGTGAACGTCGGTCCCTCATACTGTACCATCCTCATGGAGTTGGTTTCTACTGTAACCATTTGTGCAGATACACGCACATTTGTGGCCTGCTGGAGGTCATTTTGCAGGGCTCTGGCAGTGCTCCTCCTGTTCTTCCTTGCACAAAGGCCGAGGTAGCGGTCCTGCTGTTGGGTTGTTACCCTCCTACGGCCCCCTCCACATCCCCTGGTGTACTGGCCTGTCTCCTAGTAGCGCCTCCAGCCTCTGGACACTACTCTGACAGACACAGCAAACTTTCTTACCATAGCTCGCATTGATGTGCCATCCTGGATGAGCTGCACTACCTGAGCCACTTGTGTGGGTTGTACAGTAGAGTCTGTCTCATGCTACAGTACCACGAGTGTGAAAGCACAACCTACATTCAAAAGTGATCAAAACATCAGCCAGAAAGCATTGGTACTGAGATGTGGTCTGTGGTCCCCACCAGCAGAACCACTCCTTTATTGCGTGTGTCTTGATAATTGCCAATAATTTCATTTGTGGTCTATTCCATTTGCAAAAAAGCATGTGAAATTGAATGTCAATCAGTGTTGCTTCCTAAGTGGACAGTTTGGTTTGATTTCACAGAAGTGTGATTGACTTGGAGTTTCATTGTGTTGATTAAGTGTTCCCTTTACTTTTTTGAGCAGTGTACAATATCAGATATATAATGAATTCTCCGCCTCACTCTCACTGCAATAGCAGCCTCTAACCTAATGTTATTTTAGTAACTGACAAGGGTGATTTTCCTGACGCATACAGTTGACAACACTGTCTCTTCTGCAAACACAGGCCATAGCGAGGTCTCCACCTTTTCCCGTTAGACTTTTTTAGGAGGTCTTATGGCCTATTAAGGCTCATTGAGCTGCCTTCACTTCAACCAGCTTTCACCTTGTCTGTTGTACTACCCTGGACCAACACCTGTGCTGGAAGCAATGGCCCAGCTCACTCATACCTCCTGCTCTTCACTGCAGGCGTATACTACTGAGCGGAATCTACTCACAGATCACTGGCACATGTCTCTCGTACCGGAAGTAATAAGAGCTGGGACTTTGTTCTTGCCTGGCGTAGTCAGCACTCTGAGTCTTGACCTGCGCAGGTCAGGTTCCTGGGCCTTGACATGCATAGTCTGGACTCCGGGTCTTGATTAGTGCAGGTCAGTTTCTCAGGCCTTGGCTGGCATAGTCTGGACTCTAGAACTCATCTGGTGCTGCCTGGGTTCTGCCACCACAATCAGCTGCCTCGGGCATGTCACACTCGCGCCTAGGCTGATTGGCACGAGCCGGCGGGTTGTGGCCCCACTGTGCCTCAAACCAGACTAACCAGGTGTTAGTGACAAGCAGGCTGAGACGCAGGGCAAGCAGGCACAGCTGAGACACAGGGAAAGCGGGCACAGCTTGAGACACAAGGCAGGCGGGCACAGCTTGAGACACAAGGCCGGCGGGAACGGCTTGAGACACAAGGCAGGCATGGCTTGAGACATAGGGCAGGCAGGCACGGCTTGAGACACAGGGCAGGCGGGCACGGCTTGAGACACAGGGCAGGCAGGCACGGCTTGAGACACAGGGCAGGCAGGCACGGCTTGAGACACAGGGCAGGCATGGCTTGAGACACAGGGCAGGCAGGCACGGCTTGAGACACAGGGCAGGCAGGCATGGCTCGAGACAAAGGGCAGGTAGGTGTGGTGTGCGAAGGAACAGGTAGGGTCCTGTTCACACAGCAGGAGCAGGTACTGGCTGGAAGGAATGGAATATGGAGGAACAGGTAGGGTCCTGTTCAAATAGGAGGTGCAGGTACAGGTACGGATAGGAGAGAGTGCAATATGACAAAAGCAGGAGTGCGAAGTAAGCGGAGCCGCAGGAGTGTGGAGAAGGCGGAGCCTGCCAGCGTGCAAGGTAGGCAGAGCTTGCAAGAGTGCAAGGTAGGCGGAGCTTGCAAGAGTGCAAGGTAGGTGGAGCCTGCAAGAGTGCAAGGTAGGCGGAGCTTGCAAGAGTGCAAAGTAGGCGGAGCTTGCAAGAGTGCAAAGTACAGACAGGGAGGACACAGGGAAAGACACAGCAGGGAAAGGAACCACAGACAAGGAGACTGACAGACAGAGATAAGACAGAGGTCAGACAGGGAAACAGTACGAGACAATGTACAGGGACTGAAGGATACAGGGACCAGGATATTCTGCCTCCTGGAGGGCGAGCAGAGAAGTACCAGGCAAGTACTCAGAAAAGGCTAGGACAAGACAGGGACCAGGATATACGCCTCCTTGCGGGCACTCAGAATGTACAAGAAAATGCTAGAAGTAAAGCCTCTCAGGGAAGGCAAGACATAGGACAGGGCCTGGCTTCCCCAGTAGCTAGGAGCTAACTGAGTAGAGACATTGCACAGGCCAGGGTTAGTGGGTGTGGCGACCTTATATAGTAAAGGGCTCCAGGTGATGGGTCGGAGATAGCTTAGACTGGTGCACCCTGACTGCATAAGAAGCAGAGAGTTCAGGCGCTGCCCCCCTATACACACAGTCAGGAAACATGAAGAGAGAAAGCAGGAAAACAAGAGGCATAGCGCATGAAGCTGGCAGTAGACAGAAATCACCGCATGACCTGGAGCAGTGAGTAAGTTGGTGTGCGGGGATGGGAGGCCATGCAGTGATGCCAGCAGGGTTGTTAGAGGGCACTTTCACATGGCCTGGTACCTCAGATTCTTCTCTGGCACCCCATTTTTTTACTTGGCACCAGAACTGTTCTGGCTTTGGGGCTATTGCCTTTATAATAACGATATATTAACACAGTCTTATAGCAAATAATCTAGCAAAAAGACATCCGAACTACAGCATCTATATACACAACCTCCGATGGATAACTGGAGGAAAGACAATGAATGCAAAATGAGTATGATCTATAATAATAAATGCGCTAAGCAGCTTCCGTCCGGTTGTAATGCAGCTTCCGTCCGGTTGTAACTTGGTGACGTCACATCCACCACACACCTCTTGCCATGTTAACCCTCAACACACACACCTCTTCAACACACACTCCTCTCACCTTTCACCATCTCCACTCACGTCCCCCCTCTTTCACTCCACATACGACCCTTTCTCTCACTCCGTCTCTCATACTCACACCGTCATCGCCGCTGCTCCACGATCCCCGACATCTTCATCTGCCGGCGCCATCTTGGCGTCGGCGAAATCTCGCGAGATTTTGCCGACGCCATCCTGGATCCAGGCATTGTCCACGCCGGCGACGTGTTCTTGCGGCAACGCCATCTTGGATCGGCAAAATCCCGCGATACTCAAGATGGCGTCGCCGCAAGAACATGTCGCCAGCGTTGATGACGTCGGGATCCAGGATGGCGGCGGCGAAATCTCGCGAGATTTCGCCGACGCCATCTTGGATCCCCCGTAATTTCGTCATTTACCTCACACCGACTTGCTGTGCGGACATGTTGCCTTGCTCCTCTGCCTGTTCACTGCCGGTGTCTAATTAAAGGGCCAATTTGCCTCTACCACTTCATAACTACTGCTGCCTTGCTCCTCTGCCTGTTCACTGCCGGTGTCTAATTACAGGGCCAATTTGCCGCGACCACTTCATAACTACTGCTGGGCAATTACAGAGCCAATTTGCCGCTACCACTTCATAACTACTGCTGGGCAATTACAGGGCCAATTTGCCGCTACCACTTCATATCTACTGCTGGGCAATTACAGGGCCAATTTGCCTCTACCACTTCATAACTACTGCTGGGCAATTACAGGGCCAATTTGCCTCTACCACTTCATATCTACTGCTGGGCAATTACAGGGCCAATTTGCCTCTACCACTTCATATCTACTGCTGGGCAATTACAGGACCAATTTGCCGTTACCACTTCAAAACTACTGCTGGGCAATTACAGGGCCAATTTGCCTCTACCACTTCATAACTACTGCTGGGCAATTACAGGGCCAATTTGCCTCTACCACTTCATATCTACTGCTAGTCAATTACAGGGCCAATTTGCCTCTACCACTTCATATCTACTGCTGGGCAATTACAGGACCAATTTGCCGTTACCACTTCAAAACTACTGCTGGGCAATTACAGGACCAATTTGCCTGTAATTTATTTTTACCTGTGGATTCAGCCAAATCCGAGCGGAAAAATCCGCAGCACAATCTGCAACGTGCACATACCCTAAAAGTATGCAAAAATTCCACAGTACTGTATTACAGAAAAGTAACTGAGGCTGGACTCCAGCATGAGAGGCTAATGAGAGAAGATCTGCAGGGGGAATGAAGGCTCTTAGTCCTCGCTCACATGAACGTATAACACGGCTGAGCGCTATGTGATGATTTATTGGATAACACTCGGCACAATGTTATACTTTGGGGCATCACAGATCTGTGATCTTTTTCTACAAACCAAATTCGTCTGTGGAAAAATAATCTGCAGCACACTGTGAGTGGCTCTGGAATTCGGATCACATGGACCCATTGAAATCTATGGATGCATGTGAAACATCAGGCTGCACTCAGCTGTCAGCTGAGTGCAGTCCGAATCCATGACCTCAGACAATGGAGAAGATGGAGAAATTATGGTAAGTTCCCTGTCTTCTCAATGTGCTCCGATTATCTCATGCAAGAGAATCTGATGACACTCGGATGAGAGTTTGGGCCGAGTGTCAGTAGAATAATTGAGCCGATTCTCTCACATGAGAGAATCATCACTCGTGTGACCCCGGCCATACTCTTTTTTTCAGCTGGACAATTCTTTTATATACCTTAATTATTCCTAATATTCCCGAAGACTTTATATTATAAGTATCCTTCTTCCCAAACCCACTGACCTAAGCAGGGCCGCTATCAGGGCATTACTGCCTTTACTGGGCAGCACGGTGGCTCAGTGGTTAGTCCTGGGTTCGAATCCCACCAAGGACAACATCTGCAAGGAGTTTGTATGTTCTCCCCGTGTTTGCCGTGCAAACTATAAGCGCTGCGGAATATGTTAGCGCTATATAAAAATAAAGATTATTATTATTACTGGATGGGGCCTGATGAGCAGAGGGGGCCCCGGTCACCATGTGGTGGTAATATGGTGTCTGGTCATGGTGCGGTGGTATTTGTCCCTTGTATGTGGCATTATTGGTAATTTAAAAAATGGAAAAATAAATAAAAATATACCTAAATTGTATTGGATATTTTAGCAAATGTTTAGTAAGTTACAGTAGAGTAGGGCCTGACCAAAAGAGTCTACTTTGACGTGGTGGCAGATTAAAAAATCTTTTGGCCAAAACAAAAGCTGCCTGCTATGTATGTAGTGATGGGAACTGTTAATGTGTGATTTGTGAGGACATGGTGCAGAAGTGGAGTTGTTCCAAGAGAGGGCGGTGGGACTTTGAAAGGTTCGAAGGGTGGAGACGGAGCTGGGGTGGAGCCTGGGCGGAGTTTCAAGAGGCCACGAAAATTTTGCCAGAATGGGGCCCTGAAATTCCTAGTGGCAGCCATGCTCATGGATGCCACTGGCGACAGAGGGCGTGCAGCGGTGTATGAGCCACTACAGGACAGTTGACGTCCACTGACGGCTCACACAGGGTGGGATGGTACAGTCACCTCGGCCAGGAGAATAATGGCTCCCCACCATCAGCTATCAGCGCAGGCAACCTCCAGGGAGAAAGCACAAAGCGCAGAGGGGGAAGGGAGGCAGACACCGGGGAGAGCAGGCCTGGCCAATGGAGCAGACAGGAGACAGAGTGAGGGCGGGACTGGGGGTGGAAGAGGGAGGACCGACACAACGGCACCACTTTCCGATAAAGACCGACCGCGAACCGGGGATTGTGTGAGGACACCTCATGTTGTGAGCACCGGGAGCGCCCGGCGGGGACACGTGTACAGCTCCCGGCCACTGCTCATTATCCTGGAAGCCATGGACGAGGACCGCACCGGGGAACAGATGAGACCGCTGCTCACCACGGTACCAGACGCGGCTCATTGTCTCTGCGGTACCGCATGCCCGGCCAGCTGCTGAGTGGGTATGGGTACAGTAACACAGGGGCACTGTAACATGGGCGCTGCATGGCACACGGGCACAGTAACACAGGGGCATAGTAACATGTATTTGTATTTACATAAGTGAGCAACTTAAAATATAAAATTATCAATGCTTATCTAATTTGATTGCATTGACTGAGTTACAGGATTAGGAATAATTGTGTTACATTATTTCTAATTCTGTTACTTAATGTGACTCTAGTATGCATTATCGGTAAGGGGGTGCGTCTTGAAGGGGGTGCGTCTTGAAGGGGGTGCATCTTTGAGGGGGTGTGTCTTTGAGGGGGTGTATCTTTGAGGGGGCCCCTTTTAAATGTTTGCTATGGGGCCCATTCAGTTCTAATTACGCCCCTGTTCTCTCCACACAGTATAATCTTCTCACAGTACCGCCATTCTCTCCACATAGTATAATGTTTCCATAGTACCATCATCCCACCACACACAGTATAATGTTCCAACAATAGCAGCTTGCTATAAACACAGTATAATGTTCTCACAGTACTGCCTTCCCCACTAATGTTTCCACAGTACTGCCCCCTTCATGCACAATATCAGAGGTGTATCTAGGCTTTCTGGCACCCGGGGCAAGAATTTGGTTCGGCACCCCCCCAAGTACATATGCGACTTGCACACTTAGCCATGTACCCACGAGCTGCTCTCCCTAATCCTCTCAATGTTCAGTAAAAAACTGAAAGCAGGAAGAGAAGCTCATTGTCACAAGACCATAACTGTGAAAATCACATATGAGTGAAGTGTCCATGTGATGAGTACTGCAACCTGCAGAGCTGAATCCTGACATTGCAGCTTCTGAATTCTCACAACTAATGCACTGCACACTTTTAGGGTTCTCCCTTGCCGATGTACAGTCATGTCAGCACAAGTATGTGATTTGTATACTTTTGGCCTCATTCCAACTAGACGTGCCCGGCCTCACTCTGTTCATTTTCATTGAGTGAGGCCACACACGTCTAGTCAGCATGTGACCGCATGTTAATTACCGGCACGAGAGAATCCTAACAGCGTACAGTGCGCACTGTGAGAATTCAGAAGTCTGCAGTCACAAGGAATGACTGCAGACTCAGCACAAACCTGGACAACCTCTATAATGTTCCTAACAAATAAAAACATGAGAATTAGTCAGTATCACAAATAATATTTACATCCAGGTACCTTATAGATGACGTCATCTCTGGAGTCGGTCTCCTTTTCCAGACCCCATGATGAGTTTTCTCATCCACAGCCGTCTCTGCAGACGTCCATCTTCTCCAGCAAATCTCCACACGATGCCCTTAAAGATAGAAGTGTCATTATAATGCTCCTGAATAAAAATATCTGCAATATACAGTCGCCTCACACTATTCCCCTCCCTCCTCATACTGTCTCCTCTAACATCCCACCTGTTCAACATACTGTCTCCTCATATATTTACCCCCTCTCTCTCTATGCTGTCTGCTCACACATACCCCCTACTCCCCATACTGTGTCTGCACACATCCCATCACCCTCACTCCCCATACTGTGTCCACATACATCAACCTGTTCGCTCCCCATACTGTCTGCACCCATCCCCCATACTGTTTCCTCATACATACTCTTCATTTTTTGTCCTCAAATCTCCCCACACTGTTGTGAGTTCATTCTCCCCTTCACCTTTGATGTCTGATGAACTCCCTCTGCTGGTGAAGAGAGGTAGTAAAATTGATTGGGATGGGAAGAACCTGTCATCTGAACAGGCGGATTGTGATTGGACATCTGGAATTTCTGAGCGGATATAAGGCAGCCGACGCCCTGCAGGGCTGCTGGTGACCCTTTCTGCTCTGAGCTCTTGCATCCAGCTTAGTTCCTGTCTACTAAAAGCTAAGTTTTTGCCCTGCTATTATTCCATGAGATTTTGTCTGGTTTCCTTAGTGTTTGTATTCAGCCAGTCCTGGTTGGGACTGGCTGAATTCCATTTTTGTCTCTGATCAGTTGATCTCTTTGCTCTGTTTTCAGAATATACCTGAGTGCTGATATAGTGATTTTGAAGTCTAGCGACTTCAGGGCCTTTTTCCCTATCAGACGGTTGGGACATTTTTGGTAGGGTTTTTTGCGGATTGGAGCCAGCATCTTTTCTGTCCTGTCCTATGTAGTTAATTGGGCCCCATCGTTTGCTCAGCCTGTCTTTCTGTCTGTGTTTGTGTTTTCATCTGTTTTTCACCGACAATACATGTTGGGGGCTGTCTATTGCTTTGGGGTCTGCTCTGGGGCAGTTTAGATATCCCCTTTCCTTCTTTAGGCTTATGTAGTTCTCCGGCTGTGACAAGGGGTCTAGGGCACCGTAGGAACTCCCCATGGCTACTGTTAGTTGTGGTGTATAGGATCAGGGTTCTGCAATCCGATAGCTACCAACCTCTCCGGTTTTCGGGACTTAGCTTGTATTTTTGTTTTCTCCTCCTCCGGTGACTCATTCATAACACCACACACATTAAATCCCCCATCCCTCACACACATTAAATAACCCCCATCCCCACTCCAAGTCCCCCCACACACATTACATCCCCCATCCCCTCTCCAAATTCCTCACACACATTTAATAACCCCCGATCCCCACACCAAATTCCTCACACACATTTAATAACTCCCGATCCCCACTCCAAATCCCTCACACACATTAAATAACCCCCCATCCCCACTCAATAGCCTCCCGTCTCTACTCCCAAATCCCCCCACACATTATGCACCCCCCACTCCAAATCCCCCCACACATTAACCCCATCCCCACTCATTAACCCCCATCCCCACTCCAAATCCCCCCACACATTAAGTATCCCCCAGCCCCACTCATTAACCCCCCACACATTAACTCCCATCCCCACTCTAACCCCCCACACATTAACCCCCATCCCCACTCATTAACCCCCCACACATTAACCCCCATCCCCACTCATTAACCCTCCCACACATTAACCCCATCCCCACTCATTAACCCTCCCACACATTAACGCCCATCCTGACTCATTAACCCCCACACATTAACCCCATCCCCACTCATTAACCCCACACACATTAACCCCATCCCCACTCATTAACCCCCCACACATTAACCCCCATCCCCACTCATTAACCCTTCCACACATTAACCCCCATCCCCACTCAACCCTCCCACACATTAACACCCAATCCTGACTCATTAACCCCCACACATTAACCCCCATCCCCACTCATTAACCCCACAAACATTAACCCCATCCCCACTCATTAACCCCCATCCCCACTCATTAACCCCCATCCCCACTCATTAACCCCCCACACATTAACCCCTATCCCCACTCATTAACCCCCCACACATTAACTCCATCCCCACATTAACCCCCATCCCCACTCATTAACTCCCCACTCATTAACCCCCATCCCCACTCATTAACCCCCATCTCCACTCATTAACCCCCATCCCCACTCATTAATCCCCCTCCCCACATTAACCCCCATCTCCACTCATTAACACCCCACATCTCCCATCTTCGGTGTCTTCAGCTCCAGAGTGGAGCACTTACCACCAGCGTTTGCTCTGGGCGCCTGGGAGTGACGTCAGCAGCATGATCACATGACATGTCACGCTGCTGTCGTCGCTCTGGCCCGGCGGTCAGAGCTTCAATTGTACTGGTGTCTGTATAGACGCCAGTACAATTGTTCCCTGGGAGCTGACACGCGCACCTTCTCTGCGCCAGCTGTCAGCTTGACAGCTGACACAGAGAACCGAAGACTCTCATGCCGGGGGGGCGGCACAACGCAGCCGCCAGGGAGGACACTGTGGACCGCTGCATTAGGCAGCCCGACTGCGACCCTGCCGGCTGCGCCCGGGGCAACTGCCTCGGCTGCCCTTCCCTAGATACGCCCCTGCACAATATGGTACCATCCACCCCACCGTCATCCTCACAGGTGATCCCAGGATCTATGAGATATTTAACATAGGAAAGTTGGATAGGCAAAGTGTATCATCCATAAAGGTAGCCCACACGGTTGCTATGATAGTCATGGATTGAGAGGGCTAGTGGGGTTTGGTATTGGTCACCCTCTCCTTCCCATCATAACAATTTCAGATATATCCACACTTCCATGACGGTGATACCATTGAATAGAATAGTGAATCAGGGAGTCGAAAGCTCCTGATCCACCAGTGTAAGTCTGAGACTCCATGCACTGCAGGCACAATGATGTCACTACATCACACCTGTAGTATGGAGCCTCAGTACTCACTGCACAGACTGGAGCATTGCACCTTGGGAACAGGGTTGGATGAGTAGTGTGTGTTTTTTTAAATATCAGGAATTGTGGGGGCTTAATATTAAGAGAGGATCTGTTTTGACTCTCATACTGAATGTGTGACTGGTACGGGCCACTATACTGAGTAAGGGGTTGTGGTGGACTGTAAATGCCTCCATACTGACTTTGAGTCCTTATTTTCTGTAGAAGGTTGTGGTGGCCATAATACTGTGTGAGTCGCAGTAGGGGCCGTCATACTGTGTGGGAGACCTCATACTGAGCTACGTGGGCACACAGGAGAACAAATTCCTTGTGTTGAGTTAGATAGGGCTAAATAAGTGAGAAATACAGACCTTTGGTCTAGCTGGTTGCAGTCCTGAATTGATATAGTGTTGTGTGCCAGGAGGGAGACATCAGATAGTACATTCTGAAGGAAAGCAAAGATAAAGTGGCAGTGAGAATCTGGATTGCCAGCTGAGAGAATAGTGGAAGCAAAGAGTAGGGCGAGGTCCTTAGCTCAGGTTTGCTGGACTATTTGGCTTATAACAAAAGTTATTTACCTCCACATGTAACTGGAATGTTCCTGACTCTGCATAATGCCGAAGAAGCATTCATAAAGTGTAGTGCCTCCTATCTAATGTATATACAGTGCCTTGCGTAAGTATTCGGCCCCCTGGAGCTTTTCAACCTTTTCCCATATATCAAGTTTCAAACATAAAGATACGAAATATAAATTTTTGGTGAAGAATCAGCACCAAGTGGGACGCAATTGTGAAATTGAATGAAATTTTTTGGTTATTTTAAATTTATGTGGAAATTCAAAAACTGAAAAGTGGGGCGTGCAAAATTATTCAGCCCCTTTAACTTAATACTTTATTGCGCCACCTTTTGCTGCGATTACAGCTGCAAGTCACTTGGGGTATGTCTCTATCAGTTTTGTACATCGAAATTCTTGCCCATTCTTCCTTGGCAAGCAGCTCGAGCTCAGTGAGGTTTGATGGAGGTCGTTTGTGAACAACAGTTTTCAGCTCTATCCACAGATTCTCGATTGGATTCAGGTCTGGACTTTGACTTGGCCATTCTAACACCTGGATATGTTTATTTGTGAACCATTCCATTATAGATTTTGCTTTATGTTTGGGATCATTGTCTTGTTGGAAGACAAATCTCCATCCCAGTCTCAGGTATTTTGCAGACTCCAACAGGTTTTCTTCAAGAATGCTCCATCCATCTTCCCATCAATTTTAACTATCTTCCCTGTCCCTGCTGAAGAAAATAAGCCCCAAAACCATGATGCTGCCACCACCATGTTTGACAGTGGGGATGGTGTGTTCAGGGTGATGAGCTGTATTGCCTTTACGCCAGACATATCGTTTGGCATTGTTGCCAAAAAGTTCGATTTTGGTTTCATCTGACCGGAGCACGTTCTTCCATATGTTTGGTGTGTCTCCCAGGTGGCTTGTTGCAAACTTTAAATGACACTTTTTATGGATATCTTTGAGAAATGGCTTTCTTCTTGACACTTTTCCATAGAGGCCAGATTTGTGTAGTGTATGACTGATTGTTGTCCTATGGACAGACTGTCCCACCTCAGCTGTAGATCTTTGCAGTTCATCCAGAGTGATCATGGGCCTCTTGGCTGCATCCCTGAGCAGTCTTCTCCATGTTTGAGATGAAAGTTTAGAGGGGCAGAGGGTGTTGGTAGATTTGCAGTGGTATGATACCCCTTCCATTTCAATATGATCGCTTGCACAGTGATCCTTGGGATGTTTAAAGTTTTGGAAATCATTTTGTATCCAAATACAGCTTTAAATTTCTCCACAACAGTATCACGGACCTGCCTGTTGTGTTCCTTGGTTTCCATGATGCTCTCTGTGCTTCAAACAGAACCCTGAGACTATCACAGAGCAGGTGCATTTATACGGAGACTTGATTACACACAGGTGGATTATATTTCTCATCATTAGTCATTTAGGACAACATTGGATCATTCAGAGATCCACAATGAACTTCTGGAGTGAGTTTGCTGCAATGAAAGTAAAGGGGCCGAATAATATTGCACGCCCCACTTTTCAGTATTTTAATTTCAACAAAAATTTAAAATAACCAGTAAATTTCGTTCAACTTCACAATTGTGTCCCACTTGTTGTTGATTCTTCACCAAAAATTTACATTTGGTATCTTTATGTTTGAAGCATGTTATGTGGGAAAAGTTTGAAAAGTTCCAGAGGGCCAAATACTTTCGCAAGGCACTGTACTTCTCATCAAGTTCTTGTTAAGTAAATGGAAGTTTATTTTTTAACTTTTGGTATCCCTTATTCATCTCCATACCATCTGGTCCAGGCCAGCTAAATACAACAGCAGCATGTGGTCTGTAGAGTCAGGAGATATGACTTCACCAAATATAATTATGTATATATAAGGGATGGGAGGTAGGTGTCGCAGACTTGTCTCTGTGATGTAGCCTGGAGTGTTTTTTTAGTGCATGAAAGCACTAAGAGGTTTGTTTGTTGCACCTGGGTCTGGGCTGCGGGTAGCTATGAGAGACGGGTGGGTGTGGCTACCCACATACCTTGCTTCTGGGTGTGGTTAAAGCCTATATAATGCACATAGACTTGCCTCTGCACCTAGCATTCACATGGTATGTCCATCCACCCAGCTCTCCTGCTCTCCTGCTGTCTGTCTATGAAGGACACACAGTGCGTCACCCAGCTTTGCACATAGACTTGCCTCTGCACCTAGCATTCACATGGTATGTCCATCCACCCAGCTCTCCTGCTCTCCTGCTGTCTGTCTATGAAGGACACACAGTGCGTCACCCAGCTTTGCACATAGACTTGCCTCTGCACCTAGCATTCACATGGTATGCCTTTCAGCTAACCCCAGCTTACCCCAGTGTTATTTATGACCTTGTTTACTCTGGCTTGATCATATACATCTGGTCCACTCTTAATTGTCTGGCCAAGATGAGCAGAGACCACTCCTCTCTGCTTCACACCTGACTGCACTTAGTTGTACATATATTGCAGAGTACAAGTCTGCATAGACTTCAGTCTGCATTGTGATTGCTATAAGTGTGTGCTAGAAGTGTGAAGATTAATTTAAGAATTAAAACCAGAATTGAACCAGAAGGGAACTGAAGGTAACTGGACACAGTCACTGTAAACAATGTTTCTGTTTGTTTTCACTTTCACCCCAATAATCCTTCACTTTCTGCTAATTCCCCTAATCCCTACTCCTAGTAAGGAACTGTTCATCTCTTCTTCAATCCTCCCCATCCACCTCACCTCCGCCTCAAAACTGTTCCTTAACATACAATCCTCTGTCTCCAAACACAGACAGCCCCCTCATGCCCTCTCCTGCTCCCACCTGCTAACACTTTCTCTGCTCCTTCTCACTGCTGGTGATATCTCTCCAAATCCTGGTCCTCCTCACCACATTCCCACAGTCATTTCTACCTCCCATCCACGCTCTATCACAACCTTCCGTAACCTCTCCAACCTTATACCCATTCACCCAGCCCCCGCTTCCCCAGTCCCACTAACAGGAGCTCTGTGGAACGCTCGCTCTGTCTGCAACAAGCTTTCCTACATCCATGATCTTTTTGTTACTACCAAACTCTCCTTCCTCGCCATCACCGAAACCTGGCTCACCCCTTCTGACACAGCCTCTCCTGCTGCACTTTCGTATGGCGGCTTCCACCTTTCTCACACCCCCCGCCCCAGCAGCAAACATGGTGGAGGAGTTGGTTTTCTCCTGTCAGATACCTGCTCCTTCACCCCAATCCCACTGCCACCCTCTGTTACCCTACCTTCCTTTGAGGTGCACTCTGTGCGCATCTACTCCCCCTCCAACCTCCAACTGGCTGTCATCTACCGCCCCCCAGGGCCAGCCACCACCTTCTTTGACCACTTCACCACCTGGTTACTTCATTTCCTTTCCGCGGACATCCCTACTATCATCATGGGCGACTTCAACATCCCCATTGACACTTCCCTCTCAGCTGCCACTAAACTTCTATCTCTCACTTCCTCCTTTGGCCTCACTCAATGGTCTTCTACAGCCACCCACAAAGATGGCCACACACTGGACCTCATCTTCACCCGCCTCTGCTCCCTATCTAACCTCTCTAACTCACCTCTTCCTCTCTCTGACCACAACCTGCTCACATTCTCTTCCCTCTTCACTCCATGTCTACAATCCCCACCCCACAAACTTTCACACCCTCACAGGAATCTTAAACACCTTGACCTACACTCATTCTCAGAATCCCTCCTCCCTCTTACAGATATAAGTTCCTTACACAATGCGGATGACGCTGCCGCTCTATATAACACCACAATAGCTGTAGCTTTGGAATCCGCTGCCCCACTTACACATACCAAAACTCGCAAAATCAACAGACAGCCCTGGCACACCAGCCTGACCAAAGAGCTGAGGCGAGCTTCCAGGGCTGCTGAGCGCAGATGGAAAAGATCCCACTCCAACGAGCATTTCATCGCATTCAAACAGTCCCTCACTACTTTCAAGACCACACTCGCCACAGCTAAACAAACCTACTTCTCATCTCTCATATCCTCCCTGTCTCACAACCCTAAACAGTTATTCAACACCTTCAATTCTCTCCTCCGCCCCCCAGCACCTCCTCCCTCCCCACTCATCTCAGCTGAAGACTTTGCCTCATTTTTCAAGCAGAAAATTGATAACATCAGGGACAGTTTTGGTCAACAACCCCCAGAGCCCTTCCTCCCGACTTCCCAGCCCTCCACCTTCAAAACCAACTTCTCCACCATTACAGAAGATCGACTCTCCACTCTACTCTCAAGATCACATCTCACCACCTGTGCACTCGACCCGATCCCATCCCACTTCATCCCAAACCTCACCACAGTCTTCATCCCAACCCTAACCCATCTCTTCAACCTATCACTAACAACTGGTGTTTTCCCCTCAAGCTTTAAACATGCCTCCATCACACCTATCCTCAAAAAGCCCTCTCTTGACCCATCCTCTGCATCTAGCTATCGCCCTATATCACTTCTCCCATACGCCTCCAAGCTACTGGAACAACACGTCTACCTTGAACTGTCCTCCCATCTCTCTTCTTGCTCCCTCTTCGACCGCTTACAATCTGGCTTCCGGTCACACCACTCCACTGAAACTGCCCTTACTAAGGTCACCAATGACCTCTTAACTGCCAAGAGCAAGCGACACTACTCTGTCCTCCTCCTCCTGGACCTGTCGGCTGCCTTTGACACAGTGGACCATTCCCTATTATTACAGACCCTCTCATCCCTCGGCATCACAGACTTGGCCCTCTCCTGGATCTCATCATACCTAACAGACCGGACATTCAGCGTCTCCCACTCACACACCACCTCCTCACCTCGCCCCCTATCTGTCGGAGTCCCACAAGGTTCAGTCCTAGGGCCCCTGCTGTTCTCTATTTACACCTTTGGCCTGGGACAGCTCATAGAATCTCATGGCTTTCAATATCATCTTTATGCTGATGACACACAGATCTACATCTCTGGACCAGATATCACCTCCCTACTAACCAGAATCCCTCAATGTCTGTCCACTATTTCATCCTTCTTCTCCACTAGATATCTGAAACTCAACATGGACAAAACAGAATTCATCATCTTTCCCCCATCTCACGTGACCCCCCCTACGAACCTATCAATTACAGTAAATGACTGCCCACTCTCCCCAGTCCCACAAGCTCGCTGCCTCGGAGTAATCCTTGATGCTGATCTCTCCTTCAAACCACATATCCAAACCCTTTCCACTTCCTGCCGACTTCAACTCAAAAATATTTCACGCATCCGTTCATTCCTCACCCAAGAATCTGCAAAAACCCTAGTCCATGCCCTCATCATCTCTCGCCTTGACTACTGCAACCTCATGCTCTGCGGCCTCCCCTCAAACACTCTCGCACCCCTCCAATCTATTCTAAACTCTGCTGCCCGGCTAATCCACCTGTCCCCCCGCTATTCCCCAGCTTCTCTCCTCTGTCAATCCCTTCACTGGCTCCCAATTGCCCAGAGACTCCATTACAAAACCCTAACCATGACATACAAAGCCATCCACAACTTGTCTCCTCCATACATCTGTGACCTCGTCTCCCGGTACTTTCCTGCACGCAACCTCCGATCCTCACAAGATCTCCTTCTCTACTCCCCTCTTATCTCCTCTTCCCACAATCGCATACAAGATTTCTCTCGCGCATCACCCCTACTCTGGAACTCTCTACCACAACATATCAGACTCTCACCTACCATCGAAACCTTCAAAAAGAGCCTGAAGACCCACCTCTTCCGACAAGCCTATAACCTGCAGTAACCACCGATCGACCAAACCGCTGCACGACCAGCTCTACCCTCGCCTACTGTATTATCACCCATCCCTTGAAGATTGTGAGCCCTCGCGGGCAGGGTCCTCTCTCCTCCTGTACCAGTTATGACTTGTATTGTTTAAGATTATTGTACTTGTTTTTATGTATACCCCCCTCACATGTAAAGCGCCATGGAATAAATGGCGCTATAACAATAAATAATAATAATAAATAATAATAATAATAATATAATGGAGGCTGTTGTTTGGCACATGGTCTGTGTGTTGGGGGAGGGCTTCTGTGTATTTGGCTCTAGACCGAGCCTGAAGTACTGGACATTATCCCATCCTCTATGCCCACAGGTTTGGCAGAGCAGAGCCCTGCTATGGACATTTATACTTTGTTTGCCTGATCTAAAGGCTGTTTGTTTTCTGTTTGTGCTTCTGGGGTATATGAAGCAATAAACCCACATTAACGTTTAAAGGATCGTGCCTCCTGTTGTCCTCCTGTTGCACCTGAGCAAGTACAACCCCAACTATATATATAGATATATTTATTTTATCCTTTGGGTATGCAATTACAGCTATTGCTGTGATTTCTATCTACACTGAGTACAGGTTAATAGAATATAATAAAATTGTTATGGACGTAACTTAACTAACATTGTGCAGTAACTGTTTTCCATATATTGAAAGATATTTCTTGTTAGTAAAACTGTGATTTTGTTTTCACATTTAATCCTTTTTTAAACAACTCTGATCAGTGCGATCATACAACATACAAGCCTCTGATGGCTCTGGTGATGCACTGTACTACTGTAGTGCCATGTATCATCACTGCCTGTCAGTGTAATACTAACGGCCCCATACACATGAGATAAGTGTTGGCTGAACGATCATTTGGCAGATGGCTAACTCTCCCGACTCCCCCATACACACAAATATTCCAGCTTTCCTGTGGTCTGTATCAGAGAGTCGCCTCCAGCCTCCTCTAGCGGAGGATTATCTACAAGAAGAACAAACGGATTAACCTTTCAAACTCAGGATGCCAGATCCTTCTCTACCCTGACATCATGTGTCTGGAGGCTCCCAAATACATTACATAGTCGCTCAAACCCCCCAAAATCAGTGCTTTCATGTAACTTTAGTCTAATGTGTACTGGTAATCATTCCATACAACTCCTGCCCTGACGATCCATCTTGCATGTGTTCACTCTATTCTACAGTATGTCAGCAAGCATTTCATTCAACTCCTTTGCTATAATTCATCTTTTACATTGTTCTCAGTACTTACTGCTGTATATCCATGGGTGGGGGTCACTGTAGATGTTATCTTGGGAGAGGTGCTATAGCATAGAGATGGAATCAGGACTAGCGTCTTTGATCATCTATTCCACACCAGGATGTGTTGAGCAGCTCTTGCAAATTTATAAACAAAAACAGCTCCCACAATCCCTCTCTCTTTTCCCTGTGTTGGGGCCTATAAATTTAGAAACATTCTGTGGGGTGCATGCATTCAGCAAAGCATCGCATTAGCTAAGCGTCAAGCAAAAGCAGTTATTCCATGGCAGTTAGTCAGGGGAAGAGTCAGGTAACCCACACTTGGCTCTCCCCTTTAATCATGTGCTTTATTTCTATCCTCCTGTGATAACCTGCCATCCACATTCACCGCCCTATCCCCCCTCCATCATGACTCATACACATCAACCCCTCTAAACTTCCCTCTCCCATGTACAGCTCCCATGCACTTCTCACCTTCCTGAAAAACCTCAGCCCATCTTGTCCAAACAAATCGCAGAAAAAAGTCTTACAATTCCAATAACTACTTGCTCTTTTTCTTCCTACTACTACTGATTTCGGGGGCATCTCCCCCAATCCTCAGTCCTTGGCCCCCTTCTCTTCTCTCTCTAGATGGCCACAATTGGACAGACCATCAGCTGATTTAGCTTGCAGTACCATCTTTATGCTGATGACACACAACTATACACGTCATCCCCTGACCTTACCCCTGCTGTCCTAAAAAAACGCAAGTGACTGTCTGTCTGCAGTCTCCAACATCATATCCGCATTCTATCTGAAACTCAACCTCTCCAAAACTGAACTTCTTCTGCTCCCGCCATCTACTAACCTCCCTAAATCTGACATTTCCTTCTCCGTGGGTGGCAGTAGGCTCGCTGTCTGGGTATTATGTTTGACCCCAATCTCACATTCACATCCCATATACTATCTCTTGCCCGCTTTTGCCGCTTACACTTAAAGAACATCTCTAGAATCTGCCCTTTTCTCACCATGGAAACAACAAAAACCCTCACTATCACCTTGATCCACTCCCACCTGGACTACTGCACCGCTCTATTAATTGGCCTCCCCATTACTTGACTTTCCACTCTCCAGTCCATACTTAATGCAGCAGCCAGGGTCATCCACCTGGCTAATCGGTACTCAGACACTCTTCGCCAATCGTTACATTGGCTACCCATTCATTATAGGATCCAATTCAAAGTACTTGTTCTCACCCACAAAGCTCTCCACAGTGTGGCACCCGCCTACATCACTTCCCTCATCGGTACTCAGACACTCTTCGCCAATCGTTACATTGGCTACCCATTCATTATAGTATCCAATTCAAAGTACTTGTTCTCAACCACAAAGCTTTCCACAGTGTGGCACCCTCCTACATCACTTCCATCATTTCTGTCCATCGGCCTATCCGACAGCTGCGCTCTGCAAGCGACTTTCGACTAACCTCTGCACTAATCTGTACCTCCCACTCCCGTCTCCAAGACTTCTTCCGCGTTGTGCCAATCCTCTGGAATGCTTTACCCCAATAAATTAGGACTATCCACAATTTGCATAGTTTTAGGCGCTCCTTCAAAACGCATTTGTTCAGAGTGGCCTGTCACGTTCACTAATCACAGTCATTTTATGTGGAAGTGTGCATGTGTTACCCATTCACTATCTCGATCTATCCATGTATCCTTTGTACATTGCAGGCCCAGGCACCATTATTAGGCATGTAAGTATTGTAGTAATTAGGCTGCCTCATACTGTCTTATACTTGGCAGTGGAGGGCATTCAGCCAGACTCTGTCACACCTTCTTAGATGCCATGTTCGCTTTTGACAGCAGCAAGTGGTGAAACTGCTAGGATTTTTGTTGCAGCCGCTCCTGTGCCGTCTCTTCAGTGTATATCTATGTTCTGGGGCCCAAATAGAGTTGATTTGTAAAAAAAAATGATTCACTTGTTAAAAAATAATAAATTGTGTCTTCTGCTTTTATGTTTTTTTTTAATTTTTGCAATAATTGTTGGTGTCAATTTTCATTTTAAATATTTTAATATCTGTTTTTTTTCTGGTGTTTTTCCTGTAATATAGGAAAGCCTAAGGCCAGAAATAAACCCCATAAGACACTGTACATGGAGACTTTGGGATCAGATCATTTCTGTCCACATTGTTTGTGCAAACAAAAAAAAGCTTTTATAAAAGCCGCAAACTTCTGTGCGTGAATCAGACCTGAGATCTGTGAAAAACACAAAAATTGAGCTTAGTTAAAGTTGGTATACATGCAGCATATAAGCGCATGTTCACTTTGGCCATAAAACATTGAAAAAACCTACAAGAAACTAAATAAACAAAAACCCTGCTATAACTAAATAAGTAAAATCAAAAAGTGTGTTTAAATAACACAGGGTTCTTAGTAATACGTTTTTTTATCAAAAATCACATGAAAGCCATCTCACCATTGCCAAGATGCCCCTGATCGAGACGGTTCTACACTGTCTAATATTAAAACCTTACCATGTGTCAAAGTCGATGTTTGAATATGGGCAGACAAAAGAACCAGGTCCCGACCTAAGGACACCAACTCGGGAGGCTTTTACATGTGATTTACAGCTCAAGAGGGTGAGGCCACATCCAGACATGCACAGAATGCAAAAATCCAAAGAAAAAAAACAGAAAAATTGAGCTGAGTGCGGGGAAGACGGGAAACCTTCATATAGACGGCCGGTGGTGATGGAGTCATTGACGGACTCTGGCCAAATATGTTTCTAGAGCCGTAGTAGGAGATGGAGATGTAACAACAAGACCTGGGAGGGCACCACAAAATAAGATTGGGGATACGCCTATAGTCAGTAAAAAAGATAATGGCAGAAAAGAAGAAAAAGCTACTGACCAAATCAGGGATCACCACAAATATACAAATTTTATTAGGTACAAACAGACATAACCATATAAAAACAATTAAAAGTCATAACCATGACAAATGCGATAGACCCTTTTTGCTCATAATAAAGCCATGCAAGCTCCCGTCAAAAAGGAAGAGATAAACAAATAATATGGCTAAATGTTCAATAAACGGACAATAATTAGTCAAAACAATAGCTAAATGTGTCATAAATATACACAGGAAGTGGTCATTGTATGTCCACATAACCAGTGCCCTGACTTAGATAACCATGTGCAGCCATTCAAAACAAATCCAAACAATGATACAGGTTACAAACCAATAGATATACAAATGCATGAACACCAGTAGTGCTGGAAAATAACAGCAATCACTGGTATAACTAGCAGTCAGAAAATAGAGCAGATAGACATAAACACCCTGATAATGCACCTGGGCACTAATAAAATCACCCAGAGGGATGGCAAATGCCCTGCAGAATAACAACATGTGAGCGCTGGGTGCACTGTCCTGATACAATACTACTAGTGGGGGAGCTTGTGGAGATGAAGATGTCGTCCTCCTCATGAAGTAGTTACCGTATATACTCGTGTATAAGCCGACCCGTGTATAAGCCGACACCCCTAATTTTGCCACATAAAGCTGGGAAAAATTTATTGACTCACGTATAAGCCTAGGGTGGAAAATGCAGCAGCTACTGTTAAATTTCAAAGATAAAAATAGATACCAATAAAAGTAAAATTAATTGAGACATCAGTAGGTTAAATGTTTTTGAATATCCATATTGAATCAGGAGCCCCATATAATGCTCCATACAGTTCATGATGGGCCCCATAAGATGCTCTATACAAATTACACCCCATATAATGCTGCACAAAGGTTAATAATGCCCCCACAAGATGCTCCATAGAATAATATGCCCCATATAATGCTCCATAAAGGTTAGTCTCCATAAGATGCTCCATAGATTATGCCTCCATAAGATGCTCCTAGATTATTCCCCCATAAAATGCTCCATAGTTTATGCCCCATAAGATGCTCCATAGATTATGTCCCCATAAGATACTCCATAGATTATTCCCCCATAAAATGCTCCAGATTATGCCCCCATAAAATGCTCCATAGACTATGTACCCATATGCTGCCCCATATAATATGCTCCTATGTGTTGCCCCATAGAATATGCCCCCATATGCTGCTCCATAGAATATGCTCCCATATGCTGCCCCATAGACTATGCCCCCATATGCTGCCCCCATAGACTATGCCCCCATATGCTGCCCCATAGGATATGCCCCCATATGCTGCCCCATAGGATATGCCCCCATATGCTGCTCCATAGAATATGCTCCCATATGCTGCCCCATAGACTATGCCCCCATATGCTGCTCCACAGACTATGCCCCTATATGCTGCCCCCATAGACTATGGCCCCATAGGATATGCCCCCATATGCTGCCCCATAGGATATGCCCCCATATGCTGCTCCATAGAATATGCCCCATATATTATGCCACCATATGCTGCTTCGAAAAAAAATGACATACTCACCTCTCCTGCTCAGGACCTACCTCACCTGTCTGGGGGCCATTGCTGCTCACCACTGTTTGCCATGTCGTCTGTCAGTGATGTTCAGGCAGCAGAGGGCACGGCGCGCACTAACCACGTCACCATGCACCCTGCTGCCTAAACATCACAGAAAGAGGATGCAGCAGACAGCGGTGAGCAGCGATGGACACCCCGGACAGGTGAATATTGCTATACTTACCTCCCCTGGCGCGGTCTCTGCAGCCCCCTGCTTCTCCACGATCTCCCTTCCTGCCTTCAGCGCTCATTACACTCATGAATATGTGCATATTCATGAGTTTCATGAGCGGTACCATGTGACCGCTGAAGGCAGGAAGGGAGACCGTGGAGAAGCAGGGGGGCTGCAGAGACCGTGCCAGGGGTGGTAAGTATGATCTCTGGCACCCCCGCTCCCACCGACCACCAGGTATATGACTTGTGTATAAGCCGAGAGGGGGGACTTTCAGCCCATAAAAATGGGCTGAAAATCTCAGCTTATACACGAGTATATACGGTATTTCTCATGTCACGTGTAATGAATATCTCCTGCAGTATTGCTAATGCCGATTCCAGTGTCGGTAATGAGACGAGAATTAGCGTTATGGAAGATGAGTCTATGAGGAACGTATTCAGCTGCCGACTCCGAGGGAGAAACTGCTTGTTGTCTGTGGCCTAAATATATAGGTTTTATTAGTAGATGTCAAGAAGAAAACTAAATACTGTAAAATAATAAATCTCCTCATATGTTTCCCTTATTATCTCCAGTAATTGTATTATTACACAGGATTTTTATGATGTTACATCGGCTCATCTTCTTCTCATTCAAGTCTCTACAATATCGGATCCTCTCAGTGGCGATCTTATATATAAGAGAATTTTCCTGATTTACCCATCAAGGATGGAAATGGACAGAGACAAGATGGCGGAGAGGATATTACACCTCACCCTAGAGATTCTCTTCCGGCTTACTGGAGAGGTGAGAGATTCTGATGACGTCACATTACATCATTCTTATCTATGGGAATAACAGATGGACAGAACTGGAGAGGTGAGGACTCTGGAAATGTCTGTAGTGAGATTTATTAATGTGTCTCTCCATAACCAGGATTACACAGTAGTGAAGAAGACCTCTAATGAGAGCTGTCAGGACCCTATGTCTGAGGGAAGGGGAAGACCCCTGAGCCCAATCACGGGGCCTCCACCTCACCCCCTGATACATGAGGACATCAATGACCAGAAGATACTAGAACTCACCTACAAGATGATTGAGCTGCTGACTGGAGAGGTGACACTGCTGGGAATGCTGGGACATTATATAGTAACGCTATGAAGGGATGGAGGGGATGACGGTATCATTGTATGTGTCAGGTTCCTATAAGGTGTCAGGATGTCGCTGTCTATATCTCCATGGAGGAGTGGGAGTATTTAGAAGGACACAAAGATGTGTATAAGGACGTCATGACGGAGGTTCCCCAGCCCCTCACATCACCAGGTAATAGACAGGACTAAATACGCACGGCCTATAATTATCTGTATGTAAAGAATGATTTCAGTCCATGTATGTGTTTCTTCCAGACCTGTCCAATAAGAGGACAACACCAGAGAGATGTCCCCGTCCTCTTCTTCCAAAGGACTGTAAACAAGAAGATCCCAATGTTCCTCAGGATCATCAGGTAGATGGAGAGAAGGTGTCATGAGATCTCCCCCTATGATGTGTAGATGGCTGTGAAGGTCTTGTGCTCAGTCTTGCTTTATCCGCCAGTATTATATGTTTTATACTTGTGTAATGAGAACGGTGGAGATGGCAGGATTAGAGCTGATCATAGATGTGACTTCTCCATCTGTCTGTGACATTTACAATATTTGTTTCAGGGTGAAGATCTGACCCATATTAATACTACAGAGACATATGTGAAGGGTGATGATTGGTGTAAAGAAGAGATTCCTTCATATGACTACACAGGTAAGTAGTAACCACTAAATGCAGAGAAGTCACAGATTCTTCTCAGTCACCGGCTGTGGCTGCTTTATCGGTGGTGTAGTCCGGCCGTATCACAATTGGGTGACCACCATTTAGCCTCCTGACCACAACATTCTCCTTCACCCAAAACTGTTCAAATGACTTTGAGTATTGAAAATCCTTTTCTATAGGACTTACCACCTGGAGGATCCATCTACCCCCTGGGATTAGGAGACGCTGACCCTTACCTGCCCAGATCTGTAAACTACAAAGCCAAATGAAAACTTATGTAGAATGTGCTAAGTTAGAAAATCACTTGAATTTAAAGTATTATGTTGGGCCTGTAAGAGAAAGTGGAGGGTAACGATGCTGTTGGCTTCCTAGAACCCTGATATCTTATTGGATGAATCTACCTTCTCTCCCTTCTGTGCTGCTGAATGTCTCATATGGTCCCTACAAGACCAGGTCCAGTCTTTCTGGCCAAACTTCGCTTTTATGACCGACAACATTAAATGTGCAGTGAGGCCAAGTGTGAATTTCTGTACAATAACAACAGAGTTTCCCTTCATCCTGACTTTTCAATTTGTATTTAAACTAACTGATTTCAAGGAGGATTGTGATAATCTACATAAAACCATTACACCTGTGCCATGATATATCTCTAAGCTGTGCGTGGCTGATGGCTGTAATATACATTTATTCCCGCCTGCAGGAGATGTGTTGGCATGGCTCCAGCCCTGGTATCATAGATTCACTCCACGTCATAAATTCCATTATGCTTTTGATCCTCAGGAATTCAGATTACTGCACAATCTCTCCTGAAATTGAGAGCACTAATACTTTCTCTAATCTTCTGGTCAGGACTCATAGTAGCTCGAATGATCCACCATAAATGAGTGCAAGTCTGGTTTACTGTTGCAGTTCTCCCCTCAAACATATGTTGTTGGGGATGTAACAATTTGTTATTTTATGTCTTTTTTTACCTGTTTATTCTGTGTGATGCAGAGGCGTAGCTAGGGTTTTGGTTCAGGGGGGGCAAAACTTCTGAGTGGGCCCCCAACCAGGTAACCTTGACTACAGCTCGGTGACGCACAATAATAGTGGAGGAGAACCTCAGCAGAGGACCGCGCTGTTGCTGAATATAATTTCTAAATAAAGACCAATATTGATATTACCGCCATATAGTGAGTGGTAGATACCTGTCCTACACAACATACCGTAAGAGATCACAGCACAGTTACAGATGGTAACTTACAGCTGACGTTCTTTCTGATGGAATCGTTCACTTTTCCATCTGGCCCAGACCAACATGACAACTTCTTCCAGCCAGGACTCGTCTACAGAGATTACAACAAAGATTCATTTCATGTCTCATATTTTCAGCACTGTCACCAATGGGACTACTCCCTACCTGCACAAACTCCTTACCCTGCTGATACCCCAATGCTGAGCCGCTGCTGCTGTATGTGTCCCTTTAACTGTACCTGCTATGTGGTTCTCTGTGCCCTCTAAATTCTAAAGCAACTCTCGAAAGCAGTGCCCATATTTTGTCCCCTAGAAAGTAATAGCGCCATTTGTGCCCCTTTGACAGTCACATTTACCTGGGTTTCCTATAACAATAAGTGCCCACTTTACATTTAATAATGTCATGAGTCTCCCCCCCCTGTACAGCTCCCCTATACACAGTATGATGCACTCTTATACACAGTCTAATCCCCCCTCACTGTATATATACTGACCGCTTAGTATTCCCCAAATTGTTTGATAGCTCCAACACTGTAATCTCCACACTGTCTGATGGCCCACTAGATAGCCTCCATATAGTATAATGTGCCAGACAAGTTCACTATAGTCCTCAATATAGTATAATGCACTCCCCATAGGCAGACCCTATAGAATAATGCAGCCCTTTATATAATGCACCCCATAGGCAGCCTCATAAAAAATAAATCCAAAACTCACCTTTCCTCCTGGTTTCTTCACTGCTGCGAGCTCCCGCACATCTCCGGACTGTAGACCCCGAGTAGTGATGTCATTGCGACCCCCCTGTCAGTGTTGGCATTAGTGACATCAGAAGCTGATGAGAGGGGGATGATGGGAGAGGGAGCATAATGCTCCTCTCATCAACATAGTCAGCTGAAATGGCATCCAGCCAACACAGTTGATTTTGCAATGACAGGTGGGGACCCACTGCTGTCACAGGGCCCTAGCGCCTGCTCACGAGCCCCATAGCGGCCGGGTGGCAGAGCAGGGAGATCGATTCTGACTGATCTGCCGCAGAATGTAACATTATCGGCGTGCTGTGGGTGGGTCCCCTCAAAGCGCTGGTCCCGGGGTGACCTCCCCCCTGTAGCTCACCACATTGTAGGATTCACTCCAACAATAAGTCACCTGCATTACTGATACTAATATATTATATCACACCAGTAAAATGTCCATGCCACTAACAATCGCTGTATAGAAGAACACTATTCCACAGTTATTTGTCATCAAGCACTAACTGCTGCTGCGGCACTACAAGTGCCAGACTTAACTTCCCAGTAGGAGCACTCTGGGAGCAGCAAACACTAGTTAGGGTGTATGCACATGTTGCGGATTCTGCTGCGGATCCGCAGTGGATTTGGTCCTGCGGATCCGCAGCAGTTTCTGCTGCGTTGTACAGTACAGTCTATGAGAAATGAAAAACACAGTGCACACGCTGCGGATTTTCTGCAGAGTCAATTCTTTGTGCGGAATCCGCAGCGTTTTGACAACTGCTCCATTATAGGAATCCGCAGCTGTAAAAACGCAGGGAAAATCCACACAAAATCTGCACTAAATCCGCAGGTAAAATGCAGGTCATTTAACCTGCGGATTTACCTGTGGATTTGACCAAATCCGCAGAGTAATCCACAACGTGTGCACATACCCTAATCCTCTAGGACTCGCTGTCAGCCAGGTAACGGGCAGGTTAATAGTTACACGCCAGCACAAACAGCCTAGATAAGGTGATCGATACACTGGTTTACCCCTCCCTCTGCCTGCCAGGGACGATGCGCCGCTTTCTCTGCACAGCTCAATGACTGCAGCCAGCAGTGCGCTCTCTAGTTTGCACTTTTCCTGGTTTTCTCTCAGTCCCAAAGTGCAGTAAATTCCCAGGCCAAGACAAAGCATCGCCATATAGCGCATCAGTGACCGCTGCAAAGTGCCTGGAGACTATGTAACATGTAAGGAGAGCATCATGTAATGAATATTACACCCAAATAGCAGTAAGTTGTATGAATATATCCAAAGCAACAGATTAGACACTTCAAATAGTAATTAACATAGATACTGATCAATTCCCATGCTGTGTGCAGTGTCCACTGGTCCTGGAGCAGCACGCTCCTCAGCTTTCAGGCTCCTCTCAGTCAGAAGCAATTAAGTGCAGAGCAGATAGTGAACTCAGCTCACAGGCAGAGACAGAGCCCCCTGCCTCCAGGCTGCTGCTGGAGCTGATGACTTCTCTGCAGCAGGGAGCTTTCAAGGAGAGAGCACTCTCAGCCAGGATTGGGTGAGTGACCTCCCCTCCCCCTCTCCTCTACAGAAGAGTGGTCACATGACTCACTTCCTGCTGCAGCATGTAATTGTATCGGCGCGATCTGCACGCCGATATAGTTACATAGCATAGCTCGGGTGGGCCCCATCAGAGCGCGGGGTCCGGGGCCACCGCCCCCTCTGCCCCCCAGTAACTACGCTACTGGTGTGATGGTTTGATTGTGTTGAGATTGTTCTGCCTCACTCATGTGAGTCTGTAACTCCCTGATAGTCTTAACAGAAAGCTCTTCATCGCCTCTTCCAAATGCCTAAGATCTAAAGTGGTCATGGACCGCCCCGGCACATTAACCCCTGGCACACTGCGATCAAACATGATCGCAGTGTACGGGGGGAATAGGAGAGAAGCGCACAGGGAGGGGGCTCCCTCCATGCTTCCCTGCAACCCCCGGAGTGACGCAATGTGCTGCATCGCTCCGAGAGTCCTCCTCCCTGCAGGCACCCGGATCCAATATGGCCGTGGGGGCCTTCGGGGTCCTGCAGGTAGTTGGCTTCCTCACTGTCTGTTTTCTGCATGAGAAAACCTGCTGCAGCGCCTGTCAGATTGCCGATCTGACACAGCGCTGTTCTAAGTGTCAGACCGGCGATCTGACACAAGACAGTGATGTCCCCCCCCCCGGGACAATATAATAAAGTAAAAACAAAAAAACACTTGTAAAAATAATTGAAAAAAAATCTCAAAATAAGTAAAAAAAAAAAAATACACTAATAAATTTTTTTCTAAATAAAAAAACAATAAAAGTACACATAATTAGTATCACCATGTCCATAACGACCCGCCCTATAAAACTGTCCCACTATTTAACCCCTTTAGCGAACCCCTTAAAAAAACAAAGCAAAAAACAATGCTTTATCATCATGCTCCCGAAGAAAAAGTGCAATAACGCGCGATCAAAAAGATGTATATAAATAACCATGGTACCGCTGAAAATGTCATCTTGTCATGCAAAAAACGAGCCACCACACAGCATCATCAGCAAAAAAATAAAAAAGTTATAGCTCGCAGAATAAAGCGATGCAAAAATAATTATTTTTTATATAAAATTGGTTTTATTGTATAAAAACGCCAAAGCATAAAAAAAATACATAACTGAGGTATCGCTGTAATTGTACTGACCCAAAGTTTTACACCATTCCGCGTATGGTAAAATTGATAAAGCAGTTTTGCTTTATCAATTTTACGACACACGGAACGGTGTAAACGCACCCCCCAAAAGAAATTCATGAAATGCTGGTTTTTGTTCATTCTGCGTCCCAAAAATCGGAATAAAAAGTGATCAAAAAATGTCATGTGCCCGAAAATGGTACCAATAAAAACGTCAACTCGTCCTGCAAAAAATAAGACCTCACATGACTCTGTGGGTCAAAATTTGGAAAAATTATAGCTCTCAAAATGTGATGATGCAAAAACTATTTTTAAAATAAAAAGCATCTGTTAGCGTGTGACAGCTGCCAAACATAAAAACCGCCATAAATAGTAAATCAAACCCCCTTTATCACCCCCTTAGTTAGGGAAAAATAATAAAATAAAAAAATATATTTATTTCCATTTTCCCTTTAGGGTTAGGGCTAGGGTTAGGGATAGGGTTAGGGCTAGGGCAGAGATTATGGTTAGGGGTGTGTTGGGGTTAGGGTTGGAGTTATAATAGGGGGTTTCCACTGTTTGGGCACATCAGGGGCTCTCCAAACGCAACATGGTATCTGATCTCAACTCCAGCCAAAAAAGTCAAATGGCGCTGCTTCCCTTCTGAGCTCTGCCATGCGCCCATATAGTGGTTTACCCCCACATATGGGGTATCAGCGTACTCAGGACAAATTGCACAGTAGCTTTTGGTGTCCTGGGTGTCCTGTTTCCCTTGGGAAAATAAAAATTGTGGGTGAAAAGATCATTTTTTTGGAAAAAATATGATTTTTTAATTGTACGGCTGTACGTTATAAACTTCTGTGAAGTCCTTGGGGGTTCAAAGTTCTCACCACACATCTAGATAAGTTCCTTGGGGGATCTAGTTTTCAAAATAGGGTCATTTGTGGGGCGTTTCCACTGTTGAGGCACATCAGGGGCTCTCCAAACGTGACATGGTGCCCGATGTCAATTCCAACCAATTTTGTTTTGAAAAAGTCAAACGAGCTCTGCCATGCGCCGTAACAGTGGTCCACCCCCACATATCAGGTATCAGCGTACTCAGGACAAATTGCACAATAACTTTTTTAGTACAATATCTCCTGTTCCCCTTGGTAAAATAAAAAAATTGGACCTGAAGTAATTTTTTTTGTGAAAAAAGTTAAATCTTCATTTTTTTAAACATTCAAAAAATTCTTGTGAAGCACCTGAAGGGTTAATAGACTTCTTGAATGTGGTTTTGAGCACCTTGAGGGGTGTAGTTTTTAGAATGGTGTCACTTTTGGGTATTTTTGGGTATCATATAGACCCCTGAAAGTGACTTCAAATGTGATTTGGTCCCTAAAAATAAAATGGTGTTGTAAAAATGAAAAATCGATGGTCAACTTTTAACCCTTATAACGGACAAAAAAATATTTTGGTTCCAAAATTGTGCTGATGTAAAGTAAATATGTGGGAAATGTTACTTATTTAGTTTTTTGTGTGCCATATCTCTGTGATTTAAGGGCATAAAAATTCGAAGTTGGAAAATTGCGAAATTTACAAAATTTTTGCCAAATTTCAGTTTTTTCACAAATAAACGCGTTATATGAATGAAATTTTACCAGTAACATGAAGTACAATATGTCACGAGAAAACATTGTCTGAATCACCGGGATCAATGGAAGCGTTCCAGAGTTATTACCTCATAAAGGGACAGTGGTCAGAATTGTAAAAATTGGCCCTGGCATTAACGTGTAAACCACCCTTGGGAATAAAGGGGTTAATCAAGGGGTACCAACAATTTTGACCACATGTGTAGGACGAGTGAATATACTGAATCCACAGCCACTTTCCAGAAATTAACATTCAGTGGATGTTGGAGAGTGAAAATTACACATTTGCCATTTCATTGCACAACACATAGTGCCCAGATTGTGTTCCAGGAGACACACACCACAAATTAAGTTGATTCTTCTCACTATAATATTGCTGAATACAGGGATCCTAAATGTTGTTTGAGCACACTGCAAGGCTCAGAAGTCAGAGCGGATTTAGCTGGATTGGTTTATAGAAACCTTGTTGCTTTTCAACAGCCTTTGAGCCACTAATAGTGTGGGAACCTCTGTTTCTCCATTGACAGATGATGGACCTGAGTAGTGACTTGTTTTCTGTGAGATGAGAATTGGTATTATTTTCCCCTACATAACATTGATTGGTTTCTTTTTATTCGATATTTGGAAGGCAGAATGAACAAACAGTTGAACACCACGCACTACTGGTTAATCCAGCAAGGTTTTCTTTTAGACTGTGAACTGTCATTGTCTTGGTAAATACAGTTTTTTACATAGCTTGCCATTATTATGGACAGCTTAAGTAGAAATATTCAAAAATATAAAACTCAAGGATATTTTATTAAAAATTAATTGTTTTTTATCTCAGCAGATGTCTGTACCAGGAGATCAGAGGGACAGCTGACATCTTCAGTTTTTAAATCAGATGATCTTGAGATCCTGCAAGATACCGTTGAAGTGATTGCTGTTACTCCAGATATACCATCATCCCTTCACAGCAAAGATCTGTCATCTGATCCTATGAAACAGATCCCATCTTCTGACTCATTATCGACTACTAAGGAAAATCAAAGTCACAAAACAGGCATTAAAAAACAAACTGCTCCTAAAAGAAAGAAGTCATTTTCATGTTCAGAATGTGGAAAATGTTTTAACTGGAAATGGAATCTTGTTATACACCAAAGAACTCACACAGGAGAGAAGCCTTTTTCATGTTCAGAATGTGAGAAATGTTTTAAACAGAAATCGGTGCTTGTTGCTCACCAGAGAACTCACACAGGGGAGAAGCCTTTTTCATGTTCAGAATGCGGGAAATGTTTTAACAACAAATCAGATTGTGTTAAGCACCAGAGAACTCACAAAGGGGAGAAGCCTTTTTCCTGTTCTGAATGTGGGAAATATTTTGCACAGAAATCTAATTTTCTTACCCACCAGAGAACTCACACAGGGGAGAAGCCTTTTTCCTGTTCAGAATGTGGGAAATATTTTAACCGGAAATCAGTTCTTGTTAGACATCAGAGCAGTCACACGGGGGAGAAGCCTTTTTCCTGTTCAGAATGTGGGAAATGTTTTAACAATAAATCAGATTGTGTTAAGCACCAGATAATTCACACAGGTGAGAAGCCTTTTTACTGTTCAGAATGTGGGAAATATTTTAACCGGAAATCGGTTCTTGTTAGACATCAGAGCAGTCACATGGGGGAGAAGCCTTTTTCCTGTTCAGAATGTGGGAAATGTTTTAACCAGAAATCACATCTTGTTAGTCACCAAAAAACTCACACAGGGGAGAAGCCTTTTTCCTGTTCAGAATGTGGAAAATATTTTAACCGGAAATCGGTTCTTGTTAGTCATCAGAGCAGTCACACGAAGGAGAAGCCTTTTTCCTGTTCAGAATGTGGGAAATATTTTAACCGGAAATCGGTTCTTGTTAGACATCAGAGCAGTCACACAGGGGAGAAGCCTTTTTCCTGTTCAGAATGTGGGAAATGTTTTAACCGGAAAGAGTATCTTGATAGCCACCAGAGAGCCCACACAGGGGAGAAGCCTTTTTCTTGTTCAGAATGTGGGAAATGTTTTAACCGGAAAGCGCATCTTGTTAGACATCAGAGGAGTCACACAGGGGAGAAGCTTTTTTCATGTTCAGAATGTGGGAAATGTTTTAACCAGAAATCAGAGCTTGTTACTCACCAGAAAACTCACACAGGGGAGAAACCTTTTTCCTGTTCAGAATGCGGGAAATATTTTAACCGGAAATCGGTTCTTGTTAGACATCAGAGCAGTCACACAGGGGCGAAGCCTTTTTCCTGTTCAGAATGTGGGAAATGTTTTAACCGGAAAGAGAATCTTGAGAGCCACCAGAGAGCTCACACAGGGGAGAAGCCTTTTTCTTGTTCAGAATGTGGAAAATGTTTTAACCGGAAATCGGTTCTTGTTAGACATCTGAGCAGTCACACAGAGGAGAAGCCTTTTTCATTTTCTTAATGTGGGAAATGTTTTACTTGGAAATCAGCTGTTAATAAACATCAGAGATGTCACATAGGGGATCTTCTTAAAGAGGTTGTCTCATCATTCTACCTATATATGGCTAGTTTTCTGACTGTTTTGGTTAACATGATACATGATTTTAGGTTTTTCTTTGTCTAGTGTCGCTTGAATATAGGTCAATATTAAATAGTCTCCCGATGAGTCACCTTTGGCGAGAACAACGAAACCCATAGAAGTGAGAGGCTTGGAGAGTGAGTGTGTATACATCACCTCACCCTATATACTGAGATGTGGGGTATATGTTTTTTTTCTATTAGTCACCTTCTGACTAACCTTCAGGGGGTAAATTATGGGTATAGTTTTGCATTTGGAATTAATAAAGTTTAGCTTCATCCTCTTGTCAGTGAATCTTCTAATCAAGGGATAATTTTTATATCTATCTATCTATCTATCTATCTATCTATCTCATATATAATTTTTTTTCCTCAGTGAACTCATTCCTCATGTATTGCCTCATTAAAATAAAAACACTCCACTTCAGCGGTGTCGAGACTCGCTGTCCCGGGGCTTATATGAGTTTCTTACATCATACCTTATCATTATACATAGGGGGCATTTATGCACACTTTATCGAAGTACAGTTTATCAAAGTACTGGCAGTTATAACATGGCAGTTAGACAGGGCAGGAGACAGGTAAGACATTTATATACATCTACTCCCTGTACATTTGGAGTACAACAAATATATACCATATGCATTTGTGTAATTTATATCCTGACCGCTGCATTCACACACATCCACCGCCCTGGCATTAACTCTCTACACTCCATCCATATCGGCCCCTCGCTTCTTTCCTCTCCTTTGTATAGCACTCACGCTCTTTTCACAGTGTTAAATTGCACAGATCGAGTCAGTCCCCCCATTCAACATAAGAGACGCTCTCACAAATCACTTAACCATCTGCTTACTCTTTCTATCCTCCTCCTAGTTTGCTGGAGACATCTCTCCCAACCCTGACCCCAATGTCATAGTAAGTTGAACCCCTCAACTGCTACACTCAGAAACCCCACTAAGAGGTAAAAGTGGCTGGGACCCTAGGAGGTAGCGACCATGCTATTTTAGAATTTTGGATAACTAGAGGCGGAAGACCGATGAAGACTCAAACGTCAAGGTTAGATTTCAGAAAGGCAGATTTTAAGGGATTCAGAAAGAGAATTGGAGGGATCCAATGGCTGGATATCCTTAAAGACAAAAATGTCCAGG
Source organism: Dendrobates tinctorius (assembly GCF_039654945.1). Taxonomy (NCBI): domain Eukaryota; kingdom Metazoa; phylum Chordata; class Amphibia; order Anura; family Dendrobatidae; genus Dendrobates; species Dendrobates tinctorius. The sequence goes on from NW_027361794.1 coordinate 15,060,912, forward strand.
AAGGATGGGAAATCTTGAAAAATGAAATTCTCAAAGCACAGTTGTTAACAATTCCAAAAAGAGGGAAGAATAGGAAGCATTTAAGGAAACCAGGATCGATGAACACAGAACTTAAGCACATGCTAAAAATGAAGAAAAAAATGTTTATAAAATGGAAAGGGAGGCATATCTAAAGAAGAATATAATGCTGTCTGCAGAACCTGCAGGGCACAAATCAGATTAGCTAAAGCTGAAAATGAATGAGGCTTGCAAGAGATGTCAAAAGCAATAATAAAGGATTTTGGGGATATGTCAAAAGTAAAAGAAAAGTCAAAGATGCTTTAGGATTTTTACAGGATGAAAATGATGAAATGGTAAGACAGGATGTTGAGAAGGCTGAACTTTTAAATTCCTATTTTGCATCTGTTTTCTCTCAGAAAGGAAATGTAACATCAACTGTTCTTCACTGTTCTATTAAGGGAATAGAAGAATCCAGGATATCTATAAACAGAAAGATAGTGAGGAAACACTTAGCTAACCTAAATGAATTCAAGTCTCCAGGTCCAGATGAATTACACCCCAGAGTACTGAAGGAGATAGCAGAAGAAATTTTTGAACCCCTCTCCATAATCTTTGAAAATTCTTGGAGAAGAGAAGTGCCAGAAGACTGGAGAAGAGCAAATGTTGTTCCTATCTTCAAAAAGGGGAAGAAGGTGGACCCAGGTAACTATAGGCCGGTGAGTCTGACTTTATTAAACAACATGTATGTCAGTACCTGGATAAGAATGAAGTGATTAAACAGAGTCAGCATGGGTTTGTAACTAATAAGTCATGTCAGACTAACTTAATTTCCTTCTATGACGGAATCACTGATTGGGTGGATCAAGGAAATGCTGTAGATATAGTATATCTTGACTTCAGCAAAGCATTTGACAAAGTCTCTCATACAATCCTTGTTGAAAAAATGACTAAGTATGGAATGGACAAGGCAACTGTTAGGTGGATTCATAACTGGCTTAGTGATCAGACCCAAAGAGTGGTTGTAAATGGCTGCACATCCAGTTGGAAGAATATCTCAAGTGGGGTACCACAGGGCTCTGTCCTGGGCCCTGTATTGTTCAACATCTTTATCAACGATTTAGATGAAGGAATTGAGGGTAAACTGATTAAATTTGCTGATGACACAAAGCTAGGAGGGATAGCTAATACTAGAGAAGAGAGAGAGGATTCAAAAAGAGATAAATAAACTGGAGAAGTGGGCAGCAACTAACAGAATGGTTTTTAACAGGGAGAAATGCAAAGTACTACATCTGGGCAATAAAAATGAAAAAAGCATATACAGAATGGGAGGAATAGGGCTAAGTGACAGCACATGTGAAAAAGACTTGGGTATACTAATAGATCACAGACTGAATATGAGTCAACAGCGTGATGCAGCAGCAAAAAAGGCAAATGCAATTCTAGGATGTGTTAACAGAAGCATATAGTCTAGATCACGTGAAGTCATTATTTCCCTCTACTCCTCTTTGGTCAGACCTCATCTGGAATATTGTGTCCAGTTTTGGGCACCACATTTTAAAAAAGACATCAACAAACTGGAGCAAGTTCAGAAAAGAGCGGCCAGTATGGTGACCGGTCTGCAAACCCTGTCTTATGAGGAAAGGTTGCAGGATTTGGGAATGTTTAGTTTGCAAAAGAGAAGACTGGGAGGAGACTTAATAGCTGTCTACAAATATCTAAAGGACTGTCACATTGCAGAAGGATCAACTTTATTCTCATTTGCACTCGGAAAGACTAGAAGCAATGGGATGAAACTGAATGGGAGGAGACACAGATTAGATATTAGAAAAAACTTTTTGACAGTTAGAGTGATCAATGAGTGGAACAGGCTGCCACGAGAAGTGGTGAGTTCTCCTTCAATGGAAGTCTTCAAACAGAGGCTGGACAGACATCTGACTGGGATGATTTAGCGAATCCTGCTTTGAGCAGAGGGTTGGACCAGATGGCCCAGGAGGTCCCTTCCAACTCTACGATTCTATGATTCTTAATATTCCCTGCATGCCATCTGTCTCTCTTAATTGTGCACTTTGGAATTCTCACTCAGTGTGTAACAAACTCTCCTTCATTCATGACTTTTTCCTTTCTAATTCTCTTAACCTCCTGGCTCTTACTGAAACCTGGATCCAGCAGTCAGACACTACCGCTGCTGCTGCTCTTTCATATGGTGGACTACACTTCTCTTATAATCCAAGATCAGACAATAGAGCAGGTGGAGGCGTTGTTCTGCTCCTATCACCAAAATGTACCTTTCAGGTTATCCCTCAAGTACCCTCACTTGTCTTCCCTTCTTTTGAGGTCCATGCCATCAGACTCTACACCCCCTTCTCCATGCGAGTGGCAGTGGTGTATCGTCCTCCCGGCCCCTCCCATCAGTTCCTGGATTATTTTGCCACTTGGCTTCCACATTTTCTCTCCTGTGACATCCCTACCCTCATCATGGGAGATTTCAACATCCCCATTGCTCTTCCCCTCTCCCCATCTGCTACTCACCTTTTATATCTAACCTCCTCGTTTGGCCTTTTGCAGCTTACTAATTCTCCAACGCATGAAGACGGAAATTCCCACGACTTGGTCTTCTCTCGGCTTGTGGATGACTTTGCAAACTCCCCTCTCCCGCTCTCTGACCACAATCTTCTTTCTTTCTCTATCAAGAACTGCCAGGCTGCTCAGGTCACCCCCACTGTCCAGACTTATAGAAACATACAGGCCATTAACACCCAGAAACTTACGAAGAACTTGCAGTCTTCATTAGCCCCTATCTCCTCCCTCTCATGTCCTGATTCTGAAGTGAAGCATTACAATGAAACAGTTCAAAGTGCCCTGGATGATTTGCACCTGCTATAAATAGAACACCACAACACAGATGGCGACAACCCTGGCACACCCTGCATACATGTTTCTTGCAACGGTGCTCCAGGTGCGCCGAACGTCTGTGGAGAAAATCCAATCTACACGAAGATTTCATCAATTATAAGTTTATGCTTCGAACATACAACACTGCCCTTCACCTCTCCAAACAAACCTATTTTAAAACCCTCATCACCTCACTGTCCAATAACCCGAAACGTCTCTTTGACACTTTTCATTCTCTACTCAACCCAAGAGTAGAGGCCCCAACCACGGAGCACCGAGCTGACGATCTGGCCAATTACTTCAAAGAAAAAATTGACCAGATCCGACAGGAAATTATCTCCCAATCACCTCATACTATGCACTGTCCTCCCTCCCCCTCTGCATCTAGCTCACTCTCTGATTTTGAAGCAGTCACAGAAGAAGAAGTAAGCAGGCTCCTTGCATCTTCTCGCCCAACCACTTGCATCAGTGACCCATTTCCGTCACATCTCCTCCAGTCCCTTTCCCCTGTTGTCACCACTCACCTAGCTAAAATATTTAACCTCTCTCTCTCTTCTGGTATCTTTCCCTCCTCATTTAAGCATGCCATCATACATCCACTACTTAAAAAAACATCCCTCGACCAAAATTGTGCAGCTAACTATAGACCTGTCTCTAATCTTCCATTCATCTCTAAACTCCTGGAATGCCTGGTCCACTCCCATCTTATCCGCTATCTCTCTGATAACTCTTCTCGACCCTCTCCAATCCGGCTTCCGCTTCTTACACTCTACTGAAACTGCCCTCACTAAAGTCTCTAATGATCTACTAACAGCTAAATCTAATGGTCATTACTCCATGCTAATTCTCTTGGATCTCTCTGCAGCATTCGACACTGTGGATCATTAGCTCCTTTTCACTATGCTCCGTTCCATTGGCCTCAAGGACACCGTTCTCTCCTGGTTCTCCTCCTATCTCTCTGACCGCTCCTTTACTGTATCTTTTGCCGGTTCCTCCTCCTCTCACCTTCCCCTTACTGTTGGGGTTCCTCAAGGATCAGTCCTAGGCCCCCTCCTCTTCTCCTTGTACACTGCCCCTATTGGTCAAACAATCAGTAGATTTGGTTTCCAGTACCATCTATATGCTGATGATACCCAATTATACCCTTCTTCTCCTGACATCACGCCAGCCTTTCTAGAAAACATCGGCGATTGTCTAAATGCTGTGTCTAACATCATGTCCTCACTCTATCTGAAACTGAACCTGTCAAAGACTGAACTCCTTGTGTTTCCTCCCTCTACTAATGTACCTATACCCGACATTGCCATTTCTGTGTGTGGCTCCACTATTACTCTCCAGCAACATGCCCGCTGTCTTGGGGTCATACTTGATTCCGAGCTTTCTTTTGCCTCCCACATTCGATCACTGGCTCGCTCTTGTCATCTGCACCTCAAAAACATTTCTAGAATTCGACCTTTTCTTACTTTTGAGTCTGCAAAAACTCTTACTGTTTCTCTTATTCATTCTCGTCTCGACTATTGTAACTCTCTTCTAATCGGTCTCCATCTTACCAAACTCTCCCCTCTCCAATCTGTCTTGAATGCTGCAGCCAGGATCATATTCCTCACCAATCGTTATACCGATGCCTCTACCTTGTGCCAGTCATCACACTGGCTACCCATCCACTTCAGAATTCAGTATAATCTTATTACCCTCACCCACAAAGCTCTTCATGGCTCAGCACCACCCTACATCTCCTCCCTTGTTTCAGTATACCACCCTACCCGTGCCCTCCGTTCTGCTGATGACCTGAGGTTAGCATCCTCAATAATCAGAACCTCCCACTCCCGTCTCCAAGACTTTACACGTGCTGCGCCAATTCTTTGGAATGCACTTCCCAGGTCAATACGATTAGTCCCCAATCCCCACAATTTTAAGCGTTCCCTGAAAATGCATTTATTCAGACTGGCCTATCGCCTCAACATATTAACCTAATCTATCCCTGTGTGGCACAGCCAAAAGTTTTACCATAACCAGGTTCCCCACATCATGTTCCCACATGCTTTATGCATCCATTAGCCCTCTGTGTCTGTACTGTTACACACTTAACATTATGGCTGGTCCTTACAATCAGGGCAACTGTTACCACCCACCTTTCGTGTCTCCCTTTTTTTTCCTCATAGATTGTAAGCTTGCGAGCAGGGCCCTCACTCCTCTTGGTATTTGTTATAATCTATGTGATTATTGTTATGCTGTAATGTCTATTGTCTGTACAAATCCCCTTCGAAATGTAAAGTGCTGCGGAATATGTCGGCGCTATAGAAATAAAAATTATTATTATTATCATACGAGCCCTGCAACCAATCAGCAGCAGCTTCACTGTTCCCACCTTCGGACGTATTGAGCATCAACAGGAAGCCAGGGCCGCGGCTGCTCTCTGACTGCCTCATAAAGCTCGATTTGTCCAAAAGAGGGAAAGTGACACTAGCGCTGATTGGGCACAGGACTCACATGATCTAAAAACCTCAAAAGAGACCCAATAATGCAAGTTCCAACACCACTGAAATGGCGCCATCATGGGAGGTTTGTCCAGAAAAAAGAAAAAAATTCCAGCTATGAAAAGATCCATTTATTGAGTGAAAAGTCAGACAGAGTTCACATGATTGTTTCTATTACGCGTTTCGAACACCCACACTGTGTTCTTTATCAAAAAAGCTGGCGACAATGCTGGCAAATGCCTTTTTGTACACAGCTATAGCCAATAGAAAATGATGATACACATGTGTCACATACAATTAATTAAAATTACCCCATATGGGTAAGAATTACTAAGACATGTAGAAAAGCATATATCAATTACTAAGACATGTAGAAAAGCATTTAACAGTTAACCACCATTAATAACAAGAAAAAAAGATAACGCAAAAAAAAAAAAAAAAAACACCATCATAATTGTTTGCATAGTTTAACAATTCAATGTCCACACATTAATAATGATATAAGATCTCCTTTCGTGCATTTAAACCGCTGGGTGTGCATATTCCCAAGCAGAAGATCCAATAAGCGTTTTCTGACATTTCCTACTCACGGTTGCTTCATAATTCTTTCAATGCCTGTTACTCTGAGAGATGAAATGTTTCTCTGATGGTGAGAAATAAAATGTTTGGAAGCTGAAGAAACATTGCGGTTGAAGCTCCCTACCGAAATAATATCCGTAATATGTTCGGAAATGCGGGTTTTTAGAGGTCTGGTAGCACACCCAATGTAACTAAGGTCACATATCATGCAGTTAATCAAATACACAACATTCCTAGAGTTACAATTAATATATTGAGAAATCCTGTATTGTTTGGAATTGTCACAGTTAGGCCGGTTTCACATTTGCGTTACAGGCCGCAGCGCCGGCCTGCGCACGGCCGCTGCTAAGCCCCGCCCCCTGCCACGCCTCCGGCGGTAGCTCCGCCTCCGGGCGCCTGCATCCTTTTGACGGTGCGCCAACCAGCGCCAAACGCAACCTGTTGCAATTTGGTTGCGCTCGGCGCACCGTCAAAAGGATGCAGGCGCCGCCAAACGCATACTGCGCACAGCCTGCGTCCTCAGTGATAAAGATAGGGGACGCATGACGCATGCAGCGTCATGCGCCCGGAGGCGGAGCTACCGCCGGAGGTGCGGCAGGGGGCGGGGCTTAGCGGCGGCCGTGCGCAGGCCGGTGCTGCGTCCTGTAACGCAAATGTGAGACCGGCCTTACAAAACTTATGAGTCACCACAGAGTGAGCGCATGTTCTACAACGCATAGGACCGCACTTAAAAAAGCCAGAATAATTAAGCCTTGTTTTTTGAATTTTATCTGGAGAAAATAAACTGGGTGAACTGATGTTACCAATGGTAATTGCCTTTTTGGCTACTAAATGACAACCAGGTGACAAAATGAATGATAAAATTTCATCTCCGTATAAAATGGGAAGACGCTGTTGAATAATCGATTTAATCGAATTAAATTGTGGACTATATTGTACAGATAACACCATTTTTTTATGTAAATAATCACTTAGTTTATTACACTTGGGAGCAAAAAAGTCGCACCTGTTTTTCTTCCGCACAATATTAGTAGCTCTATTTAAAGACCATTCAGGATATCCTCTCTTTCTTAATTTATTGTAACACAATTCCATCTGCTTCTTAGTTTCTAAAGAATCATTGCAATTTCTGGATACTCTAATTAATTCTCCCACAGGGATGGATCTGGTTGTATGATGTGGATGGCTACTGCGGTCATGTAGAATACTATTCCCAGACATACAGTAGGTTTAGAGTAGGTAGTAGTAGTAGTAGAAATGCACATACCAACATGACCCCGCTATGTGAGATCTAAAAAAGAGATGGAAAAATTGTCCAATTCACAGGTAAACCTCAGATTGAATTCATTGCTGTTCAGATAATTGATAAATTCCGGTATGGCAGATACATCGCCCCTCCAAACAAGGAGGGTATCATCGATATATCTGCCATACCAGAATATCGAAGACACAAAAGGGTTGCACAAGGAGTAAAGAAAAAGTTCCTCCCAATAGGACATTACCAAATAAGCAACCGAAGGAGAATATTTGCACCCATGGACACTCCTCTGCATTGAAGATAAAAATTCTGATCAAACAGAAAATAATTATGATGTAATAAAAAATGCAACACCTGCAAGACAAATTGTGAAAAATCAGACGTGTATTCACTATACTTATGCAAATGATGTTCCACAGCCATAATAGAAACCTTTTCAGGTATTGATGTATAGGAAACTACATCACAACTAATCCAGCAAAAATTATCCTTCCATACTACATCTGACAGTTGTTCAAGAACATCCTTAGTATCCCTAAGAAAGCCAGGTGTGCGAATGCAGAGGGGTTGTAATATAGAGTCAAGCCACTGACTGAGATGTTCAGTGACTGACCCTATCCCAGAAATAATGGGGCGCATTGGTGGCGGTAAAACACCCTTGTGAACTTTAGGCAAAGCATGTGTGGAACACCCAGGGGTATGGTCGCCACAGTGGCTTTGCCTTCCTCCAGGGGAGGGTAATGCCAGGCTTGGAAGCAGTGATAGGTCTCTCCAGCAGTTAACCTAATGCATGCAGCACAGTTCCACTCCAGGCCAGCAGGGGGAACTCTGAACCAGAATGAAGGGGAGGGGGTGCTCCCTGAAGGCCGAGAGGAAGGAGTGGTCAGTTGGTTGAAGGAGGTCCACGTGTGCAGACGTATGGAGGGAAGTGGAGGTTGAGCTCCGGGTGGAGAGCTCCCTCACTGCAAGAGGGCAAGAACTGGAGCCTGGTCTCCATGGTGGTACGGATACTAACGGTCCTGCCACAGATACCAGAGGAGTAGGAGGCTGTAAATGCCCTGCTCCCATCCGAGACTTGGGACACAACAACAATTGAATAGAGAGCCTGGACTCAGGCGAGGAGTCCCCGAGAGAGGCTACAGCTGTCTGTCATACAAGTATAGTTCTAGGAACATCTGAAGAGAGGCATTCGAGAGTAACTAAGTACTGGGGTGCTTCACACCACAAGGCGCTAGGAAGGAGACTGCACAGCCCTTCTGCTGAGAGAGAATCCTGATCTGCTTCCAGGCTAACCTGCTCCAATACCATCTGTAATCAGGACCCTGGACTGCATATACTAAGTAAAGGTACAGAAACTGCAACCGCTGTGTCTTGTCTGTTCCCTACGCTTCCAGCACTGCTACATCCCCATGCTGGTTACATCTACACTGCCCTGGGACTACAGCTCCACCTGTGGGGAGCTTTTACATCTTTGCTGCACCCTACCATCAGTCCCAGTGGATCTGTATGCAGCGTTGGCCTAACACCATACTTGCCAAACACCACGGGTGGTGTCACAAACTATTCTACCATTAACTACATCTCCCATTACTTGGGCGCCCAGGGCCACGGACCGGGCCACCGCTGCTGTGACGCATTCCCCTGACACCGGCCCGGTGCCGAGTACCCCACAGCCCTGGGAGGGCGACCCACATGCATGATTGGAAGTACCGGGCAATCAATCCTAAGATAATCATACTGTGATTTACTGATAACACCTAAAGAAAGTCCCTCCTCAATCAATTTAAATGTTTCTATCTATCTACCTATATATAGATTTTTTTTTTCCTCATTGAACTCATTCCTCATGTATTGCCTCATTAAAATAAAAACACTCCACTTCAGTGGTGTCGAGACTCTCTGTCCCGGGGCTTATACAAGTTTCATACATCATACGAGCCCTGCGCCCAATCAGTGGCAGCTTCACTGTTCCCACCTTCGGACGTATTGAACATCAACAGAAAGCCAGGGCCGCGGCTGCTCTGACTGCCTCATGAAGCTCGATTTGTCCAAAAGAGGGAAAGTGACACTAGCGCTGATTGGGCACAGGGCACACATGATCTAAAAACCTCAAGAGACCCAATAATGCAAGTTCCAACACCACTGAAATGGTGCCATCATGGGAGGTTTGTATACGTATTTTCATTTTAACAGGACCATGTTAAAAGGAGAGCGGGAGTTCTGCGGGGCGATTCCTGGTCCATGTGGTTTCGGCTAGCGGGACGGGGCACCCGCTGACCCTCCATGTCTCCACTGGCATGCTTTAATAGTCACCATGGGAGACTAGAAGCTGCCATAACCTGATCATCTGTATGTATCAGATTTCATCACTTGCTATGAGCGCCGACCACCGGGCAGTGCTCATAGGATCCGGCAGTGACAACCATAGAGGTCTGCTGAAGACCTCTGGTTGTCATGGCAACCCATTGATGACCAGCAATCATGTTACAGGGTCACCGATGGGTGGGATTTCCTGTCCATCATGTGCTGGAAAAGATGTGGGCTCAGGGCCGGAGCCCACATCAAAGGCAGGGAGTCCGACATCAGCGTACATTTACACCCAATGTTGGAAAGGGGTTAAAGGGGATTGTTCTTACAGAGACAGAAGTGGTAATCAATCCCGTATACATACAGATTACAAAAACACAGCTTATAATGTTAAATAGTATATAGTTATGACAAGAAAATATAATTTGTATAAATCGTGTAGATATAAAAATTCAGGCAAATGTCAAATATTGTAGCTCCATCTAGTGGCTATGTGCAAAAGTGCCATCATAGTGTAAATTGTATCCTAAAAGAGTGTCACTATCAAGGTGGAAATGAGATTAAGTGCACCGTATTTATTGAGTATCTCTATATATAAAATTGAATGTTTATGTATGTGTGTCACCAACCAATCACGAAGCATCTTTCATTTCCCCAGAGCGGTTTAAAAGAAGCTGGGCTGTGATTGGTTGCTATGAGCAACTGTTTTTTTTCCCATTCCAGAAAACGCCTCAGCAGACACTGACCAGATGGGAGAAATCTAGCTTCCCCGGGAACATAAGCTCCAGCCATTGTCTGCCCCCCAGAAAGGAGCACAGAGCACATGACAGTAATGAATCACTCACTCCTGTGCCCATGTACCCATCACACATCCTCCATCCCGTAGACACATCTTCCCTCTTAAAGGGATCTCCGGTATGGAAGCTAGAGCAAATCCCTCAGTGCTCTGATACTGACCCCAGGCCTCTCTTAAAGGTATCATTGGTATGGATGTTAGGACCGTTCCACTCAGTGCTGTGGTTCTGACCCCAGGGTCTCTTAAAGGGATCATTGGTATTTAAGTTAGGGCAATTCCACTAAGCACTCTGGTTCTGACCCCAAGCTTCTCTTAAAGGGATCTCTGGTATGGAAGTTGGGGTAAATCCCTCAGCGCTCTGATTCTCACCACCCCAGGCTTATATTAAAGGGACCATTGGTATGGAAGCCAGGGAAAATCCACTCAGCACTCTGGTTCTGACCCCAGGCTGATGGGATGATGTGGGATATTAGTGGTAGTAGTCCAGTGGCTCTGGCTGATGGGATGATGTGGGATATTAGTGGTAGTTGTCCGGTGGCTCTGGCTGATGGGATGATGTGGGATATTAGGGGTAGTAGTCCGGTGGCTCTGGCTGATGGGATGATGTGGGATATTAGGGGTAGTAGTCTGGTGGCTCTGGCTGACGGGATGATGTGGGATATTAGGGGTAGTAGTCCGGTGGCTCTGGCTGATGGGATGATGTGGGATATTAGGGGTAGTAGTCCGGTGGCAATGGCTGATGGGATGATGTGGGATATTAGGGGTAGTAGTCCGGTGGCTCTGGCTGATGGAATGATGTGGGATATTAGGGGTAGTAGTCCGGTGGCTCTGACGGGATGATGTGGGATATTAGGGGGGAGTAGTCCGGTGGCTCTGGCTGATGGAATGATGTGGGATATTAGGGGGAGTAGTCCGGTGGCTCTGGCTGACGGGATGATGTGGGACATTAGGGGTAGTAGTCCGGCAGCTGTGACGGGATGATGTGGGATATTAGGGGTAGTAGTCCGGTGGCTCTGGCTGACGGGATGATGTGGGACATTAGGGGTAGTAGTCCGGCAGCTGTGACGGGATGATGTAGGAAATTAATAGTCCGGTGGCTCTGACTGATAGGATGATGTGGGATATTGGGGGTAGTAGTCCGGTAGACCTGGCTGACGGGATGATGTGGGATATTATAGTGAATGTGGCCATGCGGAGTGGGCGGGGCTATACACTCAGCTTTATATATAGATATAATCATTATAATTTGTTAGAACTAACCGCAGTTAGTTACTATACCCGGGCAGCGCCGGGCTCTTCAGCTAGTGAGATAAATGCATACATAGATATATGAACAAATTCTAGATATATCACTTGATATCAGTAGAGTTGAGTGAAACGGGTCGGTCATATTCAAAAGTCGGCGACTTTCGCTGAAGTCGGGTTTCATGAAACGAAACCCGACCATAGCGTGAGGTCGGCCACCAGAGCGCCAAAGTCGCGTTTCAAATGATGCTTCCAGAGCCCTTTTTCAGCCAATGATGGAGGACGCACACTGTGGGCAACGCGATGACATAGGCATAGGTCACCACCATCTTTGAGAAGGGGATGCAAGTGATTGGCTGGCTTTGTGTGGCATCACAGGGGCTATAAAAGGGCGTGCACGCCAACCGCCATCTTACTTATGCCGATCTATGCATAGGGAGAGCTGCTGCTGCTGCTAATTCTGTGGGGAGAGCATTAGGCAGAGAAGAAGAACCAAAAAACTGCTTCTGCTGTTAGCGATTTCCACTTACAACACAACACTTTGTGTGCAGTGACAGGGGAGGATTTATTTTTGTGCAGCAGCTCTGTTGGTTATTAGGCTGCCTTATAAGGCTCCCTGATAGCTGCATTGCTGTTTGCACACTGCTGTGCAAACTGCTTTTTTAAAAGCAAAAATACTTTTCTTCCTCTTTTCTGCACAGTTACCAAGTGTTCATTTTTCCACCCTTTTGTGTGCAGCAGTCCTGCTTAATAGGCTGCCTGCGTCCATACTTGGACTGAGAGCATCATTGTCAGTGTCCTCAAATCTCTATTGAGATCCAAATTCTCACCAATCCTATAGACACCATCCACCTTGTCATACACCATCCATATTCAGCCTGTTACATTGAGGTGTTATCTCTCCAGGGCTTGAGACAATAGTTCAGCGTCCTCAAATCTCTAGTGAGATCCAAATTCTCACCAATCCTATAGACACCCTCCACCTTGTCATACACCATCCAATTTCAGCCTGTTACATTGAGATGTAATCTCTCCTGTGCCTGAGACAATAGTTTAGCGTCCTCAAATCTCTAGTGAGATCCAAATTCTCACCAATACTATATACACCCTCCACCTTGTCATACATCATCCAATTTCAGTCTGTTACATTGAGGTGTAATCTCTCCTGGGCCTGAGACAATAGTTCAGCGTCCTCAAATCTCTAGTGAGATCCAAATTCTCACCAATCCTATAGACACCTTCCACCTTGTCATACATCATCCAATTTCAGCCTGTTACATTGAGGTGTAATGTCTCCTGGGCCTGAGACAATAGTTCAGCGTCCTCAAATCTCTAGTGAGATCCAAATTCTCACCAATCCTATAGACACCCTCCACCTTGTCATACACCATCCAATTTCAGCCTGTTGCATTGAGATGTAATCTCTCCTGTGCCTGAGACAATAGTTTAGCGTCCTCAAATCTCTAGTGAGATCCAAATTCTCACCAATACTATATACACCCTCCACCTTGTCATACATCATCCAATTTCAGTCTGTTACATTGAGGTGTAATCTCTCCTGGGCCTGAGACAATAGTTCAGCGTCCTCAAATCTCTAGTGAGATCCAAATTCTCACCAATCCTATAGACACCCTCCACCTTGTCATACATCATCCAATTTCAGCCTGTTACATTGAGGTGTAATGTCTCCTTGGCCTGAGACAATAGTTCAGCGTCCTCAAATCTCTAGTGAGATCCAAATACTCACCAATACTATAGACACCCTCCACCTTGTCATACACCATCCAATTTCAGCCTGTTACATTGAGGTGTAATCTCTCCTGGGCCTGAGACAATAGTTCTGCATCCTCAAATCTCTAGTGAGATCCGAATTCTCACCAATACTATATACACCCTTCACCTTGTCATACACCATCCAATTTCAGTCTGTTACATTGATGTGTAATCTCTCCTGGGCCTGAGACAATAGTTCAGTGTCCTCAAATCTCTAGTGAGATCCAAATTCTCACCAATACTATATACACCCTCCACCTTTTCATACATCATCCAATTTCAGCCTGTTACATTGAGGTGTAATGTCTCCTGGGCCTGAGACAATAGTTCAGCGTCCTCAAATCTCTAGTGAGATCCAAATTCTCACCAATCCTATAGACACTGTGATAAAACACTCCGGGATCGCCTTTGCTGAGGTCAAAGGTCACGTGCGTTCAGCATGCAACTCAGGCGCAGAGCTGGGATTCGGGTATAACTGACCCTGGGTCAGGTTTATTAACAGTGAAAGCAATGCAAAAGGAAATAAAACATAAAACAAATCCTTGCCTGTCCGGCACTAACTAAACAATGGACAACCTAACTACCAACTGGCGGGCTTCTCCCATCCAGCCAAACCACAGTTGCAGTGGGCACTGCTTCCACTCACGTGTGTCTCTCACACAGACAGGCTCTCTGTGTTCCCAGGCTGAGACACTCACACAACCACCTTGCATCCTTTTATATCCACCTCCCATTATCCATTAGTAAGCAGGTGCGATACTGACCAGACTAGGCCACATAGGAAAGGAATCTGGGCGAGATATACCTGCCCTCATCCACTATTCCCACATGATTCTCACATATCCCCCCCTTCTGCTCAGACCACTCTGGTCGAGCAATGACACCCGCCAAACAGTGCACTCGGGACAGGGCATCTGCATTTCCCATCTGTACCCCTGGGCGGTGCTCCACCGTAAAAGTGTAGGCCTGCAGGGCAAGGAACCACCGGGTCACCCGGCTATTCCGTTCCTTGTTCAAGTGCATCCACTTGAGAGGGGCATGGTCAGTGATCAGCCTGAACTTTCGGCCCACGAGGTAATATTTGAGGGCCTCTAGAGCCCACTTAATGGCGACACACTCTTTTTCTACGACTGCATACCTTTGCTCGTGTTTATTCAGCTTCCTGCTGAGATAGAGGACTGGGTGTTCCATTCCGTCCCTCACTTGTGAGAGTACGGCCCCGATACCGGTATCAGAGGCATCCGTACCACAAACTCGCTGCGGAAGTCCGGAGTCACCAGTACGGGCTGAGAGCAAAGTGCCCGTTTTAGGCTATGGAAGGCTTCTTCAGCCGCTAAACTCCATTTAATCATGACGGAGTCTTTCCCTTTTGTAAGATCCGTCAGGGGGGTAGCGATGGCTGCAAAATTGGGTATGAACCGGCGATAATAGCCGGCGATCCCCAGGAAGGCTTGCACCTGTTTCTTGTTGACAGGTTGTGGCCAGTCCTGAACCGCCTGAATCTTATCAACCTGGGGTTTAACAACACCCCTCCCAATTACATACCCCAAATACCGGGCTTCTTCTAGCCCGATGTGACATTTCTTGGGGTTCGCGGTTAGACCTGCCTCCCACAGGTCGTCAATCACAGCTTGTACTTTCTGGAGATGAGTCTCCCAGTCCAAGCTGTAAATGACAATGTCATCCAAATAGGCCGAAGCGTACCGCCTATGTGGCCTCAAGACTCGATCCATCAGCCTCTGGAAGGTCGCCGGTGCCCCGTGCAGTCCAAACGGCATATACACATACTGAAATAAACCTTCCGGCATAGCAAATGCCGTCTTTTCTCTGGCAGCCTCAGCCAGAGGGATCTGCCAATACCCCTTTGTTAGATCTAGGGTCGTAATATACCGGGCTTTTCCTAACCAATCTATTAACTTGTCGACCCGGGGCATAGGATAGGCATCAAATTTTGAGACCGCATTCAGTTTCCTGAAGTCATTGCAGAACCGGATGGTGCCGTCCAGTTTAGGAATTAGCACAATCGGGCTGGACCACGCACTGTGCGATTCCTCAATGACTCCTAACTCTAACATTGCCTTCACGGCGCGCTTCCGGGATTCGGTAGGGCTTTACGTGAACTGTGACACCAGGTTCCGTTACGATGTCATGTTTCATTAGCATAGTCTGCCCGGGTTTTTCTGAGAAAAACTTTTGGTTGTGAAGTAGAAACTGCCTGACTTCCGTCTTTTGCCGCTCCGAGAGAGTCTCTGCAACCCGTACCTCCGGTACGGTATGCGAGCAGACAGGACGGGCCAGCTCCGCTGACAAGGCAGATCGATCCTTCCAGGGCTTTATCAGATTTACATGATAAATCTGTTCAGGTTTCCGTTTACCTGCCTGGTATACTTTGTAGTTTACTTCACCAACTCTTTCCTTGATCTCAAAGGGGCCCTGCCACTTTGCCAGGAACTTACTGTCCACCGTGGGGACCAGGATCAACACCCTATCTCCGGGTGCAAACGTACGGATCTTGGCGCCCCTATCATAGATTCTTTTTTGGGCTCCTTGAGCCTGTATCATGTGTTCTTTGACGATAGGCATAACCGCCGCAATACGGTCCTGCATTTGTGTGACGTGATCTATCACTGTTTTAAATGGAGTGACCTGACCCTCCCAGGTTTCTTTTGCAACATCTAACAGTCCGCGAGGACGTCGGGCGTACAATAACTCGAAAGGCGAGAATCCCGTGGAAGACTGGGGTACTTCCCTGATGGCAAAAAGCAAATACGGAAGTAAATAGTCCCAGTTCTTCCCATCCTTGTCTATCACCTTTCTCAGCATCTGCTTCAGAGTTTTATTGAACCGTTCAACCAACCCATCTGTTTGAGGGTGATACACGGATGTGCGTAACGGTTCAATTTGTAACAATCGGCAGAGCTCCTTCATTACCCTGGACATAAAGAGGGTCCCCTGGTCGGTGAGTATCTGTTTTGGTATACCGACCCGACTAAACACATGTACCAGTTCCTTGGCAATTGTCTTGGTGGCCGTGTTACGCAAAGGGATGGCCTCCGGGTAACGAGTGGCATAATCCAAGATGACCAGGATATGTTGGTGTCCACGTGCAGACCGTGGAAGGGGCCCAGCTAAATCCATCCCAATCCTCTCAAACGGGACTTCAATAATAGGTAGGGGTACCAAAGGGCTACAGAACCGGGGCTTAGGTGCAGAGGCTTGGCAGTCAGGACAAGACTCACAATATACACGGATATCGTGATAATGCCTGGCCAAACAAAACAGTGTAATATCCTTTCGGTGGTTTTCTGGACTCCCAGGTGACCTCCCATCACATGTCCGTGGGCCAGGTCCAGCACCTGCCGCCGGTAGGGTTTTGGCACGACTAATAGTTGCACCGTATCTTCCCCCTTTTTCTCTATCTGATAGAGTAAATTATTCTCCAGAACCATGTAAGGATATGCCAGCCTAGAGCCAGGTTCAACGGGTACCCCATTTATCACTTTTACATTTGTCCTAGCCTGAGAAAGGGTAGTATCCTTTATTTGCTCGCTTTGGAAGTCATCTTTCTGAACTTCCAAATCCGGCAAATGGGGAGGTGGACGGCTGTCGGCCTCCTCCTCTTCCCCGGTCTCCTCCGTATCACCCGCCATGACTGAAAACGGGAACTGTAGGTCATTTCCAGCAGACTCTTCCCCCGAGTCTTCCGGGGAGACCTCTTCCAGGGGTTCGGGACCCACGCGCGCCCTGGGAGAAGAATCATGTACACTATTACCCGAGGGCATCAACTGATTCTCCCACAATTGCCAGAAGTGGGGAAAATCCCGGCCCAGGATAACATCATGCAATAACGCCGGGACGAGTCCCACTTTATGTTGCACAGACCCATAGGAAGTAGTAATGCATATGACCGCGGTGAGGTACGAACAGGTGTCTCCATGCACACACGTTACAGAAAATTTGTCTGATGGTCCAGTCGGGGCTGACACCAGACTGGCCTTCACCAGAGTCACCACACTTCCCGAGTCTAACAATGCCACCACATTTTTGCCATCAACAGTTAAATCACACAAATGTTTTTCCACATCTTTTTGACCGGCATTCGCACTCACTACCCGTGCCACCATAGACATGCGGTTTTTAGAGTCTGTGACGTCGCACTGCATGGGTTCAGTAGTGACCGGACAGTTCGCAGCAATATGTCCCATCTCTTGGCAGCGGAAACACCTAACGGGCCCCTTGCTTAGACCATAG
Organism: Dendrobates tinctorius; assembly: GCF_039654945.1. Taxonomy (NCBI): domain Eukaryota; kingdom Metazoa; phylum Chordata; class Amphibia; order Anura; family Dendrobatidae; genus Dendrobates; species Dendrobates tinctorius. The sequence goes on from NW_027361794.1 coordinate 15,078,490, forward strand.
TTCGTTACTCTCGGCCTCGCAGTGCGGGCAGTCCCGTTTTCCTCCCCCACTGTCTTAGGGATTTTTCCATCTCCCCTACTCCCTGGAACAGTCTTACCAGTTCCCCGTGGAGATGATGAAGAACGAGGTGGGGTAGCGTCGTCTCGGTGTCCTTCCGCCACGGAGCAACGTTCAACCAGATCCACCAGTTGATCTGCCGTCGTAGGATTTCCATGGCTTACCCACTTCCTCAGGGCTGGCGGTAGAGCTCTCAGGTACTTGTCCATGACGACTCTCTGAATTATCTCTGGTGCTGTCAACACCTCGGGTTGTAGCCACTTCTTCGTCACGTGGATCAGGTCGAACATCTGTGACCGCGGTGGTTTATCCGGCTGATAAGTCCATTGAGGCACTCTCTGTGCACGGACAGCGGTCGTCACTCCCAGCCGGGCCAAGATCTCGGATTTCAATTTGTCAAAGTCCTGCGCGGCTTCAGGCTCTAAGTCATAATAAGCCTTTTGGGCCTCACCGGAAAGAAACGGGGCAATCAGGCCGGCCCATCGTGCCTTCGGCCATTTTTCTCGCACGGCCGTCCGTTCAAACGTGGTCAGGTATGCCTCGACGTCATCTTCGGTCGTCATTTTCTGCCAGTACCGACTCACGTGAATCACTCTCGACTCGGCTTCCAGGTTAAGCTCAGGTAAGCTTGCCAAGCGCTGCACCACCTGCTGGAGAAGCGAACGATCGGCAACTGTCATGTCCACCAACTCCTTCAGCTGGGCCATCATCACCCGATTAGCTTCTTGCTGGACGGCGGTGGACTGTACCAGCGCTTTCACCACGTCCTCCATGCTCATGCTTGCAACGTGATGCCCACGTTCTCCACCACAATGTGATAAAACACTCCGGGATCGCCTTTGCTGGGGTCAAAGGTCACGTGCGTTCAGCATGCAACTCAGGCGCAGAGCTGGGATTCGGGTATAACTGACCCTGGGTCAGGTTTATTAACGGTGAAAGCAATGCAAAAGGAAATAAAACATATAACAAATCCTTGCCTGTCCGGCACTAACTAAACAATGGACAACCTAACTACCAACTGGCGGGCTTCTCCCGTCCAGCCAAACCACAGTTGCAGTGGGCACTGCTTCCACTCACGTGTGTCTCTCACACAGACAGGCTCTCTGTGTTCCCAGGCTGAGACACTCACACAACCACCTTGCATCCTTTTATATCCACCTCCCATTATCCATTAGTAAGCAGGTGCGATACTGACCAGACTAGGCGACATAGGAAAGGAATCTGGGCGAGATATACCTGCCCTCATCCACTATTCCCACATGATTCTCACAACACCCTCCACCTTGTCATACACCATCCAATTTCAGCCTGTTACATTGAGGTGTAATCTCTACTGGGCCAGACACAATAGTTCAGCATCCTCAAATCTCTAGTGAGATCCAAATTCTCACCAATCCTATAGACACCCTCCACCTTGTCATTCACCATCCAATTTCAGCCTGTTACATTGAGGTGTAATCTCTCCTGGGCCTGAGACAATAGTTCTGCATCCTCAAATCTCTAGTGAGATCCAAATTCTCACCAATACTATATACACCCTCCACCTTGTCATACACCATCCAATTTCAGTCTGTTACATTGAGGTGTAATCTCTCCTGGGCCTGAGACAATAGTTCAGCGTCCTCAAATCTCTAGTGAGATCCAAATTCTCACCAATCCTATAGACACCCTCCACCTTGTCATACACCATCCAATTTCAGCCTGTTACATTGAGGTGTAATCTCTACTGGGCCTGAGACAATAGTTCAGCGTCCTCAAATCTCTCGTGAGATCCAAATTCTCACCAATCCTATAGACACCCTCCACCTTGTCATACACCATCTAATTTCAGTTTGTTACATTGAGGTGTAATCTCTCCTGTGCCTGAGACAATAGTTCAGCATCCTCAAATCTCTCGTGACATCCAAATTCTCACCAGTCCTATAGACACCCTCCACCTTGTGTTGCTTTTGTCCTAGCACACATGAGCCTTTGTAATACACTTTGTTGTTTTTGAGTCTGTCTTCTAATTGTCATTTGATTGTAAAAATAAATCAACTTTTTATTACATTGTGGAATCGATTACTCTGTTGTCTTTTTAGGATTTATGCTTATTTGGAGTGTCCAATTGATTTTTGTATCTGTCCTGTGGTATAGGCATTGGTCTGCCAATTGACATATATACTGTTATGTATCAGTGGATTTTGTTCTTAAATATCCTCCATATGTCTAATATGTCGTACTTATGCAGAAAATAAATAACAAGATGTCACGGATCAGAGACAAAAGACATAGATCATATAGATCAAAAGCAGAAGGCCTAAAAGAAAATATATCATTTTCTGCAGCAATTGAACATATAATGTGTAAGCATGTAAAATCCGTAGCACAATGGATTATCTAAAAAGCACAGCACCACACAAGACCATGCCCACAGTACAGGTCCCCACTCATCTCAAAGGGACTGAAACCCTATCCTGTATATGCATTTATATGGCCCTAATCAGTAGCGTGGCTACTGGGGGGCAGAGGGGCCCTTGCCCCGGGCCCTGTCACATGAAGGGGCCCACCAGGAGTCATGAGGCCGAACACAGCACAGGAGGGGAGCAGAAAAATGCCGGCTCCTCTGCCTGATGGAGATTCTGCACGCTGGTAGCACAGTGGCCAGTTGGAGAACCTCTCTCCTGCACTGTACTGTGCAGGCTGAGGGTATGTTGCCACGTTCAGGAAATGCTACGGATTGGACGTTGTGTACTGCTGCAGCATCCAGATGTTACAGAATAGTGGAGGGGATTTTATGAAATTCCATCTCCACTACGTGTTCAGAGACTCAGGTGGCAGACCTGCGTATACGCACATGTGGTTCGTCATTATAGTCCGCAGCATGTCTATTTATCTTGCGGAGACTCCCAGTCTCTGCAAGATAAATAGCACAGATGAAAGAAGGGGCCAGGATGGTAGTCGTGGCCGAGGACACTAGGGCCTTGGTGTCCTGGCCTCTTCCCATAGTAAAATTGTCAGCTTCTACCGGTGTACCTGTTCGGGGTTCTGGTTCACCATCCGGAGTTTCACTGCGGTGCGACATAGCTTCTATACACTCAGCTTCTGTGCACAGGGTAGAAAAAACGGACACAGATACCGGTTCAGATACCATCCAAACAATTTTACTTTTCTCTTCAACGGTCCCGGACACATCAGTTACATTACAGTTCACACAGCATTCCTCCTGCACTTTCCCTTTCCTGATTTCTTTGTCCTCATGCACATTACGGAGTAGTAGCGCCCTAGGCGGCACCGCTGCATCACTTCTGTAGGACCTCTATACATAGGGGATCCTGTTCATCTGTTTCGCCCCAAGCTTCAGCCCTATTTTAGATCTGCCACATGGTGAATATTCTGTGCCCTACATGACTTTTGCACCACGTATTTCTTCCCATTCCTGTCTTATCCAGCAACCGTCTCACTGTGTCCATGCTTTTCTTCTTCAAAACGTTGCGTAGCTGCTATGGTGTCCTGGGCTTAGAGCCCTTGTGGACACTTCGGGCGTGCTCGCCCTTCTGAACTGTTCCTATCTCCTACACTTGCTTAACCCATAGCAGCTCCTCCTACAGTTAACCTTATGTGAACTTCCTATAGCAATACCTAACAAGACCCATTAGTATACCCCCATCTAGTGGCCCACTACAGAACTACGCTTACCCATATCTAGGAACTCTATAGTAATACTGCCATCCTCTAATGACCCAAAGGATGCACTTGCTTACCCTAATCTATACATTAATATACAGAACATAATACAACACAATATATTACAATATGTACAGCATGGTAACACATATATAATGGGGCAGTACCAATGAGTCAGATGGTAATACACGTACTTGTGTAGCAGTACCGTTAGCATTATACACATCAAATAATAACATATTTACATAGAACTTCTTAAAGGGGTGATCTTAAGGGGATGTCTTACCTCACCCCTGCACAGTCTATGTATAGGATGCGGTGATTCTGCAAGTGTTCAATGAACACATGCGGAATCACCGTGCGTAAAAAAGGGGGCAGCGCTTTGGGCAGAGCTGCGTCCTCTCTGCAGCATTTCCTTAACGTGGAAATATACCCTCACTGACCTGTCACCTGAGGAGCTTCTGCCAGGCTGCAGATTGCTACTTGTAGGATTAGCTCAGGACAGGCACGCTGGGTCCTAGTGCCCACAAAGCATTTCACTCAGATACTTCTTGGTCCTGCTGAAAACTTCATCTGTAAGTGGGGATGGAATTTATTAGATTGCTTAAATGAAGGCATGTCATGGTCACCGGGGGTGAATATAAGAGGATGAGGGTATTGTACGGGAACAGGGCACGGGAGGAGGTAAATGTGAGAGGATGGGAGTATTGTGGGGGCTGAAGTGGAGGTGGGGGAACAGAACACGGGGGGGTGAATGTGAGAGGATTGTGTACTGTGGGGGGGCAGGGCACTGGGGGGCTGATTATAATACTGTTTTGTTATGAGATTATATGTACTCCATTACATGTAATAGTTGCTGTCTGGGGAGGCTGAGGATGGGGAGGTTGGGGGCTTTTTATACTTACCAGCTGGGTCTTTAATGAGTATCAGCATAAGAAGCCCCCATATAGTAACCATGAGCTGCATCGCATTTAAAGCGCCACTCCAGCATTCTTTTTGTTTCACCGTTGGAGTGGCGCTTAAAATCAAAGAACTCTACCGACTGTCTGATACTCACCTCCCGGCGTTGTCCTCTGCTTTCGTAGCCACTCAGCTCCATCTCCTGCAGTTTGTGACTTGTCCGCTGCTCCAGTGTTTCACTGAGCGGCGCAGAGGTCTCTAGTCAATGTAAGTTTATGAGAGCCTTATCCTGGCCTTGTTCTCGCCTAGTTCTGGCCTTGTTCTGGCTTCCATAGACTTTCATTGAAAGCTTGTGATGTAGCTTCTAACTTCTGGCCAGTCGGAAGCTGCGCTTACAAGATTGAGCCACAGGACTGCAGCGGTGCCAATAAACTGTGACTATGCCGGAGGATGAGTATATGACGGGGGCAGGGGACTTGTGCTTAAAGCACCATCCAGCAGTGAAAAAAAATCCTGCTAGAGTGGTGCTTTAATAATTTAATAATAAGCAGACTGTCAAATCATGCTAGCAAGCAAAAAAGGAAGCACACTGTAGCGCCATAACATGCAAATATGAAAAATGAATTGCATTACTGCATTAGAAATATGGAAAAATTGAGAAAGTTTAGCGCCTAAAATGGCCAAGTTATGTGTACCTGGAAGCCACGTTAAGGCATTTCTCGTTTTCTAGGTCCCTATTCTATGCCAATCCTCACTAAGACTGTAGTCTCCATCTGAATGGGAGCCTATGAAAAATCCTCTGTTTAGACTGAAGTCTATATCTCTGTGGAGGGGAATCATGACAGGGAGCGCCTTCTGTCATTAGTCCTCAATATGACCGGCGTTATCAGGCGGTCATGTGACCACGTTTGCTATGTGCTTGTATCGACTAGAAAGGTTTGGCTTCTCTCAATAGAAGAGAATTGAGAGAAGCTGAAAGAGTCATTATTGACCACTTGCTGACATTAGCGATACTGGGGCCATTGTTACTGTACATGAGGGGACATTATTAAATGTCAAGTGGGCACTTAAGAAGCAATATTGCTTATAGGGGCAATGGTAGTAAAGCTACCAGGTGGTATAGGTGCCAAGCCGGCTGTCAGTCAGGGTCAGGGGCGCAGTTACAGCTGTCACTCTATACAGAGAGCGGTGACTGAAGTCGTGCCAGCACCGCCCCTATGACTGGAAGAGCAATACTGGTGGCAGGAATAAAGTTAATTTCCTCCTGGCAGTGGGACTCTCAGTGCAAGCATCGCACGGTGTCAGAGCGGTATTAACTATTATACTGTGTATTGTAGGAGCAGTGGGGACATCATTATATGTATACGGGAACTCTGGGGAACATCATACGGTATGTAAGGGAGCTGCGGGCCCATCATACTGTGCATAAGGGACCTGTGGGCCCACCATACTGTGTATAGGCAAGCTGTGGGGGCATTATACTGTGTATAAAGGAGTGGTTAGCCCATTATACTGTGTACAGGTGAACTGTGGGGGACATCATACTGTATACATGGGAGCTGTGGGCCCATCTTACTGTGTATAAGAGAGCTGTGACACCACCATACTGTATTGGAGAACTGTGGGGGATTTATACTGTGTATAAGGGAGTGGTTGGCCAATTATACTGTGTACTGGGGAACTGTGGGGGATACCATACTGTATTTACGGGAGCTGTGGTCACACCATACTATGTATAGGGGAGCTGTGAAGGCATTATACTGTTGGCTTATTATACTGTATATAGGGTAGCCCTGGGGATCATTATACTTTCTATAAAGGAGCTCTGTTGGCATAAGACTGTGTATAGGGGAGCTGTGGGCTCATCATACTGTTTATAGGGGACCAGTGGGATCATCATTCTGTTTAGAGGGGAGCTGAGGGCTCGTCATACTGTGTATAAGGGAGCTGTGGGCTCATTATACTGTGTAAAGGGGAGCTGTGGGCTCATCATACTGTTTATAGGGGAGCAGTGGGATCATCATTCTGTTTAGAGGGGAGCTGAGGGCTCGTCATACTGTGTATATGGGAGCTGTGGGCTCATTATACTGTGTATAGGGGAGCTGTGGGGACATTATATTGTGTATAGGGAAGTTGTACATGGGGAGAATTTAGGGGACATTACTAAATGTTAAGTGCAGGGAAGATGTATATCTTTGTACCGTGTTAGCCAGTAGATAGAAAAATATTCAGGATTGAGAGTCCTCAGTAGTTGATACCTTTTAATGGCTAACTGAAAAGATGGTAACACATTGCAAGCTTTCGAGACTACTCAGGTCTCTTCATCAGGCTAGACTAATACAAAATCTGAAGAGTCACATATTTATGCACAATACAGCCTAGAAAAAATGCAATAGATAAGACAAGTGACGTGAAGCAGAACTATCAATATGGGAGAGGGAGAAACATAAATATAAACATTGGACCAGTTCATAGATAAGGAGTCCGGATGTTTTATGGTCCTCTGATTGGGGTCTAGTTCTGTGTTGTGATGCCCCCACACGGTTTTAAAAGGAAATTCCTTAATTGATGTAAAAAGACATAAATCCATGCGACACATTCATTCCAGCACTGAGAGTGTCAAAGTTCGTCATAAATTTGTACTCCCAAACTCGTCTCTCTCTCTGAGAATTGAGGTAACTTCAATTCTCAGAGAGAGAGACGAGTTTGGGAGTACAAATTTATGACGAACTTTGACACTCTCAGTGCTGGAATGAATGTGTCGCATGGATTTATGTCTTTTTACATCAATTAAGGAATTTCCTTTTAAAACCGTGTGGGGGCATCACAACACAGAACTAGACCCCAATCAGAGGACCATAAAACATCCGGACTCCTTATCTATGAACTGGTCCAATGTTTATATTTATGTTTCTCCCTCTCCCATATTGATAGTTCTGCTTCACGTCACTTGTCTTATCTATTGCATTTTTTCTAGGCTGTATTGTGCATAAATATGTGACTTCAGATTTTGTATTAGTCTAGCCTGATGAAGAGACCTGAGTAGTCTCGAAAGCTTGCAATGTGTTACCATCTTTTCAGTTAGCCATTAAAAGGTATCAACTACTGAGGACTCTCAATCCTGAATATTTTTCTAAATGTTAAGTGGGCACTTATGCATTATTGTTATAGGGCACTAAGAGTATTGTGACCATCAAAGTTGCATATGGGGTATTATTGCTTTTTAGGGACAAAATATGGAGGGCACTAGCACAGGGCATTAATATTTTCTAGGGGGGAATTTTACTTTCTAGAGAGCATAAAGGAGTAATTATTAATATGTAAGGGGCACAGTGATGGCATTATTATGTAAGGGGAGCCGTTATTGTACCACACAACAGGTGCTGTAGGACACATATGGCAGCAGTGGCTCAGTATTGGGGTATCAGCGGAATGAGTAGTGTGCACAGTTGGGCAGAGATATGGACAGTGGAGGAAATGTGAGAAGTCAGATGTGTTGTTGTTATAATCTCTGCAGATGAGTTCTTGCTGGAGAAGTTGTCATGTTGGTCTGGGCCAGATGGAAAAGTCACCACATAGTAGTATCAATGTATGTTTTTGTATGTAGATTTATTTTCAATCTCAGCACGGTCATCTGCTGATTTTCCATTATACTCCTGATTAAGGGGTGCCACTGTAGCTGTAGTCCAGATTACCTGGTTAGGCCTCTTTCACACTTCCGTTTTTTACAATCAGTCACAATCCGCCAGGTTTTGAAAAAAAACGGATCCTCAAATATTTTTTGAGGATCCGTTTTTTTCCCATTGACTTGCATTAATGGCGGATTGTGACGGATTGCTGTCCGTAACATCCGTTTTTTGTGAGGATCCGCCAAAAGTTGCTGTCCGTCACCATCCTCAAAAATTTCAAAACGGAGCTTGTAACGTTTTTTCCTCTGGCGGATCCTGCAAACACTGATTTAACCCGAATTTCTTTCTGGGTCTCTCTCTCTCTCTCTCCCCGGCCAGCGATTCCTTTAAATTTCTTCATTTTCAGGATCTGTCTGAAAACGGATCCTGTGCCATCCGTTCACATCAGTTGAGAACGGATCCGCTTGTCCGCCTTTTTGGCGGATTATAACTGATGCAAAAAACTGAAGTGTGAAAGAGGCCTTAGGAACCCACTCAGATTTTTCACCCCCCCCCCAAGCTAAAACCCTAGCTACGCCTCTGGCCCCAATAGCATAATATTATTTAAGCATCTGTAATCTCAATAGCCCAATGGATTCTTCGTAGCACAAAAGCATGCCCAATATACAGAAACACACTTTGTTTGGAGGGGCTAATACCCCATCCTCTATATGCATATAAATGGCCCAAGCAGCATAAAGGAAAAGCATCAGAAGCCATGGCCATAGAAGGTTGGCGCTTAATTCAAAATATGAAAAAAAGGGAATGGGGAACGGGAGGAGTCAGCTTACCATTTGCAGTCTCTTTCCAAGAATGAGTTCCACGCACGGAGCCGCTTGGGCGTGTACATTCCAAAGAATGAAGAAAAAAGGTACTCCAGTGTAGAAAAATATAAAACTTCATTTGTAATGGAAAAAAATTCATAAAAACAGGCACAATGCGGACAAGATATAGACCCCAGAGAGCTTGCAACCGACGCGACTCGACACTCCGGTCTTAATCATGGGTAGTATAGGTTGTCAGACTGGAGGCTTAAAAACCTTTTGTGAAGCAAACAGGTGAAAAAGTCAGTGCTAATTATTAATTAAATCACAAGGTGAGTAGATTTAACTCTTTGTGAAAGCACTTCAGCAACATGCATGTACCATGTAAAATAAAAACAATACATCATGAAAAGCCAATATGCAGACACAAGATAATTAATACCATGGATGAGACAGACTCTTATTCCAATGCATATCCATACTGATAAGAAAGCAAACATGGAAAAGAAAAACTAAGCAAAAATAAAAATATGCAACCACAAAATTACTAATACCATGGATGAGACAGACTCTTACTCCAATGCATTTTCAAATTGGTAAATATCAAACATGGAAAAAACACATTAAGTATGAGATCTTGTCGCACGTTCAGACCTTGCGGAATCCTTGTCTGTAATTTGAATATTGTTTTTGTAAGGGATTCAAAGGATTGTAATGAATAAGAAAATGCTCACACATGAATTGAATTTACTTAAATTGATTTACTTAATAAATGATAAGATTAAATAAAATAAATAATATAAACAATAAATACATATGAATCAGATCAAGCATTTTAAATACATTATATTGCTAAGGTAAAAAGTCCATCACTTGGTATCCAGGAAGCCAGAGAGAGAGAAGCACATGTTCTTTTTGTCCAGTTAAAAAAGGTGTGTCCAGCCCCACCATGTGGGGAATAATATCACAAGTCTATTGTCCCTGGCTAAAAAGTACATCCCCTCAATCCTGAATGAAACCTGTTTTACCAGCACATGGCAGAATACAGGAAGCTGGAGGAGGGGCCTCATGTGGTAACACAAGTCAGAATACAGCAAGCTGGAGGAGGGGCTTCTGAGCACATGTGGGGGAATTATATATATATAGATATATAATTAGTAAAATAATTAATGGAGTGTTGAAACCATTAAAAATAACTTGTACTATACATTCCACCCCTGGTTTCAATCACTTTAATTAATTAACCTGCCACTAAACTATACCATTTATCATTTATTGCATTGTTCCTACATATATTGTTGTGCTCACGCCCTGACTGGTGGGCATGAGCCAGGGGGTTGTGGACCCACTGTGCCACAAACCAGACTACCCTGGAAGGGGCATAACTAATGCAGCTAACTTGGTCTTCTCTGGAGCCTCTAATGGTGAGGTCAGGCTTGTGCGGCAGGTAGCTGCCAGGTGCCACTCCATAAAATAAACTCCCATGAAGGTGACCAATGAAGGGAAAGAACGGGTGGTAAGGAGAGGAGAAGGTTGTGGGGAAGAAGCCCCATGTGTATCGCTGCGATGCAGCTTCGTCAGAGGAATGATGGGTGTGTGGTAAGTCAATGTTTTAAGTAACAACATAAATTAATGCAAATAGAATACCGGTGTGCTTGAGCCGACCTCTGGGAGCCATGGATCCGAGAGAGGCATCATGAAGACACTGCTGTATAAACACCAGGGTCACATGATAATGAACCCCTGGTATAACAGCTTGCCGAGGCACAAGCAATGTCATGGCGATGGCGGCGAATGCGCAAATCAAAGGCTGACAAAATGAAACATGCGTGTGCGCGGTATGTGGCCGCACACACTGATGCCTATTCAGTTATATAAGATGCGCATGCGCAAGCAGCCAATGCTGCATTGAAACCACCAGACTTCCCTGGTATCGATATTAAGAGTTGTAGCATTATGTTGTGGAATTAAAGTAGCCTATGGTGTACATGATTAAAAAAAAAAAAAGGAAACTGAATGCCTCAAGGAGAACGGGCGTAAGGAGTAAACAAATAAAGGTGAACATTATGAAAATGCTGCAAATATTTTTTAAAAAAGGAAACCGGACAAAATCCAAACCCTCAGGAAGGAAGTATGCCATAATAAAAGCCTACTGTTATAAAAAAGAAAAAATTATATAAAATAAGTAGATGAAAAATTACACAGAAAAATAGAACAGATATGAGAAAAAGAAAAAAAAAATAATGGAAAAAACATATTAAAAAAATGTATATATATACCTGCACATCTCCAAACGGGTGCACACGTATATTTCAAAACTTGATCATTGATGAATCAAACACATACAATATTATAAGCAAAAAAGAGGCTTTGATATAAAGATGAGATGGGCAAAGTCACAATTAGTTTTCCATTGCTCCAGAAAGAATCCAGAAAACTCCAACACAGTCCCATTTTGCCAACTAGTCCAATTATATTACATACGCATGTCAAAGGTAAATCCCTTAATGAATCAAGTTATTCAAGGATCACCACGATAGATCCACTGTGTTGCATCCACATATCCAAGGTGGGTCCATCAATGAGTCAGACTGCTCAAGGGTCACTGTGGTAGACCCCTTGTATTGCATCCGTATATCAAAGGTAGATCCCTCAACGAGTAAGGCTATTGAAAAATCACTGTAATGGAGCCACCATAGACCATACATATCGCTTAAAGGTAAGAGAGCAGATTCCCAAATGAGGTTTTAGCCTAGAAAGCCTGTAAATAAAAATAAAAATTCCTCATTGAGTCCATTAGGAGAAACTAAATTCAGCAAGAAAATCCACCTCGATTCATGCTGTAGAAGCAGTTTGCGGCAATCACCACCCCTTTTGTTGTCAGTCATCCTCTGTAAACCAAAGAAACAAGTATTAGTTGGTTTGCCGTCATGTACAGAGAGAAAATGGGCTGCCACTGGTGTGAGAGTCCTACCCTTCAGTCTATCTGCAAGAGCCAAATTAATAGTCGAAAGGTGTTTTTGGGCACGTTTGGGCAAGTTCTTGTGTAGTTTGCCCCACGTAAACTTTATTGCAGGGACAAATAATTGCATAAGCAACACAAGTTGTTTTGCAATTAATATAGTGATGAAGTGAATGGTAAGAACCATCTGCAGGATTTAAGAAATGAACTCTGGTGGGATGTATATATGAACAAACGTTGCATTCACCGCAGGGGAAGGAACCCTTAAGGCGAATGCTTCGGTGAAGTTTGGTTACAGGCCTGGTGAAATTACTTCTGGTGACTATATCACGCAAGTTAGGTGCCCTTCTTCCCGTCAATAAGGGTCGCTGGCTTACACATGTGGAAGTTTGGGCTTCAGACGTAAGGATATCCCAATGATTGGATAAAATATGTCTCACCTGACTCCAACCCGTATTGTACTTAGTGGTGAATCTCAGAGTGGAGTCCTGTCGTGAAGGATGAGGGACAAGCAGAGAATCCTGGTTTGTTGCTCTTGCTCGATGAAATGCTTGTGATATTATTTTTCGAGGATATCCTCTTTGACATAATCTTTCTGTCAAATCACCAGATTGTATCCTGAAATTATCATCAGAGGTGCAGTTCTGTCGAGCCTGCAGGAACTGTACTTATCTAAAGAAACAGAAGTTGGGTCCGAAGGTAGTTTAACATAAAATTTAGGCTTCCCAAGTGGTCTGTGAGCCTCTGTCAAATGCATATGAGTAGGCCACAAAACCACATTCCCCCCTTATCGGCTTCTTTTATAATAAAAGAACTATTGTTCTTAAGGGAAATGAGAGTCTTTCTTTCATTAGAACTCAGGTTATGCAAATAGCCAATGTTAGAAGGCATGCACATAATGTCCCTTTTGACATATTCAAAGAAAAACATAACCGCGGGAACAAGGGAAAAAGAAGGAGAGGTGGAAGATTTTTTCTTGTGTGGAAAAACTCTCCTACCTGCATGGGTGGCATTTTCTTCCAATAACAAATTTTGGAAAGTCCATTGTTCCTCCACTGAGGTAGTTGGAGTGATTTCGGGTCTCTGATGTATAACCTGTAAAACCAGTTTCCTGCAAAATAAAAACAAATCTTTGACCAAGTCAAATTTGTTCATGATCAGAGTAGGAGAAAAGGTAAGCCCCCTCTGTAGAACAGAAACCTCGGCTGCCGTCAATCATGCTCAGATAAATTAATAATTTATAAATCAGAGGCCTGTACCTGTGATGTAGACTCATTGTACGAGAGACTGTCAATTTCATCTAGTGTCGCCTGGTTCTGTAATTGCACTATTGAAGCCCGAGCAGTGTGAAAAGGTTGTTGGTTGGATAGCGGATAATACTTCCAGTTATCCACCACTACCAGCACCCTGTCTTCCACACGGTCAAGTCACAGTAGCTGTGAATCTGGACCGCATATTCCTTACCCTGATCCTCCTTCCTCCCATCATGCTGAGTGCCCTGAGACAACTGATCCCACACTCGGACACTCCGAAGAGCTGTTCAGTTTTCCATTTGGAGATTCGTGCCTCTCTCCCGGTCCACTTGAAGCGGGGCAAGATTAGATTCCATGTAGCGATGCAAAAATATTTGAGCAGTCACGGTTACAAGAGGTGGACGATGATGAGAAACAATTGCCGGAAAGTCAGGACGAAGACCAGGGTGAGGAAGTGGAAGATCAGGTGGTGGATGATATAGTAACAGACCCAACATGGCAGGAGGACATGCAGAGCGAGGACAGCAGCACACAGGGGGAGGTAGGCATCGCACCACTTCAGGCAGAAAGAAGCAGTGTGATGGCTGCAGACAGAAGGCGTGCAATCGTTCCCGGTAACACTATGGGGAAGGTGACCTGATGGACAGACTTGTCAGTAAGAAGAAGGGATGGTTTGTGCACTGTAGGTGTATGTTTGTAATTACACTAGGGAAACAGCTGGGAAAAGTGTAGATTGAGTGCAGTATCTTGGGTTGACCACAAGATGGCAGGGGAGAGTGTGAGTTCAGGATTTGACAGCAGCTTATGGCTAGAGAAACTGTTGGTCATGGGGGGGCGGAGTTATAGGGAACCGGGAAAGTTAGGACAGGATGGTTCCAGAAAGTTCCAATCCCGGGAGGAGCTCAAGAAGAGAGGAGTCTGTGATGAAGTGTGTGCTGTGTGGAGAGCTTAACTAAGGGGACTGAGGAGAAGGGAAGTCAGGGGGGTGGCCCCGACATGAAGAACCGCAGAACGGAACAGACGAGGCCCCGGGGGTACCAGATTGACGACGACCTTTGACCAGTGAAGTGCTGGCGGTGGAAAAGCCTTGGGCAGCCCCAGTAGTTGAGCCATAAAGAAACATCACTATGACTGAAGAGAAGTGCACGTACCTAGGCCTGAATACGGAGAGATGTGGAAGTGCTGCGGTGGATTCCTGAGGTTGTCAGGGAGACAGCCAATAAACTCGGACCTGTTGTACCTAAAATCTGCCTCCATCTCGTGTCTTTATTGTCTATTCGCAGTGAGCAGAGGACCACCCCCCAGTCCGGACCACCCTACTACATTTGGCGTAGTCGGCAGGATTGCCACCACCAATACTTCAACTTCAGTGGCAAGCCTGCGACAGAGGAAGACAAAAAGACTCGAGCTGCCTTACTTGTGGATTACAAAGTTTGGGACTTGGTTTCTGTCACCAGAGAAACCGGGGCGGTATAAGAACTGGAAAAATGGCTGTGGTGATTTGGCGTCAAAAGAAAGAGACACAGGCATTTACAATTAAACTGGATGATCCGGGGCTATATCAAATCCGTCCCTGGGGGAAGTGGTGTTCATCTGGAGATAACCGCCCCCTCATGTTGGACCCTGGAAGATGGGTGGAGAAACCGACCACCGCACCACCCAAGAACGGGAGTGGCCCGGGTGGAGAGACCTGCTGAGGCTGTTTGGCGCCATTCAGCTACTGGACACCGGACGGTATGAGACTTTGCAGCTGTCGTGGTATCGGACGCCTGGAATGGCGGTGGCACCAGGAAATGGAGAATCGTTGGGAGACCTGCCCAGGGAGCCTCCCCACGGAACTGTCGGGCCTGGAGGCCGGCCCTGCCGGACGGCGGGGTGAAAACCAATGGCTGGGGAAGGAGCAGTGGGAAAGCCTGCTGGGAGCCACGGCGGCTGGGAAGGTGAGCGTGTCCCCAGCCCCGCCAGCGGCACCCCAGGCAAACCCCGTCCCCATGTTCCATGTACCAGACAGACCTCAGGGCCTCAACATCGGCTCTCAGCCTCCCCGCCCAACTCCTCACACTGCGGTGCCTCCCGCTCTGGACGACGGTGTGGCCCCCGCCAAGCTGACTGCTGCTACATCGGCCCCACTCCCGGTCACTGCTGTAATCGG
Source organism: Dendrobates tinctorius (assembly GCF_039654945.1). Taxonomy (NCBI): domain Eukaryota; kingdom Metazoa; phylum Chordata; class Amphibia; order Anura; family Dendrobatidae; genus Dendrobates; species Dendrobates tinctorius. Next base: position 15,093,912 of record NW_027361794.1, read on the forward strand.
GCCGTCAGCCGCCGCGGTTGACTCACCGGGGTCTGTGGTCGCTGCTCTATCTGCGGCCCTGCCTGCGGTTGATTTGCCGAAGCCCATGGCCGCCTTGGTTCCAGCTGTGACCTCCCCCTTGGCCCCACCGACTTCACTGTCAAAGCCGGCTGCGGCCTACTCACCACCGGAGCCTGCGGCCGCTTCCTCCCCGCCCTCAACCTCAACCGTGGCCCGCCCACCGGACTCTGCGGCCTACACCGGACCCTCTGCTTGGGTTGCGGAGGTCATCGAGAAAAAGAAGGCCAGAGAGCGGGAGATCTGGGGGCTGCTTCATGAGAAAGGGGAGGCTGGAATGGCGGTTCCAAATTCCATCGGGCGGCTGGTGCACACGAACAGGGAGAAAGGTTATGGGTAGAGTTGAGCGACTTTTGGTTTTTTAGGGTCGCGTTTCGTTTCGTGAAACCCGACTTTTCCAAAAGTCGGGTCGAGCAAGATCGTCCGATTATAGGGAAAAGTCGGGGTCGTCCCGAAACACGAAACCCAATGTAAGTCAATGGGGAATAAAAGTCGGCAGTGAGAGGAGGACAGGAAACACACCTACAGTGCCCATTTGAATGCCAAAAGCATCAGTTCTTCTTACTTAAGCTTGTCAACCTTAATTAACTTCATAATACAAGTTACGCACTGAAAAATGGGGGTTATTTGGCTAAAGTTGTGGGGGGGAGGGCTGGCTCCAGGTTTTCATGTGCCCTGGGCGAAAGAGCGCCCCTTTAACACATACCACAACTCATCATGCTCCGATACGGCAGAGAAATAGCGGTATAGTACAATGAAAAATACTTCACTTTTTACATCTCATGACGAGGCCCATCTATTTCTCCATACAGAATCATTGGTCCCATATAATGTTTGAAACAGTATATGATGAGCTCCACATAATGCTACAGTATATGTTGGTCCCCATGGATGAAGCTCCACTGTCTTATGGGCCCAAATAATGCTCCAAACATAATGGGCCCCATTTCTAATGCTCTAGTGTATAATGGGCCCTGTAAATGCTGCTCCAGTGTCTGATGTCCACCTTTGGAATGTTCCAGTGTATGGTGGGCCCCATCTATCATTCTCCAGAGTAACGTGCTCCCCAAAAATTGCTGTCCCAACATTGAAAACAATCAAATAAGTCTCCTCGCTAGGGAATCCCTGTACTAGTCTGGACTCCTCGTCGTCCCCATCTTCCATCTCACTGCACAGTATTTCAACCTTGCAAGTGCTGTGATCCTGAGCAAGCAGGGGGGGCCCACTCGTTGGCGACAGCACTGGCACAGGGCCCCTGATAGTACGGTGGTGTGTCTGATGGCGGGTGGGCCGAACCTGCACTTTCATCTGCAGCTTCCTCTTTGTCACCGTGTAAGATGGAACTGTATATGGGAAGGGTAACCTGAGTTTCATCAGGGTCAGATTCAGGCCGTGTAGCGTGCGAGTGGAATGTAGTGGTCTGGGTCAATGTACCAGCAGATTCATCGAGCAGTGGCTGGGCATCAGTGCACTTGTGTCGCCCCCAGGAGTACGGTCGCCACAGTGGCATTACCTTCCTCCTAGGGAGTGTGATGTCATGCTTGGGAGCAACGAAGGATCTCTCTAGCAGGTTAACTGATTGGGCGGCGTTATTCCCACGAGTCATGACCCTCCAAACAGCGTTCATGAAGGCAAAGTGTTTGTTTTATGTGGGCAGTATGGTTGCAAAGCTGAACCTTAAAGGAATGTCCAGAAGGGCACCACCAGGAGTGGAGCCTACGGTTAAATTCGACTCCACCTGGGAAACCTCAACCATGCCAGCTACAGAACAGATGCACACATTGCAAGCTTAATTCCGTTAACGAACGAGACTCCGTCATGCCCCGCGGTCCGAGTCCGGCTTACTAGAGGGACACGTGAGGCTCTGGAACATGAGATTGGCCAATAACTGGTGTGTCATGCCCTTACATGTCCGTGGCTGCATGTGCGCTACACTGAAAAGGCCAGCGTTTGTCGCTTACAGGTGCAGATAACCCGCTGAACAACGTTAGTGATGGGGATCACTGATTACAATTATTACCCGCGAACAATGATTTCCCAGTAAGTGCAGGTCAACTGCAGTTCCGGAATTAGGCCTAACCGTCATTCCTGAAAAAATGAAAAACTTACGTGTGCAAACCACAGGTGCTGTAGCTTGCTTAACAGCTCGCCAGCCGTTCTCACGCCCAGTATGGATTACACGTGATTGCACAAAGGTTAGAAAGGGTACCGTATCCCCAGATAACATGTATGGATAGCGTACACATTCAAAATATATGTCTCAGGAGGCAGGCTCAGACGGTGTTAGGCCCAGTATGGATTGCACGTGATTGCACAAAGGTTAGAAAGGGTACCGCATCCCCGGATAACATGTATGGATAGCGTACACATTCAAAATATATGTCTCAGGAGGCAGGCTCAGACGGCGTTAGGCCCAGTATGGATTGCACGTGATTGCACAAAGGTTAGAAAGGGTACCGTATCCCCGGATAACATGTATGGATAGCGTACACATTCAAAATAAATGTCTCAGGAGGCAGGCTCAGACGGTGTCAGGCACAGTATGGATTGCACGTGATTGCACAAAGGTTAGAAAGGGTACCGTATCCCCGGATAACATGTATGGATAGCGTACACATTCAAAATATATGTCTCAGGAGGCAGGCTCAGACGGTGTTAGGCCCAGTATGGATTGCACGTGATTGCACAAAGGTTAGAAAGGGTACCGTATCCCCGGATAACATGTATGGATAGCGTACATATTCAAAATATATGTCTCAGGAGGCAGGCTCAGACGGTGTCAGGCACAGTATGGATTGCACGTGATTGCACAAAGGTTAGAAAGGGTACCGTATCCCCGGATAACATGTATGGATAGCGTACACATTCAAAATATATGTCTCAGGAGGCAGGCTCAGATGGTGTTAGGCCCAGTATGGATTGCACGTGATTGCACAAAGGTTAGAAAGGGTACCGTATCCCCGGATAACATGTATGGATAGCGTACACATTCAAAATATATGTCTCAAGAGGCAGGCTCAGACGGTGTTAGGCCCAGTATGGATTGCACGTGATTGCACAAAGGTTAGAAAGGGTACCGTATCCCCAGATAACATGTATGGATAGCGTACACATTCAAAATATATGTCTCAGGAGGCAGGCTCAGACGGTGTTAGGCCCAGTATGGATTGCACGTGATTGCACAAAGGTTAGAAAGGGTACCGTATCCCCGGATAACATGTATGGATAGCGTACACATTCAAAATATATGTCTCAGGAGGCAGGCTCAGACGGTGTTAGGCCCAGTATGGATTGCACGTGATTGCACAAAGGTTAGAAAGGGTACCGTATCCCCGGATAACATGTATGGATAGCGTACACATTCAAAATATATGTCTCAGGAGGCAGGCTCAGACGGTGTCAGGCACAGTATGGATTTGACGGCCCAGATTACACAGCGGAGGAGCAGGGAGAGGTAAAGATTGCAAATGCTGGGGCCCTGCCCAAGCAAGGGGGGCCCACTCGTGGGCGTCGGTACTGGCACTGGGCCCCTCATAGTACAGCGGTGTGTCTGACGGCGGGTGTGCTCCACCACCGTCAGAGACACTTGATTGCACTATGAGGGACCCTGTGCCAGTGCCCGCGCCAAAGAGTCGGCCTACCCACCTGTCCAGGGCAACGGCACTCGCACGGTGTCGTGCACTAGGTGTTGACCCCGGCAATGGGTGGGGAGGCAGCACAGTTAGGGAGTTTTAGAAAGTGGCATATGTTGATGTTGGACATTCAGCTGATGCAAAAGGCGAAATAGGTCAAGTCCCAGGAAGAGGTGGACCAAAGCAAGCCATTTTTCTGTCACCCTATGTGTCATCAGGGGAAGGTGGGACAAAATCCTTGGAAACCCATGCATGGTTCATTTTAATGAAGGTTAGATCATCCACATTTTGGGTTGACAGACGGGTCCTTTTTTCTGTCAGGATTGATCCAGCTGCACTGAAGACTCTTTCCGATAGCACACTTGCAGCTGGGCGAGCGAGCTCCTGTAAGGCATATTGTGCCAATTCAGGCCAGGTGTCCAGTTTAGCGGCCCAATAGTCAAAGGGGAATGACCTGTGTGGGAGAACATCGATATGGGAGGAAAAGTAGTTTGTAACCATGGTTGACAACTGCTGTCTCCTGTCACTTTCCATCGATGCAGTATTACCAGTTGTGTGAGCGGTATTTGAAAAATCAGTCCACAACATTGTCATGAAACCCCTGTCTCCAACGCCACTTCTGCTGTGTGCACCACGAACACCTCTGCCAAGCTGCCCCCGGCCCGTACGGCTCGTGTGAGAACCATCACCGCTGCTGTGTGCTGGGAATGCCTCAAGCAACCGATTTACCAGAGTTGCTTGTTTATTAGCCAATATTAGGTCAAGGTTCTCCTGTGGCATGATGTTTTGTAATTTGCCTTTATAGCGTGGATCCAGGATGCTGGCCAACCAGTAGTCGTCATCGTTCATCATTTTGGCAATGCGGGGGTCCCTTTTTAGGATCCGCAAGGCATAATCTGACATGTGGGCCAATGTTCCCGGTGTCAATGATGCACTGCGAGTGCTGGTTGGAGGAGCACTTTCTGGCAAATCCACATCCCTCCAGTCATGCACAAACCCTGTACCAGACCTTGCCACGCCAACATTTTCACTTGCCCCACGAGATGCATCCTCCTCCCCTAAGTAATCATCCCCATCATCATCCTCCTCCTCCTCTTCTTCCTCCACCTCGTCCAGGAGAGGTCCCTGAGCAGACAATGGCTGAATGTCATCAAGGATTCCCTCCTCCTCTTCCTCCTCATCAACATTGGCTGCAGACGCCTGCTCCTTAAGGTGCGTCAAAGTTTGCATGAGCAGACGCATAAGTGGGATGCTCATGCTTAGGATGGCGCCATCTGCGCTTACCAGCCGTGTGCATTCCTCAAAACACTGAAGGACTTTACAGAGGTCTTTCAGCTTCGACCACTGCACACCTGTCAACTCCATGTCTGCTCTCAAAGCGCCTGGCCGTGTATCCTCCCACAAATGCATTATGGCCTGCCTCTGCTCGCACAACCGCTCCACCATGTGCAGGGTGGAGTTCCACCTTGTTGCAATGTCGATAATGAGGCGGTGGTTGGGAAGGTGGAGCAATCGCTGCAGCTTCTGCATACGAACGGAGTGTACAGGCGATCGGCGGATGTGCGCGCACAGTCTTCGCACCTTCTGGAGCAGGGCTGTTAACTCCGGATAATTTTTGAGGAAGCACTGCACCACCAGGTTCAAGGTGTGAGCCAAGCAAGGTATGTGGCTGAGTTTTGAAAGGGCTATGGCTGCCACAAAATTACGGCCGTTATCACTAACTACCTTGCCTGCCTCAAGATGTACACTGCCCAGCCATGAATCAGTTTGTCGCTTCAAGTACTCGGCCAGCACCTCGGCGGTATGTCTGTCGCCCAAACACATCATCTGCAACACAGCCTGCTGACGCTTTCCACTAGCTGCTCGATAGGGGGACACATCGTGTGCAACAGTGGCAGCTGCAGATGGAGTGCTCGTACGACTGTGCTCTGTGGACGAGCTTTCGCTTCTGGAGGAGGAGGAGGAGGGTGGAACGCCTACAGCCAACTGTTTCCTATACCGTGGGCTAGGCAGCACTGTCCCACCACCGCTGTCCCCTGTGGACCCTGCATCCACCACATTAACCCAGTGCGCAGTGATGGACACGTAACGGCCCTGGCCATGCCGACTGGACCATGCATCAGTTGTGAGGTGCACCTTTCCACTCACTGACTGCTTGAGTGCATGGACAATGCGGTCTTTCACATGATGGTGGAGGGCTGGGATGGCTTTGCGAGAGAAGAAGTGGCGACTGGGTAGGTCATAGCGTTGTACTGCATAGGCCATGAGTTCGCGGAAAGCTGTGCTTTCCACCAACCGAAAGGGCATCATCTCAAACGAGATTAGTTTGGCAATGTGGGCGTTCAAACCCAGTGTACGCGGATGAGAGACTGAGTACTTTCTTGACCTACTCATAGTGTCTGGGAGGGTGAGCTGGACTTGAGAGCTGCATATGGTGGAAGTAGTGGTGGACAGGGCGGACTGAGAGAGGGTTGATGATGGTGATGGAGTTGGTGTTCTTTCTGATGGCCTAGAATCAGTCTTTCGTTGATATAACAGTGGGATTCCCTGACTGCTGTGGCCTTGCAACGACACCTCAACATTTGCTGCTGTGCTAACTGGTGGGCTTACAGTGGGGGAAACAATGTAGCGTTGATGACTACCTTCGTTGTGATCAGTTGCACATGTGGCACTTGAGGTTTGGTGTTGTGTCCACGCTTGCAAGTGCATGCTGGTTAAATGTCTAAGCATGCAATTGGTATTCAAATTTTTCAGATTTTTCCCTCGGCTAATGGTCTTTGCGCACTTCTTACAGATAACCTTGGCCTGATCATGAGGATTTTGTTCAAAAAAGTGCCACACTGCACTCTTCCTACTTTGGCAGACATTTTGCGGCCTAGCACGCTGTGATCTTTTGACCCTCTGGACAAGCTGTCCAGCAACTCTTTTGATGTTTGGAACCTGTCTTTGGAGTGCTCCGGGCCTGCCAAATAACAGCTGTTGCGATGTCGATGTCTGCTGTGGATGCTCCTCATCTGAGCTATTGGAAGCAGCACCCTCTTCCCCCAATGGATGCCAATCTGGGTCAACAACTGGGTCATCCATCACCTCCTCTTCTATGTCATGTGCACCTTCCTCTGTGCTCTGAGTGAATGTACCAGCAGAATCATCCATCAGCGGCTGTGCATCAGTGCACTCCATGTCAGATTCATCTTGGCCTGGGTAATTCACCATTTCACTTGATAATCCAGGCATGGTATGTGAAAACAGCTCCATGGAGTAATCAGTAGTATGGCCTGCGTCATCCTTCAATCTTGGTTGGGGTGAAGGACACAAGGAAAGGTGTGGTTCATGAACATGAGCCTCCAATGACGACTCAGTGCTTTTACTTTTTACAACTGAAGAAGAGGAGGCGATAGAGCTGGAGGCTGAGTCAGCAATGTAAGACAAAACTTTTTCCTGATGCTCTGACTTTAAAAGCGGTTTGCCAACTCCTAGAAAACTAAGCGTTCGAGGCCTGATGTAGCCAGACGATGACGCAGGCTCAACACCTCCTGCATTCGGTCCTATTTTGCTCTTGCCACTACCATCAGATCCACCACCAACACCATCATTACCAGCTGCCAACCCCCGCCCAATTCCACGGCCTCTTCCAACAGCCTTCCTCATTTTTGGTAGAAATGTAGACAAAATCCAACAAACTATATAGTATGTAAAACAAGGTACAAGATGTCTATAGGACAGGGGAGATTTTGAATTTCTGCACACACTTTTGGACACTGGACACTTTTGGATTGTGTGAGGCCCAATGAATATCTGAGCGCTATGTGACAGGCTCGATGGCACAGCTGTGACCTAAGTGACTAGAGGATAAGTGAGATTTTGAATCTCTGCACACACTTTTGAACACTGGACACTTTTGGATTGTGTGAGGCCCACTGATATCTGAGCGCTATGTGACAGGCTCGATGGCACAGCTGTGACCTAAGTGACTAGAGGATAAGTGAGATTTTGAATCTCTGCACACACTTTTGGACACTGGACACTTTTGGATTGTGTGAGGCCCAATGAATATCTGAGCGCTATGTGACAGGCTCGATGGCACAGCTGTGACCTAAGTGACTAGAGGATAAGTGAGATTTTGAATCTCTGCACACACTTTTGGACACTGGACACTTTTGGATTGTGTGAGGCCCAATGAATATCTGAGCGCTATGTGACAGGCTCGATGGCACAGCTGTGACCTAAGTGACTAGAGGATAAGTGAGATTTTGAATCTCTGCACACACTTTTGGACACTGGACACTTTTGGATTGTGTGAGGCCCAATGAATATCTGAGCGCTATGTGACAGGCTCGATGGCACAGCTGTGACCTAAGTGACTAGAGGATAAGTGAGATTTTGAATCTCTGCACACACTTTTGGACACTGGACACTTTTGGATTGTGTGAGGCCCAATGAATATCTGAGCGCTATGTGACAGGCTCGATGGCACAGCTGTGACCTAAGTGACTAGAGGATAAGTGAGATTTTGAATCTCTGCACACACTTTTGGACACTGGACACTTTTGGATTGTGTGAGGCCCAATTAATATCTGAGCGCTATGTGACAGGCTCGATGGCACAGCTGTGACCTAAGTGACTAGAGGATAAGTGAGATTTTGAATCTCTGCACACACTTTTGGACACTGGACACTTTTGGATTGTGTGAGGCCCAATGAATATCTGAGCGCTATGTGACAGGCTCGATGGCACAGCTGTGACCTAAGTGACTAGAGGATAAGGGAGATTTTGAATCTCTGCACACACTTTTGGACACTGGACACTTTTGGATTGTGTGAGGCCCAATGAATATCTGAGCGCTATGTGACAGGCTCGATGGCACAGCTGTGACCTAAGTGACTAGAGGATAAGTGAGATTTTGAATCTCTGCACACACTTTTGGACACTGGACACTTTTGGATTGTGTGAGGCCCACTGATATCTGAGCGCTATGTGACAGGCTCGATGGCACAGCTGTGACCTAAGTGACTAGAGGATAAGTGAGATTTTGAATCTCTGCACACACTTTTGGACACTGGACACTTTTGGATTGTGTGAGGCCCACTGATATCTGAGCGCTATGTGACAGGCTTGATGGCACAGCTGTGACCTAAGTGACTAGAGGATAAGTGAGATTTTGAATCTCTGCACACACTTTTGGACACTGGACACTTTTGGATTGTGTGAGGCCCACTGATATCTGTGCGCTATGTGACAGGCTCGATGGCACAGCTGTGACCTAAGTGACTAGAGGATAAGGGAGATTGGATTGCTTTTAAAAAAGCAGTTTGCGGAGCAGTGGGTAAACAGCAATGCCAGCCTGTCAGGAAGCCTTAAAAGGCAGCCCAACAACCAACACCACTGATACACCACAATATAGCCTCCCCTTGCACTGCACACACAGTGACTGGTGTGTTGTGCAGCTCAAATTGCTATCAGCAGCAGAAGCAGTTTTTTTTTCTTCTCAGCAGGACAAAAAAAAAATTGGGATTGCTTTTAAAAAAGCAGTTTGAGGCCCAATGAATATCTGAGCGCTATGTGACAGGCTCGATGGCACAGCTGTGACCAAAGTGACTAGAGGATAAGGGAGATTGGATTGCTTTTAAAAAAGCAGTTTGCGGAGCAGTGGGTAAACAGCAATGCCAGCCTGTCAGGAAGCCTTAGAAGGCAGCCCAACAACCAACACCACTGATACACCACTATATAGCCTCCCCTTGCACTGCACACACAGTGACTGGTGTGTTGTGCAGGCCAAATCGCTAGCAGCAGAAGGAGTTTTTTGGTCTTCTTCCCTGCCTAACGCTCTCCCTACAGAATCAGCAGCAACCTCTCCCTATACTGAGATCGGCAGAAGTAAGATGGCGGTCGGCGTGCACGCCCTTTTATACCCCCTGTGACGCCCACCAAAGCAAGCCAATCACTTGCATGCCCTTCTGAAAGATGGTGGTGACCCGTGCCTATGTCATCACGTTGCCCACAGTGTCCGTGGATCCTGATTGGCTGAAAAAGAGCGCAAAACAAACTTTTGAAACGCGACTTTGGTGCGTAAGTCGCCGACCTCGTGGCCGACCTCATCCTAGGGTCGGGTTTCGTTTCATGAAACCCGACTTTGCCAAAAGTCGGCGACTTTTGAATTTTTTCGACCCGTTTCGCTCAACTCTAGTTATGGGTTCATACGGTACCTCGCCACTGGTCAAAAGGTGTATCTGAATGTGACTTCCATCTGTCACGGCCGTGCTTTGCAGGAAGGAGACTGGGTCTCTTATTACAAGGAGTACTGCCCCCGAGGCTACTACGCCATTGCAGTGATCGCTTGTCCTGAAGACAACGTGCCCCCGTAAAAGGACTCGCAGAGACACCCCAAGAATCCCGGGACTTCACGGCTGTGGAGTCCCTTGCTGAGTTGGTGGAACACCGGCCGTCAGGAAATGACCCGGACTACCAGGAATTCGACGTACCGTTGTGCAGTTCACAGGACAGTTCTACGTCCATGTTAATAGAAATGTTTTTTTTTTTTTAAAGATGTTTTCTCCTGACTCAGCGGGGACGCATACGGAGAAGTACTTATGTCAAAGGAAGGGGGAGTATGCCTGTTTTGTTTTTATGTTGGTTTAATGAAAAAGTAAAAGAAAAAAAAAATTATGGGTTACTTATGCTATTAGAAAGTTGGTTTAATGTATAATGTGCATAAGAAATATACAACAGGTCCCGGGTATGGGGGTCTGTGTGACAGAGGGTCTGTGTGACTGAGAAGCCAACCATGACTTGTTTTAAAGTGAAGGATAAAGAGATGGAAGATATGGAATCAGACAGTGGTCCCAAGCCAGGTCCCTGACACCATGGACACCCCAGAAGAATAGGCGGATGCTGACAATGACCTGGTAGGCATAAGGCCCTGTCATGGCATTCCGGACAGTTGAGGGTGACAGAAGGGGAGAGTAGTGGGAGGTACACACCGTAGAGAAATCCGGGTGTACCTAGCACAACTGGAAAGAAGTTGTCATGAGGCGTGCACGCCGGCGAGTAGCAGTAGGCTGCTCGGAGCATGGTGCTCCCGGTTAGGTTCGGCCCCTGCGTATGGCGGGTTTGACCCAACAACCAGTCCAACAACAGACAGTAGGAAAGCTACAGAACAACGAAGGTAGGGAATACGATGGTCGAGGACGACAATAGTCAAAGGAAGGGCGAGTGTGGGGAAGGTGACCTGATGGACAGACTTGTCAGTAAGAAGAAGGGATGGTTTGTGCACTGCAGGCGTATGTTTATAATTACACTGAGGTTGTCAGGGAGACAGCCAATAAACTCGGACCTGTTGTACCTACAATCTGCCGCCATCTCATGTCTTTATCGTCTGTTCGCGGTGAGCAGGGGACCACCCCCAGTCCGGCCCACCCTACTACAACACCAACATGACGGAAGTTGCCAGTCCAACTGTTAGGTCTTCCTGAGTCTGGTTATTTTTTAAAGACTCTGCCGATAACCCCAAACAGGAGATTTGCAACACCTGACATGCCAGCATTAGCAGGAGTAGCAAAACTACCAGCCTTCCCACCACCAGCATGATCAGGCACATGGCAGCAAAGCACCCGACTTTGTGGACCCAACCCCAGGCTCTAGGAACAGTGTCCGTGGGTGACACCACAGCTTCTTCCACTGTTGGGCGTGAAAACCAATGCCCTGTCCACGGTGCAAGCAAAATTGCCTCCTGCCCTGCATCTGCCGTTGCCCACAGTCAAATAGCACCATCATCAAGCACGTCCACGTCCTTGTCCCAGCGCAGCCTTCAGTTGTCCATACCCCAGTCATTGGAAGGTAAGTGGAAATACGCAGCCAACATCTCACAGGCCACAGTACTCAATTCTCATATTTCTCATTTGCTTGTGCTCAAAATGTTGCCTTTTAGCCTCGTGTCCCCAGCTGCCAATATTTCTATGGCTGTGCCGTCCCAGCATTATACAAGCACATGTCCCTCAACATTACCTGTGCCCACAACAATGCAGTTACTGGGAAAGTACACCTATCCACGGACACGTGGACAAGTGCTTGTGGCCAGGGATGGTACATCTCACTGACGGCACACTGGGTTAACATATTGGAAGCCGGGACTCAGTCAGACCTTGCAATGGAACATGTCCTTCCAACGCCCTACTTCAATCAGGGTTGCCCCAACTGTGTACAGCTCCTGCACCTCCTCCTCCTCTTCAGTCTCCATCTCTGAAATGAGCACATCAGTCACAAGCTGGAAGCACTGCAGCACTGCCAAAGCCAAGCGGCAACAGGCTCTGCTGAAGCTAACTTGCTTAGGTGACAAACCGCACAATGCTGAAGAGTTGTTGACAGAGCTGAAAGAGCAGGCAGATCTGTCATGTGTGTCTGACAATGCAAAATCTCCAGCCAGGCATGGTTGTGTGTGACAATGGCAGGAACCCGGTGGCAGCTCTGAGGCAAGGTGAACTGACACATGTACCATGCCTGGCCCATGTGCTTGTTGTTCAACGTTTTCTAAAAAGCTACCCGGAGCTGCCGGATCTGCTGGTGAAAGTACGCTGCCTGTGAATAAGTTAAAAAAAAAAAGTTGTAGTCAGCTTACCCGTCTGCAAAGCAATCCCCAAGCCTGCCAATGCCCAGCACGGACTGTGGTGAGCATCCACATGAATTAGGAGCAAGAGGAAGAGAAAAAAGTGATCCAGCTGGAGACGGAGGCGGCTGCAATTTACAAAGCTTTATTGGACAACTTAAAAATATGTTGGTTCTTTAAAAATTTCTTATAGCAAACACCAAGCACACCAGTGAGGAGGATCAACGCGTTTCAACTAAAAAATAGTCTTAGTCATGATCACTTTTTTCTCTTCCTACGCTGCCTGTGTGCCCATTTTAGAAAGTCAGCTACAGCTTCAGCCACCCATGCCCATGCTTCAGCAGCGATTGAAAATTCTGGCTCACCAACTGGTGTGTGATGTCCCCACGCACTGGAACTCTACACTGCATATGTTGGTAAAGGATTTGTGAACAGAAGCGGGCAGTTGTTGAATACCAGCATCAACAAGGCCGTAGGTTTTCAGGTTTGACTCCACACATAAGACTTCAGGAGTGGACATGGATGTCAGAGATATGTAACATCCTCAAAAACTTTGAGGAGTCCACCAAGATGGTGAGCAGTGATGACACGATAATTTTCGTCACCATCCCGCTCATCTGCATGCCAAAAAGCTTTCTGCTCACAATGAAAGATGCATTGCAGGCGGAGCACGAGGACCTGGATCAAGGAACCATACAGCGTAATTACACACAGCCCAGCCTCATGTCATCCCAACGTGGATTGGTTTGCAATGAGGAAGAGGAGGAGGAAGAACAGGAGCTACTTTCATGAGCTATAGACAGGACTACAACCACAACTGTCATACCGTCTGTTCAGCGTGGATGGCCTGAAGACAGGGAAGAAGAGGAAGAGGAACACTAGTTGTTACCCAATATTTTGACAATTCGAGGGTCACGAGAAAGGCAGCGCAACATACAGTCAGCCATGCATGCCTGTAACCAGTCTGGCATGCATGGCTGACTGTATGTTGCGCTGCCTTTCTCGTGACCCTCGAATTGTCAAAATATTGGGTGACAACTAGTGTTGAGCGACTTTTGGTTTTTTTTGGTCGAGTTTCGTTTCATGAAACTCGACTTTTCCAAAAGTCGGGTCGAGCAAAATCGGCCAAATATAGGGAAAAGTCGGGGTCGTCCCGAAACACGAAACCCAATGTAAGTCAATGGAGAATTAAAGTCGGCAGTGAGAGGAGGACAGGAAACACACCAACAGTGCCCATTTGAATGCCAAAAGCATTAATTCTTGTTACTGAAGCTTGTCAACCTTAATTAACTTCATAATACTAGTTACGCACTGAAAAATGGGGGTTTTTGGCTACAGTTGTTGGGGGGGGAGGGCTGGCTCCAGGTTTTCGTGGGCCCAGGGCCAAAGAGCGCCCCTTTAACACATACCACAACTCATGATGCTCCGATACGGCAGAGAAATAGCAGTATAGTACAATGAAAAATACTTCACTTCTTACATCTCATGACTGATATCCATTTTAAATTCTCCAATACCTCCAAAAACGGACAGTATATAACTCCATACAGTATTATGGCCAGCGCTTAGTGCGCTATACAGAGTAATGAGGCCCATATATTTCTCCATACGGAATCATTATTCCCATATAATGTTTCAAACCGTATATGATGAGCTCCACATAATGCTACAGTATATGTTGGTCCCAATGGATGAAGCTCCACTGTCTTATGGGCCCAAATAATGCTCCATATATAATGGGCCCCATTTCTACTGCTCTAGTGTATAATGGGCCCTGTAAATGCTGCTCCAGTGTCTGATGTCCACCTTTGGAATGCTCCAATTTATGGTGGGCCCCATATATCATTCACCAGAGTATAGTGCTCCCCAAAAATTGCTGTCCCAACATTGAAAACAATTACATAAGTCTCCTTGCTAGGGAATCCCTGCACTACTCTGAACTCCTTGTCGTCCCGATCTTCCATCTCACTGCACTTGGCTGTTTAGGCCCTCCCACCGGCAGAGACACTTTTGCGTACTATGCGGTGCCCTGTGCCAATGCCATCGCCCATGAGTATGCCCCCCCACCTGCTCAAGGAACCTGCACTTTCATCTGCACCTTCCTCTTTGTCACCATGTAAGGTGGTATAGTATGCGGGAAGGGGAACCTGAGTTTCCTCTGGGTCAGATTCTGGCTGTGTAGAGTGCGAGGGGAATGTAGTGGTCTGGGTCAATGTACCAGTAGCATCATCCAGCAGTGGCTGGGCCTCAGTGCACTTGTGGCGTCCCCAAGAGTACGGTCGCCACTGTGGCATTGCCTTCCTCTAGGGAGTGTGTTGTCAAGCTTGGGAGCAACGAAGGATCTCTCTAGCAGTGAAACCAACACACAACACATTTCCCACTCCAGGCCAGCAGGGAGACCTCTGAACCTGACTGGTGAGGAGCTGCTCTCTGTGGTCGGGAGGAGGTAAGTTAGGGCACTCTGTGCAGGGAAGGGGAAGTGTGTGGATGTCAGAAGGGGAGCTGGAGGATGAGCAGAGTTAAGGCTCACTCCTAGCTGGAGCGCATGGTCCGGATTCCGGTCTCTGAGTTTGCAGGGACACTGACGTTCCTGCAGCAGAAACCGGGGGAAGTAGCAGCTATAAATGCTCTGTACCCAACTAAGGCTCGGAGGCCCCAGCATCGACGTGTGCGAGGCAGAAGGAAAAGGCTACAGCTGTCTGCCATACAAGTAAAGTCTGAGGAACATCTGTTAGACAGGAGGCGTTTCAGTGAACCACGGTCCTGTGAGTGCTTCCCCCACAAGCGCTATAAAAGAGACGTTCAGGAAGGTACATGTTGGCGGAGTGTTGGAAGGGAGCTTTCCATTCTGGTCCCGGAGGTTGGCGGAGGTCCTGACCCGGAGGACACAGCACGGAGGCAGGCATCTGTGTAACCTGCAGACTGTGAGTAAAGCTTTGGAACTGCATGCTCTGGTGTCCTACAGTTATTCCAGCACCGCTACATCTGGGTACCAGCACCTACACCGCCTGTGCCTTTCCCCCATCACTACATCTACACTTCCCTGGGACTCCAGCTCCACCTGTGGGGAGCTTCACCATCTTTGCTGCACAACACCATCAGTCCCAGAGGATCTGCATGCAGCGTCGGCCTAACATCTATGTTGCCGAACACCACAGGTGGCGTCAAACTATCTATATAAACTCTTTACCATTATACCACGTCATTTACATGGGCGCCCAGGGCCACCGTCCGGGTCACCGCTGCTGTGACACATCCCACTGACAACGGCCCGGTACCGAGTACCCCACAGCCCTGGGAGGGCGACCCATATGCCGACTGCTGATTGGGCGGCGTTATTCCCACGAACCTCCAAACAGCGTCCCTGAAGGCAAAATTTTTGGTTTCCGGGGGCAGTATGATTGCAAAGCTGAACCTTAAAGGAATGTCCAAAAGGGCACCACCAGGAGTGAAGCCTGTGGCTTAATTGGACAGCACCCGGGAAACCACTACCATACAAGCTACAGAAAAGATGGACAGATTGCAAGCTTTGTCGATTCTGTGTGTGGTGTGGTATGTCCATTTGTAGTTGTGCTAGCGATTTCTCAGCTTTATTCCGTTAACGTCCGAGACTCCGGCATGGACCCGCGGTACGCGTCAAGCTTACTAGAGGGATACGCGAGGCTGTGGCACGTGAGATTGAGCAATAACAGGTCTAGCATTCCAGTACATGTCCGGGGCTGCATGCACGCTACACTGAAAGGACCAGCTTTTGTCGCTTACAGGTGCAGATAACCTGCTGAACTCCGTTACTGATGGGGATCTGGGATTCAGATTATTCCCCGCGAATGATGATTTCCCAGTAAGTTCAGGTCAACCGCAATTCCGGAGTTAGGCCTAACCGTCATTCCTGAAAAAATTACGTGTCCAAACCACAGGTGCTGTAGCTTGCTTAACAGCTCGGCAGCCGTTCTCAGGCCCAGTATGGATTCAACAACATTGTAGAAAGTTGATAAAGGGTACAGTTTCACCGGATAACATGTATATATGTAGCCTAGTTTACACATTAAAAATATATGTCTATAGATCAGGAGGCAGACTCAGATGTTCTCAGGCCCAGTATGGATTTGTCCAGATTGTAAAAAGTTGAGAAATGGTACTTTATCACTGGATAGCAGGTATATATAGCATAGTTTAAACATGTAAAATCTCCGTGTTCTCAGTATGGATTACACAGCAATCTAAAAAGTGGAAAAAAGGAAATGCATTTGAGGAGTACACAACTATATACTTTTGGTGTTATTTTTAAATCTTCATATATATTTCTGTCTCAGTAATACAGTCCAGCCTCTCCGCAAAAGGAAATGAGATGCATACAATTAGTGACATAAAGGCTATTGATGCAGAAATCTAGGAATTATTATTCACGGGAAAAACTTCCGTCACAATTCTCATAGGCGATGCTGACCCTCAATTAATTTGTGTGTTGAGAGAGTGAAAACATTTTTTTGTGAATAAAGTCTTGCTGTATCGCACTTCCGTTGATTCCATCACTGTTACTCATCTCAATCCAATTTTTATCACATGGAGCGATGTAGACATGGTGCTCACTGGCTATCATGATCTGTCACGTAACTTTGGAGTGCAAAAGACAGAAGCCACAGGCCATAGGCGATTCTATTTGATTGGCATGAGAGGGCACATTTTGAAATGTGCGCCGGAATGTCACACGTTTGTGAGTAGGAAAACTGTGAAAGCTGATGATAAACCACCACTGCATGTAATTGTGAGTCGACGTCCATAAGAAATGGAAGCCATTGATCATCTGGAGCTAGAGCCTGGCCAGCAGGACAGGGCATAGCTACATCTTAACCATCATATTTCAGTTCAATCAATTTGTAGTAGCAGTCCCAGTGAAGGATTTGACAGCACAGACTAAACAGCGGAGGAGCAGGGAGAGGTAAACATTGCAAATGCTGGGGCCCTGCCCAAGCAAGGGGGGCACACTTGTGGGCGTCGGTACTGGCACTGGGCCCCTCATAGTACGGCGGTGTGTCTGACGGCGGGTGTGCACCACCACTGTCAGAGACACTTGATTGCACTATGAGGGACCCTATGCCAGTGCCCGCGCCCAAGAGTCGGCCTACCCACCTGTCCAGGGCAACGGCACTCGCACGGTTTTGTGCGCTAGGTGGTGACCCCGGCCATGGGGGGGGCCGCCCACTTAGGGAGGTTTACAAAGTGGCATATGTAGATGTGGGTCATTCAGCTGCTGCAAAAGGTGAAATAGGTCAAGTTCGCGGAATAGGAGGAGGACCAAAGCAAGCCGTTTTTCTGGCAACCTATGTGTCATCAAGGGAAGGTGGGACAAAATCCTTGGAAACCCTTGCATGGTTCATTTTAATGAAGGTTAGATCATCCACATTTTGGGTTGACAGACGGGTCCTTTTTTCTGTCAGGATTGATCCAGCTGCACTGAAGACTCTTTCCGATAGCACACTTGCAGCTGGGCAAGCGAGCTCCTGTAAGGCATATTGTGCCAATTCAGGCCAGGTGTCCAGTTTAGCGGCCCAATAGTCAAAGGGGAATGACCTGTGCGGGAGAACATCGATATGGGAGGAAAAGTAGTTGTTAACCATAGTTGACAACTGCTGTCTCCTGTCACTTTCCATCGATGCTGTATTAACAGTTGTGTGAGCGGTCCGTGAAAAATCAGTCCACAACATTGTCATGAAACCCCTGTCTCCAACGCCACTCCTGCTGTGTGCACCACCAACACCTCTGCCAAGATGCCCCCGGCCCGTACGGCTAATGTGAGAACCATCACCGCTGCTGTGTGCTGGGAATGCCTCAACCAACCGGTTAACCAGAGATGCTTGTTTAGTAGCCAATATTAGGTCAAGATTCTCCTGTGGCATGATGTTTTGTAGTTTGCCTTTATAGCGTGGATCCAGGATGCTGGCCAACCAGTAGTCGTCATCGTTCATCATTTTGGCAATGCGTGGGTCCCTTTTTAGGATCTGCAAGGCATAATCTGACATGTGGGCCAATGTTCCTGGAGTCAATGATGCACTGCGAGTGCTGGGTGGAGGAGCACTTTCTGGCAAATCCACATCCCTCCAGTCACGCACAAACCCTGTACCAGACCTTGCCACGCCAACATTTTCACTTGCCCCACGAGATGCATCCTCCTCCCCTAAGTAATCATCCCCATCATCATCCTCCTCTTCTTCCTCCAACTCGTCCAGGAGAGGTCCCTGAGCAGACAATGGCTGAATGTCATCAAGGATTCCCTCCACCTCTTCCTCCTTGTCAACATTGGCTGCAGACGCCTGCTCCTTAAGATGCGTCAAAGTTTGCATGAGCAGACGCATAAGTGGGATGCTCATGCTTAGGATGGCGTCGTCTGCGCTTACCAGCCGTGTGCATTCCTCAAAACACTGAAGGACTTTACAGAGGTCTTTCAGCTTCGACCACTGCACACCTGTCAACTCCATGTCTGCTCTCAAAGTGCCTGGCCGTGTATCCTCCCACAAATGCATTATGGCCTGCCTCTGCTCGCACAGCCGCTCAATCATGTGCAGGGTGGAGTTCCACCTTGTTGCAATGTCGATAATGAGGCAGTGGTTGGGAAGGTGGAGCAATCGCTGCAGCTTCTGCATACGAATGGAGTGTACAGGCGACCGGCAGATGTGCGCGCACAGTCTTCGCACCTTCTGGAGCAGGGCTGTTAACTCCGGATAATTATTGAGGAAGCACTGCACCACCAGGTTCAAGGTGTGAGCCAAGCGAGGTATGTGGCTGAGTTTTGAAAGGGCTATGGCTGCCACAAAATTCCGGCCGTTATCACTAACTACCTTGCCTGCCTCAAGATGTACACTGCCCAGCCATGACTCAATTTGTCGCTAAAAGTACTCGGCCAGCACCTCGGCGGTGTGTCTGTCGCCCAAACACTTCACCTGCAACACAGCCTGCTGACGCTTTCCACTAGCTGCTCGATAGGGGGACACCTCATGTGCAACAGTGGCAGCTGCAGATGGAGTGCTCGTACGACTGCGCTCTGTGGATGAGCTTTCGCTTCTGGAGGAGGAGGAGGAGGGTCGAATGCCTACAGCCAACTGTTTCCTATACCGTGGGCTAGGCAGCACTGTCCCACCACCGCTGTCCCCTGTGGACCCTGCATCCACCACATTAACCCAGTGTGCAGTGATGGACACGTAACGGCCCTGGCCATGCCGACTGGACCATGCATCAGTTGTGAGGTGCACCTTTCCACTCACTGACTGCTTGAGTGCATGGACAATGCGGTCTTTCACATGATGGTGGAGGGCTGGGATGGCTTTGCGAGAGAAGTGGAGACTGGGTAGGTCATAGCGTGGTACTGCATAGGCCATGAGTTTGCGGAAAGCTGCGCTTTCCACCAACCGATAGGGCATCATCTCTAACGAGATTAGTTTGGCAATGTGGGCGTTCAAACCCAGTGTATGCGGATGACAGACTGAGTACTTTCTTGACCTACTCATAGTGTCTGGGAGGGTGAGCTGGACTTGAGAGCTGCATATGGTGAAAGTAGCGGTGGACAGGGCGGACTGAGAGAGGGTTGATGATGGTGATGGAGTTGGTGTTCTTTCTGATGGCCTAGATTCAGTCTTTTGTTGATATAACAGTGGGATTCCCTGACTGCTGTGGCCTTGCAACGACACCTCAACATTTGCTGCTGTGCTAACCGGTGGGCTTATAGTGGGGGAAACAATGTAGCGTTGCTGACTACCTTCTTTGTGATCAGTTGCACATGTGGTACTTGAGGTTTGGTGTTGTGTCCACGCTTGCAAGTGCATGCTGGTTAAATCTCTAAGCATGCAACTGGTATTCAAATTTTTCAGATTTTTCCCTCGGCTAAAGGTCTTTACGCACTTCTTACAGATAACCTTGGCCTGATCATGAGGATTTTGTTCAAAAAAGTGCCACACTGCATTCTTCCTACTTTGGCAGACATTTTGCGGCCTATCACGCTGTGATATTTTGACCCTCTGGACAAGCTGTCCAGCAACTCTTTTGATTTTTGGAACCTGTCTTTGGAGTGCTCTGGGCCTGCCAGATAACAGCTGTTGCGATGTCGATGTCTGCTGTGGATGCTCCTCCTCCTCATCTGAGCTATTGGAAGCAGCACCCTCTTACCCCAATGGATGCCAATCTGGGTCAACAACTGGGTCATCCATCACCTCCTCTTCAATGTCATGTGCACCTTCCTCTGTGTCACCGTGTATGGTGGTATAGTGTGCGGGAAGGGGCACCTGAGTCTCATCAGGGTCAGAATCTGGCTCTGTACACTGCGAGGACAATGTAGTGCTCTGAGTGAATGTACCAGCAGAATTATCTATCAGTGGCTGTGCATCAGTGCACGCCATGTCAGATTCATCTTGGCCTGGGTAATTCACCATTTCACTTGATAATCCAGGCATGGTATGTGAAAACAGCTCCATGGAGTAATCAGTAGTATGGCCTGCGTCATCCTTCAATCTTGGTTGGGGTGAAGGACACAAGGAAAGGTGTGGTTCATGAACATGAGCCTCCAATGACGACTCAGTGCTTTTATTTTTTACAACTTCAGAAGAGGAGGTGATAGAGCTGGAGGCTGAGTCAGAAATGTAAGACAAAACTTTTTCCTGAAGCTCTAGCTTTAAAAGCGGTTTGCCAACTCCTTGAAAACTAAGCCTTCGAGGCCTTGTGGAGCCAGACGATGATGCAGGCTCAACACCTCCTGCATTCGGTCCTATTTTGCTTTTGCCACTACCATCAGATCCACCACCAACACCATCATTACCAGCTGCCAACCCCCGCCCAATTCCACGGCCTCTTCCACCAGCCTTCCTCATTTTTGGCAGAAATATAGACAAAATCCAACAAACTATATAGTAATGTAAAACAAGGTACAAGGTGTCTATAGGACAGAGGAGATTTTGAATTTCTGCAGACACTTGTGGACACTGGACACTTTTGAATTGTGTGAGGCCCACTGAATATCACAGCGCTATGTCACTGGCTCGATGTCGCAGGTGTGAAAAATGTCACTAGAGGATAACAGAGATTTTGAATTTCAGCACACACTTGTGGACACTGGACACTTTTGGATTGTGTGAGGCCCACTGAATATCACAGCGCTATGTCACAGGCTCGATGTCGCAGGTGTGAAAAATGTCACTAGAGGATAACGGAGATTTTGAATTTCAGCACACACTTGTGGACACTGGACACTTTTGGATTGTGTGAGGCCCACTGAATATCACAGCGCTATGTCATAGGCTCAATGTCGCAGGTGTGAAAAATGTCACTAGAGGATAACGGAGATTTTAAATTTCAGCACACACTTGTGGACACTGGACACTTTTGGATTGTGTGAGGCCCACTGAATATCACAGCACTATGTCACTGGCTCGATGTCGCAGGTGTGAAAAATGTCACTAGAGGATAATGGAGATTTTGAATTTCAGCACACACTTGTGGACACTGGACACTTTTCGATTGTGTGAGGCCCACTGAATATCACAGCGCTATGTCACTGGCTCAATGTCGCAGGTGTGAAAATTGTCACTAGAGAATAACGGAGAATTTGAATTTCAGCACACACTTGTGGACACTGGACACTTTTGGATTGTGTGAGGCCCACTGAATATCACAGCGCTATGTCACAGGCTCAGTGTCGCAGGTGTGAAAAATGTCACTAGAGGATAACGGAGATTTTGAATTTCAGCACACACTTGTGGACACTGGACACTTTTGGATTGTGTGAGGCCCACTGAATTCACAGCGCTATGTCACTGGCTCGATGTCGCAGGTTTGAAAAATGTCACTAGAGGATAACGGAGATTTTGAATTTCAGCACACACTTGTGGACACTGGACACTTTTGGATTGTGTGAGGCCCACTGAATATCACAGCGCTATGTCACAGGCTCAATGTCGCAGGTGTGAAAATTGTCACTAGAGGATAACGGAGATTTTGAATTTCAGCACACACTTGTGGACACAGGACACTTTTGGATTGTGTGAGGCCCACTGAATATCACAGCGCTATGTCACAGGCTCAATGTCGCAGGTGTGAAAAATGTCACTAGAGGATAACGGAGATTTTGAATTTCAGCACACACTTGTGGACACTGGACACTTTTGGATTGTGTGAGGCCCACTGAATATCACAGCGCTATGTCACAGGCAGAAATTGGCTCATGTATGACAAACTACAAGGTGTATAAAGAATTGGGCAGAATAGGAATGTCCCTAGAGTGTAGGTCTGTAAGAACGGCACAAGTCCTCGACTTATCCTTACAGAGTGACACACAGATAGCTTCACTGTGGCCGTGATAACAGCCGTTACACGGTACTGAGAGAGGAGCGTGCACGTACACGGCTGTCAGGTGTACGTAAAATTGTCAAGCTCCGTGTTTTTTAAGTATACGGACTGACACACTCTGTCTCTCTATAGTTTTGAATGTGATCAAACAGCAAATATATTTAACTGTTTGAAAGCTAGACAAAACTAGAAGGTGCAGGTCTGTAAGAACGGAACATGTCCTCGACTTATTCTTACAGAGTGACACACAGATAGCTTCACTGTGGCTGTGATAACAGCCGTTACACGGTACTGTGTGAGGAGTGTGCACCGCTGTATGGTGTGAAAAAATGCACGCTCAGTACCTCACCAGGACAAAAAAAAAATTGGGATTGCTTTTAAAAAAGCAGTTTGCAGAGCAGTGTGTAAACAGCAATGCAGCCGTCAGGAAGCCTTAGAAGGCAGCCTAACAACCAACACCGCTGATCCAGCAAAATATAGCCTCCACTTGCACTGCACACACAGTGACTGGTGTTGTACAGGCAAAATCGCTAGCAGCAGAAGCAGTTTTTGGTGTCTTCTTCCCTGCCTAACGCTCTCCCTACAAAATCAGCAGCAGCAGCAGCTCTCCCTATTCTGAGATCAGCATGAGTAACATGGCGGTCGGCGTGCACGCCCTTTTATACCCCCTGTGACGCCCACCAAAGCAAGCCAATCACTTGCATGCCCTTCTGAAAGATGGTGGTGACCCCTGCCTATGTCATCACGTTGCCCACAGTGTCCGTGGATCCTGATTGGCTGAAAAAGAGCGCAAAACAAACCTTTTGAAACGTGACTTTGGCGTTTAAGTCGCCGACCTCGTGGCCGACCTCATCCTAGGGTCGGGTTTCGTTTCATGAAACCCGACTTTGCCAAAAGTCGGCGACTTTTGAAATGTTTTGACCCGTTTCGCTCAACTCTAGTAACAACAGTCATTACTGGCTAGTAACACTTTTAGACCCACGCTACAAGAAGAACTTTCAATCTCTTGTTCCAGAGGCAAACAGGTGTACCAAAATTGTGCAGTACCAGAGGGCCATTGTTGCAGAATTATTTTAAAAACTCCCTGGCGGCAGAGATAACAGTTCGTTGGCCAACCAAGGAGGACAGGTGAGAGACACAACTCCAATCCAGCAGAGGCATGCGAACAATGGCAAAGTTATGGGACAGTTTTCTCAGACCCTCCCATTGCAGGCACGGGGTAATCTCACAAGGAATGCAATGTTTTCTAAGATGCTGAGGGAGTACCTTGCTGACCGTGCCAACGTCCTCTGTGATTCCTCTGTGCCTTTTAACTATTGGGTATCCAAGCTGGACATGTGGCATGAACTGGCTCTCTAAGCCCTGGAGGTCCTGGCTTGCCCTGCCGCTAGCGTTTTGTCAGAGCGGGTTTTTAGTGTCGCTGGCGGAATTATCACAGATAAGTGCATTCGCCTTTCAATGGAAAATGCAGACAGGCTAAGGTTAGTTTCACATTAGCGTTTACGGTCGCAGCGTTGGGCTGCGCACGGCCGCCGCTAAGCCCCGCCCCCTGCCGCTCCTCCGCCGGTAGCTCCGCCTACAGATGCATGACGCTGCATGCGTCCTGCATCCCCTATCTTTAGCACTGGGGACACAGGCCAAGCGCAGTATGCGTTTGGCGGCACATGCGTCCCTTTGACGCTGCGCGGAGCGCACCAAATTGCAACTTGTTGCGTTTGGCGCTGGTCAGCGCAGCATCAAAAGGACGCATGCGCCGCCAAATGCATACTGTGCACGGCCTGCGTCCCCAGTGCTAAAGATAGGGGACGCAGGACGCATGCAGTGTCATGCGTCTGTAGGCGGAGCTAGCAGTGGAGGCGCAGCAGGGGGAGGGGCTTAGCGGCAGCCATGTGCAGCCCGACGCTGGGCCGTAAACGCTATTGTGAAACTAGCTTAACGCTTATAAAAATGAACAAGGGATGTATCAGTCTGTCACTGTTAGCTTGTTTACTGTAAGTGATATCTGCAATTTGTATGCAACCCCTTCTCATGTACAGCACCATGGAATCAATGGTGCTATATAAATAAATAATAATAATAATAATTCCAAGTCTATGAGACCCGCTCCTAGAAATTGGGCCTATTTTTTAATCAGGCCTTCCTCCATGTCTCATCATCCACCGCCACTAGATCAAAAGGGTTAACGTGTTCTGTGAAGCTACAGCCAGTGTCGAATTATTAACAAGGGTGGATGGTTATGCTGTGCATAAAATACTTGTTTTAAAAAAGGTTGAGGTGTATCCCACAGGGGAAATGTTTGACAGCCCATACACTAAGTGTATGGGCATTACAAGTCTATGAGACCCTATCCTAGAAATTGGGCCTATTTTTTAATCAAGCCTTCCTCGACGTCTCATCATCCACCGCCACTAGATCAACAGGGTTAACGTGTTCCGTGCTGCTACAGCCAGTCTCGAATTCCGAACAAGGGTGGATTGGCTTTGCTGGGCATAAAATACTTGTTATGGTAAAGGTTAAGGTGTACCCCACAGGAGAAATGTTGGACAGCCCATACACTAAGTGTATGGGCATTACAAGTCTATGAGACCCCCTCCTAGAAATTGGGCCTATTTTTTAATCAAGCCTTCCTCGACGTCTCATCATCCACCGCCACTAGATCAACAGGGTTAACGTGTTCTGGACTGCTACAGACAGTATCGAATTCCGAAGAAGGGTAGGAGGTTTTGCTGGGCGTAAAATACTTGGTATGGAAAAGGTTGAGGTGTACCCCACAGGGGAAATGTTTGACAGCCCATACATTTAGTATATGGGCATTACAAGTCTAGGAGACCGGCTCCTTTTTAATAGGACATTTTTGGTTAAGAGGCCCTCCTCCATGTTTCTTCCAACGGGGGATTGGGGTTATTGGGGTGCATATGACTTGGTAGCAGGGCAGGCTTCGCAGTCAATGCATAAGAAAACAGAATGGGAGTACAAAATGAATAATGTGAAGTGGATTTTCCTGTGCCCATCCAGTACCCGGGTACAAAGGCATATTGGGGCACAGATGACTTGGCAGCAGGGCAGGCCTTGCTGTCAATGCATAAGAAAAGAGTATGGGAGTACAAAATAAATAACATGAAGTGGATTTTCCTGTGCCCATCCAGCATGTGGGTTCAAAGGTTTATTCGGGTACATATGACTTGGTAGCAGGGCAGGCCTTGCAGTCAATGCATAAGAAAACAGAATGGGAGTACAAAATGAATAATGTGAAGTGGCTTTTCCTATGCCCATCCAGTACCTGGGTTCAAAGGCATATTGGAGTGAATATGACTTAGTAGCAGGGCAGGCCTTGCAGACAATGCATAAGAAAAGAGTATGGGAGTACAAAATGAATAATGTGAAGTGGATTTTCCGGTGGCCATCCAGTACGTGGCTTGAAAAGCTTATTGGGGTGCATATAACTTTGGGGCAAGCCAGGCCTTGTATTCAATGCAACATTTTTTTCTGGACGCCCTCCTGTACCTCTCATGAAAGGGATATTGTAGTGCGTCGTAATTCTTGGCAGCCCATCCACTTACTGCATAGGCAATAACAGTTTAGGAGACCCACTGTTTAGTAATGTCCGTTTAAGAAGATTAATGCCACCTGATGACCTGGTAAAAATAGACTCTGTGACATTTAGAGTCCCTCCTTCATAAATGAAACAAGATGTGTCTGCTTATGTGTCACACAACACATGGCCAGCTGGGGTTGTTAAATGTTACAATGACATTTCCCAGTGAATGCATTTGTGTTGGTTGAAAGCAATGTTAAAGTTGAAAAACGCTTCAAAAACGCTGCGTCTGAACATAGCCCAAGTAGGGGAGGAACATTTTGGTCTGGGGTTAATTATTTTGCCTTATATACAAGTAATTAACCTGGAAAGGATTTACATTAACATATTTCCCAGCAAAATCCATTTTTTTTTTCGTTTTGGTATGTTTTTTGGTGCACCGGTAAAAATTGCATGAAACTCTGACAACATTGTTGGAAGCTGTGAACTAGGAGTCAGGAATGCTTCCAGGGGCGATCCCCATGATGTCCCTGTGTCATTTGAGCAGTGTTGACATCATTTTCAGATGTTTTTAGACATGAAAAGGCCCCCTAGGCGGATCGCGGTAAAAATGCTAGGGACTCCCATAGACTTACATTGGGCTTGGTGTTCTGTCTGAGTACCCGAGTACTCCAATTTGCTCGACCCAAACAACGAGCACCCGAGCATTTTAGTGCTCGCTCATCACTAATAGTATGTGAAAATACAGCATATAGCACTCAGGGAACACTTACCTGCTCCAGAGATCATTTCCGCATTCATACTAAATAATGGCACAGATCTCCCAGACATTATGGTTGCACATATCCCTAGTCTTTATAATGATATTGCCCTCATTCCCTGACAGACCGCAGCATGGCCATTAGTTAGAAGCTGCTAATGATCTTTGGAGCAGGTAAGTTTTCCCTGAGTGGTATATATTGGGTGGTCTGAAAACTGACAACCAATAACAAGGCTAGCACCCAAATAGAAACACAGATCACAAGATCAGTATAGAGGTGCAGATTAAGTCGAAGTCAGTGCATAAATCACGAATATCATAAGAAAAAAAAAAGCACCTAAAGAATTCAGTAGATAAAAATATATAAAGCTTTATTGAAGAGAATAACAATAATTAGACCATACGATTAGAAATGTAAAGCGATGTGACAGTGGTAAGCCAGAAGGTGGTACCACAAAAAGACTCAGGGTAGAAATCAGGCTTAGAAGTTGCAAATCATTTCACACAAAAGTGCAAGTGCATATTTACAAAGTCATAAACCCATATAAATGACCGGAACAATTGGTCACACCAGGTCAAAGGGTATGATAAAGAAGTCTAAGAAGGCTGTATACCAATGCAAAGACATAAAAGTACCTTCAAGAAAGTGTATGAAATAGTAAAATATTAGTCGCCTGGGAACATTACCTCAGACTCAGTGGTGACACCCACCCCAACTCGCGTTTCCGCGCCTTGCCTTCTTCTGGGGGAGTCCCCTGAAAGAAGGCACGGCGCCGAAACGTGCGTTGGGGTGGGTGGCACCAGTAAGTTTCAGGTAATGTTCCCAGGCAACTAATATTTTACTATTTCACACACTTTCTTGATGGTAATTTTATGTCTTTGCATTGGTATATAGACTTCTTAGACTTCGTTATCACACCCTCTGATCTGGTGTGACCAAATGTCCCGGTCATTTATATGGGTTTATGACATGTAAATATGCACTTGAACTTTTGTGTGAAATGATTTACAGCATCTAAGCCTGATTTCTACCCTGAGTCTTTTTGTGGTTCCACCTTCTGGCTTACCACTTTACATTTCAAGTCGTATGGTTTTATTATTGTTATTCTCTTCAATAAAACTTTATATATTTTTATCTATTGAATTCTTTTGGTGCTTTTTTTCTTCTTATGATGGTCTGAAAAATGAGTCTAGTCTAGGAAAATTTGTCTGCACTACTAATTGACACCTGTTACAATACCAAACTAGGGAAGTCCCTATAGGAGAAAAAACACAATAATTATACTGTATTTTCACATACTTTCTATTCCTGACTGACCGCCACTGGAGTGGCTTATAAACTTACCAAGTATATAGTTTGAAGTCTGGGGTCTGTCTATATATGGCTAGGTTTCTGACTGTTTCAAATAACATGATAGATGATTTTAGGTTTTTTTTTGTCTAGTCTTGATTGAATATAGGTCAATATTAAATAAAGTCTCCTGATGAGTCGCCTTTGGTGAGGACGACAAAAACCGTAGAAATGAGAGGCTTGGAGAGTGAGTGTGTAAATATCACCTCACCCTATATACTGAGATGTGGGTTATATGTTTTATCTATTAGTCACCTTCTGACTAACATTCAGGGGGTGAAATATGGGTATAGTTTTACATTTGGAATTAATAAAGTTTAGTTTCATCCTTTTGTAAGCAAACATGAGGAATGATAAGAGCCAACCCATTTAAGAAGATCCAAATTTTGGTTAAAGCTATTCCAACATTATGAACATAAAAAAGGCTTCTCCCCTATGTGACATATCTGATGTTTATTAACAGTTGATTTCTAAGTAAAATATTTCCCACATTAAGAAAATGAAAAAGGCTTCTCTGTGTGAGCTCTCTGGTGACTAACAAGATGTGCTTTCCGGGTAAAACATTTCCCACATTCTGAACATGAAAAAGGCTTCTCCCCTGTGTGGATTCTCTGGTGCATAATACAAGCTGATTTATGTGTAAAACATTTCCCACATTCTGAACATGAAAAAGGCTTCTCCCCTGTGTGAATTCTCTGGTGCTTAACACAAGCAGATTTACTGTTAAAACATTTCCCACATTCTGAACAGGAAAAAGGCTTCTCTCCTGTGTGAGTTATTTGATGCTCATCAAGATTCCATTTCCAAGTAAAACATTTCCCACATTCTGAACATGAAAAAGGTTTCTTTCCTGTGTGAATTCTCTGGTGCTTAACACAAGCTGATCTACTGTTAAAACATTTCCCACATTCTGAACATGAAAATGGTTTCTCCCCTGTGTGGGCTCTCTGGTGCTTAACCAAATCTGATTTTTGGTTAAAACATTTCCCACATTCTGAACATGAAAAAGGCTTCTCCCCTGTGTGAGTTCTCTGGTGGCTATGAAGATACCGTTTCTTGTTAAAACATTTCCCACATTCTGAACAGGAAAAAGGCTTCTCCCCTTTGTGAGTTCTCTGGTGAGTAACACAATCCGATTTTTGGTTAAAACATTTCCCACATTCTGAACATGAAAAAGGTTTCTCCCCTGTGTGAATTCTCTGGTGAGTAACAAAATGTGATTTATGTGCAAAACATTTCCCACATTCTGAACATGAAAAAGGTTTCGCTCCTGTGTGAATTCTCTGGTGAGCAACAAAATGTGATTTATGTGCAAAACATTTCCCACATTCTGAACATGAAAAAGGCTTCTCACCTGTGTGGGTTCTCTGGTGGTTATCAAGAACCGATTTCCAGTTAAAACATTTCCCACATTCTGAACAGGAAAAAGGTCTCTCCCCTGTGTGAGTTCTCTGGTGACTAAGAAGATGTGCTTTCCGGTTAAAAGATTTCTCACATTCTGAACATGAAAAAGGCTTCTCCCCTGTGTGGATTCTCTGGTGCATAACACAAGCTGATTTATGTGTAAAACATTTCCCACATTCTGAACATGAAAAAGACTTCTTTGCTTCCAGAGCAGTTCGTTTTTTAATGCTTATTTTGTGACTCTGATTTTCCTTAGTATTCAATAATGAATCAGGAGACAGGACCTGTTTCATAGGATCAGATGACAGATCTTTGCTTTGAATGGATGATGGTATATCTGGAGTAATGGCATTCACTTCAGTTGTATCTTGCAGGATCTCAAGATCATCACATTTAAAAACTGAAGAT
Organism: Dendrobates tinctorius; assembly: GCF_039654945.1. NCBI lineage: Eukaryota > Metazoa > Chordata > Amphibia > Anura > Dendrobatidae > Dendrobates > Dendrobates tinctorius. The sequence goes on from NW_027361794.1 coordinate 15,123,987, forward strand.
GTCAGCTGTTCCTCTGATCTCCTGGTACAGTCATCTGCTAAGATAAAAAGCATTATTTTTTAATAAACTATCCTTGAGTTTTATATTTTTTCTACTTAAACTGTCCATAAATATGGCAAGCTATGTAAAAAACTTTAATTATTTACCGAGACAATGACAGTTCACAGTTAGTGTTGAGCATTCCGATACCGCAAGTATCGGGTATCGGCCGATACTTGCTGTATCGGAATTCCGATACCGACTTCCGATATTTTTTCAATATCGGAATTCGGCATCGGAATCAGAAGTTCAAAGTTGATTGACAGACTGACGTCATCATGATGCGCGGTGTGTGCGCATCATGATGCGCCGTCATTTCGGGCCTTCCGGGAGTCTCTGCCGGCCTGCCGGGGGGCTGTGCCGGCCTGCCGGGGGGCTGTGTGGACTGCCCGGGGTCTGTACCGGCCTGCCGGGGGGCTGTGCCGGCCTGCCGGTGGTCTGTGCACCCTGTGGGGGTCTGTACCGGCCTGCCGGGGGGCTGTGCCGGCCTGCCGGTGGTCTGTGCACCCTGTGGGGGTCTGTACCGGCCTGCCGGGGGGCTGTGCCGGCCTGCCGGTGGTCTGTGCACCCTGTGGGGGTCTGTACCGGCCTGCCGGGGGGCTGTGCTGATGTCCGGGGGTCTGTGCAAGCATCGTCCGATGGGACTACAAGTCCCATCGGGCGATGCCTGCTACCATGACAGTGATTGACACATTAGCCAATGATGGGACAGTAGTAGTCCCATCATCCGGCTAATGTGTTAAATGTTAAAAAAAAAAAAAAAAAAAATACTACATACATACTACATGCATGCTACATACATGCTACATACATACTACATGCATGCTACATACATACTACATGCATGCTACATACATACTACATGCATGCTACATACATACTACATGCATGCTACATACATACTACATGCTACATACATACTACATGCATGCTACATACATACTACATGCTACATACATACTACATATATACTACATACATACTACATATATACTACATACATACTACATACATGCTACATACATACTGCATGCTACATACATACTACATACTACATACATACTACATGCATGCTACATACATACTACATGCATGCTACATGCATGCTACATACATACTACATGCTACATACATACCACATACATACTACATACATACTACATACTACATATATACTACATGCATGCTACATACATACTACATGCTACATACATACCACATACATACTACATACATGCTACATACTACATACATACTACATACATACTACATGCATGCTACATACATACTACATGCATGCTACATACATACTACATGCCACATACATACCACATACATACTACATACATACTACATACATACTACATGCTACATACATACTACATATATACTACATGCATGCTACATACATACTACATGCTACATACATACCACATACATACTACATACATGCTACATACATACTACATGCATGCTACATACATACTACATATATACTACATGCATGCTACATACATACTACATGCTACATGCATGCTACATACATACTACATACATACTACATGCTACATACATACCACATATATACTACATACATACAATACATTCATACAATACATACATAGACATACAGTACATATAACATAGAGTAACATACTTACCAATACTTGTCACATTGTTCCCCGAAGCCATTGTCTTTTCCGGAATAAATATTAACATAACAAACCACAAAAATACTCACCCACGATCCGAAGCAGTCCACGAGTGTGTCCCACGACGATCTTGGGTAGAGAACGGCAGCATCAGATGATGCTGCCGTTCTCTACAGGCTGCAGGAATCCAATGACGGAAGGTAGGTATCCTTCCGCACTGTATTCCTCCGCCACTTAAAAAAAAAAAAGTCCCTAGTCTCACTTTATGCCATTGCTGCGTGGGAAATTCCCACACAGCAATGGCATAAAGTGAGACTAGGGACTTTTTTTTTTTTTTAAGTGGCGGAGGAATACAGTGCGGAAGGATACCTACCTTCCGTCATTGGATTCCTGCAGCCCGTAGAGAACGGCAGCAACAGCTGATGCTGCAGTTCTCTACCCAAGATCGTCGTGGGACACACTCGTGGACTGCTTCGGATCGTGGGTGAGTATTTTTGTGGTTTGTTATGTTAATATTTATTCCGGAAAAGACAATGGCTTCGGGGAACAATGTGACAAGTATTGGTAAGTATGTTACTCTATGTTATATGTACTGTATGTCTATGTATGTATTGTATGAATGTATTGTATGTATGTAGTATATATGTGGTATGTATGTAGCATGTAGTATGTATGTAGTATGTATGTAGCATGCATGTAGCATGCAGTATGTATGTAGCATGCATGTAGTTTATATGTAGTATGTATGTAGCATGTAGTATATATGTAGTATGTATGTAGCATGTAGTATGTATGTAGCATGCATGTAGTATATATGTAGTATGTATGTAGCATGTAGTATGTATGTAGCATGCATGTAGTATGTATGTAGCATGCATGTAGTATGTATATGGTATGTATGTAGCATGTAGTATGTATGTAGCATGCATGTAGTATATATGTGGTATGTATGTGGTATGTATGTAGCATGCATGTAGCATGCATGTAGTATGTATGTAGTATATATGTAGTATGTATGTAGCATGTAGTATGTATGTAGCATGCATGTAGTATATATGTAGTATGTATGTAGCATGTAGTATGTATGTAGCATGCATGTAGTATATATGTAGTATGTAGCATGTAGTATGTATGTAGCATGCATGTAGTATATATGTAGTATGTAGCATGTAGTATGTATGTAGCATGCATGTAGTATATATGTTATGTATGTAGCATGCATGTAGTATATATGTAGTATGTATGTAGCATGTAGTATGTAGCATGCATGTAGTATATATGTAGTATGTATGTAGCATGTAGTATGTATGTAGCATGCATGTAGTATATATGTAGTATGTATGTAGCATGTAGTATGTATGTAGCATGCATGTAGTATGTATGTAGCATGCATGTAGTATGTATGTAGTATGTATGTAGCATGTAGTATGTATGTAGCATGCATGTAGTATATATGTGGTATGTATGTGGTATGTATGTAGCATGCATGTAGCATGCATGTAGTATGTATGTAGTATGTATGTAGTATATATGTAGTATGTATGTAGCATGTAGTATGTATGTAGCATGCATGTAGTATATATGTAGTATGTATGTAGCATGTAGTATGTATGTAGCATGCATGTAGTATATATGTAGTATGTAGCATGTAGTATGTATGTAGCATGCATGTAGTATATATGTAGTATGTAGCATGTAGTATGTATGTAGCATGCATGTAGTATATATGTTATGTATGTAGCATGCATGTAGTATATATGTAGTATGTATGTAGCATGTAGTATGTAGCATGCATGTAGTATATATGTAGTATGTATGTAGCATGTAGTATGTATGTAGCATGCATGTAGTATATATGTAGTATGTATGTAGCATGTAGTATGTATGTAGCATGCATGTAGTATGTATGTAGCATGCATGTAGTATGTATGTAGTATGTATGTAGCATGTAGTATGTATGTAGCATGCATGTAGTATATATGTGGTATGTATGTGGTATGTATGTAGCATGCATGTAGCATGCATGTAGTATGTATGTAGTATGTATGTAGTATATATGTAGTATGTATGTAGCATGTAGTATGTATGTAGCATGCATGTAGTATATATGTAGTATGTATGTAGCATGTAGTATGTATGTAGCATGCATGTAGTATATATGTAGTATGTAGCATGTAGTATGTATGTAGCATGCATGTAGTATATATGTAGTATGTAGCATGTAGTATGTATGTAGCATGCATGTAGTATATATGTTATGTATGTAGCATGTAGCATGCATGTAGCATGCATGTAGTATGTATGTAGTACATATGTGGTATGTATGTAGCATGCAGTATGTATGTAGCATGCATGTAGTATATATGTAGTATGTATGTTGCATGTAGTATTTATGTAGTATGAATGTAGCATGTATGTAGTATGTAGTATGAATGTAGCATGTATGTAGTATGCATGTTGTATGTATGTAGCATGTATTTTTTTTTTTTTTTTTTTTTTTACATTTAACACATTAGCCGGATGATGGGACTACTACTGTCCCATCATTGGCTAATGTGTCAATCACTGTCATGGTAGCAGGCATCGCCCGATGGGACTTGTAGTCCCATCGGACGATGCCTGCACAGACCCCCGGAGCCTGCACAGCCCCCCGGCAGGCCGGCACAGCCCCCCGGCAGGCCGGCACAGCCCCCCGGAGCCTGCACAGCCCCCCGGCAGGCCGGCACAGCCCCCCGGCAGGCCGGCACAGCCCCCCGGAGCCTGCACAGACCACCGGCAGGCCGGCACAGACCACCGGAGCCTGCACAGACCCCCTGGCAGGCCGGCACAGCCCCCCGAAAGGCCCGTACAGACCCCAGAGAGGCTGTACAAGGGCAGGAAAGGGTTTTTCTTATTCCGATACCGGAAGTCCCATAGACTTGAATGGGACTTCCGGTATCGGAATCGGCGATACCGATACTTTTTTTAAAGATCGGCCGATACCATCCGATACGATACTTTGAAGTATCGGAAGGTATCGCTCAACTCTATTCACAGTCTAATAGAAAACCTTGCTGGATTAACCAGTAGTGCGTGGTGTTCAACTGTTTGTTCATTCTGCCTCCCAAATATCAAGCAAGAAGAAACCAATCAATGTTATGTAGGCGGAAATAATACCAATTCTCATCTCACAAAAAAAACAAGTCCCCACTCAGGTCCTTCATCTGTCAATGGAAAAACAGAGGTTCCCACACTATTAGTGGCTCAAAGGCTGTTGAAAAGCAACAAGGTTTCTATAAACCAATCCAGCAACAACCGCTCTCACTTCTGAGTCTTGCAGTGTGCTCAAACAACATTTAGGATTCCTGTATGTAGCAATATTATAGTGAGAATAACCCACTTAATTTGCGCTGTGTGTCTCCTGGAGCACAATCTGGGCACTATGTGTTGGGTAATAAAATGGCAAATGTGTAATCTTCACTCTCCAACATCCACTGCGTGTTAATTTCCAGAAAGTGGCCGTGGAGTCAAAATATTCACTACTCCTACTCTTGTGGTCAAAATTTTTGGTACCCCTCATTTAATGACAGAAAATTTCACAATGGTCACAGAAATAACTAGAATCTGACAAAAGTAATAATAAATTAGAAATCTATGAAAATGAACAAATGAAAGTCAGACATTGCTTTTCAACCATGCTTCCACAGAATTGAAAAAAAATAAAATAAAATTCATGAAATAGGCCTGGACAGAAATGATGGTATCCTTATCTTAATATTTTGTTGCACAACCTTTTGAGGCAATCACTGCAATCAAATGGTTCCTATAACTGTCATTGAGACTTCTGCACCTCTCGACAGGTATTTTGGCCCACTCCTCAAGAGCAAACTGCTCTCTCGTGTTTGAAGGTTGCCTTTTCCAGACCGCATGTTTCAGCTCTTTCCAAAGATGCTCAGTAGGATTTACGTCAGGGCTCATAGAAGGCCACTTCAGAATAGTCCAATGTTTTCCTCTTAGCCATTCATGGGTGTTTTTAGTTGTGTGTTTTGGGTCATCATCCTGCTGCAAGACCCATGACATTCGACTGTGACCAAGCTTTCTGACACTGGGCAGCACATTTCTCTCTAGAATCCCTTGATAGTTTTGAGCTTTCGTTGTACACTGCACAGATTCTAGACATCCTGTGCCAGATGCAGCAAAGCAGCCCCAGAACATAACAGAGCCTCCTCCACGTTTCACAATAGGGACAGTGTTCTTTTCTTGATAGGCTTCATTTTTCCGTCTGTAAATACAGAGCTGATGTACATTGCCAAAAAGTTCCATTTTTCTCTCATCTGTCCATAGGACATTCTCCCAGAAGCTTTGTGACTTCTCAAGAAGTAGTTTGGCAAATTCCAGTCTGGCTTGGTCATCTCCCATAAAGTCCACTTTGGCTCATACAACGATGGATGGTGCAATCTGACACTGATGTTCCTTGAACTTGAAGTTCACCTTTATTTTGTTTAGAAGCAGTTTTTCTGGGTTATTTGGTTATCATTTGTACTATCTGCCTCTTTGATTTGTCATCAATTTTCCTCCTGCGGCCACGACCATGGAGGTTAAAACAGTCCCATGGAGCTTAAATTTCTGAATAATATGTGCAACTGTAGTCACAAGAACATCAAGCTGCTTGGAGATGGTATTATAACTTTTACCTTTAACATGTTTGTCTATAATTTTCTTTCTAATCTCCTGAGACAACTCTTTCCTTCGCTTTCTCTGGTCCATGTTAAGTGTGATACACACCATGTCACCAAGCAGCACAGTGAGTATCTGTAGCCTCTATACAGGCCACTCACTGATTCCAAGATTGTAGACACCTGTGATGCTAACTAGTGGTCACACCTTGATTTAACATGTCCCCTTTGTCACATTATTTTCAGGGGTACCATCATTTCTGTCCAGGCCTATGAGATTTGAGATGAGATGAGATTGAGATGAGATGGGATATGATGAGATTTATTTTTTTTTAAATTCTGTGGAAGCATGGTTGAAAAGCAATGTCTGACTTTCATTTGTTCATTTTCATAGATTTTTTATTTATTATTACTTTTGTCAGATTCAAGTTATTTCTGTGACCATTGTGGGTTTTTCTGTCATTAAACGAGGGGTACCAACAATTTTGACTATGTGTGTATAGATTATAACCCTCAGTGAATCTAATATATAAAGCTCAAAATGTGTATGTATGTATGTATGTGTGTATGTATGTATGTCCGGGATAGGCATCCGCACCGTCGTAGCTACAGCCACAAAATTTGGCACAGTCACACGTCTGGACCCCGAGAGCGTCCTAAGCTATGTTGTGAGGCGAAATTTTAACCCTGTGCGTTCCAATTCACCAAACAATTTTGCCCCTATCTACATAATGGGGAAAAAGTGAGAGCGTGTCAAGCCCCGCCCCTCATTATGTCATAATGCCCCTATTTGCATACTGGGGAAACAGTGTGTGCATATCAAGCCCCGCCCCCTCATTATGATGTCACAATGGTTGCCATGGCGACGCTGATGTCATCATAGGTTGCAAACCCTGCCGCCGCTCATTATGATGTCATAATGGTTGACTATGGGATGGAGGATGTGTGATGGGTATATGGGCACTGGACTATGGGATGGAGGATATGTATGATGGGTATATGGGAACGGGACTATGGGATGGAGGATGTGGGATGGGTATATGGGCACTGGACTATGGGATGGAGGATATGTATGACGGGTATATAGGCACGGGACTATGGGATGGCGGATATGTATGATGGGTATATGGGCACGGGACTATGGGATGGAGGATATGTATGATGGGTATATGGGCGCGGGACTATGGGATGGAGGATATGTATGATGGGTATATGGGCACGGGACTATGGGATGGAGAATATGTATGATGGGTATATGGGCACGGGCCTATGGGATGGTGGATATGTATGACGGGTATACGGGCACAGGACTATGGGATGGAGGATGTGTGATGGGTATATGGGCACTGGACTATGTGATGGAGGATATGTATGACGGATATATGGGCACAGGGCTATGGGATGGCGGTTATATATGATGGGTATATAGGCATGGGACTATGGGATGGAGGATATGTATATTGGGTATATGGGTATGGGACTATGAGATGAAGGATGTGTGATGGGTATATGGGCACTCGACTATGGGATGGAGAATAAGTATGATGGGTATATGGTCATGGGCCTATGGGATGGAGGATATGTATGATGGGTATATGGGCACGGGCCTATGGGATGGAGGATATGTATGATGGGTATATGGGCACGAGACTATGGGATGGAGGATAATTATAATTTGTTATAACTAACCACAGTTAGTTACTATGCCCGGCGCTGCCCGTCATACATATTGGTTACTATACCCGGGCAGTGCCGGGCTCTTCAGCTAGTTAATTTATAAAATGGAATCACTTTATGGAGATTTCGACTATTCTGGTGTTCTGTCATTTGGTTATATTAAGGCTTCTGCATATGGTGTGTCCAATCTCATCTGGGATCTGTTCCTGCTGTCCAGCTGGAGTAATCTGCTCCCTACTTCAGCCAATTGGAAAGTACCACACACTACTAAAGCTCAAAGCATATGGCCGGAATCTGCCAGATACAGCGTTGTTCTCCTCTGGTTCAGTCCTCTGTGCTCAGCTTGTGGCTTGTGTATTTGTTTCCTGTTGTGACTGTGGCCCATTTACTGACTACTCATGTCTTCAGATTCTGGATTCTGTCCTTCTGGTTCTGACCCAGCTACCTGACTATTCTTCTTTCCTTCTAAAACCACAGAATAGCAGGTAACACCATGGTCCAAGCCTAGAGGTCCCAGTGTAAGTCCAGATCCATGCAAGGGTGTTAAAGGGCAATGAGCAAGGCAATCCTTGGGATCTGGAAAGCAGAGAAGATAATGCCAAGCATGTTCATGGTGGACATCTTTTGAGCTGCCAGGTGACCCAATACATTGTGTCTGCAAACTATTCCAGCTAGATCTGCATTCAAATAGCTAAATGGCGCTCCTTCCCTTCTGAACACTGCCATGTGCCCAGACAGTAGTGTACAATAGTATGTAGGGTATTGTGTGAAGTTGGAAAATAATTTGTAAGATCCATTTGTTTTCTATTATTCTTTGTAAATCAATATACAGCAAAAAAATGTCAATAGTGATCAGAAATTGACAATTATTTCTTACCCAAAAATGTATAATGCATAACAGCAAGTAAGATAAAATATAACTTTTAATGCATAACTTAAAAAAATACCACACCTAAAGTGTCACCAAAAAATGATTAAAATGAGATGCCCATACATTGGGTGATCCCTAAGGGATAATAGTATATACCCAAAAGCATCAGATAGGAATATAGAATGCAGCTAGTATAACATCCAAACAGCAATCTATATATATTGGATACAGCATAAAAAATAGCAGCAAAATGCCATAGCCAATTACACTCATATGTTTATATATACTGGCTAGACCAAAAAAAGGGGGAGGAGGTTCATAGCCACCAATAGATGAGAATAATAAAAGGAACAATCTCACCAATATTTTGCAGACGGTCAGGAGTCTCCAGGGATACTCATCGTATATGTGGGAAGGCAGCAGTGGGAGTACAATACCCTGTCACATCCCTCATAGGCTGACCATTACCTGATCCCCAGACTCCTGCCCTGACAAGGGCAGTCGACAACTAGCCCTAGATTGCACAAGCCCTATACTTTCCCTTCAAGGAACGTCCCAACGCGTTTCATCCAAGTAATTCTTCAGGGGACTAACTTGTTCAAAAGTGCCACAGTGCTGAAGTCAAGAGACATACATCCTCCTGCTCTCAATGCTATCTGCTGTCTGCAGAGAGCGGAGGAAAAAGGGCTTATTTATATCTTTAGGGTGATCCACACAGCCCCATCATAATTAATTCAGTGAGTCACATGTGTATACTCACTCTCACTTTACATATCAATCGTCCTCATTAGATGATCCTTCCCTGAGGTGCTCGCCACAATTCGCGCTAGCTCCGCCCCCCATGACATCACAGAGCAAAGCATCCTGGGTACAGAGCACTGACTGGTCAAAAACGCCACACTTCCGGTGAAACCAAAATGGCGGATGCCCCACTTCCGGTGACGTCTACAAACATATTAGCCGCCCTTGGGAATGCCCCACTTTCGGTAAAACCAAGATGGCGGCTGACCCACTTCCGGTGACGTCTATAAGCCAGATAACAGCCTTTGGGAATGCCCCATTTCTCATAAGTGGGCCCGCATCATGCCCCACTTTCGCAGTAGCACATGCCGCGGTGCCGCCACATTACCGGTGAGCGGAACCGCGTCAAGCCCCACTTCCGGGGAACATATATAGTGGTGCCGCCCCACTTCCAATAAGTGGAACCGCATCATGCCACACCTCCTGGAAAGAAAATACAGCAGTGCCGCCCACAGCAACAGCACCAAAACAACGCTGGCAAAGGGGAAATAGCACTCAATTAACACAATTCACCTCCGCCGAAGCAGAGATAAATTAAAATAACATCCAGATATAGTGCTAGTTCAGTGATAAATCAGAAACAACGATTGATCACATATAAAGAACATACAAGAGCACCACCTATATAGATATCACTTCAAGGGGTCTTTAGGGGACCAAAATACATCTCACCAATGTGGCGAAATATATAAAGGGGGGGGAGGGAAAGACAGAGACCCTCCTCACAGATAACAAAGAGGGGAATAATGATGGATAATGTAAAGTACCAATAGGAAAAGAATATATACAAACGTACAATGCAAATCCTAGTAATTGGTGACAAGAATAGTGATTTAGGCTTATAAACCAATCATATCAGTGGATTAAAAATTGGAGGCAAAGGACAAAGAAGGAATTCAAATGAAACAATTGAAATTAATTTGCTCATTAAGGCCTTTAGGTGTTACCGTATCCAAATAGAAGATCCATTTAGCCTCACATTGTAACAACAACTGATCTCAGTTGCCGCCTCTCTGTGGTTTAAAGACTCTATCAATCGCAGTGAAAGTAAGGCACGTACTCTGTCCATCATGCATACCATGAATATGCCTTGAGATAGAAGTGTCTCTTTTATGTGTTATATCTCCCACATGTTCACCGATCCTTCTCCTGAATTCACGAATTGTCTTTCCAACATACTCTGACCCACACTTACAAGTGACTTTATAAATGACCATATACAGTGGGGAAAAAAAAGTATTTAGTCAGTCAGCAATAGTGCAAGTTCCACCACTTAAAAAGATGAGAGGCGTCTGTAATTTACATCATAGGTAGACCTCAACTATGGGAGACAAACTGAGAAAAAAAAATCCAGAAAATCACATTGTCTGTTTTTTTTTCATTTTATTTGCATATTATGGTGGAAAATAAGTATTTGGTCAGAAACAAGCAATCAAGATTTCTGGCTCTCACAGACCTGTAACTTCTTCTTTAAGAGTCTCCTCTTTCCTCCACTCATTACCTGTAGTAATGGCACCTGTTTAAACTTGTTATCAGTATAAAAAGACACCTGTGCACACCCTCAAACAGTCTGACTCCAAACTCCACTATGGTGAAGACCAAAGAGCTGTCAAAGGACACCAGAAACAAAATTGTAGCCCTGCACCAGGCTGGGAAGACTGAACCTGCAATAGCCAACCAGCTTGGAGTGAAGAGATCAACTGTGGGAGCAATAATTAGAAAATGGAAGACATACAAGACCACTGATAATCTCCCTCGATCTGGTGCTCCACGCAAAATCCCACCCCGTGGGGTCAGAATGATCACAAGAACGGTGAGCAAAAATCCCAGAACCACGCGGGGGGACCTAGTGAATGAACTGCAGAGAGCTGGGACCAATGTAACAAGGCCTACCATAAGTAACACACTACGCCACCAGGGACTCAGATCCTGCAGTGCCAGACGTGTCCCACTGCTTAAGCCTGTACATGTCCGGGCCCGTCTGAAGTTTGCTAGAGAGCATTTGGATGATCCAGAGGAGTTTTGGGAGAATGTCCTATGGTCTGATGAAACCAAACTGGAACTGTTTGGTAGAAACACAACTTGTCGTGTTTGGAGGAAAAAGAATACTGAGTTGCATCCATCAAACACCATACCTACTGTAAAGCATGGTGGTGGAAACATCATGCTTTGGGGCTGTTTCTCTGCAAAGAGGCCAGGACGACAGATCCGGGTACATGAAAGAATGAATGGGGCCATGTATCGTGAGATTTTGAGTGCAAACCTCCTTCCATCAGCAAGGGCATTGAAGATGAAACGTGGCTGGGTCTTTCAACATGACAATGATCCAAAGCACACCGCCAGGGCAACGAAGGAGTGGCTTCGTAAGAAGCATTTCAAGGTCCTGGAGTGGCCTAGCCAGTCTCCAGATCTCAACCCTATAGAAAACCTTTGGAGGGAGTTGAAAGTCCGTGTTGCCAAGCGAAAAGCCAAAAACATCACTGCTCTAGAGGAGATCTGCATGGAGGAAAGGGCCAACATACCAACAACAGTGTGTGGCAACCTTGTGAAGACTTACAGAAAACGTTTGACCTCTGTCATTGCCAACAAAGGATATATCACAAAGTATTGAGATGAAATTTTGTTTCTGACCAAATACTTATTTTCCACCATAATATGCAAATAAAATGAAAAAAAAACAGACAATGTGATTTTCTGGATTTTTTTTTCTCAGTTTGTCTCCCATAGTTGAGGTCTACCTATGATGTAAATTACAGACGCCTCTCATCTTTTTAAGTGGTGGAACTTGCACTATTGCTGACTGACTAAACACTTTTTTTCCCCACTGTACCATCAAACACTTTATGAATTGTAGCACCAAGGGCATCATTTATAAAGTCACTTGTAAGTGTGGGTCAGAGTATGTTGGAAAGACAATTCGTGAATTCAGGAGAAGGATCGGTGAACATGTGGGAGATATAACACATAAAAGAGACACTTCTATCTCAAGGCATATTCATGGTATGCATGATGGACAGAGTACGTGCCTTACTTTCACTGCGATTGATAGAGTCTTTAAACCACAGAGAGGCGGCAACTGGGATCAGTTGTTGTTACAATGTGAGGCTAAATGGATCTTCTATTTGGATACGGTAACACCTAAAGGCCTTAATGAGCAAATTAATTTCAATTGTTTCATTTGAATTCCTTCTTTGTCCTTTGCCTCCAATTTTTAATCCACTGGTATGATTGGTTTATAAGCCTAAATCACTATTCTTGTCACCAATTACTAGGATTTGCATTGTACGTTTGTATATATTCTTTTCCTATTGGTACTTTACATTATCCATCATTATTCCCCTCTTTGTTATCTGTGAGGAGGGTCTCTGTCTTTCCCTCCCCCCCCTTTATATATTTCGCCACATTGGTGAGATGTATTTTGGTCCCCTAAAGACCCCTTGAAGTGATATCTATATAGGTGGTGCTCTTGTATGTTCTTTATATGTGATCAATCGTTGTTTCTGATTTATCACTGAACTAGCACTATATCTGGATGTTATTTTAATTTATCTCTGCTTCGGCGGAGGTGAATTGTGTTAATTGAGTGCTATTTCCCCTTTGCCAGCGTTGTTTTGGTGCTGTTGCTGTGGGCGGCACTGCTGTATTTTCTTTCCAGGAGGTGTGGCATGATGCGGTTCCACTTATTGGAAGTGGGGCGGCACCACTATATATGTTCCCCGGAAGTGGGCTTGACGCGGTTCCGCTCACCGGTAATGTGGCGGCACCACGGCATGTGCTACTGCGAAAGTGGGGCATGATGCGGGCCCACTTATGAGAAATGGGGCATTCCCAAAGGCTGTTATCTGGCTTATAGACGTCACCGGAAGTGGGTCAGCCGCCATCTTGGTTTTACCGGAAGTGGGGCATTCCCAAGGGCAGCTAATATGTTTGTAGACGTCACCGGAAGTGGGGCATCCGCCATTTTGGTTTCACCGGAAGTGTGGCGTTTTTGACCAGTCAGTGCTCTGTACCCAGGACGCTTTGCTCTGTGATGTCATGGGGGCGGAGCTAGCGCGAATTGTGGCGCGCAACTCAGGGAAGGATCATCTAATGAGGATGATTGATATGTAAAGTGAGAGTGAGTATACACATGTGACTCACTGAATTAATTATGATGGGGCTGTGTGGATCACCCTAAAGATATAAATAAGCCCTTTTTCCTCCGCTCTCTGCAGTCAGCAGATAGCATTGAGAGCAGGAGGATGTATGTCTCTTGACTTCAGCACTGTGGCACTTTTGAACAAGTTAGTCCCCTGAAGAATTACTTGGATGAAACGCGTTGGGACGTTCCTTGAAGGGAAAATGTAGGGCTTGTGCAATCTAGGGCTAGTTGTGGACTGCCCTTGTCAGGGCAGGAGTCTGGGGATCAGGTAATGGTCAGCCTATGAGGGATGTGACAGGGTATTGTACTCCCACTGCTGCCTTCCCACATACACGATGAGTATCCCTGGAGACTCCTGACCGTCTGCAAATTATTGGTGAGATTGTTCCTTTTATTATTCTCATCTATTGGTGGCTATGAACCTCCTCCCCCTTTTTTTGGTCTAGCCAGTATATATAAACACATGAGTGTAATTGGCTATGGCATTTTGCTGCTATTTTTTATGCTGTATCCAATATATATAGATTGCTGTTTGGATGTTATACTAGCTGCATTCTATATTCCTATCTGATGCTTTTGAGTATATACTATTATCCCTTAGGGATCACCCAATGTATGGGCATCTCATTTTAATCATTTTTTGGTGACACTTTAGGTGTGGTATTTTTTTAAGTTATGCATTAAAAGTTATATTTTATCTTACTTGCTGTTATGTATTATTCTTTGTGAATAATTCCAAAGTTATCACCACATAAAATGACACACGTCAGATTTTAAAAATGGGGTTTGATTAAGAACACAAAATTGGCTACGGGAAGAGGTTAAATCAGAGTATTTTGGACACTAACTACTGTAGTCAAAAACTATGACTATAGACAATAACACATCTACTGAAATGATCAAACTCAACAGTCTTCATCAGTAATAAATGAGTAACTAGTGGTGAAACCTCTCTGGGGTAATTAGCATATGGGTCTCAGTGACTTCACAATCTAAACTATCGTAAGGTCCAATATTTTCTGTCAGATGAGCTTCAAGAAGAAATATTACACGTTTAAAGAGAACTGTGTATAATAGTGCAGAGCTGAGATGTCTTAAAGGGAACCTGTCAGCAGGATTGTGCACAGTAACCTACAGACACTGTCAGGTCGGCACCATCATACTGATTGCAATGATACTGTCATGATCCATTTTTGGATCTGTCAGATTCTGGATTCTCTTTTATAAAGGTTTTCCCTTTCAGGCCATCGGGGGTTAATGTCAGTTTTTGCCCCCCGGTGGCCGCTGGGTTCCCCCTCCCCCCAGTGGCCGCTGGTGTTACTACAACTGTAGTTGGTCGGCTGCTGGGTTCCCCCCCCGGTGTCTGCTGGTGTTACTACATGTTTAATGTTTAGTTAGTCAGCAGGTGTTGACTACTCCCACTTCCCTTTATAAGGCCACCTGGTGCTGCAATTCACTGTTGGTAATACTGTTCATTTGGAAACCAACCATGGTGAAGAATGGACCTACCTGGTGCAGAGGGGGTTCAGCTTATCAGGATCAGTGGTGTTGCTGCTGGATGCTGATCGGGTGCCTTTCTCTGCTGCTTGGAGCATTGGCAGCAGATAAAGCTAAGTTTTGTTTTCAATTGCTTTAACCCCAAGGTGTCTGTATTATCTTTCCTTTGGTTTTTGGTGCAGTTCACTTTACTCCCTGTCTCACCTCCTGGGGAGGGGGTTGGTGTTTAGCTCAGGGCTAAACAGGAGATAGGGACAGGTCGGGGACTTGGGCCTCACTACCATCAAGTGTACCCCCAAGTTAAGGAAAGTCAGGGCACCCCCTTAGCCTGAGGGGCAGATCAGGGGCCCAGGTTTCACGTCTCCTGTTTTCCCACTACTGCCCCGTGACAGATACCTGGTGATGAAATCCGTTTTGTGGTTGTTGTTTAATCTGTATTTGTAGCTTTCAGTTAATGAGATTCTCATGCTCCGGGGCGGGGCTGTGAGCAGTCTGTGGGCGGGGCTTTATGTGGTGCTCTGATTACATATTCATCTGTATCGGCTTATGACAGGTTACTGATCCCTCAGTGACCTGCCCCCTATTTTTACATAATGCATATAATAGCATTGATAGCACTATTTTATGCATTATGTAAACATGGAGGGCAGGTCACTGAGGGATCCGTGACCTATCATAAGTTAATACAGATGAATATGTAAGCAGAGCACCACATAAAACCCCGCCCACAGCCCCACCTGCAGCCACGCCCACAGTCCATCTGCAGCCCCGCCCACAGCCCCACCTGCAGCCCCACACAAGAGCACGAGAATCTCATTAACTGAAAAGTACAAATGCAGATTAAACAACAGCCACAAAACGGATTTAATCACCAGGACTATCAAGGAGCTACAAACTCACCTAAGTGACGCAGGATAATCCCACCACATCCAAACTATCATACAGAATGAACAGGTGAAAAAAAGACATAGAATAAAAAAAGTCACTTCCCCAACAACAAAGTATGCACGAGGGGAGAACTCCAACAGTAAACCGGAGTTGCACTCATTTATGGTAGACCATTGGAGCTACTATGAGTCCTGACCAGAAGAGTAGAGAAAATAATATTGCTCCCCATTTCAGGAGAGATTGTGCAGTAATCTGAATTTCTTAGGATCAAAAACAATGTAATTTATGATGTGGAGTGAATTCATGAAACCAGGGCTCGAGCCATGCCAACACATCTCCTGCAGGTGTGAATAAATGTATATTACAGCCATCAGCCACGCACAGCTTAGAGATATATCATGGCTCAGGTGTAATGGTTTTATGTAGATTATCACAATCCTCCTTGAAATTAGTTAGTTTTATTACAAGTTGAAAAGTCAGGATAAAGGGAAATTCACACTCGGCCTCATTGCACATTTAATGTTGTTGATCATAAAAGCAAAGTTTGGCCGGAAAGACTGGACCTGGTCTTGTAGGGACCATATGAGACATTCAGCAGCACAGAAGGGAGAGAAGGTAGATTCATCCAATAAGATATCAGGGATCTAGGAAGCCAACAGCATCATTACCCTCTGCTTTCTCTTACAGGCCCATCATAATACTTTTCTTCAAATGATTTTCTATCTTGTCAGCACATTCTATATAATCTGTCATTTAACTTTACAGAACTGAGCAGGTAATGGTCAGCATCATCTAATCCCAGGGGGAAGGTGAATCCTCCAGGTGGTAAGTTCTATATAAAAGGTTTTTCAATGGGCAAAGTCATTTGAACAGTTTGTGGTGGAGGAGAATGTTGTGGTCTAGAGGCAAAATAGTGATCATAGTGATACGGCCGGACTACACCACCGATAAAGCAGCCATAGCTGGTGACCGAGAAGAATCTGTGACTTCTCTGCATTTAGTTGTTACTACTAGTCATGATCGACCACTAAAATGCTCGGGTGCTCATTGCTGGGGTCGAGCAAATTGAAATATTCGGGTACACGTACATAACAATGAGCCCAATTTAAGTATATGGGAGACCCGAGCATTTTTACCGCGACCCGGGGGGGGGTCCTTTCAAGGTGTAAAAACTTCAGAAAATGATGGAAACACAGCTAAAATGCTACAGGAACATCATGGCAAGTGCCCCAGGAAACATTTTTCATTCCTAGGTCACAGCTCTAAACAATGTTGTCAGAGTTTCACACCCTTTTTACAGGCGCACCAAAAAACCTACAAAAACTAAACCAAAATGGATTTTGCTGGGAAATGTTAAGGAACATAATTTCCACGTTAATGACTTATCTAAGCCAAAATAATTAACTCAAAACAAAAACGTTCCTCCACCACTTGGGCTATGTTCTCACAGCCTTTATGAGGCATTTTGCAACTTTAGCATTGCTTTCAACCAATACAAATGCATTCACTGCGAAATGTCATTGTAACATTTAACAAACTTAGGTGGCCATGTGGTGTGTGACACATAAGCAGACACATCTTGTTTCATTTATAAAGGGGGGACTCTTAAAGTCACAAAGCCTATTTTAACAGGGGCATCAGGCAACATTAATCTTCTTAAAGGGCCATTATTAAACAGTAGGTCTGTTACAGTATTCTGTTATTGCCTATGCAGTGGATGGGCTGCCAAGAATTATGACGCACCCCAATACCCCTTTCACGAGAGGTACAGGAGGGTTTCCTGAAAAAACGTTGCATTGAATGCAAGGCCTGGCCTGCCTCAAAGTTACATGCACCCCAATAAGCTTTTCAAGCCACGTACTGGAAGGGTACAGGAAAATCCACTTCACATTATTCATTTTGTACTCCCATTCTGTTTTCTTATGCATTGACTGCAAGGCCTGCCCTGCTACCAAGTCATATGCACCCCAATAACCCCAATCCCCCTTGGAAGAAACATGGAGGAGGGCCTCATAAAAAAAATATCCCATTAAAAAGGAGCGGGTCTCCTAGACTTGTAATGCCCATACACTAAGTGTATGGGCTGGCAAACATTTTCCCCTGTAGGGTACACCTCAATCTTTTTCATAACAAGTATTTTACACCCAGCATAACCACCCACCCTTGTTAAGAATTCGACACTGGCTGTAGCAGCACGGAACACGTTAACCCTGTGATCTAGTGGCGGTGGATGGTGAGATGTGGAGGAAGGCATGATTAAAAAATAGGCCCAATGTAAATGAGCGGATCTCCTATACTTGTAATGCCCATTAGGGTGACCGCAAAAAATCGATGTCGGAATTTTGTCCGTCTGGACCCCACAAAACGATTCCCCTTTCCAGATATTGAGATAGCCAAAATTTGAGCTCGATCAAACGACGATAACCCGTGCCGCTCGTCGCTCAAAGTTTGAAAAAATCCAAATTGAGGTATTTTAAGATTTAGGTATTTTGCATAGTCTGTTAGACTATAAAGAATGTGACAACAACATTGCAGAAATAGCCCTGACCAAATTTTCGAACCATTTGTGGTATTTGAATGCAGAGTTGGTGGGATTATCGTTTTTTGATCCCACCATTACAGACAATGAAAAGTTGTTAATGGCTAATAAATTGCTCAGTAGCACAGATGAACCATCAGAGCACGCTAGGGTTGTAAATCCAAAAGTTAGGAAAGAAAAATTAAAAGAGGTAGGAAGTAACCGACTTTAACGACCTTCTGACAAAAGATGAAGAACAAAAGCAATATGTCCTGCAAGTTGTAAGCAAATGCCGAGCATTATATTCTGACGTTTCAAAAACTACTTTAACAAAAGCTCTAGAATAGATTAGATAACTATGTAAAATTATCAACGCATGTAGGTTAGCGTGCTCTGATGGTTCATCTGTGCTACTGAGCAATTTATTAGCCATTAACAACTTTTCATTGTCTGTAATGGTGGGATCAAAAAACGATAATCCCACCAACTCTGCATCCACCTCCACAATAAATGGTTTGGACGGGTCTGGCTGGACCAACACCGGGGCGGACATGAAACATTTCTTAAGAGCTGAGAAGGACTCTTTAGCGAGTTCCGACCAATTTTTTACATCAGCCCCCTTCTGGGTAAGATCTGTGAGTGGTTTAACCACTTGAGAGAAACCTTTAATGAATCTTCGCTAATAGTTTGCAAATCCCAAGAAGCGCTGGAGCCCCTTGAGATCATGAGGCTGAACCCAGTCTGCGATCGCCAGCACCTTCTTAGGGTCCATATGAAACCCCTCACAAGATACAATCAGCCCCAAAAAAGACAGTTCCTGTACGAAAAACAAACATTTTTCCAATTTAGTAAACAGGTGGTTCTCCCTGAGTCTCTGGAGAACTGTCTGTAGATGTTGTAAGTGAGACTGACTGTCCGGGGAATACACCAAAATGTCATCCAAATAAATGATAACAAAACGGCCTATCAGGTCTGAAAACACAACATTGATAAAGTTCTGGAAAATAGCGGGGGCATTAGTTAACCCAAAGGGCATAACCAGGTTTTCAAAGAGTCCCTCAGATGTGAGGAGCGCAGTTTTCCACTCGTCCCCTTCCCGAACCCTTATCAGGTTGTAGGCCACCCGGAGATCTAATTTGGAGAACCATTGGGCCCCAGATAACTGGCTACATAGGTCTGGGATGAGGGGAAGTGGATAAGTGTTCCTAACCGTTATCTTGTTAAGTTCCCAAAAGTTGAGGCACGGCCGCAAACCACCATCTTTCTTCTTCACAAAGAAGAATCCTGCTGCCACAGGTGACACAGAAGGCCTGATATGTCCTTTGCGGAGACTCTCAGCTATGTACTCCTTCATGGCTTGGCGCTCAGGCCCAGACAAATTGAACAATCGAGCCTTAGGTAACTTGGCTCTGGGTACTAAATCAATGGCACAATCGTAGGGTCTATGTGGTGGCAGCGCCTCAGCCTCACTTTCGGAAAATGCATCTTGGAAATCCTTCAGGTACTCCGGAATACCTTCCAGACCGACAGACGACACAGATACGGTTTTAACAGAGTTAACAAAAGGCCCCAGTTTACAACACTTATCTTTACATCCCCATTGAGTG
Source organism: Dendrobates tinctorius (assembly GCF_039654945.1). NCBI lineage: Eukaryota > Metazoa > Chordata > Amphibia > Anura > Dendrobatidae > Dendrobates > Dendrobates tinctorius. The sequence goes on from NW_027361794.1 coordinate 15,144,333, forward strand.
ATCTCCCCCATCACCCAATCAATGGTAGGATTATGGCGTTGTAGCCAAGGCATCCCCAGTACCAGTCCTTCAGGCAAGTTATCTAAAACAAGACAAGTTAATTTTTCCACATGAGTGGAACCCACTTTCAGAGAAAAGAGTTCAGACCTGAAACAGATACCGTCCCCAGGTAAGAGAGGACGAGTTAATTGCCATAAGTTTAACAGGATCCTGAAGCCTGACTGTCCCTATCTTATTAAGAGTCATAATCCAGGCATCAATCAGGTTAACAGCAGAGCCACAGTCAACAAAGGCGGTAGTCTGAACAGGACCATCACCAAGTTCCAGTTCCACCCGAAGCACAATTTTTGCAAGTGAGGAAAAAGGTACCTGAAGTTTGGGTAGCCTCCTCGACTACTACCCAGATCTAGTCGTTTCCCGCCACCTTGGAGGATGACGGACAATGTCCAGATTCCCCACAATAGAAGCACAACTGCTTCTTCCGGCGGCGTCTTCTTTCCTTCTCATCACAGGTGACAGCGCTCACCTCCATAGCCACCGGAGGAGTCCGGGTCTCAACTCCACTGGAGAATAATGATGTTTCAAGTTGCATAACACCTCTTGCCCGCAGTCTGCAATCCATGCGAACCGCTTGGGTCATGGCATCCTCCAGGGAGTCAGGTGGTGGATGGAGTGCCAGGGCATCCTTCATACATTCACACAGGCCTCTACGGAACAGCCCCCGAAGGGCGGCATCACTCCAAGAGACCTCAGCTGCCCAACGCCTAAATTCAGAACAGAACCACTCGGCTGAGTGCTTCCCCTGACAGACACTCATCACCTTGTCCTCAGCCAAACGCACTCTATCTAGCTCATCATTAATAAGCCCTAAGGCCTCAAAAAACGCATCCACAGTCATTCTCTCTGTGGCAGAAGAGGAAAGAGAAAATGCCCAGGCTTGTGGGGACCCCCTAAGGAGGGACATAACTACCCCCACCCTCTGTTTCTCATCCCCAGAGGAGCGGGGTCTCAAGGAGAAAAAGAGCTTACAGCCCTCTTTAAATGCTCTAAATTCATTTTTGTCACCAGCAAACGTATCTGCTAACTTAACCAGGGATTCGGGTGGGACTAAAATGACATCTCTATTTCACACCTGCTGAAAGCCTGCGGAAAGCACCCCCTGAACCGAGTCCGCAATGTGCCATTGGGACTCGGCCAGAGCTTTGTGTTCCAAACTTAGCTTCTGCAGCGACTGAGTCAAGCGTTTCACCTGCTCAGATAAGGCATGCATTGGGTCCATGCTGCAGAAGTGAGGAGAGAAAAAAAAGTTCACGGTCAGTTATAATGTCAGGAACACCGCACTGCACTTGCTCACTGAGCCAGTGCGCGTGTCCTGAGTAAGACAACCTGTGCTCAGAGATACCTGTGGAGCGGGCAGCAGCAGAGAAGATGCGTGCTTCAGACCCGCAGGACCTGAAACATGTGACTGCTGGGGGCGTGGCCTAAACTCCCGAGAGCTAGGAGCTGCAGGAAAACTCCTAGAATGGTAACTACAGAACAAAGTTACTAATTGGCATAGACAGGGAAAAAAAACAGATCAGGCCGGGGTTAAAGCATGAGATAGCACGACAATTACCAAAGGACAAGACAGAATGGATTGTCAAGACGTAGCCAAGAAGTCAGAAACCAGAGAAGCAGATATACAGTACAGAATCAACAGGCAAACTCACAACGGGGGACAGAACTGGATCAGAACCATATAAGCAAGCTATAAGACAACGAACAGGCACACAGGGGTCACAACACTCGGCCAAAGGCAAAAGTATAACTGACACGGATTGGAGTATCTCAGGGCAATAAAAAGCTCTGCCTGAACCAAAGAGAGGCCACAATAATTAACCCCAGGTGTGCAGGTCAAAGCCTTCACTGAGCTCAAGACATTAACCCCTGACATGCAGGTCAAAACCTGCACTGGGATCATGACATATGGTTCCTTGATTCATGTCCTCATGCTCCACCTGCAATGCATCCTCTTTCATTGTGAACAGAGAGCTTTTCAGAATGCAGAGAAGCAGGATGGAGACACTAATTATGGCATCATCTCCGCTCACCAGCTTGGTGGACTACTCAAAGTTTTGGAGGATGTTACATATGTCTGACATCCATGTGAGGTCTTATGTGTGGAGTCAAACCTGAATAATGAAAGCCTTGTTGATGCTGGTATTCAACAACTGCCCTCTTCTGCACACAAATCCTTTCCAACATATGCAGTGTAGAGTTCCAATGCATGGGGACATCACACACCAGTCGGTGAGCCAGAATCTGCAATCACTGCTGAAGCACGGCAAGGGCGGCTGAAGCTGTAGCTGACTTTCTAAAATGGGCACACAGGCGGCGTACTTTCACCAGCAGATCCTGCAGCTTCAGCACATGGGCCAGGCATGGTACGCGTGTCAGTTCGCCTCGTCTCAGAGCAGCCGCCAGGTTCCAGCCATTGTCACACACAACCATGCCTGGCTGGAGATTCAGCGGTGTCAGCCACACATCTCCCTGCTTTTTCAGAGCTGCCAACAACTCTTCAACATTGTGCGGTTTGTCACCTAAGCAAATTAGCTTCGGCACAGCCTGTTGCCGCTTGGCTTTGGCAGTGCTTCCAGCTTGTGACTGATGTGCTTATTTCGGAGATGGAGGCTGAAGAGGAGGAGGTGCAAGAACTGGGGGCAACCCTGATTGACGTAGGGTCCACAATCCTTGGCGTCGGGAGGGCGCGTTCCATCCCAAGTTCTGTCTGGGTCCCGGCTTCCACTATGTTAACCCAGTGTGCTGTCAGTGAGATGTACTTTCCCTGGCCACAAGCACTTGTCCACGTGTCCGTGGTTAGGTGTACTTTCTCAGTAACTGCTTTGTTGAGGGCACGGGTAATGTTGTGGGACACGTGCTTGTGTAATGTCGGTACGGCACAGTGGGAGAAATAGTGGCGGCTGGGGACCGAGTACCTTGAGACGGCCTCCGCCATCAGGTTGCAGAAAGCTTCCGTCTCCACGAGCCTAAAAGGCAACATTTTGAGCGAAAGCAGACGAGATATGTGTGAATCTAGTACTGTGGCCTGTGGGGCTATGGCTGCGTATTTACGCTTACATTCCAATGACTGGGGTATGAACAACTGGAGGCTGCGCTGGAACAAGGACATGGACGTGCTTGATGATGGTGCTATTTGACTGTGGGCAATGGCAGGTGCAGGGCAGGAGACATCTTTGCATGCACCGTGGACAGGGTATTGGCTTGCACAAACAAAAGTGGAAGAAGCAGTGGTGTCATCTGCAGACACTGTTCCTGGAGCCTGGGGTTGGGCCCACAAATTCGGGGGCTTTGTTGCTACGTGTCTGATCAGGCTGGTGGTGGTAAGGCTAGTAGTTTTGCTACCCCTGCTGATGCTGGCATGACAGGTGTTGCAAATGGCCTGTTTGGATTATCAGCAGAGTCTTTCAAAAATAACCAGACTCGGGAAGACCTAACATTTGGACAGGCAACTTCCATCATGTTGGTGTTACAGGGAACGGTTTGCATGCCGTGTGTCTGCAGCCACCACACTGCTTCTCCCTGGCTGAAGGGGTGCTGCCTCCTCCTGTGTGCTGCTGTCCTCGCTCTGCATGTCCTCCTGCCAGATTGGGTCAGTTACTATATCATCCACCACCTCATCTTCCACTTCTGCACCCTGCTCCTCCTCCTGACTTTCCGGCAATTGTGTCTCATCATTGTCCACCTCTTGTCACCGTGGCTGCTCAAATATTTGTGCATCGCTGCATGGAATCTCATCTTGCCCTGGTTCCAGTGGACCAGGTGAGAGGCACAAATCTATAAATGGAAAACTGAACAGCTCTTTGTAGTGTCCGAGTGTGGGATCAGTTGTCTCAGGGCACTCAGCATGGTGGGAGGAAAGAGGATCAGGGTGAGGAATATGTGGTCCAAATTCACGGCTACTCAGACTTGACCGTATGGAAGACAGGTTGCTGGTGGTGGTGGATAAGTAACTGGAAGTATTAGCCGCTACCCAACCATCAACCTTTTCACACTGCTCTGGCTTCAATAGTGCTATCCTGCTGCAGTCCCTTAGGACTTCGGACACTAAGGTTCAGCGAGAAGTTGTGGGTCTTTTTGGTGGCTCAATTTAAGCTTGCCCAAGGCCTCGGCATGCACCATCACCATCATGCCCACTTCCCCCTCCCTTGCCACGCGCCTTGTCCATTGTAAATGGCCTAGAATATCATACACCTTAACTACAAATGGCTGAATTGGGAGCAAACTTGTATGTGATACGTGTGCGGGACAACCACACTTTAACCTATCTGGACAGTAGTGAAAAAATGATTTTTTGGTTATCAAATTGGTGTCAATGAGTACGTTAACAGACTGCAAAAACAATAGAATATGTAGGCCTAAAATGGCCAAATTGTTTGCACAGATATATGAGGCGTGGCACAGAGATACCACACTGCCAAATATGTGGCCTGTTTTTTTTATAAATGCAAAATTTTGCTGCATATAACGAGTGACAGACAGCAAAAAAATGCAATACCGGCCTAAAATGCCCAAACATAGAGCACAAAGATATGAGGCCTTTCACGGAGATACCACACTGCCAAATATGGGGCCTGTATTTTTTTCTTTTTTATGCTAAATAGTGCTGTATATAACTAGAGTGACAGACAGAAAAAACTAGAATACCGGCCTAAAATGGCCAACGCAGATATATGAGGCCTGGCGCGGAGATTCCACACTGCCAGTATTTTTTTCTTTTTTATGCTAAATTGCGCTGTATATAACTAGAGTGACAAACAGGAAAACACTGGAATACAGGCCTAAAATGGCCAAACTTGGATTATACAGATATATGAGGCCTGGCATGGAGATACCACACTGCCAAATATGACGCCTGTATATTTTTTAATGTAAAATAGTGCTGTATATAACTAGAGTGAGACAGCAAAAATATGGATTTTAGGCCTAAAATGCACAAATCTTTAGCACACCGATTTATGAGGCGTGTCACAGATATACCACACTGTAAAATATGTGGCCTGTATGAATTTTTGGGGGGGTTCAGCAAAATGGTGTCAAGAAATTGTGTGAGACACTCAAAAAAAAATTCTAATCTACCGTACCACATAAAAATGAAAGATTTCTCTGCGCACTCAAAAGTGATTTTTGGGACCCCTTTAGAATTGCTCGATTTTCATGCTGTGCTAGGAAAAGGATCTGGCTGTATTGTGCAGTGTCAAAAAACAATAAATTGCAATAAAATAAGCTCTATGAACCTGGCAAAAAAAAAATTCCTAGCCAATTAGACCTGGGGCTAGGTATATGCAGTCAATATATGCTATAGGTAGCAGCAGCAGCAGCAGACAGTAATGGAATGGACCCTCTTGATGTATGCAATGATGTCTACATACACACATACATTGCCTGTAGGCCTTGCACTTATATGTTTAGAACGATGTACAATCCCGTGCCTACTTAACACTGCAACCTATATACTCCAGAATTAGTCCTTAGAAGGACTGTTGGGTTAGCTGGACTTGAGTACTTCAGGATGGTAGCCCCCACACTGAAATAAATCCCAAAATCTGACCCTATCTCGGCAGTAGCTCTCCCTACACTATCTAAAGTTGAATGCGCCAAGCAGGGCGGCGTCTGGCCTCCTATACCCCTGATGATGTTGTGCGGCCAGACAATCACTGCAAGACCACAACAAAGACCACAACAAAGATGGCTGCGGCGTTACAGTGCCTGGCAGACAATCCCTGCATGGTGATTGGGTCTCTAAAGATCGCCAAAAATGCTGGGTGGAGACCCGAGCTCCCGCCGAGTAATCTCGGAAATGCTCGGTGCTCGCCGAGTACACCGAGTACAGTGATACTCGGGCGAGTAACGAGTAGAAGCGAGCATGTTTGCTCATCACTAGTTACTACTCACCTGGGTAGTCATATGTGTGAATCTCCTCTTTACACCACTCAGTATTAATATGAGACAGATCTTCACCCTGCAACAAATATTATAAAAGTCACAGACAGTTGGAGAAGTCACATTTATGATCAGCTCTAATCCTGCCATCTCCACCGTTCTCATTATACAAGTATAAAACATATAATACTGGCGGATAAAACAAGACTGAGCACAAGACCTTCACAGCCATCTACACATCATAGGGGAGATCTCATGACACCTTCTCTCCATCTACCTGATGATCCTGAGGAACATTGGGATCTTCTTGTTTACAGTCCTGTGGAAGTAGAGGACGGGGACATCTCTCTGGTGTTGTCCTCTTACTGGATAGACCTGGAGGAAACACATACAGGGACTGAATTCATTCTTTACATACAGATAATTATAGGCCGTGTGTATTTAGTCCTGTCTATTACCTGGTGATGTGAGGGGCTGGGGACCCTCCATCATGACGTCCTTATACAGATCTCTGTGTCCTTCTAAATACTCCCACTCCTCCATGGAGAAATAGACGGAGACATCCTGACACCTTATAGGAACCTGACACATACAATGATAACGTCATCCCCTGATCCCTTCATAGTGTTACTGTATAATGTCCCAGCATTCCTAGCAGTGTCACCTCTCCAGTCAGCAGCTCAATCATCTTGTAGATGAGTTCTAGGATCATATGGTCATCCATGTCCTCATGTATCAGGGGATGTGGTGGAAGCCCCGTGATTGGGCTCAGGGGTCTTCCCCATCCCTCAGACACAGGGTCCTGGCAGCGCTCACTAGAGGTCTTCTTCACTACTGTGTAATCCTGGTTATGGAGAGACACATTAATAAATCTCACTACAGACATTTCCAGAGTCCTCACCTCTCCAGTTCTGTCCATCTGTTATTCCCATAGATAAGAATGATGTAATGTGAGGTCATCAGAATCTCTCACCTCTCCAGTAAGCCGGAAGAGGATCTCTAGGGTGAGGTGTAATATCCTCTCCGCCATCTTGTCTCTGTCCATATCCATCTTTGATGGGTAAATCAGGAAAATTCTCTTATGTAGAATATCTTCACTGAGAGGATCCGATATTGTAGAGACCTGAATGAGAAGATGAGCCGATGTAACATCATAAAAATCCTGTGTAATAATACAATTACTGGAGATAATAAGGGAAACATATGAGGAGATTTATTATTTTACAGTATTTAGTTTTCCTCTTTACATCTACTAATAAAACCTATATATTTAGGCCACAGACAACAAGCAGTTTCTCCCTCGGAGTCGGCAGCTGAATACGTTTCTCATAGACTCATCTTCCATAACGCTAATTCTCGTCTCATTTACCGACACTGGAATCGGCATTAGCAATACTGCAGGAGATATTCATTACACGGGACAGGAGAAATAACTACTTCATGGTGAGGACGACATCTTCACCTTCTACTACGGCTCTAGAAACATATTTGTCCAGAGTCGGTCACTGACTCCATCCCCACCGGCCGTCTATATGAAGGTTTCCCGTCTTCCCCGCACTGTAATCTTCTATCACGTTAGATCTCAGCTCTGAGTCACACACAGAAGTTTGAGGCTTTTATAAAAGCTTCTTTGTTTCCACAAACACCAAGAACAGAAATTATCTGATCCCAAAGTCTCCATGTACAGTGTCTTATGGGATTTATTTCTGGCCTTAGACTTTCCTATATTACAAGAAAAACACCAGAAAAAAAGCAGATGTTAAAATGTTTCTGAAGAAAATTGGCACCGACAATTCTTGTAAAAAGAAAAAAAATGGAATAAGCCGAAGACACATTTTATTTTTTTCACACAATGAACAATTGTTTTAATTTTTTTTTAACCCTTTTGGGCCCCAGAACATAGATGTATACCACAGGGACAGCACAGGGGCAGCTGCAACAAAAACCCTGGCAGTTTCACCACTTGCTGCTGCCAAAAGCAAAAACGGTGTCTAAGAAGGTGTGACAGAGTTCGGCTGAATGCCTTCCTTCCCGCTCAACTTTTGAAGATATATTAGGTAATTTTAATGCAGTCAAAACTGTAGTACAGTATCCAGACGTTTCGGTCAAACAGTGACCTTCATCAGTGTACTAACAATGGAAACAAAGAATGCAAACAAAATAATTAAACCAAACATATATTTATATATATATATATATATATATATATATATATATATATATATAGTGTGTGGCGCCCCTGAGGGTTCAGTCGCCACAGATTGGGAAGAGTTTAGGATTTAGTCAGTCTGATGGGGTCAGAAGGAGAGAGAAGATCCCCGGAGTGGGATGGATGGAAGGAAGTGCTGCAGCGGACCTCAGTGACCTGGGTCTGCTGGCACAGGAAGGAGACATTGATGGAAAGCCTGACTCTTTATAAGATAGATATATTTGAACGGAACGTAAGGAGAAGAGGAGGACTGAGGATTAGGGTTAGAGCAGAACCCTTCCCAAGTTCACAGCACAAGGCCGGGGTCTGGTCCCCGAGGTTGTATGGATACTAATAGTCCTGCAGCAGACACCGGAGGAATAAAAAGTTGTCACCACTTTATTCCCACACAAGACTTGGGGGCACAACAGCAACGTGAGTGTCGGGACTTAGTAACAAGGAGTCCCCGAAGCAGGCTACAGCTGTCTGCCGTACAAGTAGAGTTCACAGGAACATCTGACAGGAGGAACTCCAGTGTAACTCAGTACTGAGAGTACTTCACTATAGGCGCAAAAAGGGAGACGTTCAGAAAAGGCATATGTTGGCGGAGTGTTAGAAGGGAGTACTTCATCTTGCCTGGAGGTTGGCTGAGCCCCTGACCCGGAGGACAAGGCACGGATGCAGGCACCTGTATGCACAACAGACTGTGAGTAAAGCTTTGGAACTACATGCCCTGGTGTCCTCCGCTTATTCCTACGGTCACACTCTGCACTGCTACATCTCTGTGCCTGGCACTGCACCATCTACGTCTCCTTTCTATCTCCTCACCTACACTGCCCTGGGACTACGGCCCTACCTGTGGAGGGCCACAACATCATTGCTGCACTGCACCATCTGTCCCAGAGGATCTGTTCGCAGCGTCGGCTTAACACCTGTCTTGCCGAACACCACAGGTGGCGTCACAAATCATTCCTATACCAACTTTCAACCATTGCCCACACGTGCAATGAACATTTCCGCTGTCTACAATGGGCGCCCAGGGCCATGGACTGGGTCATAGCTGCCGTGACAAAACCCCCTCTTGGAGATCCGCGGGCCCGGTACCGAGTTCCTCACCAGCCCTGGGAGGGCGACCTATATATATATATATATATATATATATATATATATATATACCTGAGTGTGTGTATGTATGTATGTATGCTTATCAAGCCACACCCACTCCACATAGCCACACTCTCTCCTAACGCAAAGCCCTGCACAATATCTAATCAGGGGGGACGTGGCCTGGCTATGGAGGAGTGGGGACACACTTCACCTCAACTCTCTTCTCCCGGCCGAGAATCAGCCGTTCATGAACTCCCTGGGGCGTTTTACTCAAAATATGAGCTGCAAGAGGAAGGGTAGATTAGCCTGTGGCAGATCTAAGAGCCTCTCATCCAGCAACAGAGGCATACAGAACTTTCTTCTGGGAACCCTGGCAAGCAAGGGGAGCACAAACATGGCCGCCGGCCCCTCCAGCTATGCAGCCTTTGTGGGAGTGAGGTGAGAGCCAGAGAAGGAGAGGGTGATCTTGTACAGACTCCAGCTCCCATAACATCACTCCGTGCTGCAGAAGTTAAAACAAGGGGGTCATCTAAGCAGCCAGAAAGCACAGCACAGGGGGATGGGCTGTAGTCTCCCTTCACCATGAATGATAAGGCCTGTTTCACACATCAGTTTTTTGCTTCAGTTAAAATCCGCTAAAATGGCGGTCAACGGATCCGTTCTTGGACTGATGACAACGTTTGTCACCGGACTGTTATTTTAACGGATCCGTTGAAGGAAGAATTTTAAAGGAACCGCTGCCGAGAGAGAGAGAGAATTTTTTCGCCGCCAGAACAGAGTTTAGGGTTAAATTTCCGAGCGAGGCAAATCCTCCGGGCATGCGCAATGTCAAATGCGGATCCGGCCGCCGAAAAAACGTTGCATGGTCCGTTCAGGCATGTCGGCGGACGCCAAAATTTTGGCGGATCCGCAAAAAAACGGATCGAACGGATGGCCATCCGTTAATATCCGCCGGTAATGCAACTCAATGGGAAAAAAAAACGGATCCGCCAAGCAAAATGGCGGATCCGTTTTTTTTGCACAACGGCGGATTTTGACGGATTTCAAAAAACTGATGTGTGAAACAGGCCTAACCAGGACTGGCAGAGCACAGACATGGATGCAGATGCAGAAGGTACGCTGATGGCAGCTAGCCATCCTAGCCAGACTCGAGACATTGCATGCAAACTCTGGGTGGGGTTTATCTCTTAATGAGACCTGGATGCAGAAAGGGTGTTCGGAGGAGCTGCCTCCCCCCACACGTTCACTAGTGTGCACTACAATCCCCAGCAGTGCAGCAGGAGCTAATTCTCCTTTGGAGGAGACTGCTGCCTCTCCTGCTCATCCCAGGGGAAGGGACACACATTCCTCTGCCATCCATGCCTCAGGAGTTATAGCAGAGGTAACTCAGCTATTCCTACAAGAGAAGACATGGAGATATAACACGGCTGGTGATGGCTTGCAGGTGAGAATTGAATACTCTGCGCACTGAAGTGAAGCAACTACTCAGGTCCAGGACCATACTAAAAGAATCCAAGATATTGAAAGGAAGATGCTTTCTCATCAGAAGTCACTAGACATATACTCCAGTCAGCTTCACTACCTGATAGAAGCTCAGGATGATGCAGAAAAAAGGGGAAGGCACAATAATCTGAGGATACGGGGTCTACCTGAGTCAGTAGAATCTAAAGATCTTTCTCATACATTGCAACACATTTTCAACAGAATTCTGGGTGAGCCTCCTGAGGAGATTGAATTGGACAGAGCTCACAGAGCACTTGGCCCCAGAGCATCTGTCCCGGACCATTCACGGGACGTGACATGCCGCATTCATCACTATGTACAAAAAGAAGCCATCCTGCAGAGGCTCAGAGATGGATCCCCTGCTCTATTCCAAGGATCAAACATTCTAATCCTACCGGACCTGTCCCACCTAATTTTGGATTTGCTTTGAGATCATAACTTGCTATATAGCTGGGGGTTTCCATTCTATTTGCAGGTCCTTCATGCAGGCCGCATGCATATCCTCAGGTCCCCATCGGACATTGCATCATTTACATCAACCTTGAACCTCCCTCGAATTGAAATTATGGACTGGCCTACTATTCCAGTGGAGGCCTCTGGTGGGTTATCCCAACATCCGCCGAGGGCCACTCATCACTGGGGCAGTAGGGGGCGGGAATCTTTCTCTCCTCCTTGAGATCTTTGGTCTGGGGATGATTTCCTTTCAACAATTAATGCACTATTCTGACATGCTATGTTATGTTTCCATGTTTTGCTTTCAGATACTGATTGTGGAATGTTGCTCTAGTTAGCTATACTTGTAACCGTTATCAGGAGTTGTGTTATCAATGTTTTCTTACCCCTGGGACTTGGTGACCTTCTCCCCCCTCCCTAGACATAGACAACAGGTTAATAATAGTCTTGAGTGAGGGAGGGTCCTGGGGATTGTATTATGATTATATAACTGTACTCTGTTCTCCTTGGTTTTTACATGGGGGGGGCAATGGTACTTAGGGGGCGGATTCAGCTTTGGTGTCATCTCGGCCCGGGGAGGGGAGCCCTTCTATGGAAAGCATAGTCCCCACCAGAAATTCATGTCACATTGTTCGACGTTAAACAATTTTCCCAACAATACCTGTGCACTTTGCACATCTTTTTGTACATTTTTTTTGTATCTTCTTAGTATATCCACTCTAACCTAGTTAGTACGTTTTTTTTGTTTTCTTCCAGTACGTTTTTCTTCTCTCCCTTGCTGACTCTTCTTTTATATTTTCCTTTCTCTTCCCTCTACTCACTCCTGTTTCTGCTTCTGTCTCTTCTTTTCCTCCCGCAAATTTTTTTAAATTATTCTTCTCTCTTCTTCTTTCTCTCCCTTTTCCTCCTCCGCTTAAAAAGTACTTTACCATTACCATGGAGCGGATCAACATAGGATCCATTAACTCCCGAGGGATGAATGTCCCTCAGAAAAGATCTGAGATCTTGTATGATATGCATAAAAGGCGGACTCATATCCTCCTGCTCCAAGAGACTCATTTCAAGGCTGGCTGTCTCCCCACCCTGAAGGATCGATATTATTGCTCTTGGTTTCACAGTCCTAACCCCGACTCAAAGTCAAAATGGGTCTCAATACCCCTATATAAGTCATTCGCCCATTCGGTCCTAGATTCTAGGATTGACCCAGAAGGCAGGTACATGCTCCTAAAACTCTGTATTAACTCAATGATATTCACCATAGCTAATTGGTACCTACCTAATAAAGACCCAACTTTAGCTTGTTCCACTATTCTGTTGCTCCTGTCGCATTTTGGGGAGGGGACTCTGATTGCAGCGGTGACTTCAATTTTACCCTTGATCCGGAGGTGGATACTTCATCTAAGCACCATTTCCTGCCCCGTAGACGTATCCATGCTCTTAAATGTAACATTCAGATCCTACGCTTGGAGAGTCCTGCACCCTACGGTTTGGGACTATACATATTACTCCCCGACGCATTGTTCATACAGCCGCATAGATATGCTGTTAATCAGCCAGCATGCCCTCACCCAGGCTTCTATTCGTCACATTACCTGGTTGGACCATGCTCCAGTGTTTTTCCATCTTACCCTATGAAATGGCCTTCTCCAACCATGGACATGGAGCCTCAATGATAACTTACTTAAAGACCCTCTGTGCACTATGGAGATTAAGAAGTCAATCTCTGAATTTCTAGAAATCCATGAACATGACCAGACGTCCCTTCCTACCCAATGGGAAACACTTAAGTGTGTTACAAGGGGTCTTTTGATAAAGCATGGCTCTAGACTGAAAAAAGAGAGGGCCTCACTAATTTCCAGTCTGTTCCAGCGGATTAATACATTGGAATCCTCACATAAACAATCTCTATCCTTCTGTGTATGCAGACCTGTTAAAAGCAAGGGATGAGCTCAGGGTCCTAGAGGATCAAAAATATTCCCGTCAAAAATCAGAATTCGTCGATTTATGCATGAACATGCGGATAAATGAGGCAGGGCATTGGTTAGGGTGCTACATCCCAGAAAGGACACTAGCTATATCCCACAAATCTTGCACGTTGGGGGGGCCCGCACACAGGATCCAACTCAAATTACTGAATCCTTTCGAGCCTGTTATAGTGACCTATATAATGTTAAGGGCCAATTCAGGAACATGTCAGCTTCATTTCTTCACCTCAAAATAAACAATTATATCAGACAAAACGCCTTCCCCACTGTCCATCCTGAACTTGCGGACTCTCTGGAGGAGGACTTTCAGAGGATAAGATTGCTGACATTATTAAATCAAATCAGGTGGGAAAGAGCTCAGGCCCTGATGGGTTCACTCCAAAATTTTATAAGATATTAAGCGAGCAGCTTGTCCCTTTCCTAAAAAAGTCTTCAGTTCTGTGTCAGAGGTATCCCCATTCATGCCTCAGTCCCTGGAGGCCCGCATCAGTGTTTTACCGAAACCTGGGAAGGATCCATTGTTAGTTTCCAATTATAGGCCCATCTCTTTGATTAATGTGAACATCAAAATATTTCCGAATGCCCTGACCAATAGATTGGTGCCTTTGTTACCTGGGGTTATTTATACAGATCAAGTAGGGTTTGTCAAGGGCTGGGAGGCCAGAGATAATACGTATAAAACTCTTCTGATGGCTCGGGTGAGGTCCAGATTGCTCTCGTGTTTGCTTTTGGTTAACGCTGAGAAGGCCTTTGAGCGGGTCAGCTGGAGCTTCATGTCAGCTTCCTTGCATCAATTGGGCCTGGGTGCCAAATTTATCAAGAAGATTCTCTCTGTATAGGAGCCCTTCATCTAGGGTTAATGGGTTCCTGTCCTCCCCTATCCACATCAATAACGGTACACAGCAGGGGTGTCCTCTGTCTTCTCTCTTGTATGTACTGATAATGGAACATCTGGCAATAGCCATTAGAAAGAACCCCAGCATTCATGGTATTCCAGTTGGGGTAGGTCAATGTAAAGTGGCTTTATATGCAGATGACCTCCTCATGTTTATATCACAGCCTCGCATTTCCTTCCCCTCCATAGTCAAAGAATTTGAGATATTTGGCCATCTTAGTAATTTTAAAGTGAACTATTCTAAATTGGAGGCCCTTAATATAACTCTATCTAGAGAAGAAGTTCAATATCTTAAGGATAATTTTCCCTTTAAATGGCAGGAAACACCATTAAGATACTAGAGGGTATCCATCCTGGCAGATCATACTAAACTATATTCTTTAAACTTCCAACCCCATTAGAAAAAATATTTTGACATTTAGAGTGATCAATGAGTGGAACAGGCTGCCACGAGAAGTGGTGAGTTCTCCTTCAATGGAAGTCTTCAAACAGAGACTGGACAGACATCTGTCTGGGATGATTTAGCGAATCCTGCTTTGAGCAGGGGATTGGACCAGATGGCCCAGGAGGTCCCTTCCAACTCTATGATTCTATGATTCTATGATTCTAAACTTTTAATTTTTATGCCCTTAAATCAGAGAGTTATGTCACCAAAAATACTTAATAAATACCATTTCACACATGTCTACTTTACATCAGGGCAATTTTGGAAACAAAATTTTTTTTTGTTAGGAAGTTACAAGGGTTAAAAGTTGACCAGCGATTTCTCATTTTTACAGCAAAATTTACAAAACCATTTTTTATGGACATTTGAATTCACTCACATTTGAAGTCACTTTGAGTTGTCAGTTTGACAGAAAATACCCAAAAGTGACACCATTCTAAAAACTGCATCCCTCAAGGTGCTCAAAACCACATTCAAAAAGTTTATTAACCCTTAACATGAACTGAAGCAATATGTGGAATGAAAAAATTAACATTCTAGTTTTTTTACAAACATTTTACTTCACAACCAATTTTTTTTATTTTCACAAGTGTAAAGAGAAAATGAACAACAAAATTTGTTGTGCAATGTCTCCTGAATACGCCGATACCCCATATGTGGGGGTAAACCACTGTTTTGGCGCACGGCAGGGCTTGGAACCAAAGGAGCGCCGTTTGACTTTTTCAATGCAGAATTGGCTGGAATTGAGATCGGACGCCATGTCACATTTGGAGAGCCCCTGATGTGCCTAAACAGTAGAAATCCACCAAAAGTGACCCCATTTTGGAAACTAGACCCCCCAAGGAGCTGATCTAGACGTGTGTTGAGCTCTTTGAACCCTCAAGTGCTTCACAGAAGTTTGTAACGCAGAGCCGTGAAAATAAAAAAATATTTTTTTCCTCAAAAATAATTTTTTAGCCCCCTATTTTTTATTTTCACAAGGGTATCAGGAGAAATTAGACTACAAAAGTTGGTGTGCAATTTGTTCTGAGTACGCTGATGCCCAATATGTTGGGGTAAAACACTGTTTGGGCACACGTCGGGACTTGGAAGGGAGGGAGCACCATTTGACTTTATGAATGCAAAATTGGCTGATTCCAACCCTAACCCTAATGGAAAAATGAAAATAAATTATATTTTCTTTATTTCATTATTTTTCACTAACAAAGTGGGTGATAAAGGGGGGGGGTTATTTAATATTTTTTTTATTTTGATCACTGTGATAGAGTTTATCACAGTGATCAAAATGTACCATGAATGAAATCTTGCCGGGTGCCAGCCGGCAGATCTCAGCGAGCGCACTGCACATGTGCCCGCCATTTTCTTCCTGGAAGAAGATGGCGGCACCCATGGAGGGGAAACACGCAGGCTGAGGACTATCGGGGGGATCGGGTACCCTTTTTCTCTCTCCTCTGATGTGCGATCACATCAGAGGAGAAATTAAATGACACATCAGACTTTTTTTTTTTTTGCAGTCGCCGTTATACGGTTAATAACGGCGATCACAAAAGTAGGGTAGGTAAAAACCGACCAGAATCATGGTGCCATCACTATATATGTCTACGAAAGAGTTAAATGTTGAGGGAGTGTCCTTCCCTTGCTTTTTCCACATGTTTTTAATTAGTGCACCTGTGTATTGTATGTCTCTTTTTGGATATAAGGTTGACATTTTAGGTCTCTTTCATGCCATGAGTAAGACCTATATAGTCAAAATGCATCGGTTTCAGACCCCCAGGGACCCCATTTGTCATCATGTCTTTCCATTTTTGATACTGGATTTTTAAGTATGTTATCAATAAAATCTTGGACTTTTTTCTGAAATGGAGTTTCACGCTGGAGATTTATTTTCCTGCATTTGCTACAGAAAACACCCTTAATCATAGTGGCTCCATGCGTGGACCAACAGCGGATTATTCAGAGACTGGTGATCTGACTTTGTTCCCCTTTCCCTTTCTCATCCACATGCATGATGGGTATATGGGCACGAGACTATGGGATGAAGGATATGTGTGATGGGTATATGGGCTTGGGACTGTGGGATGGAGGATGTGTGATGGGTATATGGGTACAGGACTATGGGATGGAGGATGTGTGATTGGTATATGGGCACGGGAGTATGGCATGGAGGATGTGTATGATGGGTATATGGGCACGGGACTATGGGATGGAGGATATGTATGATGGGTATATGGGCACGAGACTATGGGATGGAGGATGTGTGATGGGTATATGGGCATGGGACTATGGGATGATGTGTGATGGGTCTATGGGCATGGGACTATGGGATGGAGGAAATGTATGTTGGTATATGGGCACTGAACTATGGGATGGAGGATGTGTATGATGGGTATGTGGGTATGGGACTATGAGATGGAAGATGTGTGATAGGAATATGGGCATGGGATTATAGGATGGAGGATGTGTGATGGATATATGAGCATGGGACTATGGGATGCAGGGAATGTATGATGGTATATGGGCACTGGACTATGGGATGGAGGATGTGTATGATGGGTATATGGGTACGGGACTATGAGATGGAAGATGTGTGATGGGAATATGGGCACTGGATTATAGGATAGAGGATGTGTGATGGGTATATGGGCATTGGACTATGGGATGATGTGTGATGGGTATATGGGCATTGGACTATGGGATGGAGGAAATGTGTGATGGGTATATGGGCACTGGACTATGGGATGGAGGATATGTGTGATGGGTATATTGGCATGGGACTATGGGGATGGAGGATGTGTGATGGGTATATGGGCGCTGGATTATGGGATGGAGGATAATCATTATAATTTGTTATAACTAACAACAGTTAGTTACTATGCCCAGGCAATGCCAGCCTCTTTAGCTAGTATAATATATATCTAATATATATATTTCACAGGCACATCTTTTTGACCACAGCAGGTTACACTGCCTGTGTTGCCCATAGCAACCAATCATTAAGCATCTTTACTTTCACCAGAGCTGTTTAAAAGATGAATGCTGAGCTGTGATTGGTTGCTATGAGCAACAGCTTTCCTTGTAGGCAGTTGTGGTAACTGAGACTTATTATTATTATCATTTCTATGGTGTTATTGTCCTTCTGTAAAGCTAGAAATAACACAATTTATTACTGTGCCGAGACAGACCACCCTCTGACACAGACTGCAGGGGGAGCCCAGAATCAAGAACTTCTCTTTGTCTGGCATGAAGCATCTCATTAACTTAAAAATTCAAACACAGATTAAAAAAAAGAAACACAAGATGGATTTCTCCAACCCAGGTATCATTTTAATCGTTGTAACAGCACCAACCTGACAATGCCTGGTTCGCTTTAAACTTATTTATACAGCCACAACTAATGCACCTCTAAATTAGTCCTTCTTTACAATTTCTAACTAAATGGTATTACTCTCAGGGGCAGAGCTGCCGCACTGAAATGCTCTGTGCTGCGGGGACACTGCGCCTCCACCGTGTACAGACGGGAGGGATCCTGGAGATGATATACAGGTATATACGTACTATATACAGGGGAAGATGACATACAGGTGTATACTATAAACAGTTAAGAGTAGAGCGACCAGAATGGTGACCATCGGCAAACCATGTCACATGAGTAGAGTTGAGCGACTTTTGGTTTTTTAGGGTCGAGTTTAGTTTCGTGAAACCCGACTTTTCCAAAAGTCGGGTCGAGCAAGATCGTCCGATTATAGGGAAAAGTCGGGGTCTTCCCAAAACACGAAACCCAATGTAAGTCAATGGGGAATAAAAGTTGGCAGTGAGAGGAGGACAGGAAACACACCTACAGTGCCCATTTGAATGCCAAAAGCATCAATTCTTCTTACTTAAGCTTGTCAACCTTAATTAACTTCATAATACAAGTTACGCACTGAAAAATGGGGTTATTTGGCTAAAGTTGTGGGGGGGTAGGGCTGGCTCCTGGTTTTCATGTGCCCTGGGCGAAAGAGCGCCCCTTTAACACATACCACAACTCATCATGCTCCGATACGGCAGAGAAATAGCGGTGTAGTACAATGAAAAATACTTCACTTTTTACATCTCATGACGAGGCCCATCTATTTCTCCATACAGAATCATTGGTCCCATATAATGTTTGAAACAGTATATGATGAGCTCCACATAATGCTACAGTATATGTTGGTCCCCATGGATGAAGCTCCACTGTCTTATGTTCCCAAATAATGCTCCAAACATAATGGGCCCCATTTCTAATGCTCTAGTGTATAATGGGCCCTGTAAAGGCTGCTCCAGTGTCTGATGTCCAACTTTGGAATGTTCCAGTGTATGGTGGGCCCCATCTATCATTCTCCAGAGTATAGTGCTCCCCAAAAATTGCTGTCCCAACATTGAAAACAATCAAATAAGTCTCCTCGCTAGAGAATCCCTGTACTAGTCTGGACTCCTCGTCCCCATCTTCCATCTCGCTGCACAGTATTTCAACCTTGCAAGTGCTGTGATCCTGACCAAGCAGGGGGGGCCCACTCGTTGGCGACGGCACTGGCACAGGGCCCCTGATAGTACGGTGGTGTGTCTGATGGCGGGTGGGCCGAACCTGCACTTTCATCTGCAGCTTCCTCTTTGTCACCGTGTAAGATGGAACTGTATATGGGAAGGGTAACCTGAGTTTCATCAGGGTCAGATTCAGGCCGTGTAGCGTGCGAGGGGAATGTAGTGGTCTGGGTCAATGTACCAGCAGATTCATCGAGCAGTGGCTGGGCATCAGTGCACTTGTGTCGCCCCCAGGAGTACGGTCGCCACAGTGGCATTACCTTCCTCCTAGGGAGTGTGATGTCATGCTTGGGAGCAACGAAGGATCTCTCTAGCAGGTTAACTGATTGGGCGGCGTTATTCCCACGAGTCATGACCCTCCAAACAGCGTTCATGAAGGCAAAGTGTTTGTTTTACGTGGGCAGTATTGTTGCAAAGCTGAACCTTAAAGGAATGTCCAGAAGGGCACCACCAGGAGTGGAGCCTACGGTTAAATTCGACTCCACCTGGGAAACCTCAACCACGCCAGCTACAGAACAGATGCACACATTGCAAGCTTAATTCCGTTAACGAACGAGACTCCGTCATGCCCCGCGGTCCGAGTCCGGCTTACTAGAGGGACACGTGAGGCTCTGGCACATGAGATTGGCCAATAACTGGTGTGTCATGCCCTTACATGTCCGTGGCTGCATGTGCGCTACACTGAAAAGGCCAGCGTTTGTCGCTTACAGGTGCAGGTAACCCGCTGAACAACGTTAGTGATGGGGATCACTGATTACAATTATTACCCGCGAACGATGATTTCCCAGTAAGTGCAGGTCAACCGCAGTTCCGGAATTAGGCCTAACCGTCATTCCTGAAAAAATGAAAAACTTACGTGTGCAAACCACAGGTGCTGTAGCTTGCTTAACAGCTCGCCAGACGTTCTCACGCCCAGTATGGATTACACGTGATTGCACAAAGGTGAGAAAGGGTACCGTATCCCAGGATAACATGTATGGATAGCGTACACATTCAAAATATATGTCTATACATCAGGAGGCAGGCTCAGACGGTGTTAGGCCCAGTATGGCTTGCACGTGATTGCACAAAGGTGAGAAAGGGTACCGTATCCCCGGATAACATGTATGGATAGCGTACACATTCAAAATATATGTCTATACATCAGGAGGCAGGCTCAGACGGTGTTAGGCCCAGTATGGCTTGCACGTGATTGCACAAAGGTGAGAAAGGGTACCGTATCCCAGGATAACATGTATGGATAGCGTACACATTCAAAATATATGTCTATACATCAGGAGGCAGGCTCAGACGGTGTTAGGCCCAGTATGGATTGCACGTGATTGCACAAAGGTGAGAAAGGGTACCGTATCCCCGGATAACATGTATGGATAGCGTACACATTCAAAATATATGTCTATACATCAGGAGGCAGGCTCAGACGGTGTTAGGCCCAGTATGGCTTGCACGTGATTGCACAAAGGTGAGAAAGGGTACCGTATCCCCGGATAACATGTATGGATAGCGTACACATTCAAAATATATGTCTATACATCAGGAGGCAGGCTCAGACGGTGTTAGGCCCAGTATGGATTACACGTGATTGCACAAAGGTTAGAAAGGGTACCGTATCCCCGGATAACATGTATGGATAGCGTACACATTCAAAATATATGTCTATACATCAGGAGGCAGGCTCAGACGGTGTTAGGCCCAGTATGGATTACACGTGATTGCACAAAGGTGAGAAAGGGTACCGTATCCCCGGATAACATGTATGGATAGCGTACACATTCAAAATATATGTCTATACATCAGGAGGCAGGCTCTGACGGTGTCAGGCACAGTATGGATTTGACGGCCCAGACTACACAGCGGAGGAGCAGGGAGAGGTAAAGATTGCAAATGCTGGGGCCCTGCCCAAGCAAGGGGGGCCCACTCGTGGGCGTCGGTACTGGCACTGGGCCCCTCATAGTACGGCGGTGTGTCTGACGGCGGGTGTGCACCACCACCGTCAGAGACACTTGATTGCACTATGAGGGACCCTGTGCCAGTGCCCGCGCCCAAGAGTCGGCCTACCCACCTGTCCAGGGCAACGGCACTCGCACGGTGTCGTGCGCTAGGTGGTGACCCCGGCCATGGGGGGGGAGGCAGCACAGTTAGGGAGTTTTAGAAAGTGGCATATGTTGATGTTGGACATTCAGCTGATGCAAAAGGCGAAATAGGTCAAGTCCCAGGAAGAGGTGGACCAAAGCAAGCCATTTTTCTGTCACCCTATGTGTCATCAGGGGAAGGTGGGACAAAATCCTTGGAAACCCATGCATGGTTCATTTTAATGAAGGTTAGATCATCCACATTTTGGGTTGACAGACGGGTCCTTTTTTCTGTCAGGATTGATCCAGCTGCACTGAAGACTCTTTCCGATAGCACATTTGCAGCTGGGCAAGCGAGCTCCTGTAAGGCATATTGTGCCAATTCAGGCCAGGTGTCCAGTTTAGCGGCCCAATAGTCAAAGGGGAATGACCTGTGTGGGAGAACATCGATATGGGAGGAAAAGTAGTTTGTAACCATAGTTGACAACTGCTGTCTCCTGTCACTTTCCATCGATGCAGTATTACCAGTTGTATGAGCGGTACTTGAAAAATCAGTCCACAACATTGTCATGAAACCCCTGTCTCCAACGCCACTTCTGCTGTGTGCACCATGAACACCTCTGCCAAGCTGGCCCCGGCCCGTACGGCTCGTGTGAGAACCATCACCGCTGCTGTGTGCTGGGAATGCCTCAAGCAACCGATTTACCAGAGTTGCTTGTTTATTAGCCAATATTAGGTCAAGGTTCTCCTGTGGCATGATGTTTTGTAATTTGCCTTTATAGCGTGGATCCAGGATGCTGGCCAACCAGTAGTCGTCATCGTTCATCATTTTGGCAATGCGGGGGTCCCTTTTTAGGATCTGCAAGGCATAATCTGACATGTGGGCCAATGTTCCCGGTGTCAATGATGCACTGCGAGTGCTGGGTGGAGGAGCACTTTCTGGCAAATCCACATCCCTCCAGTCACGCACAAACCCTGTACCAGACCTTGCCACGCCAACATTTTCACTTGCCCCACGAGATGCATCCTCCTCCCCTAAGTAATCATCCCCATCATCATCCTCCTCCTCCTCTTCTTCCTCCACCTCATCCAGGAGAGGTCCCTGAGCAGACAATGGCTGAATGTCATCAAGGATTCCCTCCTCCTCTTCCTCCTCATCAACATTGGCTGCAGACGCCTGCTCCTTAAGGTGCGTCAAAGTGTGCATGAGCAGACGCATAAGTGGGATGCTCATGCTTAGGATGGCATCGTCTGCGCTTACCAGCCGTGTGCATTCCTCAAAACACTGAAGGACTTTACAGAGGTCTTTCAGCTTTGACCACTGCACACCTGTCAGCTCCATGTCTGCTCTCAAAGTGCCTGGCCGTGTATCCTCCCACAAATGCATTATGGCCTGCCTCTGCTCGCACAGCCGCTCCACCATGTGCAGGGTGGAGTTCCACCTTGTTGCAATGTCGATAATGAGGCGGTGGTTGGGAAGGTGGAGCAATCGCTGCAGCTTCTGCATACGAACGGAGTGTACAGGCGACCGGCGGATGTGCGCGCACAGTCTTCGCACCTTCTGGAGCAGGGCTGTTAACTCCGGATAATTTTTGAGGAAGCACTGCACCACCAGGTTCAAGGTGTGAGCCAAGCAAGGTATGTGGCTGAGTTTTGAAAGGGCTATGGCTGCCACAAAATTACGGCCGTTATCACTAACTACCTTGCCTGCCTCAAGATGTACACTGCCCAGCCATGACTCAGTTTGTCGCTTCAAGTACTCGGCCAGCACCTCGGCGGTGTGTCTGTCGCCCAAACATATCATCTGCAACACAGCCTGCTGACGCTTTCCACTAGCTGCTCGATAGGGGGACACCTCGTGTGCAACAGTGGCAGCTGCAGATGGAGTGCTCGTACGACTGCGCTCTGTGGACGAGCTTTCGCTTCTGGAGGAGGAGGAGGAGGGTCGAACGCCTACAGCCAACTGTTTCCTATACCGTTGGCTAGGCAGCACTGTCCCACCACCGCTGTCCCCTGTGGACCCTGCATCCACCACATTAACCCAGTGCGCAGTGATGGACACGTAACGGCCCTGGCCATGCCGACTGGACCATGCATCAGTTGTGAGGTGCACCTTTCCACTCACTGACTGCTTGAGTGCATGGACAATGCGGTCTTTTACATGATGGTGGAGGGCTGGGATGGCTTTGCGAGAGAAGAAGTGGCGACTGGGTAGGTCATAGCGTGGTACTGCATAGGCCATGAGTTCGCGGAAAGCTGCGCTTTCCACCAACCGATAGGGCATCATCTCAAACGAGATTAGTTTGGCAATGTGGGCGTTCAAACCCAGTGTACGCGGATGAGAGACTGAGTACTTTCTTGACCTACTCATAGTGTCTGGGAGGGTGAGCTGGACTTGAGAGCTGCATATGGTGGAAGTAGCGGTGGACAGGGCGGACTGAGAGAGGGTTGATGATGGTGATGGAGTTGGTGTTCTTTCTGATGGCCTAGATTCAGTATTTCGTTGATATAACAGTGGGATTCCCTGACTGCTGTGGCCTTGCAACGACACCTCAACATTTGCTGCTGTGCTAACCGGTGGGCTTACAGTGGGGGAAACAATGTAGCGTTGTTGACTACCTTCTTTGTGATCAGTTGCACATGTGGCACTTGAGGTTTGGTGTTGTGTCCACGCTTGCAAGTGCATGCTGGTTAAATGTCTAAGCATGCAACTGGTATTCAAATTTTTCAGATTTTTCCCTCGGCTAAAGGTCTTTGCGCACTTCTTACAGATAACCTTGGCCTGATCATGAGGATTTTGTTCAAAAAAGTGCCACACTGCACTCTTCCTACTTTGGCAGACATTTTGCGGCCTAGCACGCTGTGATCTTTTGACCGTCTGGACAAGCTGTCCAGCAACTCTTTTGATTTTTGGAACCTGTCTTTGGAGTGCTCCGGGCCTGCCAGATAACAGCTGTTGCGATGTCGATGTCTGCTGTGGATGCTCCTCCTCATCTGAGCTATTGGAAGCAGCACCCTCTTCCCCCAATGGATGCCAATCTGGGTCAACAACTGGGTCATCCATCACCTCCTCTTCAATGTCATGTGCACCTTCCTCTGTGTCACCGTGTATGGTGGTATAGTGTGCGGGAAGGGGCACCTGAGTCTCATCAGGGTCAGAATCTGGCTCTGTACACTGCGAGGACGATGTAGTGCTCTGAGTGAATGTACCAGCAGAATAATCTATCAGCGGCTGTGCATCAGTGCACTCCATGTCAGATTCATCTTGGCCTGGGTAATTCACCATTTCACTTGATAATCCAGGCATGGTATGTGAAAACAGCTCCATGGAGTAATCAGTAGTATGGCCTGCATCATCCTTCAATCTTGGTTGGGGTGAAGGACACAAGGAAAGGTGTGGTTCATGAACATGAGCCTCCAAAGACGACTCAGTGCTTTTATTTTTTACAACTTCAGAAGAGGAGGCGATAGAGCTGCAGGCTGAGTCAGCAATGTAAGACAAAACTTTTTCCTGAAGCTCTGGCTTTAAAAGCGGTTTGCCAACTCCTAGAAAACTAAGCCTTCGAGGCCTTGTGGAGCCAGACAATGACGCAGGCTCAACACCTCCTGCATTCGGTCCTATTTTGCTTTTGCCACTACCATCAGATCCACCACCAACACCATCATTACCAGCTGCCAACCCCCGCCCAATTCCACGG
Organism: Dendrobates tinctorius; assembly: GCF_039654945.1. NCBI lineage: Eukaryota > Metazoa > Chordata > Amphibia > Anura > Dendrobatidae > Dendrobates > Dendrobates tinctorius. The sequence goes on from NW_027361794.1 coordinate 15,169,182, forward strand.
CCTCTTCCACCAGCCTTCCTCATTTTTGGTAGAAATGTAGACAAAATCCAACAAACTATATAGTAATGTAAAACAAGGTACAAGGTGTCTATAGGACAGGGGAGATTTTGAATTTCTGCAGACACTTGTGGACACTGGACACTTTTGGATTGTGTGAGGCCCACTGAATATCACAGCGCTATGTCACTGGCTCGATGTCGCAGGTGTGAAAAATGTCACTAGAGGATAAGGGAGATTTTGAATTTCTGCAGACACTAGTGGACACTGGACACTTTTGGATTGTGTGAGGCCCACTGAATATCAGAGCGCTATGTCACAGGCTCGATGGCACAAGTGTGAAAAAAGTGACTACAGGATAAGGGAGATTTTGAATTTCTGCAGACACTACTGGACACTGGACACTTTTGGATTGTGTGAGGCCCACTGAATATCAGAGCGCTATGTCACAGGCTCGATGGCACAGGTGTGAAAAAAGTGACTACAGGATAAGGGAGATTTTGAATTTCTGCAGACACTAGTGGACACTGGACACTTTTGGATTGTGTGAGGCCCACTGAATATCAGAGCGCTATGTCACAGGCTCGATGGCACAGGTGTGAAAAAAGTGACTACAGGATAAGGGAGATTTTGACTTTCTGCAGACACTAGTGGACACTGGACACTTTTGGATTGTGTGAGGCCCACTGAATATCAGAGCGCTATGTCACAGGCTCGATGGCACAGGTGTGAAAAAAGTGACTACAGGATAAGGGAGATTTTGAATTTCTGCAGACACTAGTGGACACTGGACACTTTTGGATTGTGTGAGGCCCACTCAATATCAGAGCGCTATGTCACAGGCTCGATGGCACAGATGTGAAAAAAGTGACTACAGGATAAGGGAGATTTTGAATTTCTGCAGACACTAGTGGACACTGGACACTTTTGGATTGTGTGAGGCCCACTCAATATCAGAGCGCTATGTCACAGGCTCGATGGCACAGGTGTGAAAAAAGTGACTACAGGATAAGGGAGATTTTGAATTTCTGCAGACACTAGTGGACACTGGACACTTTTGGATTGTGTGAGGCCCACTGAATATCAGAGCGCTATGTCACAGGCTCGATGGCACAGGTGTGAAAAAAGTGACTACAGGATAAGGGAGATTTTGAATTTCTGCACACACTAGTGGACACTGGACACTTTTGGATTGTGTGAGGCCCACTCAATATCAGAGCGCTATGTCACAGGCTCGATGGCACAGGTGTGAAAAAAGTGACTACAGGATAAGGGAGATTTTGAATTTCTGCACACACTAGTGGACACTGGACACTTTTGGATTGTGTGAGGCCCACTCAATATCAGAGCGCTATGTCACAGGCTCGATGGCACAGGTGTGAAAAAAGTGACTACAGGATAAGGGAGATTTTTAATTTCTGCAGACACTAGTGGACACTGGACACTTTTGGATTGTGTGAGGCCCACTGAATATGAGAGCGCTATGTCACAGGCTCGATGGCACAGGTGTGAAAAAAGTGACTACAGGATAAGGGAGATTTTGAATTTCTGCAGACACTAGTGGACACTGGACACTTTTGGATTGTGTGAGGCCCACTGACGCTGTATGGTGTGAAAAAACGCACGCTCAGTACCTCAGCAGGACAAAAAAAAAAATTGGGATTGCTTTTAAAAAAGCAGTTTGCAGAGCAGTGGGTAAACAGCAATGCAGCTGTCAGAAAGCCTTAGAAGGCAGCCTAACAACCAACACCGCTGATCCACCACAATATAGCCTCCCCTTGCACTGCACACACAGTGACTGGTGTGTTGTACAGGCAAAATCGCTAGCAGCAGAAGCAGTTTTTTTTTCTTCTTCCCTGCCTACAGAATCAGCAACCTCTCCCTATGCTAAGATCGGCAGAAGTAAGATGGCGGTCGGCGTGCACGCCCTTTTATAACCCCTGTGACGCCCACCAAAGCAAGCCAATCACTTGCATGCCCTTCTGAAAGATGGTGGTGACCCCTGTCTATGTCATCACGTTGCCCACAATGTCCGTTGATCCTGATTGGCTGAAAAAGAGCGCAAAACAAACTTTTGAAACGCGACTTTGGCGCGTAAGTCGCCGACCTCGTGGCCGACCTCATCCTAGGGTTGGGTTTCGTTTCATAAAACCCGACTTTGCCAAAGTCGGCGACTTTTGAAATTTTTCGACCTGTTTCGCTCAACTCTACACATGAGGAATGGTTACAGGATTTGGGAATGTTTAGCTTGCAAAAAAGAAGACTGAGAGGAGACTTAATAGCTGCCTACAAATATCTCAAGGGCTGTCACATTGTAGAAAGATCATCTTTATTCTCATTTGCACAAGGAAAGACTAGAAGCAATAGGATGAAACTGAATGGGAGGAGACACAGATTAGATATTAGAAAAAACTTTGACAGTGAGGGTGATCAATGAGTGGATCAGGCTGCCACAAGAGGTGGTGAGTAGTGTTGAGCATTCCGATACCGCAAGTATCGGGTATCGGCCGATATTAGCGGTATCGGAATTCCGATACGGACTTCCGATACTTTTGTCATATCGGATTCCGGAATCGGAATCGGAAGTTCCCATCATGCTATGAGCCTGCTTGCTTTGATTAAGCCAATGGGAATCCTCCGAAGTGTGGGCACATCCTGTTAGGCATGTAGGCATGTTAACTATTGGCATGGCTGTGATTGGCTGCCGAAATGATGTCATGATGCACTATAAAAGCCACCGCAGCCGCCATTTCTGGTCACTCTGCTGTGAATTCAGTTAGGGACAGGCTGCTGTAGAAGACTGTGAGGGACAGTTAGAAATAGCGATTCCACCAAACATCTAGTGCTTTACCCAGGCTACATAAACCACCACTGTAGCCTTCTTTGCCCTAGCAGCAGTGTTCACAGCTGTCTGCAAGGGCTGTGTGAGTGCAGCTCATGCTGTGGAGTGGGTCCTGCAGCCACGTCAGGCTGTAGGCCACCCAGTGTGATCACTGCTGCCTCATACATCTTTTATTTTTTGAGCTGCATTTTTTACATAATTTCAATCTAGTGTGCTTCCATCCGTATCCATATACGTTGGTTGCAAACACTAGTAGTAGACAGCGGAGCCTTTCTGCAGCCTTTCAGTGCTAGTGTCCACTTTGCTGCACTGTTCACGGCTGTCTGAGAGGTCTCTGACTGTGTGTGAGTGCAGCTCACGCTGAGTAGTGTGTCCTGCAGCTACGTCTGGCTGTAGGACGCTCAGCGTGCGTCAGTGCCTCACACATATTTTTATTTGAGTGCAGCTCATTTTTTCTTCTATTAGTGTGCATCCATCCGTCTCCATCTACGGTGGTTGCAAACACTATATAGAAGTACACAGTGGAGCCTTTCTGCAGCCTGTCAGTGCCAGTGCCCACTTAGCTGCACTGTTGACGGCTGTCTGAGAGGTCTCTGACTGTGTGTGAGTGCAGCTCACGCTGAGTAGAGTGTCCTGCAGCTACGTCTGGTTGTAGGACGCTCAACGTGCGTCACTGCCTCACACATATTTGTCTTTGAGTGCAGCTCATTTTTTCTTCTCCTATTAGTGTGCATCCATCCGTATCCATCAACATTGGTTGGTTGCAAACACTATATAGGAGTAGATAGAGGAGCCTTTTTTTCTGGCTTGTGCCCTGCCGGCGCAGCCAGATTAGTATTACCCAATTTTTTTGGAGCCTCATCTTTTGCATTGTAGGTTACCTGCCTGCATTGTAATAGCTCCAAAAAGTTGGTGATACTATCAGTTTCAATTCTTTGTTCACATACTTTGAGTTTGTTTCCAACAAAGAAACCACAAAAAAAGTTCACCAAACACTACATTTGGAACTTGTGTAGGCCACATCAGCTCCTATTAAAGTGTAGTCCACACACATACACTTCATAAAATTAGTGTTTCTTGTACCTGTAACCAGCTGTTCAGGAATAAGCACACTAAGGCCCCCCTTTGTACTTTTCTGCCTATCTTAAGCAGTCTTGCAAGATGAAGAAGGCAGGGAGTAAGGCGCGTGGGCGTGGGCGTGGGCGTGGAGTTTCAGCAGGGAGAGGACGTGGGGATTCTGCAGGGAGAGGACGTGGGGATTCTACAGGTAGAGGACGTGGGGAGTCCTTTATGCGCAGCTTTGTAGGACCTCAACGTACCCCACTGCTGCGGGAGGAACAAATTGAAGCCGTTGTCGGATGGATGGCAGCTAACGCATCGACTTCAATTACTTCCGCATCCTCTCAGGGTCAGAGCACTGAAGAGCAACCATCTGTCTCTTCACCACCTGCCAAAGTGCCCAGGCAGTCAGAGAGACATGGACAGGAGCCATCACAGTCTCTACTTCTGTTCTCGGAATCTGTTGGCTTGGAAAGAGGGGGCCAGCCAAGCAGCATTCCTGAATGTGAAGAAGAGGGAGTATGCAGTGATGCGCAACTTCTTTGTCCCTCTGAATCTGAAGAGGCGAGTGGGCCAGTGCCTATGGTCAGCACACCTCAGTACGCATCAGATGATGACGAGACTCAGTTGCCACTTTCTGGTGCGTACGGTGCTGGCGAGACAACCCCGGAGAAGCAGCTGTTTGAAGAGGGGAGGGAAGATGATGAGGTCCTTGACCCATCATGGCGTGAGGAACAGGAAGGTGGTGGGAGCAGCTCGGAGGAAGAGATTCCCCTACCGGCCAAAACAGGAGGCAGAGGGAGGGGGAAGACTTGGTTGCCTGTACCCTCCACTTCGGCACCCGTTAGGAGCATTCCTCATTCCAAAGGCAAACCGGGCGCTCCCAAGAGTTGCAGTGCGTGGTCCTTTTTTTACACAGTTGCAGATGACATTTGCTTTGTCAAATGCAAGCTGTGTCATCAGAGAGTCAAAAGAGGGAGAAATGTCAGCAACCTCAATACCACAAATATGTGGAAACATGTGCGCACCAAGCACGAGTTGGAGTTGCAGAGACACCCTGAAGACGTAGGCCAACGTACAGCACCACCTACCACCTCTTCAGTTCGTGTTGGGGCCTCTTCCTCCAGCTCACACACTGCTGGTTCGGCTTCCTCACAGGATCGCCAAGGAAGAACCTCTGCCACTGTTGTCCGGAGACCCTGTCAGATTACACCCATAGCAGCACGTTCCCATCCATCACAGCCATCGGTAGCACAGGCATGGGATAAAAGGCGCCCTTACTCGGCAAACCATCCCCGAGCACAGTCTCTGAATGCTGGCATTGCCAAACTTCTGGCAGTTGAAATGCTGTCATTCAGGCTGGTGGACACTGACACCTTCCGGGACTTAATGGCATTGGCAGTCCCCCAATACAACGTGCCCAGCCGCTTTTATTTCAGCAGGCGAGCCGTCCCTGCCCTGCAGAAACATGTTGAGGGCAAAATAAAACATGCGCTACTAAACGCCGTTAGTAGCAAGGTCCACCTGACCACCGATGCGTGGACCAGTAACCATGGACAGGGACGATACCTTTCCCTCACTGCCCACTGGGTCAATGTTGTGGAGCCGGGTACGGATCTGGAGAGTGGCGCTGTACGTGTTCTTCCAACGCCACGGATTGCAGGACTCCAGTCTGTACACATAGACTCCTCCTCCTACTCAAGTTCCTCAGAAACAGCAGAGCAGGAGCCTGTTACGACCGATATGAGCACAGCCGTGGCCAAACGTCAACAGGCTGTACTCAAATTAATTTCTTTGGGGAATCGAAGCCACACAGCGCAGGAGCTCTGGAATGCTATCAAGCTGGAGAGCGATGTGTGGTTTGGGCCAGCGAATCTCCAGCCGGGCTTGGTAGTGTGTGACAATGGCCGAAATCTGGTGGCAGCTCTTGGCCTAGGCAACCTCACACATATCCCATGTCTGGCACATGTTCTTAACTTGGTCGTGCAGAGCTTTCTGAGGGACTATCCGGATCTTGATGCACTGTTGCACAAGGTCCGCATAGAGTGCGCTCACTTGCGACGTTCCAGCACGGCAAGATCGCGCCTCGCTGCTCTGCAGCGACGATTTGGCCTTCCGGAACATCGCATCATATGTGACCTACCCACCCGGTGGAATTCAACGTTACATATGTTGGAGCGGTTGTGTGAGCAGCAGGCAGCAGTCATGGAGTACCAGCTGCATCAGGCGCAAACAAGTCGCACTGTGCGCCGTTCACACTTCAGCACCATTGAGTGGGCCTCTATGAAGGACATCTGCCTCGTTTTGCGTGCCTTCGATGAATCCACGCGGATGGCGAGTGCAGATGATGCACTAGTCAGCATGACTGTCCCCCTTATCTGCCTGCTTCAACAAACACTGCAAGCACTAAGGGATGAGGTTTCGGAAGAGGTGGAGGATGAGGAGTCCCAAATGTCATCTGCTTCTGGACAGTCTGCGCTACGTGTTTCCTCACAAAGGCCTAGGCAGGGGACACTTTGTGAGGAGGATGAGGAGGAGTCGATGGAGGAGGAAGACATCTCTCCAGAGGAGGGAGGTACACAAACCTCTACTCAGTATGTACAGCGAGGGTGGGGTGATGCAGAGCAGGCCGAGGTCACGCCTCAAACAGGGGACAGCGGTTCTTTGGCAGTTGGGAGTCTGCAGCACATGGTTGATTTCATGCTGCAGTGCCTGAGAAACGACCGCCGCATCGCCCACATTCTCGTCTCGGCTGATTATTGGGTGTACACCCTCCTAGATCCTCGCTACCGGGACAGCGTACAAAGGCTCATACCAACGTTGAACCGGGAGCGTAAAATGCAGGAGTACGAAGAGTCACTGGTGCAGTCCATAATGTTTTCCATTCCACCCGACAGCATTGTTGCTAGTGCTTTAAAAAGCAGCTCTGTGCGTCGAGGCAGTGGAGGAAACTCTGCACAAAGAGGGAGCAGAGGCAGCGCCGCAGCACAAGGCAAGACCACTATGGCCCAAATGTGGCAAAGTTTTGTGTGTCCACCACAATTGTCTACACCATCAGCGACGCCTCGAGTCAGCAGGAGGCAACGCTTCCGTCAGATGGTGTCAGACTACATGTCTTGCCCTGTCGCTGTACTCCCAGATGGCTCTTCCCCCTTCAAGTTTTGGGTCTCTAAGCTGGATACATGGCCAGAGCTTAGCCAGTATGCATTGGAGGTGCTGGCTTGCCCTGCTGCCAGTGTATTATCGGAACGTGTCTTTAGTGCCGCAGGTGGTGTACTAACAGACCGTCGCACGCGACTATCTTCCGATAATGTTGACCGGCTGACTTTTCTGAAAATGAACAAGGCCTGGATCTCCAAAGACTTTGCCATTCCTCTTACAGACTAAATTAGTGGTTGGCAACTGTATCCAGGTCTGCTGGTGTGTTCATTTTTCTACCACCTGAACTATAATCCCTGTGCTTCAACACAGCCAGTTGTCGCTCAGATGTGTCGTCTGCACAGAGAAACACACTAGCTCCTGTGTTAGTGGGGTTCAGTAATGCCAGCTGATCCCCTGCTGTGTGGACGGCAAAGTCACCAGCTCCATCAACATTCAAACCACTACTGATTTTTAACCGTGCCCAACTTAGGTCTCTGGCTCCACTGTCTCTACTATTTCCCCTGACCTCCAACCCCGCCATCTACATCTCTGAAGTGGCGTCAGCACAATCTACACTTGTTCCTGTGTTCCTGTGGCTCAGTCCCATCAGTTTATCCCCTGATGTGTGTCCGGCAAGGTCTCCTGCTCTGTCCACATTCCCATAACCAGTAGTGGGAATGTGGACAGAGCTGGCGAACTTGCCGGACAAACATCAGGGGATCAACTGACGGGACTGAGCACCAGTAACACAGGAACAAGTGTAGATTGTGCTGACGCCACTTCAGAGATGTAGCTGGCGGGGTTGGAGGCCAGGGTAAATAGTAGAGACAGTGGAGCCAGAGGCCTAAGTGGAGCATGGTTAGAATCAGTAGTAGTCCACAACCTCCATAAAAACCGCTGCCCATTGGCCTCTGCATGCGGCATGCGTAATCCTGGGCTCCAACAGTGTCAGTTGGTGTTCAGAAGTGTCGTCTCCACAGAGCCAAACACATTCGTTCGAGTGTTAGTGGGTTTCAGCACTGCCAGCTGTTCCCCTGCTGTGGAGATGGCAAGTCTCCTGCTGCCTTCACCTGCCAAAAACAACAGGCCCCAGCCTGCTCCTCGCCTAATCCTGGGCTCCAACAGCGTCAGTTGGTGTTCAGAAGTGTCGTCTCCACAGAGCCAAACACATTCGTTCAAGTGTTAGTGGGGTTCAGCACTGCCAGCTGTTCCCCTGCTGTGGGGATGGCAAGTCTCCTGCTGCCTTCACCTGCCAAAATCCAGTAGGCCCCAGCCTGCTCCACGCCTAATCCTGGGCTCCGACAGCGTCAGTTGGTGTTTAGAAGTGTCGTCTCCACAGAGCCAAACACATTCGTTCGCGTGTTAGTGGGTTTCAGCACTGCCAGCTGTTCCCCTGCTGTGGAGATGGCAAGTCTCCTGCTGCCTTCACCTGCCAAAAACAACAGGCCCCAGCCTGCTCCTCGCCTAATCCTGGGCTCCAACAGCGTCAGTTGGTGTTCAGAAGTGTCGTCTCCACAGAGCCAAACACATTCGTTCAAGTGTTAGTGGGGTTCAGCACTGCCAGCTGTTCCCCTGCTGTGGAGATGGCAAGTCTCCTGCTGCCTTCACCTGCCAAAAACAACAGGCCCCAGCCTGCTCCTCGCCTAATCCTGGGCTCCAACAGCGTCAGTTGGTGTTCAGAAGTGTCGTCTCCACAGAGCCAAACACATTCGTTCAAGTGTTAGTGGGTTTCAGCACTGCCAGCTGTTCCCCTGCTGTGGAGATGGCAAGTCTCCTGCTGCCTTCACCTGCCAAAATCCAGTAGGCCCCAGCCTGCTCCTCGCCTAATCCTGGGCTCCAACAGCGTCAGTTGGTGTTCAGAAGTGTCGTCTCCACAGAGCCAAACACATTCGTTCAAGTGTTAGTGGGGTTCAGCAATGCCAGCTGTTCCCCTGCTGTGGAGATGGCAAGTCTCCTGCTGCCTTCACCTGCCAAAAACAACAGGCCCCAGCCTGCTCCTCGCCTAATCCTGGGCTCCAACAGCATCAGTTGGTGTTCAGAAGTGTCGTCTCCACAGAGCCAAACACATTCGTTCGAGTGTTAGTGGGGTTCAGCACTGCCAGCTGTTCCCCTGCTGTGGAGATGGCAAGTCTCCTGCTGCCTTCACCTGCCAAAATCCAGTAGGCCCCAGCCTGCTCCTCGCCTAATCCTGGGCTCCAACAGCGTCAGTTGGTGTTCAGAAGTGTCGTCTCCACAGAGCCAAAAACATTCGTTAGAGTGTTAGTGGGTTTCAGCACTGCCAGCTGTTCCCCTGCTGTGGAGATGGCAAGTCTCCTGCTGCCTTCACCTGCCAAAATCCAGTAGGCCCCAGCCTGCTCCACGCCTAATCCTGGGCTCCAACAGCGTCAGTTGGTGTTCAGAAGTGTCGTCTCCACAGAGCCAAACACATTCGTTCAAGTGTTAGTGGGGTTCAGCACTGCCAGCTGTTCCCCTGCTGTGGAGATGGCAAGTCTCCTGCTGCCTTCACCTGCCAAAATCCAGTAGGCCCCAGCCTGCTCCTCGCCTAATCCTGGGCTCCAACAGCGTCAGTTGGTGTTCAGAAGTGTCGTCTCCACAGAGCCAAACACATTCGTTAGAGTGTTAGTGGGTTTCAGCACTGCCAGCTGTTCCCCTGCTGTGGAGATGGCAAGTCTCCTGCTGCCTTCATCTGCCAAAAACAACAGGCCCCAGCCTGCTCCTCGCCTAATCCTGGGCTCCAACAGCGTCAGTTGGTGTTCAGAAGTGTCGTCTCCACAGAGCCAAACACATTCGTTCAAGTGTTAGTGGGGTTCAGCACTGCCAGCTGTTCCCCTGCTGTGGAGATGGCAAGTCTCCTGCTGCCTTCACCTGCCAAAAACAACAGGCCCCAGCCTGCTCCTCGCCTAATCCTGGGCTCCAACAGCGTCAGTTGGTGTTCAGAAGTGTCGTCTCCACAGAGCCAAACACATTCGTTCAAGTGTTAGTGGGGTTCAGCACTGCCAGCTGTTCCCCTGCTGTGGAGATGGCAAGTCTCCTGCTGCCTTCACCTGCCAAAATCCAGTAGGCCCCAGCCTGCTCCTCGCCTAATCCTGGGCTCCAACAGCGTCAGTTGGTGTTCAGAAGTGTCGTCTCCACAGAGCCAAACACATTCGTTCAAGTGTTAGTGGGGTTCAGCAATGCCAGCTGTTCCCCTGCTGTGGAGATGGCAAGTCTCCTGCTGCCTTCACCTGCCAAAAACAACAGGCCCCAGCCTGCTCCTCGCCTAATCCTGGGCTCCAACAGCGTCAGTTGGTGTTCAGAAGTGTCGTCTCCACAGAGCCAAACACATTCGTTCAAGTGTTAGTGGGGTTCAGCACTGCCAGCTGTTCCCCTGCTGTGGAGATGGCAAGTCTCCTGCTGCCTTCACCTGCCAAAATCCAGTAGGCCCCAGCCTGCTCCTCGCCTAATCCTGGGCTCCAACAGCGTCAGTTGGTGTTCAGAAGTGTCGTCTCCACAGAGCCAAACACATTCGTTAGAGTGTTAGTGGGTTTCAGCACTGCCAGCTGTTCCCCTGCTGTGGAGATGGCAAGTCTCCTGCTGCCTTCACCTGCCAAAATCCAGTAGGCCCCAGCCTGCTCCACGCCTAATCCTGGGCTCCAACAGCGTCAGTTGGTGTTCAGAAGTGTCGTCTCCACAGAGCCAAACACATTCGTTCGAGTGTTAGTGGGTTTCAGCACTGCCAGCTGTTCCCCTGCTGTGGAGATGGCAAGTCTCCTGCTGCCTTCACCTGCCAAAAACAACAGGCCCCAGCCTGCTCCTCGCCTAATCCTGGGCTCCAACAGCGTCAGTTGGTGTTCAGAAGTGTCGTCTCCACAGAGCCAAACACATTCGTTCAAGTGTTAGTGGGGTTCAGCACTGCCAGCTGTTCCCCTGCTGTGGAGATGGCAAGTCTCCTGCTGCCTTCACCTGCCAAAATCCAGTAGGCCCCAGCCTGCTCCTCGCCTAATCCTGGGCTCCAACAGCGTCAGTTGGTGTTCAGAAGTGTCGTCTCCACAGAGCCAAACACATTCGTTAGAGTGTTAGTGGGTTTCAGCACTGCCAGCTGTTCCCCTGCTGTGGAGATGGCAAGTCTCCTGCTGCCTTCACCTGCCAAAATCCAGTAGGCCCCAGCCTGCTCCTCGCCTAATCCTGGGCTCCAACAGCGTCAGTTGGTGTTCAGAAGTGTCGTCTCCACAGAGCCAAACACATTCGTTCAAGTGTTAGTGGGGTTCAGCAATGCCAGCTGTTCCCCTGCTGTGGAGATGGCCGTCTCTCCTGCTGTCTCCGCTTTCCAAAGACAGTAGGCCTCTGCCTACACCCTCCTATTTCCTGGGCTTCAACTCAGCCAGTTGTAGCTCGGAAGTGCCGTCCACATGGAAAGAGATACTTGCTCCCGTGTCTCAGTGGGGTTCAGTAACGTCAGCTGATCCCCTGCTGTGTGGATGGCAGTCTCTCCTGCTGTCACCTCATTCAAAATACAGTAGGCCTCTGCCTACACCCTCCTATTTCCTGGGCTTCAACACAGCCAGTTGTAGTTCGGAAGTGCCGTCCACACGGAAAGAGATACTTGCTCCCGTGTCTCAGTGGGGTTCAGTAACGTCAGCTGATCCCCTGCTGTGTGGATGGCAGTCTCTCCTGCTGTCACCTCATTCAAAATACAGTAGGCCTCTGCCTACACCCTCCAATTTCCTGGGCTTCAACACAGCCAGTTGTAGTTCGGAAGTGCCGTCCACACGGAAAGAGATACTTGCTCCCGTGTCTCAGTGGGGTTCAGTAACGTCAGCTGATCCCCTGCTGTGTGGATGGCAGTCTCTCCTGCTGTCACCTCATTCAAAATACAGTAGGCCTCTGCCTACACCCTCCTATTTCCTGGGCTTCAACACAGCCAGTGGTAGTTCGGAAGTGCCGTCCACACGGAAAGAGATACTTGCTCCCGTGTCTCAGTGGGGTTCAGTAACGTCAGCTGATCCCCTGCTGTGTGGATGGCAGTCTCTCCTGCTGTCACCTCATTCAAAATACAGTAGGCCTCTGCCTACACCCTCCTATTTCCTGGGCTTCAACACAGCCAGTTGTAGTTCGGAAGTGCCGTCCACACGGAAAGAGATACTTGCTCCCGTGTCTCAGTGGGGTTCAGTAACGTCAGCTGATCCCCTGCTGTGTGGATGGCAGTCTCTCCTGCTGTCACCTCATTCAAAATACAGTAGGCCTCTGCCTACACCCTCCAATTTCCTGGGCTTCAACACAGCCAGTTGTAGTTCGGAAGTGCCGTCCACACGGAAAGAGATACTTGCTCCCGTGTCTCAGTGGGGTTCAGTAACGTCAGCTGATCCCCTGCTGTGTGGATGGCAGTCTCTCCTGCTGTCACCTCATTCAAAATACAGTAGGCCTCTGCCTACACCCTCCAATTTCCTGGGCTTCAACACAGCCAGTTGTAGTTCGGAAGTGCCGTCCACACGGAAAGAGATACTTGCTCCCGTGTCTCAGTGGGGTTCAGTAACGTCAGCTGATCCCCTGCTGTGTGGATGGCAGTCTCTCCTGCTGTCACCTCATTCAAAATACAGTAGGCCTCTGCCTACACCCTCCAATTTCCTGGGCTTCAACACAGCCAGTTGTAGTTCGGAAGTGCCGTCCACACGGAAAGAGATACTTGCTCCCGTGTCTCAGTGGGGTTCATTAACGTCAGCTGATCCCCTGCTGTGTGGATGGCAGTCTCTCCTGCTGTCACCTCATTCAAAATACAGTAGGCCTCTGCCTACACCCTCCAATTTCCTGGGCTTCAACACAGCCAGTTGTAGTTCGGAAGTGCCGTCCACACGGAAAGAGATACTTGCTCCCGTGTCTCAGTGGGGTTCAGTAACATCAGCTGATCCCCTGCTGTGTGGATGGCAGTCTCTCCTGCTGTCACCTCATTCAAAATACAGTAGGCCTCTGCCTACACCCTCCAATTTCCTGGGCTTCAACACAGCCAGTTGTAGTTCGGAAGTGCCGTCCACACGGAAAGAGACACTTGCTCCCGTGTCTCAGTGGGGTTCAGTAACGTCAGCTGATCCCCTGCTGTGTAGATGGCAAAGTCTCCTGCTGCCTACACAGTCGTACCACTACTGATTTTTAACCGTGCTCCAATTAGGCCTGTGGCTCCACTGTCTCTCGTATTTCCCCTGTCCTCCAACCCTGCCAGTTACAGCTCCGAAGTGGCGTCTGCACAATCCACACTTGTTCCTGTGTTACAGGTGTTCAGTCCGGTCAGTTAATCCCCTGATGTGTGTCCGGCAATGTCGCCTGCTCTGTCCACATTCCCATTATTCGACATTGCCGGACACACATCAGGGGATTAACTGACCGGACTGAACACCTGTAACACAGGAACAAGTGTGGATTGTGCAGACGCCACTTCGGAGCTGTAACTGGCGGGGTTGGAGGACAGGGGAAATACGAAAATCAGTGAAGCCACAGGCCTAAGTGGAGCTTGGTTAAAATTAGTAGTCTACAACCGATCTTAAAATTTCTTCAATGCAGCCTCAGCCTGCTCCGTGCTTGTCCCTGGGCTTCAACACAGCCAGTTGTTGCTCGGAAGTGCCGTCTTCACAGAGTAAAACACTAGCTCCTGTGTTTGTGGGGTTCAGTAACGTCAGCTGTTCCCCTGCTGTTTTGATGGCAATCTGTCCTGCTGGCTCCCAATTGACAGCACATCAGGCCTCAGCCTGCTAAGTGCTTGTCCTGGGCTCCAACATCGCCAGTTGCTGCTCATAACTGACTTTGGCACGGGTACTCCCTCCTGCCCAGCTTGGTTCCAGCCCTGCCTGCTGTTTCCGGGAAGTGTCAATGTCAGTTTGCCACCCCAAGTTGCCATGTCGTGTTGCGGTTGGGTTAGCCGAGGCTAGGGTGCCAGCAGTTTAGGTGCTTCCTATGTGGACTGCGGGTTCTGGTAAGAAAGGCTTGTTCCATAGTGCCAGTAGGACAAGCACCCCCTGTAGGACTGTGTGATTCGGTAACTGCGGCCAGCTTGCGGCATGCCAACTTTGCTTTTCAGGGGTAACTTCTGATACCCCTCCAGGTTCCAGCACCGTCAGCTGGTTCTCGTCAGAGCCTTTGGCCTAGGTGCCTCCATCTCGGTATCCGAGTTCCGGCAACGTCTGCTGGTCCTTGGTAGTGCTTTGTAGCACAGGTACCTCCTGCTTAGTAACCGGGTTCCAGCACCGTCAGCTGGTCCTCGGTTGTGCCATTGGCTTATTCCTTCTGCTGCCCCTCCGGGTGCCAGCACTGTCAGCTGGTCCTCGCTATTTCCATTTGCTCTTGCAGCTTATGCTACCCCTCCGGGTTCCAGCACCGTCAGCTGGTTCTCGTCAGAGCCTTTGGCCTAGGTGCCTCCATCTCGGTATCCGAGTTCCGGCAACGTCTGCTGGTCCTTGGTAGTGCTTTGTAGCACAGGTACCTCCTGCTTAGTAACCGGGTTCCAGCACCGTCAGCTGGTCCTCGGTTGTGCCATTGGCTCTTATTCCTTCTGCTGCCCCTCCGGGTGCCAGCACTGTCAGCTGGTCCTCGCTATTTCCATTTGCTCTTGCAGCTTATGCTACCCCTCCGGGTTCCAGCACCGTCAGCTGGTTCTCGTCAGAGCCTTTGGCCTAGGTGCCTCCATCTCGGTATCCGAGTTCCGGCAACGTCTGCTGGTCCTTGGTAGTGCTTTGTAGCACAGGTACCTCCTGCTTAGTAACCGGGTTCCAGCACCGTCAGCTGGTCCTCGGTAGTGCCATTGGCTCTTGTTCCTTCTGCTGCCCCTCCGGGTGCCAGTACCGTCAGCTGGTTCAAGAGGACAAAGAACAGGAAGACAACCACCAAGATGCAGAACAACAAGAGAGAGAAGACAAAGAAGCATAAAAAAAACAAAGCAGAAGAACATTAAGCATAAGACTAATACTCTGAGCAAATGATATTATCTTATTTATAAGCAGAAGAAGACTAAGCAGTGTATGGGGGTGAGTCCGTTCCTCCTCGTGGTGCCCCTGGAAAAGGCCTGCTGCTGCAGGCCAAACTGAACGCGGACAAATCCTGTTGTAAATCTTTTGTGACAGGCAGAACGGAAGGTGTAAACTTCTAACTTTTCTAGATAACAACTACAGGAATGCCTGACACAAACAAGAATATGATGAAGAAGAATAGGAAGAAGATGAAGAAGTTGAATATGTAGAATAATAATTGTTGAATAAGAAGAATATGAAGAATGTAAGAAAAGGAAGAAGAAGAAGAAGAATGTAAAAAAAGGAAGTAGAAGAATTTAAAAAAGGAAGAAGAAGAAGAATGTAAAAAAAGGAATAAGAAGAATGTAAAAAAAGGAAGAAGAAGAAGAAGAATGTAAAAAAAGGAAGTAGAAGAATGTAAAAAAAGGAAGAAGAAGAAGAAGAATGTAAAAAAAGGAATAAGAAGAAGAAGAAGAAGAAGGTAAAAAAGGGAAGAAGAATAAGAAAGAAGAAGAAAGAAGAAGAAGACATACATGTCTGGCAAAATATACAGTGGGGAAAAAAAGTATTTAGTCAGTCAGCAATAGTGCAAGTTCCACCACTTAAAAAGATGAGAGGCGTCTGTAATTTACATCATAGGTAGACCTCAACTATGGGAGACAAACTGAGAAAAAAAAATCCAGAAAATCACATTGTCTGTTTTTTTTTTCATTTTATTTGCATATTAAGGTGGAAAATAAGTATTTGGTCAGAAACAAAATTTCATCTCAATACTTTGTGTTATATCCTTTGTTGGCAATGACAGAGGTCAAATGTTTTCTTTAAGTCTTCACAAGGTTGCCACACACTGTTGTTGGTATGTTGGCCCATTCCTCCATGCAGATCTCCTCTAGAGCAGTGATGTTTTTGGCTTTTCGCTTGGCAACACGGACTTTCAACTCCCTCCAAAGGTTTTCTACAGGGTTGAGATCTGGAGACTGGCTAGGCCACTCCAGGACCTTGAAATGCTTCTTACGAAGCCACTCCTTCGTTGCCCTGGCGGTGTGCTTTGGATCATTGTCATGTTGAAAGACCCAGCCACATTTCATCTTCAATGCCCTTGCTGATGGAAGGAGGTTTGCACTCAAAATCTCACGATACATGGCCCCATTCATTCTTTCATGTACCCGGATCAGTCGTCCTGGCCCCTTTGCAGAGAAACAGCCCCAAAGCATGATGTTTCCACCACCATGCTTTACAGTAGGTATGGTGTTTGATGGATGCAACTCAGTATTCTTTTTCCTCCAAACACGACAAGTTGTGTTTCTACCTTAACAGTTCCAGTTTGGTTTCATCAGACCATAGGACATTCTCCCAAAACTCCTCTGGATCATCCAAATGCTCTCTAGCAAACTTCAGACGGGCCCGGACATGTACAGGCTTAAGCAGTGGGACACGTCTGGCACTGCAGGATCTGAGTCCATGGTGGCGTAGTGTGTTACTTATGGTAGGCCTTGTTACATTGGTCCCAGCTCTCTGCAGTTCATTCACTAGGTCCCCCCGCGTGGTTCTGGGATTTTTGCTCACCGTTCTTGTGATCATTCTGACCCCACGGGGTGGGATTTTGCGTGGAGCACCAGATCGAGGGAGATTATCAGTGGTCTTGTATGTCTTCCATTTTCTAATTATTGCTCCCACAGTTGATTTCTTCACTCCAAGCTGGTTGGCTATTGCAGATTCAGTCTTCCCAGCCTGGTGCAGGGCTACAATTTTGTTTCTGGTGTCCTTTGACAGCTCTTTGGTCTTCACCATAGTGGAGTTTGGAGTCAGACTGTTTGAGGGTGTGCACAGGTGTCTTTTTATACTGATAACAAGTTTAAACTGGTGCCATTACTACAGGTAATGAGTGGAGGAAAGAGGAGACTCTTAAAGAAGAAGTTACAGGTCTGTGAGAGCCAGAAATCTTGATTGCTTGTTTCTGACCAAATACTTATTTTCCACCATAATATGCAAATAAAATGAAAAAAAAACAGACAATGTGATTTTCTGGATTTTTTTTTCTCAGTTTGTCTCCCATAGTTGAGGTCTACCTATGATGTAAATTACACCTCTCATCTTTTTAAGTGGTGGAACTTGCACTATTGCTGACTGACTAAATACTTTTTTTCCCCACTGTAAATGAGGCTAACATAGTCAATATCTTTGTAACTCCTAACGTCTTTAAAAAAAAAGTTTAATTCCTGCTATTCCTTTTGATTGGGCTAAAACTCTATGGCTTTAATGTCTCCTCCACCTCCCACAATACATTCTACATTATTCTTAGTTGTTTTTCTTCATGTAGAATTAACCTACAAGGAAAGAAAGGGGTTTTTTTAATTCTGATATTTTGGCCCCATTGACTTGCATTGGTTCCCGGTATCGGAATCGGCGATACCGATATTTTTTTTTAAGATCGGCCGATCCATTCCGATCCGATATTTTCAAGTATCGGCTGGTATCGCTCAACTCTAGTGGTGAGTTTTCCTTCGATAGAATTCTTAAAAGAGAGGCTGGACAAACATCTGTCTGGGATGATTTAGTGAATCCTGCTTTGAGCAGGGGGTTGGACCAGATGACCCAGGAGGGTCCCTTCCAACTCTACCATTCTATGATTCTATGACATACAGGTATATAATATATACAGGAGGAGATGACATACAAGTACACTGCTCAAAAAAAATAAAGGGAATACTTAAACAACAGAATATAACTCCAAGTAAATCAAACTTCTGTGAAATCAAACTGTCCACTTAGGAAGCAACACTGATTGACAATCAATTTCACATGCTGTTGTGCAAATGGAATGGACAACAGATGGAAATTATTGGCAATTATCAAGACACCCTCACTAAAGGAGTGGTTTTGCAGGTGGGGAGCACAGACCACATCTCAGTACCAATGCTTTCTGGCTGATGTTTTGGTCACTTTTGAATGTTGGTTGTGCTTTCACACTCGTGGTAGCATGAGACAGACTCTACAACCAACACAAGTTGCTCAGGTAGTGCAGCTCATCCAGGATGGCACATCAATGCGAGTTGTGGTAAGAAGGTTTGCTGTGTCTGTCAGCGTAGTGTCCAGAGGCTGGAGGCGCTACCAGGAGACAGACCATTACACCAGGAGATGTGGAGGGGCAGTAGTAGGGCAACAACCCAGCAGCAGGACCGCTACCTCCGCCTTTGTGCAAGGAGGAACAGGATGAGCACTGCCAGACGGGTTGTGGGCCCGACGTCCACAGAGGGGGGTTGTGCTCTCATCCCAACACCGTGTAGGATGCTTGGCATTTGTCACAGAACACCAGAAATTTGCCACTGGTGCCCTGTGCTCTTCACAGATGAAAGCAGGTTCACACTGAGCACATGTGACAGACGTGACAGAATCTGGAGACGCCGTGGAGAGCGATCTGCTGCCTGCAACATCCTTCAGCATGACCGTTTTGGCAGTTGCTCAGTAATGGTGTGGGGTGGCATTTCTTTGGAGGGCCACACAGTCCTCCATGTACTCACCAGAGGTAGCCTGACTGCCATTAGGTACCGGGATGAGATCCTCAGACCCCTTGTGAGACCACATGGTGGTGCGGTTGGCCATGGGTTCCTCCTAATGCAGGACAATGCCAGACCTCATGTGTTTGGAGTGTGTCAGCAGTTCCTGCAAGATGAAGGCATTGAAGCTATGGACTGGACAGCCCATTCCCCAGACCTGAATCTGATTGAGCACATCTAGGACATCATGTCTCGCTCCACCCACCAACGTCACGTTGTTCCACAGACTGTCCAGGAGTTGGCGGATGCTTTAGTCCAGGTGTGGGAGGAGATCCCTCAGGAGACCATCCGCAACCTCATCAGGAGCATGCCCAGGCATTGTAGGAAGGTCATACAGGCACGTGGAGGCCACACACAATACTGTGCCTCATTTTGACTTGTTTTAAGAACATTACATTCCACCTTAATTTTGTGTGTGACTCCAAATCCTGGCCTCCATTGGTTAATGAATTTGATTTCCATTGATGATTTTTGTGTGATTGTGTTGTCAGCACATTCAACTTTGTACAGAACAAAGTATTCAATGAGAATATTTCAGTCATTCAGATCTAGGATGTGTTATTTGAGTGTTCCCTTTATTTTTTTGAGCAGTGTATATACTCTATACAGGAGGGAGATGACATACAAGTATATACTATATGCAGGAGGAGATGAGATACAAGAATATACTCAATACAGGAGGAGATGACACACAGGTATATACTATATACAGGAGGAGGTAACACACAGGTATACATTATATACAGGAGATGACATACAGTGGCAATTTATGTGCAATATAATTATTATAATTTGTTATAACTAACCACAGTTCATTACTATGCCCGGGCAATGCCGGGCTCAACAGCTAGTGGTAAATAAAGGTCATCATGACCTGGGTAACAGGGAGGGCTACATGAATTACATTGCTGTAATGGTATAAAATACTGCTTCTTGTGTGAACAAACTAGAAAAAGTGACTTGCTCACATGCAGTGTGCATGCTTTTCTCCGAGCACTCGTTATCTGAGGGCCTAATCTCTTATTTCAGCCTCACTGCTGATCCGACATATCTGACTTTGGGTCAGAACAAAAACAGCTACAACACAAGGAAATTGTTCTAAGTGTGCCCATGTAGGTCAGAATGAGGTCTCCCATGCAGTATGACGGTCCCCACAGCACCTCACACAGTGTTATGGCCACCACAACCTGCTACAGAAAATAAGGACCCCCACTCAGTATGGAAACATTTATAGTCCACCACAGCCCTCCTATATTCAGGATAATGGCCCATAACAGCCATACACCCAGTATCAATAAATCAATCAATCAATCAATCAAATTTATTATCGCCAAGTACATATTACATATATACAAGGAATTCTTTGTGGCAAAGAGGCAACATAATATATAGCAACAGATACAACAAGTAACATCTAACAAGACAGATACAGTATATAGTCTACACATGACGATTTAATTGTTGAACAGAGAGTGGATAGAAGCTGTTCATATGGCGGTTGGTGCTGCATTTGGGGACTCTGAAGCGACGTCCTGAAGGGAGTAGTTGGAATGAGGAGTGTCCCGGGTGAAAGGGATCGGATGAAATTTTCAATGCGTGGGATCGAATACTCTTATCATAAAGATCCTGGATTTTAGGCAGGGGGAACCTATAATTCTCTCTGCTGTTCTGAAAGTCCTTTGTAAGCGGAGTTTGTCATGCGCAGTGGCTCCCCTATACCAGACTATCAGAGAGGAACAAATCACAGATCTGATGACAGCATTAAAGAATAAGATCAGCAGATTCTTAGACAAACCATATCTTTTCAGCTGACGCAGGAAGAACATCCTCTGTTGTGCTTTTCTTATAACAGCATCCACGTTTTTCCCCCATTTAAGATCATGAGAGATGATAACACCAAGGAATTTGGTCTCTGTGACCCTAAGAACCACTTCGTCATGGATGTAGATTGGAAGTATCTCATGTTGATCTTTCCTAAAATCCACAACCATCTCAGCAGTTTTTTTAGTGTTGAGTACAAGATTATTGGCTTTACACCAGTCACATATTTTTTCCACCTCACTCCGATACAAGTCTTCAGCATTTCCCCTGATGAGACCAATCAGTGTCATATCATCGGCAAATTTCAAGATTTTTACTGAGTCTGCTGAAGAGATGCAATCATTCGTATAGAGAGAAAACAGTAACGGTGACAAAACACACCCCTGCGGTGCCCCGATGTTTGTGACCAAGGTGTCCGAAGTGAATGGTCCAACTTTTACACCCTGTATCCTGGCTGTCAGGAAGTTATAAATCCACAAGCATAAGTTGAGAGGGACTCCAAGAGCTACCATTTTCTTATGAAGTAAATTCAGATCAATGGTATTGAACGCTGAGCTAAAGTCCATGAAAAGAATCCGGACATATGAGTGCAGTTCATCTGCATGATCCAAAGTGTACTTCAGTGCCAGATTGACAGTGTCATTTGCCGAACGATTCTCCTTATAGGCAAACTGAAGCGGGTCCCATAGCTTCTGCGTGAATTTTATCAGGTGGGACATCATAATTCTTTCGAAGACTTTCATAGCTACAGATGTGAGTGCTACTGGTCTATAGTCGTTCAACTCAGAGGATCCCACTTTCTTGGGGACAGGGATAATTGTGGAATTTTTCCAACACTGAGGTACAACGCACTCTTTCAGTGACACATTGTATATATTTGTCAGTATAGGGGCAAGCTGGGTAGCACATACTTTCAGACACATTGGAGATACACCATCAGGGCCAGGTGCCTTTTTGACCTTAAGTCCCTTCAGGATGCGTATCACCTCTGCCTCGGAGATCACTACTTGGGTGTTGCACAATGAATGATCTTTATATGAACAGACTGAGGAGCTTAGAGATGAATAGCCACTGTGTGTAGAGCTTGCCTCAAATGTGCAGTAGAATTCATTTAACTCTGCTGCCAGACTTCTGCTGGGGTTCACTATAGTGGGGTGGCTTTTATAATTGGTGACCTCTCTTAATCCTCTCCATGCAGATCTAGTATCTTTTGATGAGAACCTTTCCTCCAGAATCTTTGCATACTCGTGTTTGGCTAACTTGATCTCTTTAGATAGCGAGTTCCTAAGTTTCTTGAATTCAGTATTATCGCCTGCTTTATAAGCCTCCTCTTTTCTCTTACGGATCAACCTGACTTTATTTGTAAACCACAGCTTGTTGTTTCCCCGAAAGTGGACAGATTTGGATGGAATAAACGTGTCTTCACAAAAACGGATATATGAGGACACTGCATCAACCCATTCATCCAGACCCGAGCATGTTTCCTGGAATACCTCCCAGTCCGTGCATTCAAAGCATGCTTGTAGTTGCAATTTTGCCTCCTCAGACCATGTCTTCTTTGTATGAACTGTAGGTTTGGATGTTTTCAACCTTTGCCTGTAGGCTGGAATTAAATGAATTAGACAATGATCTGAAAAGCCCACTGCTGCTCTCCTCACTGCCCTGTAGGCCCCTTTTATGACTGTATAGCAGTGATCAAGCGTATTGTTCTCTCTCGTGAAGCAGTTTATATGTTGAGTAAATTTGGGGAGATCCAGGTTGAGTTTTCCTTACGATCAAAAATGCTTCTGGAGATCCTTTCTCCCATTCTGATATTTTGCAAGGTAATTCACCAATAGCAGCTTTAACAGATGCTTGAGGGGGAATATATACTGCAACCAGAACCATAGATGAAAACTCTCTTGGAGAGTAAAATGGTCTACAATTGAGTGCAAGGTACTCTAGATCTGGAGAGCAACCTTTTCCCAGTATGTTAACATCACAGCACCAGCTAGTGTTGATGTAGAGACATACCCCACCCCACCTTTGTTTACCTGAAGCTACACAATCACAGTCAGCTCTGTAGATAACAAAACCAGGTAGATCCAGACTACAATCAGGGATGGTCTCATTCAACCAGGTCTCAGTAAAGCAAAGAGCAGCTGAATTGGTCATATCAGATCTCATGTTACAAAGTAAGCTCAGATCCTCCATTTTGTTAGATAAGGAACGGACATTAGCCAAGTGGAGTGAAGGAAGAGCTGTTCTGAACCCTCTCCTCCGAAGGCGTGCCAGGACGCCTTCTCTCCTACCTCTCTTGCAGTACACCTCCACAGGTTTCACAGAGGTAATGGATTTTATGTACTCAATTGTTGAATTAGCTATCATGCTCCAAGAAGGGGAGTCCATGAGAAATTGCGGATGATTCCAGAATAATAAATCGTCCCTTGAAATCATAAGAGTAGGCTTACAGAGTGCAGTGGCCATGATTACACTCAGCTTGTAGATATAAAGACTGAACAGTCACAGCTTAGCAGAGTTAAATGTACAACTTTCCATAAAGGGTGCTCCCAGCACTGCTGGGGGGGAGGGCATGGGTGCAACAAGACAGGGACATCAGGGGACACGCCAACAGTCAGTCTAAACCTGCCCAGCTCACCCCTTCAGCTCCACCTGGACCACAAGATCTCCAGAACATCTCCAGCACCCCACACTCCACCAGCTTTCCTATCCCGGGATCATCTGCATGCTGGAAATGGGTACAAGTTGTAGGAAAGTTGGCAGGCAGCCAGCAGCTTCACTCTCTCTCAGCTGAAACCAGGCACGGAGCTCTACGAGGACAGAAAGACACCAGTCCCAGCTGGTCGCAGTCTCCACACTACTCCCAGCTCTGCCGAATCCTGTAGCCTTACAGCTCCACGTGGACCACAAGATCTCCAGAACAACTCCAGCACCGCACACTCCACCAGGTTTCCTATCCTGGGATTATCTGCTTGCTGGAAATGGGTACAAGTTGTAGGAAAGTTGGCAGGCAGCCAGCAGCTTCACTCTCTCCCAGCTGAATCCAGGCGCGGAGCTCCATGAGGACAGAAAGACACCGGTCCCAGCTGATCGCAGTCTCCACACTACTCCCAGCTCTGCCGAATCCTGTAGCTACGCAATGGTGAGTGAACCAAAGGGAGAATTAACAATTAAACAGGGTAAAAAAACTAAAAAACTCAGGAGCCTCATGCCAGAGCAGCCATCTCTCGGCGCTCCTCCTCCTTTCTATGAGAGCCCAAACAGCTCTTCTCTTAATATGTTGCCCTCACAATTCCTAATATTTAAAAAAAACACACACTACTCAACCCAACCCTGTTCCCAAGGTGCAATGCTCCAGTCTGTGCAGTGAGTACTGAGGCTCCATACCACAGGTGTGATGTATTGATGTCATTGTACCTGCAGTGCACAGTGTCTCAGACTCACCGAAGGCTGAATGGTGGATCAGGAGCTTTTGGCTCCCTGATTCACTGTTCTATTCAATGGTATCACCGTCATGGGAGTGTGGATATTGCTGAAACTGTGATGATGGGGAAGGTGAAGGTGACCAATACCGAACCCCATGAGCCCTCTCAATTCATAGGCATAATATTATTATTATTATTATTATTATTATTATTATTATTATTATTATTATTATTATTTATATAGCATCATTGATTCCATGGTGCTGTACATGAGAAGGGGTTACATACAATTTACAGATATCACTTACAGTAAACAAAGTAACAATGACAGACTGATACAGAGTGGAGAGAGGACCCTGCCCTTTCGGGCTTACATGCTACAGGATGGTGGGGAAGGAGACAGTAGGTTGCAGCAGTTCCGGTGTTGGTTGAGGTGATATCACCGGTAGTGGTGAGAGAGAAGGAGGTAGCGGGGTCATTGCAGGCTGTAGGCTTCCTTGAAGAGGTGGGTTTTCAGGTTCCGTCTGAAGGATCCAAATGTGGTTGATAGTCGGACTTGTTGGGGCAAAGAATTCCAGAGAATAGGGGGCTATTCGGGAGAAATCTTGGAGGCAGTTGGGGGAGGAGCGAATAAGTGTGGAGGAGAGAAGGAGGTCTTGGGAGGACCGGAGATTACGTGAGGGAAGGTATCAGGAGATTAGTTCAGAGACATATGGGGGAGACATGTTATAGATGGCCTTGTAGGTCAGAATTAGTCATTTGAACTGGATACGCTGAGGGAATGGGAGCCAGTGAAGAGATTTGCAGAGGGGAGAAGCGGAGGAGTAGCGAGGAGAGAGATGAATTAGTCGGGCGGCAGAGTTAAGGATGGACTGGAGAGGTGCGAGGGTGTTAGCAGGGAGACCACAGAAAAGGATGTTGCAGTAGTCGAGGCGGGAGATGATGAGGGCATGCACAAGCATTTTAGTAGATTGAGGGTTGAGGAAAGTACGGATTCTGGAAATATTTTTGAGCTGGAGGTGACAGGAGGTAGAAAAAGCTTGGATGTGCGGTTTGAAGGACAGGGCAGAGTCAAAGGTTACTCCGAGGCAGTGGACTTCTGGTACTGGGGAAAGTGTGATGTCATTAATTGTTATAGCTAGGTCAGGTAAAGAAGATCTGTGAGATGGAGGAAAGATGATGAGTTCAGATTTGTCTCCATTGAGTTTGAGGAAGCGGGAGGAGAAGGAGGATATGGCTGATAGACACTCTGGGATTCTGGACAGCAGAGAGGTGACGTCTGGGCCAGAGAGGTAGATCTGAGTGTCATCAGCATAAAGGTGGTAGTGGAATCCGTGGGACTTTATGAGTTGCCCCAGAGCAAGTGTATAGATTGAGAAGAGTAGGGGTCCTATAACAGAGCCTTGGGGGACTCCAACAGAGAGAGGGTGGGATGAGGAGGTGGTGTGGGAGTGGGAGACGCTGAATGTGCGGTTGGAAAGGTATGAGGAGATCCAGGATAGGGCAAGGCCTTTGATGCCGAAGGAGGAGAGGATCTGTAGTAGGAGGCAGTGGTCAACTGTGTCAAATGCAGCGGACAGGTCTAGAAGCAGGAGTATAGAGTATTGTCCATTTGATTTGGCTGTAAGTACGTCGTTAGTAATTTTGGTCAGGGCTGTCTCAGCGACCGAGTGGGCTACCTTTATGGATGATACACTCCTGCCTATCCAACTATTGTATGGTAAATATCTCATAAACCCTGAGTTCATTAGTATCTGCACCAAAAATGAGGCTGAATATTTATTGATTAGTTGTCAGAGGTAGTCAGTGAGGTGGATGGAAACATTGCACTGTGTGTAGTGGGATGGTGGTACTGTGGAAACATTATACTATGTCGAGGGAATGGCGGTACTGTAAGAAGATTATACTGTGTGTGGTGGGATGGTGGTACTGTGGAAACATTATACTGTGTGGAGGGAATGCCGGTACTATGAGAAGATTATACTGTGTGTGGGGGGGTATGGCGGTACTGTGAGAACATTATACTGTGTGTGATGGGATGGTGATACTTTGGGAACATTATACTGTGTGGAGGGACTAGCAGTACTGTGAGAAGATTATATTGTGTGTGATGGGATGGTGATACTTTGGGAACATTATACTATGTCGAGGGAATGGCGGTACTGTAAGAAGATTATACTGTGTGTGGTGGGATGGTGGTACTGTGGAAACATTATACTGTGTGGAGGGAATGACGGTATTGTGAGAAGATTATACTGTGTGTGGAGGGTGTGGCGGTACTATGAGAAGATTATACTGTGTGTGTGGGGGGTATGGCGGTACTATGAGAAGATTAGACTGTGTGTGGGGGGGTATAGCGGTACTGTGAGAACATTATACTGTGTGTGATGGGATGGTGGTACTTTGGGAACATTATACTGTGTGGAGGGAATAGCGGTACTGTGAGAAGATTATACTGTGTGTGGTGGGATGGTTGTACTGTGGAAATATCATTTGTGTGAGAAATGCCAGTACTGTGGAAACATTATACTATGAGAGAGGCATCATATGTGCAGCATTTGGACAAAAAGACTGCCATCTGCTTTCCAGACTGGACATTGCGGAATCAATGGGAAGAGTGAGAGTTTCAGGAAGGAAGAGTCTAGATGGTACACCAGGTCAGGTGACCTTGACGTAGTTTCCTGATATTATAAAGGCAATAGCCTCAAATGCAGAACAGATTTGGTGCCAAGCAAAACAACGGTGTGCCAGGGAAGAGTCTGAGGTACCAGGCCATGGTAAAGTGCCTGAGGCAGCTGGTTGTGGTGGCAGAACCCTGCTTACAGGGGCATAATGGGGGCATTACACTGTGTGGGGCCAAGAAAGGGGCCCTGTACTATGAGAACAATCTGTGGCGCCCCTGAGGCTTCAGTCGCCACAGAGGTACTGCACCTTCTCCTAAGGTGTAGTGCCCCACCATCCAGGTAAGGTGGGAACTCCTGACCACGCTCCACACCTGCATTCCACACACAGGATAGTTCAGTGGGGCCACCTAACAGCTTTAGGCTGGGGGTTAGCAGAGCACCCCTCGTGGAACCCTGCTTCGTAACACGAGATGTGCTGGAAGGTTGGTGGAGTGAGATGATATAAAAGAGCGGGAAGAGTGAGAGTTAGGGGGTAGTTGGTTGGTCGTTGGTTAGTTGGAGAAGAGAGAAGATGGGTGTCTGAAGGACGTGCTGCAGCAGGTCCCAGTGATCTGGGCTGCTGGCACGAGAAAGACCAGAGAAAGAGACTGATAAGATTGATAACCTAACCTTCCATAAGAAAGATAGAACAGATCGGAATGAAGGAGAATAGAAGGACGGTGGGAAGCTGGATGAAGAAAGATAGAGAACCCTCCCAGTCCAGAGAGTGCAAAGGCCGGGGCCCGGTCCCCCAGGTTGATTGGATCTTTATGTCCGGCAACAGACACCGGAGGAGTAGTGAGCCACTAATGCCTTGCTCCCATCATAGACTTGGGACACAACAGCAACTGAATAGAGAGCCGGGACGCAGTGAGGAGTCCCAGAAGCAGGCTACAGCTGTCTGTCATACAAGTAAAGACTAGGAATACCTAGAGAGAGGCATTCCAGGGTAACTAAGTACTGGAGTGCTTCGCACCTAAAGGCGCATTGGAGGAGTCGTTCAAAAAGGTACATGTTGGCGGAGTGTGGAAGGGAGAATCCTATTCTGCCTGGAGGTTGGCTGGAGCCCTGACCTGGAAAACACAGTACGGAGGCAGGCAGGTGTGTGAACTGCAAACAGTGAGTAAAGCTTTGGAACCGCATACTCTGGTGTCCTCCAGTTCATAGAATCATAGAATCATATAATCGTAGAGTTGGAAGGGACCTCCTGGGCCATCTGGTCCAACCCCCTGCTCAAAGCAGGATTTGCTAAATCATCCCAGTCAGATGTCTGTCCAGCCTCTGTTTGAAGACTTCCATTGAACGAGAACTCACCACTTCTCGTGGCAGCCTGTTCCACTCATTGATCACTCTAACTGTCAAAAAGTTTTTTCTAATATCTAATCTGTGTCTCCTCCCATTCAGTTTCATCCCATTGCTTCTAGTCTTTCCTTGTGCAAATGAGAATAAAGTTGATCCTTCTACAATGTGACAGCCCTTTAGATATTTGTAGACAGCTATTAAGTCTCCTCTCAGTCTTCTCGTTTGCAAACTAAACATTCCCAAATCCTGCAACCTTTCCTCATAAGACAGGGTTTGCAGACCGGTCACCATTCTGGTCGCTCTTTTCTGAACTTGCTCCAGTTTGTTGATGTCTTTTTTAAAATGTGGTGCCCAAAACTGGACACAATATTCCAGATGATGTCTGACAAAAGAGGAGTAGAGGGAAATAATGACTTCACGTGATCTAGACTGTATGCTTCTGTTAATACATCCTAGAATTGCATTTGCCTTTTTTGCTGCTGCATCACACTGTTGACTCATATTCAGTCTGTGATCTATTAGTATACCCAAGTCTTTTTCACATGTGCTGTCACTTAGCCCTATTCCTCCCATTCTGTATATGCTTTTTTCATTTTTATTGCCCAGATGTAGTACTTTGCATTTCTCCCTGTTAAAAACCATTCTGTTAGTTGCTGCCCACTTCTCCAGTTTATTTATATCTTTTTGAATCCTCTCTCTCTCTTCTCTAGTATTAGCTATCCCTCCTAGCTTTGTGTCATCAGCAAATTTAATCAGTTTACCCTCAATTCCTTCATCTAAATCGTTGATAAAGATGTTGAACAATACAGGGCCCAGGACAGAGCCCTGTGGTACCCCACTTGAGACATTCTTCCAACTGGATGTGCAGCCATTTACGACCACTCTTTGGGTCCGATCACTAAGCCAGTTATGAATCCACCTAACAGTTGCCTTGTCCATTCCATACTTAGTCATTTTTTCAATAAGGATTGTATGAGAGACTTTGTCAAATGCTTTGCTGAAGTCAAGATATACTATATCTACAGCATTTCCTTGATCCACCCAATCAGTGATACCGTCATAGAAGGAAATTAAGTTAGTCTGACATGACTTATTAGTTACAAACCCATGCTGACTCTGTTTAATCACTTAATTCTTATCCAGGTATTGACATACATGTTGTTTAATAATTTGTTCAAAGATCTTTCCTGGTATAGAAGTCAGACTCACCGGCCTATAGTTGCCTGGGTCCACCTGCTTCCCCTTTTTGAAGATAGGAACAACATTTGCTCTTCTCTAGTCTTCTGGCACTTCTCCTGTTCTCCAAGAATTTTCAAAGATTATGGAGAGGGGTTCAAAAATTTCTTCTGCTATCTCCTTCAGTACTCTGGGATGTAATTCATCTGGACCTGGAGACTTGAATTCATTTAGGTTAACTAAGTGTTTCCTCACTATCTTTCTGTTTATAGATATCCTGGATTCTTCTATTCCCTTAATAGGACAGTGAATAACAGTTGTTACATTTCCTTTCTGAGAGAAAACAGATGCAAAATAGGAATTTAAAAGTTCAGCCTTCTCAACATCCTGTCTTACCATTTCATCATTTTCATCCTGTAAAAATCCTATAGCATCTTTGACTTTTCTTTTACTTTTGACATATCCCCAAAATCCTTTATTATTGCTTTTGACATCTCTTGTAAGCCTCAATTCATTTTCAGCTTTAGATAATCTGATTTGTGCCCTGCAGGTTCTGCAGACAGCATTATATTCTTCTTTAGATATGCCTCCCTCTTTCCATTTTCTAAACATTTTTTTCTTCCTTTTTAGCATGTGCTTAAGTTCTGTGTTCATCCATCCTGGCTTCCTTAAATGCTTCCTATTCTTCCCTCTTTTCGGAATTGTTAACAACTGTGCTTTGAGAATTTCATTTTTCAAGATTTCCCATCCTTCCTGGACATTTTTGTCTTTAAGGATATCCAGCCATTGGATCCCTCCAATTCTCTTTCTGAATCCCTTAAAATCTGCCTTTCTGAAATCTAACCTTGACGTCTGAGTCTTCACAGGTCTTCCGCCTCTAGTTATCCAAAATTCTAAAATAGCATGGTCGCTACCTCCTAGGGTCCCAGCTACTTTTACCTCCTCAACCATTTCCTCCCTGTTTATAAGGATTAGATCCAAGGTAGCAGTTCCCCTTGTTTTCTCCCTTACCTTTTGGAAGATAAAGTTGTCAGCAAGAGAGGATAAGAATTTCCTTGACCTGTTAGTTTTGCCTGAGAGAGATTCCCAACAAATGTCTGGATAGTTGAAATCTCCCATGACAACTATGTCATATTTTTTGGAGAACTTGGCCATTTGATGCATAAAGAGTTCATCCATATCTTCAGCTTGCACAGGCGGCCTGTAGTAAATGCCTACAATGGTGTCCTTTCCATTGTTCTGTCCTTGTATTCTTACCCAAACAGTTTCCACAGAACTCCCAGTCTCTGAAGCTTCAATCTCTGTGCAGATATACGCGTTTCTAACATACAATGCGACACCCCCTCCTCGTTTATCAAGTCTGTTTCTTGCAAATAAGTTGTATCCTTCTAGTCTTGTATTCCAGTCATGTGTATTGTCCCACCAAGTTTCAGTGATTCCAATGACATCATATTTATTTTCCTGTGTTAGTAGTTCCAATTCTCCTTGTTTGTTGCCCATGCTTTGTGCATTAGTATAGAAACATTTTAGTTTGTGATTGGTTTCGCTTTCTCCAATATTTTTATTAATTAGATTCTTTTGTCTTTGTTCTTCCTTTCCACTTCTAATAGTAGAGTTCTCAATAGCATTTGTCAGGTGTATGGCTTTTTCTGGTCTTTTGATTCCCTTCCCATGTTGTTCTAGTTTAAAGCTCTCCTTACAAGTGTAGCAAGGCGACTTCCAAATACATGCTTTCCAGTCTTCGTAAGGTGCACCCCATCTCTAGCAAGTAGTCCATCGTATAAGTAGTTCACACCGTGATCCAGAAATCCAAATCGTTGCTGATGGCACCATCGATGTAGCCAGTGGTTCACCTGCAGAATCTTATTCCACCTCCTTGTTCCATGGCCATCCACTGGGAGGATGGAAGAGAAGACCACCTACGCTCCCAGTTCTTTCACTTTCTTGCCTAAGTCTTCAAAGTCTCTGCAGATGGTTTCCAGGTCGTTTCTTGCGGTGTCATTTGTCCCCACATGTAGTAGCAGGAATGGGTAGTCATCTGTAGGTCTGAAGAGTCCTGATATCCTGTCAGACACATCTTTAATTTTTGCACCTGGAAGACAGCACATTTCTCTTGAAGTTATATCCGGTCTGCAGATAGCGGCCTCTGTTCCTCTCAATAGGGAATCCCCCATGACCACCACTCTCCGTTTCTTCTTCACAACATTTTTCTTTCTCCATCCAGGAGGACTCTGAAGGCGTACAAGGTTGCTGTTTGTTGGCAAAGTCTTATCCTGATGTATTTCTTCATCGTTTTCCTGCGTGAGAGCCTGGTACTGGTTTCTGAGCAGTATGGGTGCTGACTGCCTCCTGATCCTCCTGCTTCTCTGGGTCACATGTCTCCATTCCTCTGTTTCTTCAGGTGCACTTCGAATTTCTTCTCTTTCTGTAACATGAAGAGATAATTCTGCTCTGTCCAAGAACTCTTCACCTTCCTTAATGATCTTCAACGTAGCTAACCTCTCTTCAAGATTTTGCAACTTTTCCTCCAACAGGGACACAAGCTTGCATTTGTGGCATGTGAAGTTTGGCTTTTCCACTGGTAAATCTGTGAACATGTAGCAAGAAATGCAGCTCACCAAATGGCTCCTGGCCTCTTCCATCTTGAGATTTCTTAAAAACGATGAAAGATGAGTCGGCGGGCGGTTTTTCCGATTTCCTCTTTTCAGCTGCAACGGCCAAAACCCAGTGATCGTTGAGCTTGCGGAGACTCTTCACGACTCTTCCCCTGGTTTTATTCCCACACCGCTACACCTGGCTAACAACATCTAACCATTCTGCTCTTCTCCTCATCCATTGCACCTACACTGCCCTGGGACTACAGCTCCACCTGTGGGGAGCTACACCATCTTTGCTGCACCACACCATCAGTCCCAGCGGATCTGCATGCAGCGTTGGCTCAACATCTTACTTGCCAAACACTACGGGTGGCGTAACGAACTATTCATATAAACTATTACACCATTAACATCATCGCCATTGATATTGGGCGCCCAGGGCCACAGACCGGGTCACCGCTGCTGTGACACACATTCCCCCCTGACACCGGCCTGGTACCGAGTACCCCGCTGCCCTGGGTGTGCGAGGGCGACCCAAATCCGGTTCCTCCCTTCCTGTCTTCCATAGTTGGGTCGTACGTATCTATTACAGGAAACAGAACAGAAACGCAATGATTCTTATAAAGTGGCAACAAAAACCCCAAAAGAGTCTCAGTGCTGAAGGGATTAATATCCCCCATGCTCAGTAATGGGGAATCTCCAGCACCTACCTCCACCCGCAGAGCCGCACTCCACATATATGGCTGCTCTGTGCGCACAGGACCTGTGATGAGGTCACAGGAGGGGAGGAGTCAGGGGTCACATGATAACCGGAGTGCAGACACTACATGGAGACTTCCCAGTCAGTGACATTCCCACCATTGTTTCCCCCTCACTACTGGCACAATTACCCCGCGCCGCCTTTTCTACACAGTGTTATGTAACGTGTGATTTCTCTGCTTGGAGACAAATAGACCCCACACATGAGGGAATAATCACCAGTTACCGGACGTCTACTATATGGCGGCATATGATCGTGCTATCGACTCCATACCAGGAGCGAAAATGCCGAAATCTCGTTTATCTAACACCTTCTTGAGTTCGGCTAAGGCTCATATACAGCTATTGTCACGCAAGGTGTAAGACAGACTAAGTGCAACACTAAGGGGAAGGGGAGCCCAATGCTAGGGAAGCAGGGAGTGGAGACCTCTAGGCATAATTAACATCACCCTGTCTGCCCTAAGACCTTAAATAGGTTCCGCACCTATCGCTGAGCAGGATACCTAAACCCTGTCAGACCCTAGCGGTAAATCCTGCATAGGGCAGGATAAAATGAGCACTAGTCAATCCCCACTACACTGCAGACAACTGGGATAGATGAAAAGGGGGGACTCTTATCTTTAGCAGACTCAGAGAGATAACACCAGAAGTCCTCTAGACACCAGAAGGAAGGTAGTTGACTGCTGTAGCTCCAAGCCTTCCCAAGGGAGGAACAGAAATAACACCCGCAACTCCCAACAGAAAGCTGGGCGTTAAAAACACCCAGATCTAGGTGACACCATCAGCTGGGGGAGGTGGCTACTAATCAGCAAAGCAACCTGCTGAGACCTTCTGCCGCAAGAAGCAGTGCAACGGTTTGCAGCCTCTGACACATTCGTGACAGTATCCCCCTTCTACGAGTGGCCTCCGGACACCAATACCAGGCTTCTCAGGATAAGAGCTGTGGAATGAATGAACCTGCCTGGGGGCAGTCACCTCTGATTCAGAAACCCACATCCTTTCCCCTGGACCATAACCCCTCCAATGCAGCAAGTATTGTAAGGAACGACATCGGAGACGAGAAACTACAATCCTCGAAATTTGAAACACCAGGTTTCCATCAACCATTATTCACGAAGTCAGTAGGGATGAGGGTTCAAGAGGTTCCACATAATTACTGATTTACTGATAGTCATACGTTTATACCTGTCTCCCCTGACCATGTTAGGAACAAGAAGTGGCAAATCAGGACCAGATGGACAGGTATCTGGTACTTTAGAATGTGCGAAAACAATGGAGGTAGACACTTGTTCAACCACATCCTGATGCAACCCCCACCACCAAAAACGACGATAATGGAGATCCGCGGTTGCCTTACCACCTGGGTGGCCAGCAAGTACAGAGTTATTAAACTCTCTCATTACATTGCGGCAAAACTTAGACGGCACAAATAGCCTCCCTGAACGGCAGGAGGCAGGGGCGTCCCCTGAGCCTCGAACACACCACCCTCCAGGTCAGTGAAAAAGCTCGAGATGCTTACCCCTTCTGAATAAATGGGGCAGGGTCCTCAAAGCCAGATAAAAATGTGGGTAAGATCCCTGTAGATATAGCAGAAGAGGAACATTCACCATGCAGGGTAAATTGGTATGCACACTGTCAAAATTTTTCTCGAGGTGCTGGTGTAACGGACTGTAAAAAGTCACCAAGAGTAAGAGTCAATAGCCACCACACACTCTCTTGAATATATGCAAAATAAGGTATATATTGATAGAACATCAGGTGTGGAATAGAGCCAAACCACAAGAAAAACCGACCAAAGTTAAATTGACGTTTCGATCCTCCTAGATCTTAATTATAGAGTCACTGTAAGGTAAGAGTGACAACAATCAATATACATATCAATGTGAGCACACAGATTATATACAAAATAAATATCCAAAGTTGCATGAGGATATCAGTGAAGATTAAAAACAGGTTGCAACCATAAGGATACACAGGGTGGTCCAAAAGTAGGTGGACAGAAAATAATAACATTTATTTTAATTTATATATAAAATTATATTTACTAATACAAGCATAACATTGACAATTAAATTTTATTCTGAACAATAATACAAGAACCCTTAAATTTTATCAATACAAGTGCTCAAACTGTTTTCCATCACAATTTGCACAGCTTTGAAGTCTGCCTCTTACGCTTCGACAAACATTTCTGCACAAGTCTCTTTGGGTATTAATTTCTTGAAATGCATCTGTGGCGCCCCTGAGGCTTCAGTCGCCACAGAGGTACTGCACCTTCTCCTAAGGTGTAGTGCCCCACCATCCAGGTAAGGTGGGAACTCCTGACCACGCTCCACACCTGCATTCCACACACAGGACAGTTCAGTGGGGCCACCTAACAGCTTCATGCTGGGGGTTAGCAGAGCACCCCTCGTAGAACCCTGCTTCGTAACACGAGATGTGCTGGGAGGCGGGTGGAGAGAGATGATACAAAAGAGTGGGAAGATTGAAAGTTAGTTAGTTGGTTAGAGGAGAGAGAAGAGAGAAGATGGGTGTCTGAGGGACGTGCTGCAGCAGGTCCCAGTGATCTGGGCTGCTGGCACGAGAAAGACCAGAGAAAGAGACTGATAAGATTGATAACCTAACCTTCCATAAGAGAGAAAGAGCAGATCGGAACGAAGGAGAATAGAAGGATGGTGGGAAGCAGGTTGAGAAAGAGAGAGAACCCTTCCAGTCCAGAGAGCGCAAAGGCCGGGGCCCGGTCCCCGAGGTTGATTGGATCTTTATGTCCGGCAACAGACACTGGAGGAGTAGTGAGCCGCTAACGCCTTGCTCCCATCATAGACTTGGGGCACAACAGCAACTGAATAGAGAGCCGGGACGCAGAGTGGAGTCCCCGAAGCAGGCTACAGCTGTCTGTCATACAAGTAAAGACTAGGAACACCTAGAGAGAGGCATTCCAGGGTAACTAAGTACTGGAGTGCTTCGCACCTAAAGGCGCATTGGAGGAGTCGTTCAGTAAGGTACATGTTGGCGGAGTGTGGAAGGGAGAATCCTATCCTGCCTGGAGGTTGGCTGGAGCCCTGACCTGGAGAACACAGTACGGAGGCAGGCAGTTGTGTGAACTGCAAACAGTGAGTAAAGCTTTGGAACCGCATACTCTGGTGTCCTCCAGTTATTCCAGTACCACTACACCTGGGTACCAGCCGCCATACCATTCTGCGCCTCTCCTCATCCATTGCACTACACTGCCCTGGGACTACAGCTCCACCTGTGGGGAGCTATATCATCTCTGCTGCACCACACCATCAGTCCCAGCGGATCTGTATGCAGCGTTGGCTTACCATCTTACTTGCCAAACACCATGGGTGGCGTCACAAACTATTCATATAAACTTTAACATCATTAACATCACCGCCATTGATATTGGGCACCCAGGCCCACGGACAGGGTCACCGCTGCTGTGACACATTCCCGCCTTGACACCGGCCCGGTACCGAGTACCCCTGCTGCCCTGGGTGTACGAGGGCGACCCACATCTCTTATGTAAACTTTGAAATCACTGACCCTTTTTGGTTTTCGACTATAAACTTTGTCCTTGAGTACTCCCCAAAAGAAAAAATCCATTGGGGTCAAGTCTGGTGAATGTGTCGGCCAATCAAGTGGACATCTTCGGCCAATCCATTTATTAGGAAATGTTTCATCAAGATACTCGCGGACTACTCTTCAATAATATGGAGGGGCCTCATCTTGTTGGAAATAAAAGTCATTTGAATTAGGCTGTTGCTGTAACTGGGGAACAACTTGATTGATTAGAATTTTGAGATACTTATCTCCTGTGACTGTTCCATCCAAAAAAATGATCCAAAAAACACCAAAACTTGAAATACCACCCCAAACATTGACACCAGGCTCATTTAGTTGTTGCTCTAATGTTAAACGCATGTTCTCCTTATACCAGTAATTACAATTCTGTCTGTTAATATGGCCAGATAATTTGAAAGAAGCTTCATCACTCCACATAATGTTATCTAAAATTACTGGAGTTTCGTTAAGCATAATCTCACTAAATTGCAGCCGCCTGTCTGGATCATCCTCCCATAAACCATGAATTAGACGTGGACGATAAGCTTTCCACCCAATAGATTTCAGGATTTGCATGATGGAAGCTCGTGACATTCCCATTTCTAAAGAGACTCTTCTGGTGGACTTTTTTGGACTCTGACAAATTTTTCAGCAACAAGTTGTTTATTATTTTCTGGACAGGCTGTTTTGGGTCGACCAGTTTTTGGAGCAAATTTGTCACGAATGCGGTAAATGGTTTGTCTCTTTGGGGCTTGAGTATCAAATGTTTCAACCCAATTTGCTCTAACTGTTTTATCATTTTGAGATTTCCAATACTCTTTTAAAATTCATTTTATTTGATCTGTATTTAAATTATTTGCGATTATGGGTTGTCTGAATTATCTGAAAAGAAAACAGAATTGGGGGAGATTTATCTGTGAGAACTGGATCTGTGAAACTGACTCAGTTGCCTTTAGCAATTAATCAGATTCCACCTTTCATTTTCCAAAGAGTCTGTAAAGAATGAAAAGTGGAATCTGATTGGTTGCTAAGGGCAACTGAGTCAGTTTCACTTTACACCATGTTTGATAAATCTCCCTCTTCATAACCCTATTACACATACTGTCCACCTACTTTTGGACCACCCTGTATAAGCGTACAACCTAATATAAAATAAGCAAAAAAGTAAAAATCACAGAACTTGCCCAGTACAAATCATACAAAAAAGGATGAAAGAGTACTAAACAAATAATAGCTCAATAGGTAAAGGAGAGTCATTTTACCTTTTCCAAAGGATGACACACATCCAGTCCGGTGGGGGCCGGCATATATGATTCTTCACTAAACCTGGTGCACACACCAGCACCACAGGGGCTAGGTGCGGGAGAGCCCCTCGTATGCAGCAAGCCACTAGGTAACTTTTACTTATCACCTGTTGCGGTAACCTGCCTCTGACATTACTACTCAAATACTTATCCAACCATCTAATCCATTATAGGTCCCTCATTGACACAGTCATTACTGCCTCAGCTCGGCGTCTGATGTTACATGATAGTTATACATTTTGATTTTCTCCATGCTCTGCATCTTTGCTATTTCTTATATTACCCTAATTTGTTCTACCATTCTTTGTAGTATCCACGTTTCCCTTTGGGACTCCTCTGCCTACACTTTCTCTATGTGATTATTTCCTTTGGAAATTCCCTTTGGGACTCCTCTGCCTACACTTTCTCTATGTGATTATTTCCTTTGGAAAAGGTAAAATGACACTGTCCCTTTACCTATTGAGCTATTATTTGTTTAGTACTCTTTCATCCTTTTTCTTTTAGGCTATATGCCCACATTGCAGAAATGCTGTGGAAATGTCCGCAGAATTTCCGTAACTCCCTGCCGTGGGTAAAACGCATGCGGAATTTGCATGCGTTTTCCCACAAAACACAAGTGATTTGCAAGCGTTTTTAACTTGCAGAATGCTTGTGCTTTCCAAGCGATTTGAAGCATCACTTGGAAAGGTGATTGACAGGTTGGTCACACTTGTCAGGCATAGTGCTTGACAAGTGTGACCAACTTTTTACTATTGATGCTGCCTATGCAGCATCAATAGTAAACAATAGAAAGTTAAAAATAATTAAAAATATGGTAATTCTCACCTTCCGACGGCCCCCGATATCCTCAGCGACGCTGCCGGCAAGCTCCGTTCCCAGGCGTACTTTGCACGAAGGACCTTTGATGACGTAGCGGTTGCGTGACCGCTACACCATCTGGGGTGATTCTCGCAAAGCATGCCTGGGAACAGAAGATGCCGGCAGCAAGGCTGAGAGGCGGGAAGGACTACGGGGGCCGCCAGAAGGTGAGTCTATCCCGATTTTTTATTTTAATTCTATTTTTTACAGAGATATGTTACCCAGGGCATGGAGGAGAGTCTCCTCTCCTCCAGACCCTGGGTACCATCCACACATGAAGCATTCACTTTACGCATGGTGGGCATAGCCACATGCGTAAAGTGAGCGTTTCAATGAAATCCTATGGCGGCAGAATCACCGCAATTCCACAAAAATAATGAACATACTGCAGATGTTACCGCTATGTGATTCCGCTGCGGTAAAATCCGCAGCATGGGCACAGCAACTGTGGGATCCCATAGGATGGCATGGGATGCGTTTTGTTAGCATTTTTTAATCATTTCCGCTGTGGAAAAAAAGCGGCAAAAACACTTAAAAAATGCAACATGGGCACACAGCCTTATTGTATGACTTGTACTGGGCAATTTCTGTGATTTTGTTATTTTTGCTTATTTTGTATTAGGTTGTACACTTACATATCCTTATGGTCACAACCTGTTTTTAATCTTCATTGATATTCTCATGCAACTTTGGATATCTCTATTTTGTATATAATCTGTATGCTCACATTGATATGTATATTGATTGTTGTCACTCTTACCTTACAGCGACTCTATGATTGAGATCCAGGAGAATCGAAGCGTCAATTTAACTTTGGTCATTTTTTCTTGTGGTTTGGCTCCATTCCACACCTGATGTTCTATCAATAAATACCTTATTTTGCATATATTCAAGAGAGTGTGTGGTGAATATTGACTCTTACTCTTAGGCAGTTAACATGACCGTAATCTCTCCACTTCACAATCTCTTTGAATTGCCAATCCACTTTTGGATTAAGCTTCACCAACCAAGGCTGTAGTGGAGTGAAGTAAGACATTCCCTTTAAGGCCTATTCTGTCACCGGGGCCTGTGGTTGCAAATATGGCTCTGTGAGATGCTGGATCTCTTCACCTTACTTACAATTGGCAACGGTCACAGATAGCTCAATTCAGCTGCTGACACACATGTTATGAAGAATCCAGAAGAGACTTTGATGTCTTTAAGAATTCTTGTTGAATGCATACAAACAGCAGCAGGTAAAAAAGACTTTCTTCAGACAGGCTGAAAGCAGATGTGCTTCTAATGAAGCCAAGATGGAGAATGAGACCCAGGGGGAAGAAGATGGAAGTGACATCACACCCAGAAGAGGGAGACAGAGAGACAGAAGGGACAAACTTGATGGAAAGGGAGGATTTCAGCTATGCAAAACACAGGAACACATAGCAACAATAAACAATATGAGAGACTGCAACACAGCATGTAAAATGCACAGGACAGTCTGTAAAATGTCTCATTCATGGGACATAACAAGGCCATCTCCCTTTAAGAAGGCCTAGTGTATATATGTCATTATCCTTGGTACTGCTACACTTATAGTGTATTACCATTGTTTGCTTCATTGGCACTGCCACATTGTATATGTTTTACCATGCTGTACAGATTGTAATAAATTCTGTAGCTTTATGTTCTGCATATTTATGTATAGATTAGGGTAAGTTGGTGCATCCTTTGGGGTCATTAGAGGAGGGAACTATTAGTATAGAGTTCTTAGATATGGGTAACTGTAGTTCTGTAGTGGGCCACTAGATGGGGTTATACTAGAGGGTCTTGTTAAGTCTAGCTCATAGGAAGTTCATAGGGGGTTAATTGTAGAAGGAGCTGCTATGGGTTAAGTGTAGGAGGACGCCCGAAGTGTCCACAAGTTGCTCTAGGCCCAGGACGACATAGCAGCTACGAAATGTTCTGTTTAAAGAAAAGTGCATGGGCACAGGCAGACGGGTGCTGGATGAAACCTAAGCACCCCGGGAGTTACGGTGTTTCACAGCAGCAAGGAAAGGAGAGAATTGCATGGTCCAAGAATCTTGCAGGGCGCAGAAGATTCGCAATGTGGCAGATCTTAATTAGGGCTGAAGCTTGTAAGTCCGGGGCAAAATGGATGAACAGGATCCCCTATGTCCTGAGGTCCTACAGAAGTGATGCTGCGGTACCGCCTAGGGGGCTACTACCCCGTAATGTGCGTGAGGACAAAGAAAGCAGGAAAGGGAAAGTGCAGGAGGAATGCTGTGTGAACTGTAATGTTACTGATGTGCCCAGGACCATTGAAGAGAAAAGTAAAATTGTTTGGCATCTGAACCAGTATCTGTGTCCGTTCTTTCAACCCTATGCACCAAAACTGAGTGTACAGGAGCTGTGCCGCACCGCAGTGGAATCCCTGACAGTGAACCAGGTATGCCGGTAGAAGCTGACAATTTTTCTGTGGGAAGAGGCCCTGGTGTCCTCAGCACGATTACCATCCTGGCCCCTTCTTACATTTGACAGGATGCAACTACCTCGCAATGCAGAGAACCCGTAAAGAAAATAATGACAAGTGGTCTGGGGGTTAAAGTTGTGCCCCTGAAGGTTAGTAAAGAAGACCTTTGTGCTAAATTGTGTATCACCGGATATGACTAACATAACGGATTGGGCTGACATTGTCCTTCAACCTGAATTGGTGTTGACAAAGATGTCAGCCATGGAGTTGGTGGGAAATTGCCCCACAGATGAAGAAGACAAAGCCCTCATCCTTCGTGGATGTTTCCGTGCCCTCTTTGCACCCTAGCCCTCCTCTGGTGGGGGAGGCTGAAGAGAAGAGAGCCTCGCCCCCTGCTATAGACTGACCACAGTGAGGAGGGGCCACTGGAGGCGTCTCCTCTGGAATGGGAGGAAACGAAAGAAACCAGTCACATTTGACCGCATCTATCAGGATTGGCTGCAGAGGGCTGATGAGATGGAGAAGCAGGAACCAGCCAGCCAGTGGAGAGCGGAGCTCTCCTCGGTGGAGCCTCAGTTGTTGCCACTTCTGGAGCCGCAGTGGAGGGACCGGGAGTCTCCCCCTCAACCACCGAGATCAAGATGCTGGAGGCCGAAGAGCCACGGACCAGAGGAACGGAGCGGTACGGTGTTACGCCTATGGGAGCAGGGTCGCTCGTCCGCCGGTGTGGGGGAGGATAACAGCTGCGGGACCAAGATGTGCAAAATGTTCTACAGGGAGGTGGTGAGTTCATCCAGGCTCCAAATTCACCGGTTTGGCCCACCCTTCTCCCTTCTATTGCTGGAAGCGGTCCCCGGGAAAAGACTGATTTTATATTGTCTCGAGTTAGTTTCAATGGCTTGAACTTCGGGATTGGCTCTTATTTTTTCAGCCAGAGGCTTAATGGCTAAGGCTAATAAGATTGGAGACAAAGAACATCCTTGTCTAGTCCCGTTGGATACAGAAAAGGGCACCGACAGGCAATTGTTAACATAGATCTTTGCAGTGGGGTTAGAGTATAACGCAAATATAGTTGATAAAATTTGTCGATTGAAGCCAAACTTAACCAAAGTATCTTTTAGATCGTTCCAGCTGAGTCTGTCGAATGCCTTTTCTGCATCCAACGTTATACAAATTAAAGGGGTGTTTGAAGTTTTAATTAGGTTTAAAATATTAATAATTTTCCTTGTCCCGTCTGAAGTTTGATGGCCTTTCACAAAGCCTATCTGATCTTCTTTAACTAGTCAGGGGAGAATATTTTTCAATCTATCCGCCAGCATTTTAGGATGTATTTTTATATTGCAATTTATAAGCAATACGGGCAGGGTCGGCGTCAGCGCTCGGCGCACCCGGGCAAGTGCCAGGGCCCTGGCGAGACTGGGGGGCCCACTCAGCACCTGAGTAAGGTTTTTTTTTTTATAAGTCCAGGCTCAGCCTCCGCCCTCCACAAGACATCATACTCACCTCCTCCAGTGGTGCCTGTAGCTCCAATGGTCTCCGGCGCTGGTAACTTTTTCCTGTGTGAGCGCGCGGTCACATGGAATATGGACGCCACTCCTCCCATAGGTCGTGGTGCCCATATTCATGACCTTAATGAGTGGTACCACGTGACTGCGCGCTCTCACAGGAAAAAGATACCGGCGCCAGGCTGGACATACATGCAGGGACTGCGCCAGGACTCAGGTGAACAGCGTGCCATGCATACAAGGGAGGTGAGGAGGATGAGAATGAGCCCTGGGGGAGAGTGAGCCAGGGGTGAGGGAGAATTAGCCGGGTTGAGAATGATCGGCAGCGGAGGGAATGAGCTGGGGGAGAATGAGCAGGGGGGAATGAGTCCAGCCCCTGGGGGAGATGAGAATGAGCCCGGGGGATGAGCCCAGCGGGGGAGATGAGAATGAGTTGGGGGAGAAATGAGCCCAGCGGGGGGGAATGAGCCCAGCAGGGGAGATGACTAGATGAAAATTACATTTGGATGGCGAGGTGGACGTCTCTGTAAGTATTTGGCATGGGTTGGCTTGCTACATCATATTGTATATGGAGACCATCATACACAGAGCATCATATATGGGGAGCATTACACACTGGAGCATCATATATGTGGCCCACTATACACTGGAGCATCATATATATGGCTCATTATACGCTAGAGCATAATATATGGGGCCCATCATACACTGGGGCATCATATATAGAGCCTATCATACACTGGAACATCATATATAGGGCCCATCATACACTGGAACATCATATATGGGGCCCATCACACACTGGAGCATCATTGTATGGAGAAATATATGGGACTCATTATACTATATGGAGCAATTTACGGGGCTCATTATACTCTATGGGGCCCATCCTATACTGTATGGCATATTATATGGGGCCTATTATATATGGGGCAATATATGGGGCTCATTATTCTTTATGGAGCATTATATAGGGACCATTATACAGTTTGGAGCAATATATGGGGCTCATTATATTGTATGGAGCATTATATGGGGTCCATTATTCTATATGTAGCATTATATGTGGCCATTACTCTGTATGTAGCATTACACTAAGCTCATTATTCTGTATGGAGCAATGTATGTGGCTCATGATACTGTAAGGAGCATTATATGGGGTCCATTATTCAGTATGGAGCAATTTATGGGGTTCATTATTCTGAATGGAGTAAAATATGGGGCTCATTATTCTGTATGGAGCACTATGTGGTGCCCATAATACTGTATGGAGCAATATATGGGGCTCATTATTCTGCATGGAGCAATATATGGGGCCCGTTATTCTGTATGTAGCAATATATGTGGCCATTATTCTGTATAAACTAAAAACACAAAACAAATATCCTGGAATAAAAAAGTAAAAAAATATATTGCAAAAATTGCATGAAGGTAGTAATAATAGTAATAATAAGGGTATTTAGTTAACATAATTTTGATCAAAATAATGTAGAAGCCATCCCGCCACGTCAAGGCAACCCTTGTGGGATAGTCCTAACTCTTGTATTTAAAACCTTTCCACTTGTCAAGTGACGTAAATGTGAACAAGGACAGAGGTATTGAACCACCAGTAATAGTATAGGCCAGACAGGATGGATTTTCCAACTCAGAAACAGGGCGGTCACACACTTATATGCACAGAATGCACAATGAAACAAATGAGAAACTGGGTCTGAGCAGAAAAAGTAAATTAATGTGCATGCAAAATGTAATTGCATATGAACACATGACCTTTACACAGAGAAAACCAAAAACAAAATTATGATCAAAATTATGTTAACTAAATACCCTTATTATTTTTTTTAAAGGTCATGGACCGCTTCCATGGATCCCAGTGATTCTGACATTGTTTTCTCGTGACATATTATACTTCATGTTAGTGGTAAAATTTAATTCATATAACTTGGGTTTATTTGTGAAAAAGACGGAAATTTGGAGAAAATTTTGAAAATTTCACAATTTTCCAACTTTGAATTTTCATGCCCTTACATCACAGATACGGCACACAAAAAATTTAATACGTAACATTTCCCACGTTTACTTTAAATCAGCACAATTTTGGAACCCCATTTTTTTTGTTAGGAAGTTATAAGGGTTAAAAGTTGACCAG
Source organism: Dendrobates tinctorius (assembly GCF_039654945.1). Lineage (NCBI taxonomy): Eukaryota > Metazoa > Chordata > Amphibia > Anura > Dendrobatidae > Dendrobates > Dendrobates tinctorius. The sequence continues at coordinate 15,213,320 of NW_027361794.1, forward strand.
CGATTTCCCATTTTTAAAACACCATTTTTTGGGGACCACATCACATTTGAAGTCACTTTGAGGGGTCTATATGATAGAAAATACCCAAAATTGACACCATTCTAAAAACTGCACCCCTCAAGGTGCTCAAAACCACATTCAGGCTATGTGCCCACGCTAGCATTTTTAAACGCTCAGGAAAAGGATCCCCTTCCCAGAAATCGCGCGTCTTTTTCCGCGCGTTTTTTGCGCGATTTATGACGCGTTTTTGACGCGTTTTTTGACACGCGATTTCTGGGATCATTGGGGATGGCTAAAAACGCTCAGCAATGCGGGAATTAATGAGCATGCTGCATTTTTAGCCGCTAAGCGATTCCTGAGCGGTTAAAAACGCATGCATTGGCATAAAAAGCCAAAAACGCATGCTAATTAATTTGATGCATCTTTTAAGCATTTCTGCAGCGTCTGAGCCGGCTCAAACGCTGCGGAAACGCTTAACAAAACGCATCGTGGGCACACAGCCTCAAGAAGTTTTTTAACCCTTCAGGTGCTTCACAGGAATTTTTGAAATGTTTAAAAAAAAATGAACATTTAACTCTTTTTTTCACAAAAAATTACCTCAGGTCCAATTTTTTTTATTTTACCAAGGGTAACAGGAGAAATTGGACTGCAAAAGTTATTCAAATATGTCAAAAAAATGTCAGCTTAGCTCAATGTCTGTATTCCTCGCACGGATCAGGCAGAGCAACCAGAAAGTGCAATAAAAAAGAAAAAATCCAGCGTGGAATGAAAAAGACTAGCATCGAAACGTGTAGATCTGTCTCACTTGTCCTACATGGAGCTGTAACTGCCTGCATGATTGTTTGGAAAATGTTTTTCCCTTTTAGTAACTAGTAATAAAGTACATTTTTTACCTTTTCATTCCACGCTGTATTTTTTCTTTTTTATCGCAAAAGTTATTGTGCAGTTTGTCCTGAGTACACTGATACTTGTGTGTGGGGGGAACCACTGTTTGGGCGCATGGCAGAGCTCAGAAGGCAAGGAGCACCATTTGACTTTTTCAACGCAAAATTGGATGGAATTGAGATCGGATGCCATATCGCGTTTGGAGAGCCCCTGATGTGCCTAAACAGTGGAAAACCCCCACAAGTGACCCCATTTTGGAAACTAGACCCCCCAAGGAACTTATCTAGATGTGTGGTGAGCACTTTAAACCCCCAAGTGCTTCACAGAAGTTTATAACCTTGAACCATAAAAATAAAAAAAACATTTTTTTCCACAAAAATGATCTTATTGCCCCCAATTTTTTATTTACCCAAGGATAACATGAGAAATTGGACCCCAAAAGTTGTTATGCAATTTGTCCTGAGTAGGCTGATACCCCATATGTGGGGGTAAACCACTGTTTGGGTGCATGGCAGAGCTTGGAAGGGAAGGAGCACCGTTTGACTTTTCCAACGCAGAATTGTCTAGAATTTAGATCAGATGCCATGTCGCGTTTGGAGAGCCCCTGATGTGCCTAAACAGTGGAAGCCACACAATTTTAACTCCAATCCTAACCCCAACACACCCCTAACCCTAATCCCAACCCTAGCCCTAATGGGAAAATAGAAATAAATACTTTTTTTAATTTTATTATTTTTCCCTAACTAAACTAAACTATCTAAACTAACGAAAGGAGGGTTTGATTTACTATTTATAGCGGGTTTTTATGTTTGGCAGCTGTCATACGCTAAAAGATGCTTTTTATTGTAAAAATAGTTTTTGTATCACCACATCTTGAGAGCTATAATTTTGCCATATTTTGACCCACAAAGTCATGTGAGGTCTTATTTTTTTGAGGGACAAGTTGACGTTTTTATTGGTACCATTTTTGAGCACATGACATTTTTTGATCACTTTTTATTACGATTTTTGGGACGCAGAATGAACAAAAACCAGCGTTTCATGAATTTCTTTTGGGGGGGCGTTTACACCGTGCCATGTGTGGTAAAATTGATAAAGCAGTTTTATTCTTTGGGTCAGTACAATGGAAACAATACCTCATTTATATCATTTTTTAATGTTTTGGTGCTTCTATACAATAAAAACAATTTTATATAAAAGATAATTATTTTTGCATCGCTTTAATCTGCGAGCTATAACTTGTTATTCTTTCGCTGATGATGCTGTGTGGTGGCTCGTTTTTTGCAGGGCAAGATGATGTTTTTTGTGGTACCATGTTTATTTACATACGTGTTATTGCACTTTTTGTTCGGTGTATGATGATAAAGCATTATTTTTTGCCTTGTTTTTTTTCTTTTTGAAGAGGTCAACTAGTGGGACAGTTTTATAGGGCGGGTCGTTACGGACGCAGCATTACTAAATATGTGTTCTTTTACTGTATTGTTTTTTTTTATTTACAAAAAAAGAATTAGGGAATTTTTTTTCTTTATTTAGGAATTTTTTAAAAATTATTTTTACACATGTTATTTTTTGTTTTTTACTTTATTACTTTGTCACAGTGTGGGACATTACTATATAAAGTCAGATCGCTGATCTGACACTTTGCACAGCTGTTGTGAGTTCATTTTTCCCTTCACCAGTGAGGACTGATGAACTCCCTCTTCTGGCGAAGGAAGGTAGTGAGGCTGATCACCAAACAGCTGAGCAGGTAGATGATGACTGGGTCACAGGAACTGATGACTGGATATAAGGCAGCCGACGCCCTGCTGCCTCGCTGGTGATTTCCTGCTGGATTCTTGGAGACCAGTCTGATTTCTGCTTGTCAAAGCTAAGTTTTGCTCTGCATTTTGTACACTTTAGTTCTGGTTTTGTTTGCATTGTTTTTTGGAGTTCAGCCATCCCCGGCCGGGGGTGAGCTGAATTCCATTTTTGTCTCTGATCTTTTGATCTCTGGCTCTGTCTTCAGAATATACCTGAGTGCTGATATAGTCTTTTTGAAGCCTAGCGACTTCAGGGCCTGTTTTTCCTATCAGTCTGTTGGTTCATTTTTGGATAGGGTTTTTGCGGATTGCAGACAGCAGCTTTTCTATCCTGTCCTATTTAGTTAGCTTGGGCCCCATCATTTGCTCAACCTATCTTTCTATCTGTGTTAGTGTTTTTCATCTTGCTTCACCGTCATTATATGTTGGGGGCTGCCTATTGCTTTGGGGTCTGCTCTGGGGCAGTTTAGATTTCCCCTTTCTGTCTTTAGGCTAATTTAGTTCTCCGGCTGTGATTGAGGGGTCTAGGGCACCGTAGGAACCCCCCACGGGTACTGCTAGTTGTTGTGGATAGGTTCAGGGGTCTGCAATCTGATAGCTTCCAACTTCTCTGGTTTTCTGGACTTAGCTATTATTTTTGTTTTTTCCTCCTTCGGTGACTCATCCATAACACACAGCACTGTGTCAGATCAGCGATCTAACAGGCACTGAAGGCGGCTTCTCAGCTCCCGCTCTCAGCAGGCACTGAGAAGCCACCTCTATGCAGGACCTGGAAGGCCCCCGCCTGCAGGGAGGAGGCCCTCGAAACAGCGCGAGCACATCGTGTTGCTCCGAGGGTCTCGGTGAAGCACACAGGGAGCCCCCTCCCTGCGCAATTCTTCCCTGTGCCCCCGGTACACTGTGATCATGTTTGATCACAGTATGCCTGGGGTTAATGTTACGGGAGCGGTCCGTGACCATTCCTGGCACATAGTGCCGCGTGTCAGCTGTGATAATCAGCTGACACCCGGCCGCGATAAGCTGCGCTCTCCCCGTGAGCGCAGCTGATCGCGATGATGTACTATCCTGTCCATGGTCATACGGGCCCGGGTCACCTGGACGGGATAGTACATCATATGTTGGGAAGGGGTTAAAGAAGGTTTTGGTTTCGTTGGGATTACAGGGAAGAGATGATGGATTATTAGACAAATTGTATAAACTTTCATAGAATTCTGCAAAAACATTGGCTATATCCTTTGGGTGAAATTTATAATCCTCTAAGGGGGATTTAATCTTATCTATTCTTCTCCAAATTCTATCTCATTTTAGTTTGCGCATCATAAATCTAGTCAGTTTATTTAAGGAAGAATGTACCTTATATTGAGATGCCTTGATCATTGAGTCAAACGCAGAACAGATTTCTGATCTCAATGATTGTCTTAAAGATATTAATTCCATATATATTTTAGATGAGGAACAGGAAAGATTGTTTGGTATCTCTTCTTTGTTTTTAATTTGAGTTTGCAAATGTTAAATTTTTTCTATATTCTCTCTTTTGTGCCTAGCTGAGATTTGCATCAGATGACCTTTTAAAACCGCTTTATAGGCGTTCCAGATTAAGAATGAGTCGGTATCACTCTGGACATTTTCCCTAAAGTAATGGATTGTAGCTGATTCAAGTTCTTTTTTATATTGGAGAAATTTTAGAAAATTTGATTTACATTTCCATATAAAGGTGTTTTTGCTAGATGGACCCATAGAAAATTCACCTATTGCTGGGCAATGATCTGATATTGTTTTATCAATGATATTGACACTTTTGAATTTTTTTTAATGTAAACACATCAGACAATATCAGATCTATACGTGAGAAGGATTTATGAACATCTGAAAATAACGTATACTCTCTAGATGTTGTCTTAAGACATCTAAAGATATCATACAATTCGCTTTGTTGTAACCATTTGTTCAGGCAAGGCAAAGAATGTCGAGTGGAAGAGGACAAATCCATTTGGCCGTCTGGGACCATATTAAAGTCTCCCAAGACTATTTAAGGGAAGCTGTCACCTATTTTTTCGTATATAAGAAGCGGCCACCGCCATCAAGGGCTTATCTACAGCATTCTGTAATGCTGTAGATAAGCCCCCGATGTAACCTGAAAGAGAAGAAAAATGAGTTATATTATACTCTCCCAGGGTGGTCCGGTCCGATGGGTGTCGCTGTCCGGTCCGGCGCCTCCCATCTTCTAGCGATGACGTCCCCTTCTTTGCTTCCCGTCATGGCTCCGGCGCAGGTGCACTGCTCTGCCCTGTCGAGGGCAGAGCAGAGTACTGCAGTGTGCAGGTGCCGGGAAAGGTCAGAGAGGTCATCGCTAGAAGATGGGAGGCGCCGGACCAGACCGCAACACTCATCGGACCCGGACCGTCACTGGGTGAGTATAATATAACTCATTTTTCTTCTCTTTCAGGTTACATCGGGGGCTTATCTACAGCATTACAGAATGCTGTAGATAATCCCCTGATGGCGGTGGCTGCATCTTATATGCGAAAAAAGGGGTGACAGATTCTCTTTACGTCGCCTTTCTTATATAGTTGAATTTTGTCCTGTAATTTATTCAAAAATCGTGTTTGTCTTTTATTAGGTGAATAAACATTTACTATTGTACACATCCTGTTATTAATTGTACATATCAGAATATCGTATCTCCCCGACAAGTCGCTTATTTCTTCTATTAATTTAAAATGAAAAAGAATCTTTTATTATAGTAATCACCCCTGCCTTTTTCCTTTCATTGAGGGAAGTAAAAATATTTGGAAAGTTTTCATGTTCAAATTTCGGGTATTTACTTTTTTAAGAATTTTACTTCTTGAAAACATTTTATGTCTACTTGGTAGTTTTTAACCTCCCTCCAAACCACAAACCTCTTCCTAGGACTATTTATACCCCTAACGTTGTATGATAGGATTTTAACACTCATGTTTAATCAGTGTCCGTAATAACAATAACAAGATTTCCAAATAGTGAGCTGACCAAATCGATTCAATATAGTATACAAAATTTATATACTACCAACAAAAAAACAAAACAAAACAAAACAAACTTATTACTACTAAGAAGGCAAACCACAAAACAGCACAGGTAAAACAAATAGAACAGAATACTGTTCTGCACTCTGTGTTGAAGAAAAGAGTTTTCGGCTGATTAGAGAGCTGTGTTGAGACTTAACATATATTACCCTTTCCTATACATCCCCAACCCCTTCCCTTTCACCTGTCCTTCCCCCCACACTTTTTCTATCTTTCTTACGTACATATGCTTTTTCTTTTAATTTCTTTTCTATATTTTCCTCTTTTGTTTCGTTATCGTACTATAGTAATATGGATCCGTTAGAGGTCTATAGTGTTGGTTATTTATATTGTGCATTCTGACATTAGATAAAAGGCGTTGGAGTCTTATTGAGTCATATCAAGAAATGTCAGAGAATGTGGATTATTATGTACACCATGTTTAAACATTATGTACTGATTCTTGTTAATTTATGCTTACATATTGATATGTTATTGTCTTTTTGAAAACAATAAAAAAGAGATTAAAATAAGAAAAGAGTTTTCTTGGAAGGACTCACTATTTCATGAGAACTCTCCTAGCTTGGGGGAAAAAAAAAGTTTGTGTTTTATGAGTTCCACATTTTTCCCTCTGTCAAGAAAGAGATGTCACATATTACAAGACTGGACTGAAAGAAGAAAAACTTAGTGTTCATAGTGAAAATAACATTCGTTAGAAGTAACAATTATAGAATGATAGGCTAATATCGTAATGAATTATCAGCAATGAGCAACCAATTTTATATGTAATTATGAAAATTGAATATGTGGGTTAGGTAAACCCTGCTTTCATCATATCAAACGTTCTCAATCACCTGAGATGGAGGAGAGTAAATCTTGCCCTTCTCTAGCAGTAAAGAGGGGAATTATTTTCCCTCTAAAGGAAACCAATAACTTAGGCTAGTTTCACACTAGCGTATCTTCACACAGCGCACGGCTCCGCTAAGCCCTGCCCCCTGCCCGCCCCCTCCGTTCATCGCCGCCTACTATCGCACAGTGCTGCATGCGATCTGCGCGCCCTATGTTTAGCATAGGGTGCGCAGACCATGCGCTGGTCGTGCGCTAGTAGGATTTTTGCATGCGCTGCTCACTTTTGAAGGTGCGCCGAGCGCTCCAAAATGCAACATGGCACATTTGGCGCACATCGGCACACCTTCAAAAGTGCACAGCGCACGCAAAAATCCTACTAGCGCACGGCCAGCGTGCGGTCTGCGCACCCTATGCTAAAGATAAGGTGCGCAGATCGCATGCAGCGCTGTGCGATAGTAGGGAGATGACTGGAGGGGGCGGGCAGGGGGCAGGGCTTAGCGGCGCTGTGTGCTGCATGAAAATACGTTAGTGTGAAACTAGCCTTAGTGAGAAAACCCCATCTATACCGAATGTTTCTATCCCTTAAAGGGAATCTGTCACCGGAAGTTGGCGGCCTATGAAAATGGCCTGGGTCCGGTCCGATGGGCGGTGTTTCTTCTTTTTTCTTCACCCCATCCATGGCCCCTGTCCGTGCTCTTCTCCGGTATTCTTCTCCATCGTTCGCTCGTGCACAATGCAATCTTTCTTCATGCATGTGCAGTATGCTTTGTCCAACTGTGGGCAAAGCTGAAAATCATTACTGCGCATGTGCCGGCTCACTATGTCCCGGAATACAGCGAAATACTTCCAGGACCTAGTGTACCGGTGCATGCACAGTAATGATTTTCGGCTTTGCCTGCAGTTGGACAAAGCATACTGCACGTGCGTGAAGCAAGATTGCTTTGCGCACGCGCGAACGATAGAGAAGAATACAGGAGAAGAGCGCGGACGGGGGCCACGGATGGGGTGGAGAAAATAGAAGAAACACCGCACATCGGACCAGACCCAGGCCATTTACATAAGTCTGCTACTTCCGGTGACAGATTCCCTTTAACCATTTAGTGACCTCCCTAAATTCTTTTCTTAAATCAGTTGTCGTTTTGGAGAAGTCTGCAAACACTTTTATATTGTTAAAAGGCTTTGGGAAGGATCCATTCTCCCTGACAAAATTTTGAATTCTTTCTTTTGTTTTATAAAAGTGAAATCGCATAGTAACGTCTCTAAGTTTTTATGGGGAGATGTGACTGGGGTGAGGTAGACGACGTATTCTATTAATCGTTAAATCCAGATCTGAACAAGTTGGTATGGTCTTCTGAAACGTGTTTTTAGTATAGTCCTCTAAATCCGGTTGTGAAACATTTTCTGGTATCCCTCTTAGTTGAACATTATTATGTCTGTTACGATCTTCCAAGTCTGCAATTTTTACTTTTAAAGTTATTAATTATTTCAACTTGAAGTACTGAAGTTTTTTGGGAAAGAGATTCGGTAAAATCCTCTACCCTGTCTAGTCTTTTCTCATTTTTTTTCCCATTCTTAGAGAGATATTGTCACATACAATCTGGAATGATTGTTGTTGCGTTTCAAATCCAATTTTGAGATTTGCTTTTTAGGGTTTTGGTGATTAACTGTATGAGATCGTCACTTGTGTTGATTCCTGCGGAAAAAAGATTATCTAGTTTAATTGGGGGGAGGTTGTATTCCACCTAGTTGGACCGATTGGAGACATTCTTTTTTCGGGCGAGATTTATTTGGATTGTCATTTGGAGAATTATCACTAGAAAATTGGTCAGAATCTTGTTGGAAACTCAAATCTTCTTTATCCCTGTCAAAAGTTGCACTCCTCTTTGCTGAGGCGGTGGTGTCCATTTTCTCCATGGAGGCTGTATATAAGGGGGGAGGCAACTTTTTATCTTTTTCTGGGGTTTTCATTGAAAGTGGTTTAGTGTTTGCAATCCCAAAAGGGTTGTCTTTAGTTTGCCCTTTTTTAGTCATATTGCTACATAATGATTTAGTAGGATGTTTAGGAGTATTAGAGGGTATATCTTCTTTCTTGGTGGCTTTTTATCGGTGGCTCAGTGGTTAGCACTGTAGCCTTGCAGCGCTAGAGTCCTGGGTTCAAATCCCACCAAGGACAATATCTACAATATCTGAGTTTGTATGTTCTCCCCGTGTTTGCGTGGGTTTCCTCCAGGCACTCCGGTTTCCTCCCACATTCCAAAGACATACTTATAGGGAGTTTAGATTGTGAGCCCATCAGGGGACAGTGACGATAATGTGTGCAAACTTTAAAGCGCTGCGTAATATGTTAGCGCTATATAAAAATAAAGATTATTATTATTATTTCTTGAGAGGAGATCTTAATTTTTCCAGGCTCGGAAAATCCTCATAAGATTTTGCGTGTGACAAGAGTGGCGAAAATTTACCGTATATACTCGAGTATAAGCCAACCCGAGTATAAGCCGACCCCCCTAATTTTGCCACAAAAAACTAGGAGAACTTATTGACTCGAGTATAAGCCTAGGGTGGGAAATGCTCCATAGATTATTCCCCCATATGGTGTCCCCATAAGAAGCTCCATAGATTGTTCCCCCATATGCTGACCCCAGAAGAAGCTCCAGATTATTCCCCCATATGCTGCCCCCATAAGAAGCTCCATAGATTGTTCCCCCATATGCTGCCCCCATGCTGCTGCTGCTGCTGCATGTAAAAATAAAAAAAAAGACATACTCACCTCTCCGTCGCTGGGTGTCAGGTGCCTGCGTCCATGGCTGCTCAACGCTATCTGCCACGTCATCAGTCAGTGACGTTCAGACTGCAGGGGGCGCGGCGCGCACTAACCACGTCACCACGCCCTCTGCTGTCTGAAGTCACTGACCGATGACAGACAGCAGCAAGCAGCCATGGACGCAGGACAGGTGAGTATCGCTATACTTACCCGTCCTGATGCTGTGTCTTGAGCCCCCAGCTTCTCCGCGCTCTCTCTTCCTGCCTTCAGCGGTCATGTGGTACCGCTCATTAAAACTCATGAATATGTGCATATTCATGAGTTTTAATGAGCGGCACCACGTGACCGCTGAAGGCAGGAAGAGAGAGCACGGGGAGAAGCTGGGGGCTCAAGACACAGCGTCAGGACGGGTAAGTATGACCTGACACCCCCGCCCCCCCTCCCCCTCTGACCCCCTTTGTATATGACTCGAATATAAGACGAGAGGGGGACTTTCAGCCCAATTTTTTGGGCTGAAAATCTCGGCTTATATTCGAGTATATACGGTATTTCTTTGGGGTCTGTGTTTGTTACGGCTTAATTCTGACAAATTGTATACAGTATGGTAACAATAGATTATTCAGCCGATAATGATATTGTAATATAATATAAGTTATTAGAAACCAAGATCAAAATTATGTTGTATCAGCTTTAAGTGGGTGTTCCAGTCAAATTGTATTTATAGATTAGAATGAACCTCTAATTAGGTCTAGTCCTACTTAACGATATATTGAGACCACAACAGTAAACGTTGAATATTTAGGCTAATAAATAGCTGAAGTCTTTCAAACATCTTACCCTTATGATATGTTTGAGTATAGATATAATGTTGAAAATTTGAGCATTCTAATGTAAATCCCTTTAAATTTCCCTTTTAAGGCTGGGTTCACACGTATCGGAACTCTCGCGGAAATTACCGCGAGAATTCCGGAATTCCATTCCGCGGGAAAATCGCATATTAAATTCCCGCGATTTTCCCACGGAAAAACTAGCATTTTGCAAGCGTAATTAGCTTGCAGAATTGCTAGCGTTTTCCAAGCGATCTGGAGCATCGCTTGGAGAACTGATTGACAGGTTGGTCACACTTGTCAAACATAGTGTTTGACGAGCGTGACCAACTTTTTACTATTGAGGTCGCCTATACAGCTTCAATAGTAAAAGATAGAATGTAAAAAATAATAATAAAAAAAAAATATTGTTATTCTCACCTTCCGACGTCCCGCGCAGCCTTCCCGCCTCTCTCCACGCTCCCGGTCCCAGTAATGATTTGCGACAATTACCACGATGACGTCTGTTCTCGCGGGATCGCGACGTCTCACGGTCATTCGTGATGACGTCGCGCGAATGACCGCGAGACTTCGCGATCCCGCGAGAACGGACGTCATCGCTCGCAAAGGCTTACTGGGACCGGGAGCGTGGAGAGAGGCGGGAAGGCTGCGCGGGACGTCGGAAGGTGAGAATAACAATATTTTTTATTTTAAATTCTATTTTTTACAGGGATATGGTACCCAAAGCCCGGAGGACAGTCTCCTCTCCTCTGGACCTTGGGTACCATCCGCAAATGTTCTGCTTACTTTTTGCATGGTGTGCACAGCCACATGCGGAAAGTAAGCAGAACAATGCATTCCTATGGGTGCGGGATCGTCGCGATTCCGCGAAATTAATGAGCATGCTGCGTTTTTTACCGCAAAGCGATTCCGCCATGGTAAAAACCGCAGCATTAGCACAGCATTGTGGAATCCCTAAGGAATGCATGGGATGCTTATTTTTCGCGGCAAAATTGCGCGGTTAAAACCGCCGCGGAAACACGAAAAAAACGCCATGTGTGAACTCAGCCTAAAGTTATAGTAAGCAGAGACTTCAAAATAAGTCCTTAAGTCAAGGAACGTTGAGTATATACACCAAATATTATAATTATATTGTTTCCCTTCAGTGTTGATTTTTTATAGGGCTAAGTTTAGACCTACAGCAAGCTTACTTAGTAATTTTCTATGCCCAGATCAAGTATTCTACCCGATCAGATTATCATTATTGTCCTAGAAGAGATTAACAAAATTTAACCTTGTATTCAGTTTGTGCTCCAAGTCACTAGTGTGAAGCCCAAGCGTCTATTTAGGTTGCATATTAGTTTCCTTATCTATTAAGACCACTATTTCTAAGACAACTGTTGTAACGTTGCCCCCCCTTCTCTCCTATTTCCATTAGCTCACACTACACAGCAGAAATCACCACAAATATGTTCAGCCCAGTGTGAAGGTGTCTAAATAAGAATAAGATGGCACAACACTGTGATCACTGTTAACACCGTATCCAATATAATGCAGAGCTCGGATCGATCATGGCAAAGGACAGCAGATGGGGTGATCACATCTAGAAGAACAGCTCCTAATTGCCACTTTGTATATTTCTGATCCTTTAAGGAAAGGCTTGTGTCCAGCGATATCCTTCGGGATAAGTTGTCTTTATCTTGCAGTTCTGCCCAGGGATCACTGTATCTCCGGCAGATGGCAGCCGTTTCGTATCAGTTATCAAACACTAAAGCAGAGGTCTTTCACAGAGTCTGCTGTGCAAGTCAATGTCACTCACCAGATAACTCTCCCATTACCGCTGGATGTCAGTGTTGGGTCTTCAGGGATGTTGCCTAGCAACCAAGGTCTCCCGCTCTCCACCGCTAGATGTCCGTGTTCTGATCTTCTTTCACTCCTCCGTCGTCTCTCCCCAATCAGTGTCCCGGTTTTGTACAGGGTTTCCCACTCAAAGGCAGAAAATGATGAAGGAAGATCCTCCTTGTCACAGCTCCTTCGACAGCAGCGATGGATGTCCGCATCGGGATCTTCTGCAGTTATGAAGTCTCAGCTTCCCAACCGGTGTCTTCCCTCTGCATGGGGTCTTCAGTTCAAAAGCAGAAAGCGGCAGTGATTAGCCCACTGCTACCCACATATAGTCAGCTGCAAGCTCACTGTTGTAGATGTTGTATCCGGGTTCCGGGTGCTTGAGGACGGCAAGCCAGGTACTCTAGTCAGGGAAGATCCAGAGACAAGGCCTCACTTTTGCAGAGACCAGGCTCTGATTGTCCTAGGAGTCTGAAATTGGTCTTGAAATGCTTCTTAGTTGATAATCATTGTGATCAGAGCCATAAAAAGGTGATTATAAGCCTCCAAAGTCGCTTATGGGTTGCGTTTAGGAAAATTTAGTAGGAGCTCCAAGCTCCTGCGTCTTTGCATCGCTAGAGCCAGGCCACGCCCCATCCCTAGTCTTTTTAATGATATTGCACTCATTCCCTGACAGACCGTAGCATGGCCATTAGTTAGAAGCTGCTAATGATCTTTGGAGCAGGGAAGTTTTCCCTGAGTGGTATATATTGGGCCTTCTGAAGACTGAGTTGAGTCTAGGACAATTTGTCTGCACTACTAATTGACAGCTCTTATTACACCAAACTAGGGCAGTCCCTATAGGAGAAAAAACACAATAATTATACTGTATTTTCACATACTTTCTATTCCTCACTGACCGCCACTGGAGTGGATTATAAACTTACAAAGTATGTAGCTTAAAGTCTGGGATCTGCCTATACGTGGCTAGTTTTCTGACTGTTTCGGATAACATGATACATGATTTTAGTCTTTTTTTTGTCTTGTCTCGCTTGAATACAGGTCAATATTAAATAAAGTCTCCTGATGAGTCGCCTTTGGTGAGGAAAATGAAACCCTTAGAAATGAGAGACTTGGAGAGCGAGTGTGTATACGTCACCTCACCCCACGTACTGAAACGTGGGTGTGCTGTTAGCTAATCTTTTGCATGACTTTCAGCCATTATAGGACATTATGTAATGTATATGGTTAATTCCATCTATTGTATAACAAATACAATTGCTGTACTTTGCTGTCATCTACTGGCCATTGTTATATTATGTTCTTCATGTGTTATTACTCTGCTTTACCCATAATACCTTTCTTTCTGCAACTCCTCCTATCTATATCTCACTTTCTTCTTTGTCAGTGCCATCTTGGATAACACAGGCTACAGGACTTGAGAAAGGATTCTCTTGTTACCGCTAACTTCGTGCTTCTAACTTGCAGTACTAACTTCTACCTCATCTTCATCCCTTCATTATCCCTGATATCTCATCTCATCAAGGTACTGTGAATAAGACCTGTTGAATTCATCACTGCATCATCCTTCTGGACTAATCACGTGCAGCTCATCAGGAATATTAGCACAAGTTAGTGAGTTAACGCAATCTGCTATTGCTTATACAGAGAACCGTGTTCACATCCTTCAGACACATCTCACCCACGTACATCGGTGGCAGAATAGTAACAAGAGACCCAAGTCTGCAGTGTCTGCATGCATATGCATTGTCTGCTAGCAAGTCTATGACCGTCCACCTTCTTAGCTAAAGCATGTCCACAAAAAGCACCATGGATCCCTCTGTGAAAGACGCACATCATGTTCCTGACTCCACAGATGCTCCAGTAGCAGAGTCCACACTTACTGCAGAGCAGGACGTACAACCCAAACGTATAACCAAGCTGACACAAAAGGTCAGCAAGAACTTTGAGACAACTAGAGATAAGTTCCATGATAATCTATGAGGCAAATTTGATCATTATTTAACAGCTCTTCCACACTCTAACAATGACGCAGCAGATTTAACCGCCACATTGAATTGTTTATCTGCTGCCTATGATCGCTACCATAGACTGTGCAAAGTACATCACATTCCTGAGTAACTATGACATGGAAGATGCCCCATCAGAGTTAGCTGAAAAGGCAACTCTTCTCCAAGGAAAGACCGCATTAGTGAAAGATGCACAAGATATCGCACACCTTCAAGAGGTTAGGTTACACCGCACAACGTCGATCAAAATCACATCTCGATCCTCCAGATCATCTCACTCCAGGAAGTCAACATTGTCTGACAAGCTGCTGGAAATCCGTCCGTCTGCAGAGGAAACCGTTCCTTTGCTAAGAAGGAGGCTGAGATAGAAGCCCAAAGAAACAAGATGGATGCCCAATTACAAAGGAAGCTGTGATAGAAGCCCAAAGAAACGAGACGGATGCCCAATTAAAAAGGAAGGAGCCTGAGACAGAAGCCCAAAGAAAGGAGATTGAGGTCCAATTGGAAATACTCTAAGCAGAACGGGAAGAAGCAACAGCCCTTGTTAAACTGAAGGTTCTTGAACAAGCACTAGGTCAAGATGCTGATATTAACTGCCTTGTTCCAGGAGAGGTGGAAGACCCAGCTGATCGCACTACTGACTACGTGCTAAGATATTTAACACCCGTACCAGTGCCAACTCCGCTCTCCCACATGGAAGCACCCGCAAGCCAAGAGATGTCACCACCTACTGCTGACAAGGTAACTTCCATCACTAACCCACAATTTAGGCAGTAGCCACCAGACCCTATAGAGACTAAACCACAGCTTAACCCTCATGCTGCATCATTTCGTCCTGATTCGTCACAGTCATATAAGCCAGAGAAATTACATTCTCCAGGGATACCACAAGTTAATCCTGCAACTATGACTGGGAGATCGGACATGTCTGACTTCGTCAGATACATGATTAGCAGGGAGTTAATAAGTATCAGTCTCTCGAAGTTTGATGATCGTGCCAAAAATTATAGAGCCTGAAAGTCAACTTTTCAAACAGTAATTCAAGACCTTAACCTCATCGCCAAGTAACAACTGGATTTGCATGTTAACTGGTTTGGCGCTGAATCAGCAGACCCTGAATCAGAGGAGAGTATCAAGACGATAAGGGTAGTTCAAGTGGACCATTCAGATGCAAGTCTTATTGCAGCATGGGAGTGACTGGAGAAAACATACGGCAGCTCAGAAGCCATAGAGTGTGCCTTATTTAAGAGACTGCAAACCTTCCCAAAAATAATGAACAAGGACAACCGAAAACTTCAAGACCTGAGCGACCTACTAAAGGAATTAGAATTGGCAAAATTGGACCCACGTCTTTCAGGACTGAGTTACCTTGATACTGTTCATGGCGTGAATCCAGTAGTGTCCACATTGCCATATGGCATGCAGAATAAATGGACAGACTACGGCTCACAGTATAAAAGATGGCATAATATGTCTTTTCATCCCTTTTCACATTTTTCCAGATTTGTCAATGATCAAGCTCTGAAGAAGAATGATTCTAGCTTGGATTTCACTGAATCAACGCCACCAGCTTCATCGTCATCATCTACAAGGTATGATAACATTACCACCAAAAGTAGAACGATAAGGGGCACAGTATCTGTGAGAAAGACTGATGTTCCACTTACAGCACCCACCTTCACTAAAACAAATGCTGTTGCTCCTAAGGTTATGGACAGTAACTGTATGTACCCTATCCATAAAAGACCTCACCCACTTAAGGAATGTCATGGACACAGGGCAAAGACTTTGCAGGAGTACAGAGGTACTCTCAAGGAGCTTGGGATATAAGTGTTGCATCTCCATAGAAGACCTTGCTAAGAACTGTAAGGCCGTCATTAAATGCACTGAATGCAGTAGTGACAAACACGTAACATCTATGCATCCCACACCAGCTCCACACACTCCACAACCTTTAGCAGCACCCAATCCTGCTCAAAAGCATGGCAGGAAACCACAAATTCCTCCTCATGTATTGAACTATGTGGAGAAGGAACTGGATCTAAATGCTGTACCAAGGTAAGTCTGGTTGATGCCTGTCCAGAAGGACAACCCGACAAGGCCTCCAGGATGTATGCCATAATAGATGAGCAGAGCAACAGGTCTTTAGCAAAGCCAAAACTCTGAGATCTTCAATATAAAGGGACAAATGACTCCATACACCCTCAACACCTGCTCTGGTTGTATTGAGACTTCTGGCAGAAGAGCCTCTGAGTACATTGTCTCTTCAATCAAAGGGAACATGCACATACCCTTGCCAACTTTAATTGAATGTGACCAAATACCTGAAAGCAGGGAAGAAATTCCCACTCCGTAAGCCGAGCTTCATCATCCCTACTTGAGGCACCTAACTAACCAGATTCCTCCTCTGGACACGAATGCTGAAATTCTAATCCTACTCGGGAGAGACATTCTGAAGGTCCACAAGGTACGCCAACAATGCAATGGCCCTGATCATGCTCCATACGCCCAAAGACTCGATCTAGGCTGGGTAATCATAAGCGATGTATGTCTGGATAAGAGTCACAAAGCATCCGAAGTCAACTCCTTTAAAACGTATGTACTCCAAAATGGTTCCACAACTCACTAATAACCATGCTCTCATCACTACGAAGAGAAGGAAAAGTACACAGACGTCATCCAAGAGCCAGCCATCATTCCCACTCCCTATGGTGATGACATAGGAAGAACGGTGTTTCACAGAACACAAGTGGACAACAAAATTGCCTTATTAATAGAAGACAAGGAATCTATTAAAATAATGGACAGTGGGTTCTTTAAGAATGAATCTGACCGCTGGGTTGCTCTCTTACCCTTCAAGGTTACAAGGACCAAGCTTCCTAACAACCGAGAACAGGCCTTATCAAGGTTCACTTCATTGTAGAGAACATTGAGACACAAGCCTGAAATGAAGGACCATTTTGTAGCCTTTATGGACAAGATATTTCACAATGACCATGCAGACCTAACTCCACCCTTGCAAGAGAATGAAGAATGCTGGTATCTACTTTCTTTCAGAGTATATCATCTGAGAAAACCCAAACAAATCAGTGGTGTTCGATTCAAGTGCCAAGCATCATGGTGGATCTCTGAACGACGTTCTCCTCACTGGTCCCAATCTGACTAATAACCTGGTGGGAGTACTCATGAGATTAAGAAAAAAGCCAGTCGCTATTACTGCTGACATTGAGCAAATGTTCCATTGTTTCATCGTGCGACAAGACCACAGAAATTATCTCCGTTTTCTATGGCACTCAGACAACGACACTAACAAGAAAATGGTTGAATACCGCATGAAGGTGCACGTGTTAGGAAACAGTCCTGCAGTTGCTACATATGGCCTATGTAGGACTGCTTCTGAAGGCGAATCAGAGTTCGGGAAGGATGCCCAACAGTTTGTTGAAAAGGATCTATATTGTCGACGGGCTCAAATCCCTTTCCACATTGGAAGAAGCCATAGATCTGCTCAAAAGGACATAAGGTATGCTTTCTTAAGCTCTTTTAAGATTTCCTAAAACTGCCTCCAATAGTGCTGTCATGAAGGCATTTCACCCTAATTATCATGCCGCAGAATTCAGGGACTTGGATCTAGGCTCAGATAATCCACAAGTAGAGAAAAGATGGGGCTTGAGATGGAATTTGTTAAAGGACTCCTTCAGCTTTCAGGTTAGTGGTGCAGAAAAGTCATTTACTAAGCATGGGGTTCTGTCAGTGGTGAAGAGTCTATATGATATACAAGGCAAGCTTCTATTAAGACAACTCTGAGTTTATTAAGGACTGGGATGTACCACTCCCTGCTTACAAACAACTAAAGTGGAAGTCATGGAGAGAATCTCTTTCTGCCTTCGATAGATCTACATATCACGTTGTTACACTACAGCATCTTTTGCTACTAGTCAAAGGAAAGAGATCCATATATTCTCTGATGCCTCTACTGAGGCTATTGCAGCTGCTGCCTATTTGAAGATTATAAACTTGTTTACTGTTAACGATATCTATAACTTTGTATGTAACCCCCTTCTCATGTTCAACACCATAGAATTAATGCGCTATATAAATAAATAATAATAAACTCTAACAATGAAGCTCACGTTGGATTTCTATTTGGAAAGGCAAAATTGCCTCCTAAACACGAGCACACCATACCCAGACTTGAACTCTGTGGGGCTGTGATAATCATAGAGATTGCGGATTTCATACAGAGCAAATTAGCTATTCACATGGATGACACAAGATTCTACACAGAAAGCAAGGTTGTTCTGGGCTACATATACAACCAGACTAAATGCTTCTACGTCTATATCAGTAACCGCGTTGAAAGAATCAGGAAATCTTCCAAACCTGAACAATGGCAGTATATTCCATCCCATCTTAACCCTGCTGACCTTGCTAGTAGGTCTGTGTCTGTTGGCACTTTCGCAAACTCTTCTTGGTTAACAGGACCGGAGTTCCTTCACAACCAGTGTGGAGAGACTGATGTTGAAGACAGTTTCAGCCTTCAGGATTGGGACATTGACCCAGAGGTCCGTCCTGATGTCAACACCCTCATCACCAAATCCAAACAGGTCAGTTTGGACTGTCAGTGATTCGATCGCTTCTCCAGATGAACAAGGCTCGTGCGCACCATAGAAAGGTGACCACAAATCTCTCATGAGGCCTATATCAGAGGTTATCTTACTCATATCGGTAGAGTATTGATTATCCATCCAACCAGAAGGAACTTTAGGACCATTTAAGATGTCTTCTGATTGCATTAGAACTTGAACCATTGGATTTCTTCAAGAACTAATTAAAGACATTGGTCTACTTCATTTATGTTATTGTTATTTTTGCATTGCATGCACTGTTTTATCTTTCAGGCTGATGTATCCCTCAGTGTCCTTAAGGAAATACCTCCACTTCATAACTGTCAAAATAGTAAAATCCAAGGATTTCAGATGGGGAGTGTGCTGTTAGCTAATCTTTTGCATGACTTTCAGCCATTATAGGACATTATGTAATGTATATGGTTAATTCCATCTATTGTATTTGTTGTGCTTTGCTGCCATCTAATGGCCTTTGTTATATTATGTTTTTCATGTATTATTACTCTGCTTTACCCATAACACCTTTCTATCTGCATCTCACCTCCTTCTTTGCCAATGGCATCTTGCATAACACATGATACAGGACTGGAGAAAGGATTCTTTTGTTACCAGTAACTTTGTGCTTCTAACTTGCAGTACTAGCTTCTACCTCATTTTCATCCCTTCATCATCCCTGATATCTCACCTCATCTCATCAAGGTACTGTGAATAAAATCTGTTGAATCATCAGTGCATCATCCTTCCAGACTAATCATGTGGAGCTCATCAGGAATATTAGCACAAGTTAGTGAGTTAACGCTATTGCTTATACAAAGAATGGTGTTCACATCTAGTGATGGGCGAGCACTAAAATGCTTGGGTGCTCATTGCTCCGGTCGAGCAAATTGGAATACTCGGGTACTTGGACAGAACAACGAGTGTATGGAGAAACGTTTGTCTCTGAATCACGATTCTGGAACCCAGATCTGCTCTGTCCTTGATGTTTTTAGGGCAGCGGAAGCAAGGAAGGTAGGGAACTTGGAATTCAGGGATATTTGGATAACTTCTAGTTAACAAGTTCCAGTGACGTCTGATAACTCACTGAGCCAATTTCGAAAAGGGATGATATGTACTAACAAACGGTATGCGTTTTGTAGTGTCATTAGTCCTAGGTGACGTAGTATTGTCTTTGGTCAGGACTGTCATGGTCTCCATCTCTGATATTCTCAAGTTTTTGATAGTAGTGTCAGAAACTATCCTATCAACTCTACTGAATTGTGATTTCGGAATGGAGTTTTTAATTGCCGGAGGATGGCAACTGTTAAAATGTAGCAAACTGTTTCTATCAGTAGGTTTGATGAAGAGATCTATGCTGAGAGAGCCCTGTTTGTCTTTGCAGATCAAGGTATCCAGGAAGTTAATTTGTACCGAACTATATTGCAAGGTGAATTTTAACTCAGGCCAGATGTTGTTTATGTGCTCATCGAACTCATTGTAGTTAAATCAACCATGAAATTCTTTTTCTGATGAAGGTAGATTGTATGACCGAAAACGTTTAAAAAGAAGAGTGTTGAACTGGATGCTTTTTACAATAAAGGAACTGTTAAAATCGCTTTTCATTTTTGAGTTAAGTTCTTTACTATAAGTCTATGGGAGACCCGAGCATTTTTACCGCGATCCCCACCGGGGGTCCTTTTAAGGTCTAAAAACATCCAAAAATGTTGGAAACACTGCTCAAATGACACGGGGACATCATGGGGATCGCCCCTGGAAGCATTCCTGACTCCTAGTTCCAGCTTTAAGCAATGTTTTCAGAGTTTCATACCATTTTCACCGGTGCACCAAAAAACATACCAAAACAAAACCAAAACGGATTTTGCTGGTAAATATGTTAAGGTACATCCTTTCCAGGTTAATGACTTGCATATAAGGCAAAATAAATAACCCCAGACCAAAATGTTCCTCCCCCACTTGGGCTATGTTCAGACACAGCGTTTTTGAAGCGTTTTTCAACTTTAACATTGCTTTCAACCAAAACAAATGCATTCATTGGAAAATGTCATTGTAACATTTACCAACCCTAGCTGGCCATGTGGTGTGTGACACATAAGCAGACATATCTTGTTTCAGTTATGAAGGAGGGACTATTAAAGTCACAGAGCCTATTTTTCCAGGGGCATCAGGCAGCATTAAGCTGCTTAAAGGGCCATTATAAAACAGTGGGTCTCCTAAACTGTTATAGCCTATGCAGTGAGTGGATGTCAGACATATGGACCATAAGATCTTAGGAGTGGTCGTGGATGTCAGACATATGGACCATCCTCCCAAACTTTGAGGAATCCACCAAGATGGCGAGCAACAATGATGCCATAATTAATGTCTCCATCCGTCTTCTCTGTGTTCTAATATTAATATTTATAGTTATTTACATAGCGCAAACATATTTACAGTTTACGTTTCAAAAACAACAGTCCTAAGTAACAACGATAATAATACAATAATTAAAACAAAATAAAACTACCCTGCTCGTGACAGCTTACAATCTACACTAAGTAACAACGATAACAATAATTAAACCCCCCAAAAAAATCCTGCTCGTGACAACTTATAATCTACAATGAGGTGGAGGGAAATAAAAACTACAGGGGTGTATTTACAATAATGTATTTACAATGATGTTTTGGAATGATATTACTGAGGTTAGTCAAAAGTTGTGGAGGCCTGAAGACAAGGAGGAGGAGGAGAGCATAGTCAGTCATCCTCTTGGTGAGGACACAGAAGTATTGACTGTTAGCAGTCTTGCATGCATGGCTGAGTTTATGTTACGCTGCCTTTCCCATCATCCTCACACTCTCAAAATTTTGCGTGATAGGCAAAACTGATTGGTGACACTTCTAGACCCACACTACAAGGAGAACTTTACATCTCTTATTCCATAGGCAGACAGGTGTACTAAAATGTTGGAGGACCAGATGGCCCTTCTTCCGGAATTATTAAAAATATTCCCATATGAAAACGCTGGCAGCAGAGGTCACAGTTCATTGGCCAAGCAAGGAGTACAGGTGAGAGAGACACTACCCCAATCCAGCAGAGGCAGTGGAAAACTGGCAAAGTTCAGGGAGAGTTTTCTCAGACCCTCCCATCGCCGTGTCCCTGATGCACAGGGGACTCTCACATGGAGTGCAATTTTTTAAAAATGCAGAGGGAGTACCTTGCTGTCCGTACCAATGTCCTCTGTCATTCCTCCGTGCCTTCTAATTTTTGGTTATCCACTCTGAACATATGGCATGAACTGGCTCCCTGTACTGCGCATGTGCGCTGTACTCACGTTCAAGGAGCAAATGGCACCTCGCTCTCTGGCGGTTACTGGCTAAACGGCACCTTTGTAAATACCACTACCGCTTTTAGTGTCGGGAAACAATGGGAACTGTCCTTTGCAGCACCACTGCTGTAAGGACAGAGCACACTACTCAGCCTCCTATGCGCTGCTTGTTCATGTCAAAAATCTTAGATGTCTTGCCTGAGTTATCTTAAGCTGGCTCCATGCCTCTAGGTCAGTGGTCCCCAACCTTTTTTGCACCAGGGACCGGTTTCAAGCAAGACCATTCTTCCATGGCCCGGCAGGGCGGGGATGGAGGTGTGGCAGGGGCGGGGCTTTGGTCATAAGGGGGCGGGGCTATGGACACGGTTGTAGTGCAGCAGTGCATACTTATAATTAAATAACATTTATAATGTGACTCAACTCACCATAGGTTTTGAATGAGTGCTCCATCACCCCCATCCTTGCCTGCTCCATCACCCCATTCTTGCCTGCTCCATCACCCCATCACTTTCTTCTCCCCATCACTGCCATCTCTCCATCATTGCCTTCACCCCATCACTGCCGTCTCTCCATCATTGCCTTCACCCCATCACTCCCTTCTCCCCATCACTGCCATCTCTCCATCATTGCCTTCTCCCCATCACGGCCATCTCTCCATCATTGCCTTCACCCCATCATTCCCTTCTCCCCATCATTGCCTTCACCCCATCACTGACGTCTCTCCATCACTCCCATCAATGCCTTCTCTCCATCACCCCCATCATGGCCTTCTCCCATTACCCCCTCATGGCCTTCTCCCATCACCCCAGGCATCATGGCCTTCTCTCCCCATCACGGTCTTCTCCTCATGTCCCCATCTCCTCCAGGGCCAGGCTCCACCTACACAAACACAGACAAACACACACACACAGACATACATGTACACACACAGACAGACATACATACATACACCACCTCTCTCCTCTCACCTGTCGCAGCATCGCCCACGCTTCCTCGCTCTGACACAGCAGCGGCGCGCTCCTCTCTGTGTCAGTCAGAGACAGGAAGCGCGGGCGGCGGGCAGGAAGCTGGACGGGTCCTTGCAGCTCCGCTCCTGCTATTCCCTCTTGCAGGCAGCGGAGCTGCTTGGATTGCTCCCTGGCCGCCGCTACACATGAGGGCAGTTTAAGAATTGCTGCGCACCGCCCCAGCCCCCGCTACGCCACTGACCGCCCCTGGCTCCCCTTGTGTCCACGGACCGGCAAGGGCACTGCAGCGGCCTGGTGCTGGGCCGCGGACCGGCGGTTGGGGACCCCTGCTCTAGGTCACCGGGTCTGTCTGCTGCATTTTGCCGCAGCATGGGAACTTCGGGTGCATAGTGCACTGCCCTGCTTCACCTCCTCTTCAGCCTCCATCTCAAAAAAGTAGCACATCAGTCACAAGCTTGAACCACTACAGCTCTGCCTAATCAAAGTGGGAACAGGCTGTGCTGAAGCTAATATGCTTCTGTGGAAAATTCCCCAATGCTGAAGAGTTGTGGACAGCTATGAAACAGCAGGCATATTGGTGGATGAGACCGATGAACCCACAGTCAGGCATGTTTGTGTGTGACAATGGGTGGAACCTGGTGGCTGCTCTTTGGTGAGGTGAGCTCACACACGTGCCATGTCTGCCTCATGCGCTTAACTTTATTGGTTAATGTTTTTTGAAAAGTGACACAGAGGTGGCAGATCTGCTGGTAAAAATACAACGCTCTAAATACCAATTTTAGAAAGTCAGCTACAGCTTCTTTCGCCCTTGCCATGATTCAGCAGCGCTTCCTGCTTCTGGCTCACTGACTGGTGTGTGATGCCCCAGGCCTTGAAACTCTACCCTGCAGAAGGAGGAAAGGATGTGTGAGCAGACGAGGGCAGTTGATGACTAATCTACCAGCATCAACAAAGTTGTTGGTATTCAGTTCTGTCTTCACACATAACATCTGCGGTGTGGACATGGATGTCTGACATGTGTACCATCCTCCAAAACTTTGAGGAATCCATCAAGAGGGTGAGCGTCAATGACACCATAACTAACATCTCCATCCTGTTTATCTGTGTTCTAATTTGAATATTGAAAGTTATTATAGAGTGAAAACATATTTACAGTTTCAAACACAACAGTCCTAAATATCAACGATAGCAATAATCCAATAACTAAACCCAAATAAAACTACACTGCTCGTGACAGCTTAGAATCTACACTAAGTAACAACGATAACAATAATTAAACCCAAACAAAACAATCCTGCTCGTGACAACTTACAATGTAAAATGAGGTGGGGGAGCTTAACAATACAGGGGTGTATGTTATGAATGAGTCACCGTAGGAGGCAAAAACAAAAATACTAGCTAAGTCCAGAAAACCAGAGAAGTTGGCAGCTATCGGATTGCAGACCCCTGAACCTATCAACAACAACTAGCAGTAGCCATGGGGGGTTCCTACGGTGCCCTAGACCCCTCGATCACAGCCGGAGAACTAAATAGCCTAAAGACAGAAAGGGAAATCTAAACTGCCCCAGAGCAGACCCCAAACCAATAGGCAGCCCCCAACATATAATGACGGTGAAGCAAGATGAAAAAACACTCACACAGATAAAAAGATAGGCTGAGCAAATGATGGGGCCCAAGCTAACTAAATAGGAAAGGATAGAAAAGCTGCTGTCTGCAATCCGCCAAAACCCTATCAAAACAAGAGCCAACAGACTGATAGGGAAAAAAGCCCTGAAGACGCTAGGCTTCAAAAAGAGAGTGGTGGTCATGGGGGATTCCCTGTTGAGAGGAACAGAGGCCGCTATCTGCAGACCGGATATAACTTCAAGAGAAATGTGCTGTCTTCCAGGTGCAAAAATTAAAGATGTGTCAGTGACAGGGTATCAGGACTCTTCAGACCTACAGATGACTACCCATTCCTGCTACTACATGTGGGGACAAATGACACCGCAAGAAATGACCTGGAAACCATCTGCAGAGACTTTGAAGATTTAGGCAAGAAAGTGAAAGAACTGGAAGCGCAGGTGGTCTTCTCTTCCATCCTCCCAGTGGATGGCCATGGAACAAGGAGGTGGAATAAGATTCTGCAGGTGAACAACTGGCTATGTCGATGGTGCCGTCAGCAACGATTTGGATTTCTGGATCACGGAGTGAATTACTTATACGATGGACTACTTGCTGGAGATGGGGTGCACCTTACGAAGACTGGAAAGCATGTATTTGGAAGTCGCCTTGCTACACTTGTAAGGAGAGCTTTAAACTAGAACAACATGGGAAGGGAATCAAAAGACCAGAAAAAGCCATACACCTGACAAATGCTATTGAGAACTCTGCTATTAGAAGTTGAAAGGAAGAACAAAGGCAAAAGAATCTAATTAATAAAAATATTGGAGAAAGAGAAACCAATCACAAACTAAAATGTTTCTATACTAATGCACAAAGTATGGGCAACAAACAGGGAGAATTGGAACTACTAACACAGGAAAAGAAATATGATGCCATTGGAATCACTGAAACTTGGTGGGACAACACACATGATTGGAATACAAGACTAGAAGGATACAACTTATTTGCAAGAAACAGACTTGATAAACGAGGAGGAGTTGTCGCATTGTATGTTAGAAAAGCGTATATCTGCACAGATATTGAAGCTTCAGAGACTGGGAGTTCTGTGGAAACTGTTTGGGTAAGAATACAAGGACAGAACAATGGAAAGGACACCATTGTAGGCATTTGCTACAGGCCGCCTGTGCAAGCTGAAGATATGGATGAACTCTTTATGCATCAAATGGCCAAGTTCTCCAAAAAATATGACATAGTTGTCATGGGAGATTTCAACTATCCAGACATTTGTTGGGAATCTCTCTCAGGCAAAACTAACAGATCAAGGAAATTCTTATCCTCTCTTGCTGACAACTTTATTTTCCAAAAGGTAGGGGAGAAAACAAGGGGAACTGCTACCTTGGATCTAATCCTTATAAACAGGGAGGAAATGGTTGAGGAGGTAAAAGTGGCTGGGACCCTAGGAGGTAGCGACCATGCTATTTTAGAATTTTGGATAACTAGAGGAGGAAGACCTGTGAAGACTCAAACGTCAAGGTTAGATTTCAGAAAGGCAGATTTTAAGGGATTCAGAAAGAAAATTGGAGGGATCCAATGGCTGGATATCCTTAAAGACAAAAATGTCCAGGAAGGATGGGAAATCTTGAAAAATGAAATTCTCAAAGCACAGTTGTTAACAATTCCGAAAAGATGGAAGAATAGGAAGCATTTAAGGAAACCAGGATGGATGAACACAGAACTTAAGCACATGCTAAAAAGGAAGAAAAAAGTTTATAAAATGGAAAGAGGGAGGCATATCTAAAGAAGAATATAATGCTGTCTGCAGAACCTTCAGGGCACAAATCAGATTAGCTAAAGCTGAAAATGAATTGAGGCTTGCAAGAGATGTCAAAAGCAATAATAAAGGATTTTGGGGATATATCAAAATTAAAAGAAAAGTCAAAGATGCTATAGGATTTTTACAGGATGAAAATGATGAAACGGTAAGACAGGATGTTGAGAAGGCTGAGCTTTTAAATTCCAATTTTGCATCTGTTTTCTCTCAGAAAGGAAATGTAACATCACATGTTCTTCACTGTCCTATTAAGGGAATAGAAGAATCCAGGATATCTATAAACAGAAAGATAGTGAGGAAACACTTAGCTAACCTAAATGAATTCAAGTCTCCAGGTCCAGATGAATTACACCCCAGAGTACTGAAGGAGATAGCAGAAGAAATTTTTGAACCCCTCTCCATAATCTTTGAAAATTCTTGGAGAAGAGGAGAAGTGCCAGAAGTCTGGAGAAGAGCAAATGTTGTTCCTATCTTCAAAAAGGGGAAGAAGGTGGACCCAGGCAACTATAGGCCGGTGAGTCTGACTTCTATACCAGGAAAGATCTTTGAACAATTTATTAAACAACATGTATGTCAGTACCTGGATAAGAATGAAGTGATTAAACAGAGTCAGCATGGGTTTGTAACTAATAAGTCATGTCAGACTAACTTAATTTCCTTCTATGACGGAATCACTGATTGGGTGGACCAAGGAAATGCTGTAGATATAGTATATCTTGACTTCAGCAAAGCATTTGACAAAGTCTCTCATACAATCCTTATTGAAAAAATGACTAAGTATGGAATGGACAAGGCAACTGTTAGGTGGATTCATAACTGGCTTAGTGATCGGACCCAAAGAGTGGTCGTAAATGGCTGCACATCCAGTTGGAAGAATGTCTCAAGTGGGGTACCACAGGGCTCTGTCCTGGGCCCTGTATTGTTCAACATCTTTATCAACGATTTAGATGAAGGAATTGAGGGTAAACTGATTAAATTTGCTGATGACACAAAGCTAGGAGGGATAGCTAATACTAGAGAAGAGAGAGGATTCAAAAAGATATAAATAAACTGGAGAAGTGGGCAGCAACTAACAGAATGGTTTTTAACAGGGAGAAATGCAAAGTACTACATCTGGGCAATAAAAATGAAAAAAGCATATACAGAATGGGAGGAATAGGGCTAAGTGACAGCACATGTGAAAAAGACTTGGGTATACTAATAGATCACAGACTGAATATGAGTCAACAGTGTGATGCAGCAGCAAAAAAGGCAAATGCAATTCTAGGATGTATTAACTGAAGCATACAGTCTAGATCACGTGAAGTCATTATTTCCCTCTACTCCTCTTTGGTCAGACCTCATCTGGAATATTGTGTTCAGTTTTGGGCACCACATTTTAAAAAAGACATCAACAAACTGGAGCAAGTTCAGAAAAGAGCGACCAGAATGGTGACCGGTCTGCAAACCCTGTCTTATGAGGAAAGGTTGCAGGATTTGGGAATGTTTAGTTTGCAAAAGAGAAGACTGAGAGGAGACTTAATAGCTGTCTACAAATATCTAAAGGGCTGTCACATTGTAGAAGGATCAACTTTATTCTCATTTGCACAAGGAAAGACTAGAAGCAATGGGATGAAACTGAATGGAAGGAGACACAGATTAGATATTAGAAAAAACTTTTTGACAGTTAGAGTGATCAATGAGTGGAACAGGCTGCCACGAGAAGTGGTGAGTTCTACTTCAATGGAAGTCTTCAAACAGAGGCTGGACAGACATCTGACTGGGATGATTTAGCAAATCCTTCTTTGAGCAGGGGGTTGGACCAGATGGCCCAGGAGGTCCCTTCCAACTCTATGATTCTATGATTCTAAGTGACGTTGACACTACCCGGAAACAGCAGGCGTGCTGGAACCAGGCTGGGCAGGAGGGAGTACCCGTGCCAAAGACACTTCTGAGCAGCAACTGGCGATGTTGGAGCCCTGGATCAATCACAGAGCAGGCTGAGGCCTACTTGGAGCAAGATTTAGATCGGTTATACACTACAACTGATTGTAACCTTGCTCCACTTAGGCCTCTGGCTCTACTGTCTCCAGTATTTCCCCTGGCCTCCAACCCTGCAAGTTGCTGCTCTCATGTGGCGTCTGCACAATCCACACTTGATCCTGGGTTACAGGGGCTCTGTAACGTCACTGAATCCCCTGATGTGTGTCCAAATTTTAAATATCAGTACTCAGGTATTTTCTGAAGACAGAGCAAAAAGGAATTCAGCTCACCCCAGCAGGGAATGGCAGAAATCCAGAAAAACAAGGCAAAACAAAACCAAGACACAAATGCAAAAAGCAGAGCAGAAAACTTAGCTTTTGAGGAGCAGGAATCAGACTGGTCTCCTAGAATCCCTCAGAGAGATCACCAGCAAGGCAGAAGGGTGTCGGCTGGCTTATATCCAGTCAGCAATTCCAGTCACCCAGTCATCATCGTCCTGCACAGGTGCTTGGTAATCAGCCTCACTACCTTCCTTCACCAGAAGAGGGAGTTCATCAGACCTCAATGGTGAAGGGGAAAATGAACTCACAACAGTACCTCCCCCTTGAGGAGGGGTCACCGAACCCTCATCCACGCCACCAGGGCGATCAGGGTGAGCCCGATGAAAGGCACGCACCAATCTTTTGGCATGAATATCAGAGGCAGAGACCCAGGAATTATCCTCCTGACCATAACCCTTCCACTTAACCAAATACTGGAGTCTCCGTCTAGCCAGACGGGAATCCAGTATCTTCTCTACCTCATATTGCATGTTACCTTCAACCAATACAGGGTCCGGAGGTGCCACCCCAGGAACAACTGGTTCAACAAACCTCTTCAACAAGGACTTATGAAACACATTATGGATTTTAAATGTGACAGGAAGAGCCAAATGAAAAGAGACCAGATTAATAATCTCCAAAATCTTGTAACGTCCAATAAATCTAGGCTTAAACTTGGGAGAAGCCACCTTCATAGCGATATTTTTTGATGATAACCAAACCATATCACCAACCTTAAACTGGGGACCAATGGTCCTATGTCGGTTGGAAAACCGCTGGGCCTTCTCCTGGGAGAGAGATAACTTATCCACCACTTGGTCCCAGATCTGGTGCATTCTCTCCACCACAGTGTCAACACCTGGGCAGGCTGAAGGCTCCACCTGCCCTGAAGAAAATCGAGGATGAAACCCAAAGTTACAAAAAAAAGGTGACATCAAAGTGGCAGAACTAGCTCTATTATTTAAAGCAAATTCGGCCAAGGGCAAAAATGAAACCCAATCATCCTAATCAGCGGAAATAAAACATCTCAAATACGACTCCAAGGTCTGGTTTGTTCTCTCCTTCTGCCCATTGGTCTGAGGGTGAAAAGCAGAGGAGAAGGACAACTGAATTCCCAGCTTGGAACAGAAACTCCTCCAAAATCTAGACACAAACTGAACTCCTCTGTCAGATACAATGTTCTCAGGAATCCCGTGCAAGCGAACCACCTGTTGCAAAAACAAGGGCACCAACTCAGAGGAAGATGGAAACTTAGGGAGTGGTACAAGATGAACCATCTTAGAAAACCTATCATAAATCACCCAAATAACAGTCATTCTCTGAGAGACAGGCATATCAGAGATGAAATCCATTGAAATATGGGTCCATGGCCTCCTGGGGACCGGCAAAGGCATCAACAACCCACTAGAGCGAGAACAAGGTTTAGACCGGGAGCAAGTCCCACAGGAACTGCACAAAATTCCTCACATCACGAGACAAGGCGGGCCACCAAAAAGACCGACTCACCAGATCTCTAGTACCAAAAATACCTGGATGACCAGCCAATGCAGAGCAGTGAAGTTCAGACATCACTCTCTTCTTCCACTGGTCAGGAACATACAACTTTCCACTGGGACAATGCTCAGGTTTGTCCTCCTGGAACTCTTCCAGAGCACGTCTCAATTCAGGCGAGATGGCAGAAAGAACTACCCCTTCGCCTAAGATGGTAGCAGGCTTGGTCACCACAGGAGAATCAGCAAAGAAGCTCCTAGAGAGAGCGTCAGCCTTGACATTCTTAGTGCCAGGAAGAAAAGAGACCACAAAATCAAAACGTGTAAAAAACAAGGCCCACCTAGCCTGTCTAGGGTTCAAGCGTTTGGCCGACTCCAGGTAAATCAAATTCTTGTGGTCAGTGAGGACCACGACTTGATGATTAGCTCCCTCCAACCAATGTCTCCACTCCTCAAATGCCCATTTCATGGCTAACAGTTCCCGATTCCCCACATCATAGTTACGTTCAGATGGAGAGAACTTTCGGGAAAAGAAAGCACAGGGATTCATGTTACAAGATCCTTTTGGGACAAAACAGCTCCTGCACCAATCTCAGAAGCGTCCACCTCTACCTGGAACGGGAGTGAGACATCAGGTTGCCGCAAAACCGGGGCAGAAGTGAATCTTCGCTTCAGCTCCTGAAAGGAAGAAACAGCCTCCGGAGACCAATTCAACACATCAGCACCCTTCTTAGTCAGATCAGTCAATGGCTTGGCAATACTAGAAAATTTTGCTATAAATTTCCGATAAAAATTAGCAAAACCCAAAAACTTCTGGAGGGCTTTCAAAGAAGTGGGCTGAACCAAATCATAAATGGCCTGTACCTTGGCCGGGTCCATTTCAATAGTTGACGGAGACAAAATAAATCCCAAAAATGAAATCCTCTGTACCCCAAAAAGGCATTTCGATCCTTTGACATACAGGGAATTCTCCCTCAAGATCCGGAACACAGTCCGAACATGTTCCACATGAGAATCCCAATCCTTGGAGAAGATCAAAATATCATCCAGATAGATAATCAAAAATTTATCCACAAAGTCTTGGAAAATGTCGTTCATGAAGCACTGGAAGACAGAAGGGGCATTAGTGAGCCCAAAAGGCATCACCAGGTACTCTAAATGTCCCTCTGGAGTATTAAACGCCGTCTTCCATTCATCCCCATGCTTAATGCGGATAAGATTATACGCCCCCCTGAGGTCAAGCTTGGTAAACCAGCAAGCACCTTTAACTCTGGAGAATAGATCCGAAATCAGGGGTAATGGATACTGATATTTAATAGTAATTTTGTTGAGGGCACGATAATCAATACAAGGCCTTAATGAACCATCCTTTTTGGCCACGAAAAAAAAACCCGGCACCTAAGGGTGAAGAGGATGGTCTAATATGACCCTTCTCCAACGCCTCCTTAATATAGGATCGCATAGCCTCGTGCTCAGGTACAGATAAATTGAAGAGCCGACCCTTGGGAAATTTACACCCCGGGCTCAGTTCAATTGCACAGTCATAACTCCTATGAGGAGGCAAAGACGCAGACTCATTCTCACTAAATACATCATAAAAGTCCGCCAAATAGTCAGGAACATCATGCGACTGAGGAGAGGTGGAAAAAAACGGAGCCTCAATAAGGGCACACCGACAACCCCAACTCACCACAGACACAGATTTCCAATCCAAAACTGGATTATGAATTTGCAACCAGGGAAACCCCAGAACAATGGTATCATGCAAATTATGCAACACCAAAAATCTACAATTTTCTTGATGGTCTGGGGTGACCTGCATTACCACCTGGGTCCAAAACTGAGGTTTATTTTTCGCCAAAGGAGTAGCATCAATCCCCCTCAACGGGATAGGCGTCCGCAGAGGTGTCATCGGAAATCCACAACATTTAGCAAAATCCAAGTCCATTAGGTTCAGGGCTGCTCCCGAATCCACAAAAGCCTTGGCGGAAATTGTGGACAGGGAGCAGATCAGAGTAATTGCCAGAAGAAACTTAGGTTGAACACCACCCACAGAAAACGTGTGTGCAAAATGTTTCTCTCGTTTAGGACAGACAGAAATAATATGCGAGGCATCTCCACAGAAAAAACACAGCTTATTACGCCTTCTGAACTCCTGACGTTGTTTCCTGGACAAAACTCTATCACATTGCATAGGTTCAGACACTTGTTCAACAGGTGGCAACACCTCTCGTGCAGTCCTGCGTTCACGTAAACGCCGATCAACCTGAATGGCTAATGACATAGAATCGTCAAGACCAGAGGGAACAGGAAATCCCACCATAG
Organism: Dendrobates tinctorius; assembly: GCF_039654945.1. Lineage (NCBI taxonomy): Eukaryota > Metazoa > Chordata > Amphibia > Anura > Dendrobatidae > Dendrobates > Dendrobates tinctorius. The sequence continues at coordinate 15,245,748 of NW_027361794.1, forward strand.
TATCTTTTACGGCTTCTGACAAACCCTTCCGAAAGAGAGCTGCCAAGGCATTATCATTCCAGGTAGTAAGGACCGCCCACTTTCGGAATTTTTGACAGTACAATTCTGCAGAATCTCGACCCTGGCTCAATGCCAACAGGGTCTTTTCAGCCTGATCAATAGCATTAGGTTCATCATACAACAACCCCAAGGCTTGAAAAAATGCATTCACATTAGTCAGAATAGGATCATCTGGTTTCAAAGAAAACGCCCAATCCTGGGGATCGCCACGCAGCAAAGAGATGACAATTTTAACCTGCTGCGCGGAGCTCCCTGAAGAGTTAGGCTTGAAGTCAAAAAATAATTTACAATTATTTTTGAAATTCAAAAATTTAGACCGATCCCCAAAAAACACATCAGGAGTAGGGATCCTTGGTTCAGCAGCATGTGAATGAGCAAGGTAGGCGGAAATTCCCCGCACTTCCGCAGCTAGCTGTTCCACACGATCAGACAATTGCTTTATCTCCATTGAGAGAAAAAAAAAAATTTTTTACAATTCTTTCCTGCTATTGAGTACCCTAGGATCTGCGGTATGGCTGGTGATTCTGTTATGAATGAGTCACCGTAGGAGGCAAAAACAGAAATACTAGCTAAGTCCAGAAAACCAGAGAAGTTGGCAGCTATCGTATTGCAGACCCCTGAACCTATCAACAACAACTAGCAGTAGCCATGGGGGGTTCCTACGGTGCCCTAGACCCCTTGATCACAGCCGGAGAACTAAATAGCCTAAAGACAGAAAGTGATATCTAAACTGCCCCAGAGCAGACCCCAAAGCAATAGGCAGCCCCAACATATAATGACGGTGAAGCAAGATGAAAAAACACTCACACTGATAGAAAGATAGGCTGAGCAAATGATGGGGCCCAAGCTAACTAAATAGGAAAGGATAGAAAAGCTGCTGTCTGCAATCCGCCAAAACCCTATCAAAACAAGAGCCAACAGACTGATAGGGAAAAAAGCCCTGAAGACGCTAGGCTTCAAAAAGACTATATCAGTACTCAGGTATTTTCTGAAGACAGAGCAAAAAGGAATTCAGCTCACCCCAGCAGGGAATGGCAGAAATCCAGAAAAACAAGGCAAAACAAAACCAAGACACAAATGCAAAAAGCAGAGCAGAAAACTTAGCTTTTGAGGATCAGGAATCAGACTGGTCTCCTAGAATCCCTCACAGAGATCACCAGCATGGCAGAAGGGCGTCGGCTGCCTTATATCCAGTCAGCAATTCCAGTCACCCAGTCATCATCATCCTGCACAGGTGCTTGGTAATCAGCCTCACTACCTTCCTTCACCAGAAGAGGGAGTTCATCAGACCTCAATGGTGATGGGGAAAATGAACTCACAACAGGTGTATTTACAAGAAGGTATTTACAATGATGCTTGTACTATGATCTTACTGAGGTTCGTTGTAAGTGTTGTAGGCCTGAGGACAAGGAGGAGGAGGACAAGCTGGTCAGTCATCCCCTTGGTGATGACACGGAAGTGTTGCCTGTTAGCAGCAGTCTGGAAAGGACTGAGCTGACTTTATGTTGCGCTGCGTTTCCCGTGACCCTCGCAAATTTTCGGTGACACTCATTACTGGTTGGTGACACCTCTAGACCCACCCTACAAGGAGAACTTTCAATCTCTTCTTTCAGAGGCAGAGAGCTGTACAAAAATGTTGCTGTACCAGAGGGCCCTTGTAGTGGAATTACTGAAAAAAATCCCATGTGAGAACACTGGCAGCAGACGTCAGAGTTTATTGTACAACCAAGGAGTCCAAGTGACAGAGACAGAAGTACAATCCAGCTCTCAGGCAGGGCAACAATGTCAAAGTTCTGGGAGTTTTCTCAGACCCTCCCATCATGCACAGAGGCAAGGGGTGCTGGCACAAGATGTGCAATGTTTGGGAAGATGCTGAGGGAGTACCTTGCAGATTGTACAAACGTTCTCCGGGATTCATCTGTGCCTTTTAATTATTGGGTATCCAAGCTGGACCCGTGACATGAATATTCTCTCTACGCCTTGGAGGTCCTGGCCTGTCCTGCTGCTAGCGTTCTGTCAGAGCGGGTTTTTGGTGCCGCTGGTGGAATTATAACAGATAAGTGCATCCGCCTGTCAACTGACAATGCTGACAGGCTGACTTTTATAAAAATGAACAAGGGCTGGATTGGGAAAGACTTCTGTACACCACCGAATGAAAAAAAGGGAAACAACCTCAAATACATTTGTTTTTATTGGGTAGGGTGTATTCTCATGCACCTCTTCACAATCACACATGGGTATCAGCTTCATGATTTGGTCTGTTTGGTGTTATTCTCCTCCTTATCCTCATCATCCACAATCAGTAGAACACCAGGATGAACGTATTCCGTGATGCAAAAGTCACTCAATTTTTGTGCAAGGGTGTTTTTATGATGCCCGTTACTAATTTGAGACCAAAACAAATGTTACTCCCCCAGGGGGAGAACTGTCATAAAAATGAGATGTACGTATATTCTTCCCATTTATTCTTATATTTTCCAGTTTTACTAGCTCTGGACCATCCTGTTAGAACATAGTGTATATAGAAATACAATAGAAAAATCTTTAATCACATTTTAATTTATATCCCTGTCTCTGAGCTGTTGCTATGGACAAACAAATCTCATTGGACACATTCTGGCTTCATATCTATTAACCTGTGTTGAGCCCACCCTATTTTTTTATTTCATAGGTGGATTCACATTTATTATTTACTAGATGGTGGCCCGATTCTAACGCATCGGGTATTCTAGAATACGTATGCAGTTTATTTTTGAAGATTTAATAATAATGCAGTAATGCACCCCCCAATCCTGATATGTATGGTTCTTTCACCCCCAATCCTGATATGCATGCTACCCCTCAACCCCCAATCCTGGTATGCATGGTCCCCTGACCACCCAATCCTGGAATGAATGGTCCTCTCACCCCCCAATCCTGGTATGCCTGGTCCCCTCACCCCCCCAATCCTGGTATGCATGGTCCTCTCACCTCTCTTTCCTGGTATGCATGCTCCTCCTACCCCCCTTTCGGGGTATGGTCCCCTCACCCCCCAATCCTGGTATGCATGGTCCTCTCACCCCCCAATCCTGGTATGCATGGTCCTCTCACCCCCCAATCCTGGCATGCATGGTCCCCTCACCCCCCTATCCTGGTATGCATGGTCCTCTCACCCCCCTTTCTTGGTATGCACGGTCCCCTCACCCCCTTTGCTGGTATGCATGGTCCTCTCACACTCCAATTCTGGTATGTATGCTCACCGTCACCCACCTTTCCTGGTATGCATGGTCCCCTCACCCCCCAATCCTGGTATGCATGGTATCCTCACCCCCCTTTCCTGGTATGCATGGTCTCCTCACCCCCCTATCCTGGTATGCATGGTCCCCTCACCCCCCTTTCCTGATATGCATGGTCTCCTCACCATCTTTCCTGATATGCATGGTCCCCTCACCCCCCAATCCTGGTATGCATGGTCCTCTTACCCCCCTTTCGGGGTATGCATGGTCCTCTCACCCCCCAATCCTGGTATGCATGGTCCCCTCACCCCCCTATCCTGGTATGCATGGTCCCCTCACCCCCCTATTCTGGTATGCATGGTCCCCTCACCCCCCTTTGCTGGTATGCATGGTCCTCTCACACCCCAATCTTGGTATGTATGCTCACCATCACCCCCCTTTCCGGTTATGCATGGTCCTCTCACCCCCCAATCCTGGAAAGCATGGTCTCCTCACCCTCCTTTCCTGGTATGCATGGTCCCCTCACCCCCAAATCCTGGTATGCATGGTCCCCTCACCCCCCTTTCCTGGTATGCATAGTCCCCTCACCCCCCAGTCCTGGTATGCATGGTCCCCTCACCCCCCAATCCTGGTATGCATGGTCCCCTCACCCCCCTTTCCGTGTAGCCGCGACCAATCAGCGTCGCGGCCCTCTGTCCGCGACCAATCAGCAACGTGGCCCTGTAGCCACGACCAATCACTGCCACGGCCCTCTAGCATGTAAAAAAATATTAAAAAATTTTAAAAAAGTTATTCTCTCCTTCCGACGGCCTCCTGTCTTCTTTCCACGCGCCCGGCCTCGCGTTCCCAGTAATGCTTTGCGGCTTAGACCGCTGATGACGTCGGTCTTCTTTCTCGCTCTCGAGAGAGTGACGTCGGTCTTCGCTCTCGCGAGAGTGACGTCATCAGTCGTCTAAGCCACAAAGCATTACTGGGAACGCGAGGCCGGGCACGTGGAAAGAAGACAGGAGGCCGTCGGAAGGTGAGAATAACCTTTTTTTAAATTTTAATTCTCTTTTTTACAGATTAAGGCCTGCGTCCGATTGAGCGCTGCGCCCGACTGCGGCAGGCGCAGCTTACCGTTACAAACAGCTGCGCCTGTCGCTGATTGGTTGTGGCCTGGCAAGGGCCTGGCGGCCGAGACCAATCAGCGACCCGTGATTTCGGTTACAGACAGACATGATAAGACGATTATATATATAGATTTGTTTGATTTCAGTATGATTTATCATTATGTCTCATCATTCTCCACCACTAAATCACCTAGGTTAACGTGTTCTGTGCTGCTACAGGCTGTCCAATTTTTGGCATGGGTGTCTATGAAGCCCATAGTATATTTTTTAAAAATGTATCCCCATGGGGAAATGTTTGTCAGCCCAGCCACTGCGTGTGTAAATAACGCGAGTGACAGACTGCCCAAAAAAGGGAATTTAGGCCTAAAATGCCTTATTTTTTGGCATACAGATGTATGAGGCGTGTCAGAGATAGACCCCACTGTAAAATGTGGGCTGTGTTTTAAAATAATGTAACATAGTGCTGTATATAACTTGAGTACCAGACTGGAAATACTGTAACTGGAGTACCGGCCTAAAATCCACAAATTTTAATCACATGGACGTATGAGGCGTGTCGCAGATATACCACACTGTAAAATATGTTTCTTTGTTTTTTGGTGGATGCAAAAGACTGTTGGATATAACGCAAGTGAGAGACTGCACAAAAAAGGCAATTTAGGCCTAAAAGGCCTCAATTTTTGGCACACGGATGTACTGTATGAGGCATGTCAGAGATAGACCCCACTCTAAAATGTGGCCTGTTTCTTAAAATGATGCAACATAGTGCTGTATATAAGTACAGTTTCACCCAGGAAAAATAAAGAAAAGCGCCATAAACTGGCCAAACTGTTAGCACACACAGATGTGAGCCGGGACCGAGATAGCACAGCAAAAAATGTGTGGCCTGCATTCCAATTACACCTGGGGCTAGCTTTATACGGCCAATATATCCTACAGGTAGCAGCAGCACCAGAACACAGGAAGGGAATGGACCCTCTAGATGTATGCAATGCTCTATATACAGACATACAGCGCCTGCAGGCCTTGCACTGATGTGTATACAGCGACGTACACTACCCTGCCTGTCTAACACTGGAACCTATATACTCCGGAATTAGTCCTTACAAAGACTGTTGGTTTAGCTGGATTTGAGTATTGAGGATGGTAGACCCCACACTACCTAATAAATCAGCAATTCTGACCCTATAAAGGCAGCCGCTCTCCCTACACTCTCTCAATCAGGAGCTGAATGCGTCGAGCATGGCGGCGTCTGGTCTCTTATACCCCAGATGATGCTGTGTGGCCAGCCAATCACTGCACGACCACAACAAAGATGGCTGCGGCATTTCAGAGCCTGGCAGACAATCCCTGTAGCGCGATTGGGTATCTAAAGTCGGACAAAAATACTGGGTGGAGACCCGAGTTCCGGCCGAGTAATCCCGGAAATGCTCGATGCTCGTCGAGTACACCAAGTACAGGGATACTCGGGCGAGTACTGAGTAGTGGCAAGCACGTTCGCTTATCACTATTCACATCCTTCAGACACATCTCACCCATGTACATCGGTGGCAGAATAGTGTGGTATATGTTTTATATATTAGTGACCTTCTGACTAACCTTCAAGGGGTGAATTATAGGTACAGTATTACATTTGGAATGAATAAAGTTTAGTTTTATCCTTTTTGTCAGCAAACATGAGGAATGACAAGAGACAACCCCTTTAAGAAGATCCAATTTTGGTTAAAACTATTCCAACATTATGAACATAGAAAAGGCTTCTCCCCTATGTGATGTCTCTGATGTTTATTAACAGTTGATTTCCAAGTAAAATATTTCTCACATTAAGAAAATGAAAAAGGCTTCACTGTGTGACTGCTCTGATGTCTAACTAGAAGCGCTTCCTGATTAAAATATTTCCCACATTCTGAACAGGAAAAAGGCTTCTCCCCTGTGTGAGTTGTGTGGTGCTTTACAAAATATGATTTATCGCTAAAACATTTCCCACATTCTGAACAAGAAAAAGGCTTCTCCTCTGTGTGACTGCTCTGATGTCTAACAAGAATCGATTTCTGGTTAAAACATTTCCCACATTCTGAACATGAAAAAGGCTTCTCCCCTGTGTGGGTTCTCTGGTGGCTATCAAGAATCGATTTCACGTTAAAACATTTTCCACATTCTGAACAGGAAAATGGCTTCTCCCCTGTGTGAATTCTCTGGTGCTTTACAAAATATGATTTATCGCTAAAACATTTCCCACATTCTGAACATGAAAAAGGCTTCTCCCCTGTGTGGATTCTCTGGTGCTTAACACAATCTGATTTATTGTTAAAATATTTCCCACATTCTGAACAGGAAAAAAGCTTCTCCCCTGTGTGAGCTCTCTGATGGTTAACAAAATGTGATTTATGTGCAAAACATTTCCCACATTCTGAACATGAAAAAGGTTTCTCCCCTGTGTGAGTTCTGTGGTGGCTATCAAGAATCGATTTCCGGTTAAAACATTTCCCACATTCTGAACAGGAAAAAGGCTTCTCCCCTGTGTGAGTTCTCTGGTGGGTAACAAAATTTAATTTCCATGTAAAATATTTCCCACATTCTGAACATGAAAATGACTTATTTGCTTTAAAAACAGTTGGTTTTTTAATGCCTCTTTTGTGACTTTGATTTTCCTTAGTAGTCGGTAATGAATCAGAAGACAGGACCTGTTTCATAGGATCAGATGACAGATCTTTGCTGTGAATGGATGATGGTATATCTGGAGTAATGGCAATCACTTCAGTTTTATCTTGTAGGATCTCAAGATCATCAGATTTAAAAACTGAAGATGTCAGCTGTCCCTCTGATCTCCTGGTACAGTCATCTGCTAAGATAAAAAACAATTATTATTTTTTAATAAAATATCCTTGAGTTTTATATTTTTTAACATTTCTACTTAAACTGTCCATAAATATGGCAAGCTATGTAAAAACTAATTATTTACCAATACAATGACAGTTCACAGTCTAATAGAAAACCTTTTTGGATGAACCAGTAGTGTTTGGTGTTCAACTGTTGGTTCATTCTGCCTCCCAAATCTATATATATAACCGTCTAACTCTGTCTGTCTGTCTGTAATGGAAATCCAGCGTCGCTGATTGGTCGCGGCCTAATGTGCGGATGGTAGCCAGGGTTCGGAGGAGAGGAGACTTCTCCGAACCCTGGGTACCATAAATCTGTAAAACATAGAATTAAAATATAGTGTTATACTCACCTTCTGACGGCCCCCGGACTCTTTCCATCCTCTCACCACGCGCCCGGCATCTTCCGGTCCCAGTAAGGCTTTGCGCCAAAGACCGTTGATGACATCACGCTCTCGCGAGAGTGACGTCATCTTCAGTCCTTCGCGCTAAGCCTTACTGGGACCGGAAGATGCTGGGGCAGGAGTGCGAGTGAGAATCGCGCATGAGCATAGCGCTATCTGGCGCCATTTTCCTGAAGATACATTTGCAGTGTGTCTTCAGGAAAATGGCGCCGGACAGCACGGTATGGGCATGCGCGTACTCCCGCGCCAGTGCGACACTCCTCCCCGAGTCTCCGGCAGATCGGGACAGCGCTGGACCACAAGAAAGATGGGTGAGTATAAATGTTTTTTTTTGTATGTGTGCAGTTTCCTAGGGGTGAGGGGGACCATGCATACCAGGAAATGGGAGTGAGGGTGACCATGCATACCAGGAAAGGGGGGTGAGGGTAACCATGCATACCAGGAAAGGGGGGTGAGGGTGACCATACATACCAGCAAAGCGGGGTGAGGGGACCATGCATACCAGGATAGGGGGGTGAGGGGACCATGCATACCAGGATAGGGGGGTGAGGGGACCATGCATACCAGGAAAGGGGGGTGAGGGGGACCATGCATACCAGGAAAGGGGGGTGAGGGGGACCATGCATAACAGGAAAGGGGGGTGAGGGTAACCATGCATACCAGGAAAGGGGGGTGATGGGACCATGCATACCAGGAAAGGGGGGGCGAGGGGACCATGCTTACCAGGAAAGGAGGGCGAGGTGACCATGCATACCAGGATAGGGGGGTGAGGCGGACCATGCATACCAGGATAGGGGGGTGAGGGGACCATGCATACCAGGATAGGGGGGTGAGGGGGACCATGCATACCAGGAAAGGGGGGTGAGGGTGACCATACATACCAGCAAAGGGGGGTGAGGGTGACCATACATACCAGCAAAGGGGGGTTGAGGGGGACCATTCATACCAGGAAAGGGGGTGAGGGTGACTATGCATACCAGGAAAGGGAGGTGAGGGTGACCATACATACCAGGAGAGGGGGGTGACAGGACCATGCATACCAGGAAAGGGGGGTGAGGGGGACCATGCATACCAGGAAAGGGGGGTGAGGGGGACCATGCATACCAGGAAAGGGAGGTGAGGGGGACCATGCTTACCAGCAAAGAAGGGTGAGAGGACCATGCATACCAGGATTGGGGCGTGACAGGACCATGCATTCCAGGATTGGAGGGTGAGGGGGACCATACATATCAGGATAGGGGGGTGAGGGGACCATGCATACCAGGATAGGGGGTTGAGGGGTACCATGCATATCAGGATTGGGGGGTGAGGGGTACCATGCATATCAGAATTGGGGGTGAAAGGACTATGCATATCAGGATTGGGGGGTGCATTATTGCATTATTATTAAATCTTCATAAATATACTACATACATATTCTAGAATACCCGATATGTTAGAATTGGGCCACCATCTAGTATTGAATAAAAAGAAAGCAATCAATGTATGTAGGTGAAAATAATACCAATTCTCATCTGCAAAAAACAAGTCCCCACTCAGGTCCATCATGTGCCAATGGAAAAATAGAGGTTCCTACACTATTAGTGGCTCAAAGGCTGTTGAAAAGCAACAAGGTTTTTATAAACCCATCCAGCAAAATCCGCTCTCACTTCTGAGTCTTGCAGTGTGCGCAAACAACATTTAAGGATCCCTGTATTTAGCAATATTATAGTGAGAAGAATCCACTTAATTTGTGGTGTGTGTCTCCTGGAGCACAATCTGGGCACTATGTGTTGGGTAATAAAATGTCAAATGTGTGATTTTCACTTTACAACTTCCACTGTGTGTTAATATCCGGAAAGTGGCTGAGGAGTCAAAATATTCACTCCTCCTAAACACATGGTCAAAATTGTTGGTACGCCTGGTTTAACCCCTTCCTGACATCTGACGTACTATCCATTCAATGGGACCCGGGCCCCTATGCCCATGGACGGGATGGTATGTCATAGCGATCAGCGACGCTCACGGGGGGAGCGCCACTGATCGCGGCCGGGTGTCAGCTGATTATCACAGCTGACACCCGGCACTATGTGTCAGGAGCGGTCACAGACCGCCCACGACACGTTAACCCCTGGCACACTGCGATCAAACACGATCGCAGTGTACCGGGGGTTTAGGGAAGCATCGGCAGGGAGGGGGCTCCCTCCGTGCTTCCCTGAGACGCCCGCAGCAGCGCGATGTGCAGCGCTGCTGCGTGGGCCTCCTTCCCTGCAGGTCCCCGGATCCAATATGGCAGCGGGGACCTTGGGGGGCCTTGCAGGGAGGCGTCTTCCTCACTGCCTGCTGAGCGCAGGCATGAGGAAGCCATCTGCAGTGCCTGTGTCAGATCGCTGATCTGTCACAGCGCTCTGTGATGTGTCAAATCAGCGATCTGTCACATGACAGTTATGTCCCCCCAGGGACAATGTAATAAAGTTAAAAAAAGTGTAAAAATAATTTATTAAAAAAATCGCTAAATAAATTTTTTAAAAAAATATTCCCTAATAAATTCATTTTTTGGAAATAACAAAACAATAAAAGTACACATATTTAGTATCGCCGCGTCCGTAATGACCCGCCCTATAAAACTGTCCCATTAGTTAACTCCTTTAGCGAACCCCTTAAAAAATAAAAATAAAAACAAAGCAAAAAATAAAGCTTTATTATCATACCGCCGAACAAAATGTGCAATAACGCACGATCAAAAAGACGGATATAAATAACCATGGTACCGCTGAAAACGTCATCTTGTCCCGCAAGAAACGAGCTGCTACACAGCATCATCAGTGAAAAAATAAAAAAGTTATAGCTTGCAGAATAAAGCGATTCAAAAATAATTATTTTTTATATAAAATTGTTTTTATTGCATAAAAGCACCAAAACATAAAAAAATGACATAAATGAGGTATCGCTGTAACCGTACTGACCCAAAGAATAAAACCGCTTTATGAATTTTACCACAGGCAGAACGGTGTAAAGCAAACTCCCCTTTATCACCCCCTTAGTCAGGGAAAAATAATAAAATTAAAAAAATGTATTTATTTCCATTTTCCCATTAGGGTTAGGGCTAGGGTTAGGGCTGAGATTAGGGTTAGGGGTGTGTTGGGGTTAGGGTTGGAGTTAGAATTGGGGGGTTTCCACTGCTTGGGCACATCAGGTGCTCTCCAAACGCAACATGGCGTCTGATCTCAATTCCAGCTAATTCTGCGTTGAAAAAGTCAAATGGTGCTCCTTCCCTTCCAAGCTCTGCCATGCGCCCAAACAGTGTTTTACCCCCACATATGGGGTATCAGCCTACTCAGGACAAATTGCAAACTTTTGTGGTCCAATTTCTCCTGTTACCCTTAGGAAAATAAAAAATTGGGGGCAAAAATAACATTTTTGTGGGAAAAAAACATGATTTTTTTATTTTCACCCCGAGCGTTAAAAACTTCTGTGAAGCCCTTGGGGGTTCAAAGTGCTCACCACACATCTAGATAAGTTCCTTGGGGGGTCTAGTTTCCAAAATGGTGTCATTTGTGGGTGTTTCCACTGTTTTGGCACATCAGGGGCTTTCCAAACGCGACATGGCGTCCGATCTCAATTCCAGCCATAAAAGTCAAATGGCGCTGCTTTCCTTCCGAGCTCTGCCATGCCCCCAAATAGTGGTTTACCCCCACATATGGCATATCAGCGTACTCAGGACAAATTGCACAATAACTTTTGGGGTCCTGTTACCCTTGGAAAAATAAAAATTGAGGGTGAAAAGATCATTTTTGTGGAAAAAATATGATTTTTTAATTGTACGGCTGTACGTTATAAACTTCTGTGAAGCTCTTGTGGGTTCAAAGTTCTCACCACATATCTAGATAAGTTCCTTGGGGGGTTTAGTTTCCAAAATGGGGTCACTTGTGCGGGGGTTTCCACTGTTTAGGCACATCAGGGGCTCTCCAAACGTGACATGGCGTCCGATCTGAATTCCAGCCAATTTTGCATTGAAAAAGTCAAACGGCACCCCTTCCCTTCTGAGCTCTGCCATGCGTTGAAACAGTGGTTCCCCCCCCACATATCAGCGTACTCAGGACATACTTTTTTTGTGAAAAAAAGTTAAATGTTCATTTTTTTTAAACATTGAAAAAATCCCTGTGAAGCACTTGAAGGGTTAATAAACTTCTTGAATGTGGTTTTGAGCACCTTGAGGGGTGCAGTTTTTAGAATGGTGTCACTTTTGGGTATTTTCTATCATATGGACCCCTCAAAGTGGCTTCAAATGTGATGTGGTCCGTAAAAATAAAATGGTGTTGCAAAGATGAGAAATTGCTAGTCAACTTTTAACCCTTATAATTTCCTAACAAAAAAAAGTTTTGGTTCCAAAATTGTGCTAATGTAAAGTAAACATGTGGGAAATGTTGTTTATTAAGTTTTTTGTGTGCCGTATCTCTGTGATTTAAGGGCATAAAAATTCAAATTTGGAAAATTGCGAAATTTTCAAAATTTTTGCCAAATTTCTGTTTTTTTCACAAATAAACGCAAGTTATATCAATGAAATTTTACGACTAACATGAAGTACAATATGTCACGAGAAAACAATGTGAGAATCACCGGGATCCATGGAAGCGTTTCAGAGTTATTACCTCATAAAGGGACAGGGTTCAAAACTGTAAAAATTGGCCCGGTCATTAACGTGCAAACCACCCTCGGGGGTAAAGGGGTTAATGATAGACAAATCCACAATCGTCACAGAAATAACTTGAATCTGACAAAAGTAATAATAAATAAAAAATCTATGAAAATGAACAAATGAAAGTCAGACATTGCTTTTCATCCATGCTTCCATAGAATTGTAAAAAAAATAAATCTCATGAAATACACCTGGACAGAAATGATGGTACCCCTGAAAATGTGACAAAAGGGACATGTTAAATCAAGGTGTGTCCACTAATTAGCATCACAGGTGTCTACAATCTTGGAATCAGTGAGTGGCCTGTATAGAGGGCTACAGATACTCACTGTGCTGTTTGGGGACATGGTGTGTATCACATTCAACATGGACCAGAGGAAGTGAAGGAAAGAGTTGTCTCAGGAGATTAGAAAGAAAATTATAGACAAACGTGTTACACAGTCTTCATCAGTAGTAAATCAGTATCTAGTGGTGAAACCTCTCTGGGGTAATTAGAGTATGGGGCTCGGTGACTTCACAATCTAAACTATCGTAAGGTCCAATATTTTCTGTCAGATGAGCTTCAAGAAAAAATGTTACACATTTAAAGAGAACTGTGTATAATAGTCCAGAGCTGAGGTGTCTTAAAGTGAACCTGTCAGCAGGAGCATGAGAATCTCATTAACTGAAAACTACAAATAAAGATTAAACAACAACCACAAGACAGATTTCATCACCAGTTATCAATATAATCAGTATAACGGCGCCGACCTGACAGTGTCTGTAGGTTACTGTGCACAATGCTGCTGATCGGTTCACTTTAAAATTAGATCTTAGGCATTTGGAAGAGGCGATGGAGAGATTTTTTTAAGACTTTCAGGGAGTTACAGACTCACATAAGTGAGGAAGGCCGATCCCACCACAATCAAACCATCATAGAGAATGAACAGGTAAAAAAAAGACATATTTTTTTTATTCTATGTTACATCCCCAACAACAACATATGAGGGGAGAACTCCAACAGTAAACAGGACTTGCACTCATTTATGGTGGATCATTGGAGCTACTATGAGTCCTGACCAGAAGATTAGAGAAAGTATTAGTGCTCTCAATTTCAGGAGAGATTGTGCAGTAATCTGAATTCCTGAGGATCAAAAGCATAATGGAATTTATGACTTGGAGTGAATCCATGAAGTCAGGGCTCGAGCCATGCCAACACATCTCCTGCAGGGGTGAATAAATGTATATTACAGCCATCAGCCACACACAGCTTAGAGATATATCATGGCACAGGTGTAATGGTTTTATGTAGATTATCACAATCCTCCTTGAAATTAGTTTTAATACAAATTGAAAAGTCAGAATAAAGGGAAACTCTGTTGTTATTGTACAGAAATTCACACTTGGACCTCACTGCACATTTAATGATGTTGATCATAAAAGCAAAGTTTGGCCAGAAAGACTGGACCTGGTCTTGTAAGGACCATATGAGACATTCAGCAGCACAGAAGGGAGAGAAGGTAGATTCATCCAATAAGATATCAGGGTTCTAGGAAGCCAACAGCATCATTACCCTCCACCTTCTCTTACAGACTTATCATAATATTTTTCTTCAAGTGATTTTCTAACTTGTCAGCACATTGTCCGCAGCCTGTAATTTGGCTTTGTAGTTTACAGATCTGTGTAGCTAAGGGTCAGCATCTTATAATCCCAGAGGGTAGGTGGATCCTCCAGGTGGTACGTTTTATAGAAGGGCTTTCAGTGCCCAAAGTCATTTGAACAGTTTTGGGTGAAGGAGAATGTGGTGGTCAGGAGTCAAAATGGTGATCACACAATTGTGATACGGCCGGACTACACCACCGATAAAGCCGCCACAGTGGTGACCAAGAAGAATCTGTGACTTGTCTGCATTTAGTGGTCAGTACTCACCTGGGTAGTCATATGTAGGAATCTCCTCTTTACACCGCTCATCACCCCTCTGATATGTCTCTGTAGTATTAATATGGGTCAGATCTTCACCCTGAAACAAATATTGTAAAAGTCACAGATGGAGAAGTCACATCTATGATCAGCTCTAATCCTGCCATCTCCACCGTTCTCATTACACAAGTATAAAACATATAATACTGGTGGATAAAACAAGACTGAGCACAAGACCTTCACAGCCGTCTACACATCATAGGGGAGATCTCATGACACCTTCTCTCCATCTACCTGATGATCCTGAGGAACATTGGGATCTTCTTGTTTACAGTCCTGTGGAAGAACAGGACGGGGACATCTCTCTGGTGTTGTCATCTCACTGGATAGAACTGGAGGAAACATATACAGGGACTGAATTCATTCTTTACATACAGATAATAATAGGTCATGTGTATTTAGTCCTGCCGATTACCTGGTGATGTGAAGGGCTGAGGAACCTCCATCATGATGTCCTTGTAAAGATCTTTGCATCCTTCTAAATACCCCCACTCCTCCATGGAGAAATAGACAGCGACATCCTGACACCTTATAGGAACCTGACACATACAAAGATACCGTCATCCCCCCGATCCCTTCATAGCGTTACTGTATAATGTCCCAGCATTCCCAGCAGTGTCACCTCTCCAGTCAGCAGCTCAATCATCTTGTGGGCGAGTTCTAGGATATTCTGGTCATTTATGTCACCATGGATTAGTGGGAGAGGTGGAGGCTCCGTGAATGGGTACAGGGGTCTTCCCCATCCCTCAGACACAGGGTCCTGACAGCGCTCACTAGAGGTCTTCTTCACTACGGTGTAATCCTGGTTATGGAGAGACACATTAATAAATCTCACTACAGACATTTCCAGAGTCCTCACCTCTCCAGTTCTGTCCATCTGTTATTCCCATAGATAAGAATGATGTAATGTGACGTCATCAGAATCTCTCACCTCTCCAGTAAGCCGGAAGAGGATCTCTAGGGTGAGGTGTAATATCCTCTCTGCCATTTTGTCTCTGTCCATATCCATCTTTGATGGGTAAATCAGGAAAATTCTGTTATACGGAAGATCTTCACTGAGAGGATCCGATATTGTAGAGACCTGAATGAGAAGATGAGCCGATGTAACATCATAAGAATCCTGTGTAATACCGTATTTTTCCGACCATAAGACGTACTTTTTTCCCCAAAAATTTTGGTGGAAAGTGGGGGGTGCGTCTTATGGTCGCAATATACTAATCTCTGGTGCGGTGGTGGCAGAGGGCGGGGCTCTGCGGTGCGGTGGTGGCAGCGGGCTGTGCTCCGGTGCAGGGGTGTCGGCTCCGCCGGCATTTCCTCACAGCCCGGAGGCCCCCGCACACCCCTTGCTGGCCGCCGCCATGTTGCAGTGGCCTCCGGGAACATGGACGCCGGAAAGATGGCCGCCGGTCCGGGGACGGCGCATGCGCGGGATCAGATCTCGTCCCAAGATCTCGGGGGACGAGATCTCATTGCCGAGATTTGAATTTCGTCCCCCGAGATCTCGGGACGAGATCTGATCCCGCGCATGCGCCGTCCCCGGACCGGCGGCCATCTTTCCAGCATCCATGTTCCCGGAGGCCACAGCAACATGGCGGCGGCCAGCAAGGGGCTGCGAGGAAATGCCGGCGGAGCCGCCGCCCCTGCACCGGAGCACAGCCCGCCGCCACCCTCACCCCCCAGAGCCCACCTGCCTAGCTCAGCACAGACCACCTGCCCCAGCACAGCTGCCCCTGCCCCAGCACAGCTGCCCCGCCCCAGCACAGCTGCCCCAGCCCCAGCGTAGCTGCCCCAGCCCCAGCACAGCTGCCCCTGCCCCAGCGCAGCTGCCCCTGCACAGCTGCCCCAGCCCCAGCACAGCTGCCCCTTCCCCAGCACAGCTTCCCCAGCACAGCCCACCTGCCCCAGCCCCAGCACAGCTGCCCCTGCCCCAGCACAGCTGCCCCAGCACAACCAACCTGCCCCAGCACAGAGCCGCCACCGCACGAGCCTGGACCACTGAATGACCCCTGTGACTACTCCTCCACCTGTGTCGGATCCTTTCCCAGGTAAGCTGAATTCGGACTGTAAGACGGACCCCCACTTGACATACTATTATTTTTTTCCCTATTTTCCTTCTGAAAATTGGGGTGCGTCTTATGGTCCGGTGCGTCTTATAGTCCGAAAAATACGGTAATACAATTACTGGAGAGAATAAGGGAAACATATGAGGAGATTTATTATTTTACAGCATTTCATTTTCTTCTTTACATCTACTATTAAAACTTGTATATTTAGGCCACAGACAACAAGCAGTTTCTCCCTCGGAGTCGGCAGCTGAATACGTTTCTCATAGACTCATCTTCCATAACGCTAATTCTCATCATGAGCCAACAGTGTGATGCAGCAGCAAAAAAGGCAAATACAATTCTGGGATATATTAAAAGAAGCATACAGTCTAGATCACGTGAAGTCATTATTTCCCTCTACTCCTCTTTGGTCAGACCTCATCTGGAATACTGTGTCCAGTTTTGGGCACCACATTTTAAAAAAGACATCAACAAACTGGAGCAAGTTCAGAAAAGAGCGACCAGAATGGTGACCGGTCTGCAAACCCTGTCTTATGAGGAACAGTTACAGGATCTGGGAATGTTTAGCTTGCAGAAGAGAAGACTGAGAGGAGACTTAATAGCTGTCTACAAATATCTGAAGGGCTGTCACATTGTAGAAGGATCATCTTTATTCTCATTTGCACAAGGAAAGACTAGAAGCAATGGGATGAAACTGAATTGGAGGAGACACAGATTAGATATTAGAAAAAACTTTTTGACAGAGTTATCAATGACTGGAACAGGCTGCCACGAGAAGTGGTGAGTTCTCCTTCAATAGAAGTCTTCAAACTGAGGCTGGACAGACATCTGTCTGGGATGATTTAGCGAATCCTGCTTTGAGCAGGGGGTTGGACCAGATGGCCCAGGAGGTCCCTTCCAACTCTACCATTCTATGATTCTATGAAAATTGGCTCCAACAATTCTTGTAAAAATTGGAAAAAAAAAACATAAAAAAGCACAAGACACATTTTATTATTTTTTAACAAGTGAAACCTTTTTTTTACAAATTAACTCTTTTGGGCCCCAGAACATAGATGTACACCTCAGGGACAGGACAGGTGCGGCTGCAACAAAAACCCTGGCAGTTTCACCACTTGCTGCTGTGAAAAGCGTTTGGCTGAATGCCCCTCCGCCCCCCAGTACTCGATAGTATGGGGTGGCCTAGTTACTATGATACTTACATGCCTAATGATGGTGTCTGACCTGCAATGTATGAAGGTCTATTAGGCCGGGCCAGAGGCAGCGTCCAGTAAGTTACCTTTTATCGCCCCATACACATTAGACTAAAGTTACATGAAAGCACTGATTTCGGGGGGTTTGGGCGACCATATAATGTATTTGGGGGCCTCCCGACAGATGATGTCAGGGCAGAGAAGGATCTGGCATCCTGAATTTCAGAGGATAATCCGTTTGTTCTTCCTGTAGATAATCCTCCGCTAGAGGAGTCTGGAGGCGACACTCATACAGACCACAGGAAAGCTGGAATATTTGTGTGTATGGGGGAGTCGGGAGAGATAGCCGTCTGCCAAATGACGGTTCAGCCAACACTTATCTCATGTGTATGGGGCCGTTAGTATTAGGCTGTGTGCACACATCCGGAATTCCCGCGGATTTTATGCGTTTTTTCACCGCGATAACGCAGCGAAAACGCTGCAAAAACGCATAAAATAAGCAAGCCATTGTATTCGATGGCATTCCGCACATGCTGTGCTAATGCTGCGTGTTTTTCCGCGGCCAAATTGCATCGCAGAAAAAAAAGCAGCATGCTCATTCTTTGTGCGGAATCGTGAGAATTCCGCAAACATAGGAAAGCATTGTTCTGCTTACTTTCTGCATGTGGCTATGGCCACCATGCGCAAAGTAAGCGGAAAATGTGCGAATAGTACCCACAGTCTGGAGGAGAGGAGACTGTCCTCCAGGCTCTGGGTACCATATCCCTGTAAAAAAAAAGAATTACAATAAAAAATGGTGTTATTCTCACCTTCCGGTGTCCCACACAGCGTCCCCAGGCCTCAGCGATGCTCCCGGCAAGTCCCGTTCCCAGTGATGCCTTGCGTCAATGACCTTTGATGAAGTCGTGGTCTCGTGACACCGTAGCCGTCTCGCGAGACTGCTCCGTCATCAAAGGTCATTGTCGCAAGGCATCGCTGGGAACGGGAGTTGCCGGGAGCATCACTAAGGCCTGGGGACGCTGTGTGGGACACCGGAAGGTGAGAATAACACCATTTTTTATTTTTTTTTATTATTTTTAACTTTATATCTTTTTACTACTGATGCCACATAGGCAGCCTCAATAGTAAAAAGTTGGTCACACTCGTCAAACACTATGTTTGACGAGTGTGACCAACCTGTCAATCAGTTTTCCAAGCGATGCTACAGATCGCTTGGAAAACGCTAGCATTCTGCAAGCTAATTCTACGGGAAATATGCGGGAATTACACATGCAGAATTCTAGCATATTTCACATGGCAGGGAGTTGCGGACATTTCCACGGCAATTCCGCAACGTGTAGACATAGCCTTACACTGACAGGCAGTGATGATACACGTCACTACAGTAGTACAGTGCATCACCGGAGCCATCAGAGGCTTGTATGTTGTATGATCGCACTGATTAGAGTTGCTTTAACCCCTTCACCCCCAAGGGTGGTTTGCACGTTCATGACCGGGCCAATTTTTACAATTCTGACCACTGTACCTTTATGAGGTCATAACTCTGGAACGCTTCTATGGATCCCGGTGATTCTGACATTGTTTTCTCGTGACATATTGTACTTCATGTTAGTGGTAAAATTTCATTCAAATAACTTGCGTTTATTTGTGAAAAAAACGGAAATTTGGCAAAAATTTTGAAAATTTCGCAATTTTCCAACTTTGAATTTTTATGCCCTTAAATCACAGAGATACAGCACACAAAAAACTTGATAACTAACATTTCCCACATGTTTACTTTACATCAGCACAATTTTGGAACCAAAATTTTTTTTGTTAGGAAGTTATAAGGGTTAAAAGTTGACCAGCGATTTCTCATTTTTACAACACCATTTTATTTTTAGGACCACATCACATTTGAAGCCACTTTGAGGGGTCTATATGATAGAAAATACCCAAAAGTGACACCATTCTAAAAACTGCACCCCTTAAGGTGCTCAAAACCACATTCAAGAAGTTTATTAACCCTTTAGGTGCGTCACAGGAATTTTTTTGAATATTTAAAAAAAAATGAACATCTAACTTTTTTTCACAAAAAAAATACTTCAGGTTCAATTTTTTTATTTTACCAAGGGTAACAGGAGAAATTGGACTGCAAAAGTTATTGTGCAATTTGTCCTGAGTACGCTGATACCTGATTTGTGGGGGGGAACGACTGTTTCGGCGCATGGCAGAGCTCAGAATGGAAGGAGTGCCGTTTGACTTTTTCAATGCAAAATTGGCTGGAATTCAGATCGGACGCCATGTCACGTTTGGAGAGTCCCTGATGTACCTAAACAGTGGAAACCCCCTACAAGTGACCCCATTTTGGAAACTAGACCCCCCAAGGAACTTATCTAGATATGTGGTGAGAACTTTGAACCCACAAGGGCTTTACAGAAGTTTATAACGTACAGCGGTACAATTAAAAAATCATATTTTTTCCACAAAAATGATCTTTTCACCCCAATTTTTATTTTCCCAAGGGTAACAGGACCCTAAAAGTTATTGTGCAATTTGTCCTGAGTACGCTGATACCTGATTTGTGGGGGGGAACGACTGTTTCGGCGCATGGCAGAGCTCAGAATGGAAGGAGTGCCGTTTGACTTTTTCAATGCAAAATTGGCTGGAATTCAGATCGGACGCCATGTCACGTTTGGAGAGTCCCTGATGTACCTAAACAGTGGAAACCCCCTACAAGTGACCCCATTTTGGAAACTAGACCCCCCAAGGAACTTATCTAGATATGTGGTGAGAACTTTGAACCCACAAGGGCTTTACAGAAGTTTATAACGTACAGCGGTACAATTAAAAAATCATATTTTTTCCACAAAAATGATCTTTTCACCCCAATTTTTATTTTCCCAAGGGTAACAGCACCCTAAAAGTTATTGTGCAATTTGTCCTGAGTACGCTGATACCCCACATGTGGGGGTAAACCACTATTTGGGCGCATGGCAGAGCTCGGAAGGGAAGCAGCGCCATTTGACGTTTTTGGCTGGAATTGAGATCGGACACCATGTCGCGATTGGAAAACCCCTGATGTACCTAAACAGTGGAAACCCCCCACAAATGACACCATTTTGGAAACTAGACCCCCTAAGGAACTTATCTAGATGTGTGGTGAGAACTTTGAACCCCCAAAGGCTTCACAGAAGTTTATAACATAAAGCCGTACAATTAAATAATCATATTTTTTCCACAAAAATGATCTTTTCACCCTCAATTCTTATTTTTCCAAGGGTAACAGCACCCTAAAAGTTATTGTGCAATTTGTCCTGAGTATGCTGATACCCCACATGTGGGGGTAAACCACTATTTGGGCGCATGGCAGAGCTCGGAAGGGAAGCAGCGCCATTTGACGTTTTTGGCTGGAATTGAGATCGGACACCATGTCGCGATTGGAAAACCCCTGATGTACCTAAACAGTGGAAACCCCCCACAAATGACACCATTTTGGAAACTAGACCCCCCAAGGAACTTATCTAGATGTGTGGTGAGCACTTTGAACCCCCCAGTGCTTCACAGAAGTTTATAACGCCCGGGCGTCAAAATAAAAAATTTGTATTTTTTCCACAAACATGATCTTTTAGTCACCATTTTTTTATTTTCCCAAGGGTAACAGGAGAAATTGGACCCCAAAAGTTGTTGTCCAATTTGTTCTGAGTATGCTGATACCCCATATGTGGGAGAAAACTACTGTATGGGCACACGTCGGGGATCGGAAGGGAAGTAGTGACGTTTTGGAATGCAGACATTGATGGAATGGTCTGCGGGTGTCATGTTGCCTTTGGAGAGCCCCTAATGAACCTAAACAGAGGAAACTCCCCACAAATGACCCCATTTTGAAAACTAGACCCCCTAAGGAACTTATCTAGATGTGAGGTGAGCACTTTGAACCCCCAAGGGCTTCACAGAAGTTTATAATGCCAGGGCATGAAAATAAAAAAATCGTATTTTTTCGACAAACATGATCAATTAGTCCCCAATTTTTTTATTTTCCCAAGGGTAACAGGAGAAATTGAACCCCAAAAGTTGTTGTCCAATTTGTCCTGAGTACGCTGACACCCCATATGTGGGAGAAAACTACTGTATGGACACACGTCAGGGCTCGGAAGGGAAGTAGTGACGTTTTGGAATGCAGACTTTGATGGAATGGTCTGCGGGTGTCATGTTGCCATTGGAGAGCCCCTAATGTACCTAAACAGTGGAAACACCCATAAATGACCCCATTTTGGAAACGAGAACCCCTAAGGAACTTATCTAGATGTGAGGTGAGCACTTTGAACCCCCAAGGGCTTCACAGAAGTTTATAATGCCCGGGCATTAAAATAAAAAAATCGTATTTTTTCCACAAACATGATCAATTAGTCACCCAATTTTTTCATTTTCCCAAGGGTAACAGGAGAAATTGGACCGCAAAAGTTGTTGTCCAATTTGTCCTGAGTACGCTGACACCCCATATGTGGGAGAAAACTACTGTATGGGCACACGTCGGGGCTCGGAAGGGAAGTAGTGACGTTTTGGAATGCAGACTTTGATGGAATGGTCTGCGGGTGTCATGTGCGTTTGGAGAGCCCCTGATGTACCTAAACTATTGAAACTCCCAACAAGTGACCCCATTTTGGACACTAGACCCCCCCACGGAACTTATCTAGATGTGTGGTGAGCACTTTGAACCCCCAAGTGCTTCACAGAGGTTTATAACGCTCGGACGTGAAAATAAAAAAATCATTTTTTTCCACAGAAATGATATTTTTGCCCCCAATTTTTTATTTTCCTAAGGGTAACAGGAGAAATTGGACCCCAAAAATTGTTTTGCAATTTGTCCTGAGTAGGCTGATACCCTACATGTGGGGGTAAAACACTGTTTGGGCGCATGGCAGAGCTTGGAAGGGAAGGAGCACCATAGGACTTTTTCAACTCAGAATTGGCTGGAATTGAGATCAGACGCAATGTTGCATTTGGAGAGCCCCTGATGTGCCCAAACAGTGGAAACCACCAATTCTAACTCCAACCCGAACCCCAACACACCTCTAACCCTAATCTCAGCCCTAACCCAAGCCCTAACCCTAGCCCTAACCCTAACCCTAGCCCTAACCCTAACCCTAGCCCTAGCCCTAACCCTAGCCCTAACCCTAGCCCTAATGGAAAAATGGAAATAAATACATTTTTTTAATTTTATTATTTTCCCTAACTAAGGGGGTGATAACGGGGGGTTTGATTTACTATTTATGGCGGTTTTTATTTTTGGCAGCTGTCGCACGCTAAAAGACGCTTTTTATTGTAAAAATAGTTTTTGCATCACCACATATTGAGAGCTATAATTTTTCCGTATTTTGACCCACCGAGTCATGTGAGGTCTTATTTTTTGCGGGACGAGTTGACGTTTTTATTGGTATCATTTTCGGGCACGTGACATTTTTTGATCGCTTTTTATTCCAATTTTTGGGACGCAGAATGAACAAAAAACAGCGTTTCATGAATTTCTTTTGGGGGAGTGCGTTTACACCGTTCCGTGTGCGGTAAAATTGATAAAGCAGTTTTATTCTTCGGGTCAGTACGGTTACAGCGATACCTCATTTAGGTCGTTTTTTTATGTTTTCGCGCTTTTATGCAATGAAAACTATTTTATATAAAAAATAATTATTTTTGCATCGCTTTATTCTGCGAGCTATAACTTTTTTATTTTTTTGCTGATGTTGCTGTGTGGTGGCTCGTTTTTTGCGGGACAAGATGACGTTTTCAGCGGTACCATGGATATTTATATGCGTCTTTTTGATCGCGCGTTATTACACTTTTTGTTTGGCGGTATGATAATAAATCATTATTTTTTGCTTCGTTTTTTATTTTTAATTTTTTAGGGGTTCACTAAAGGGGTTAACTAATGGGACAGTTTTACAGGGTGGGTCGTTATGGACGCGGCGATACCTAATATGTGTACTTTTATTGTTTTGGTTTTTTTTTATTTTCAAAAAATGAATTTATTGGGGAATATTTTTTTTTTTTTTTACTAATTTATTTGGCGATTTTTTTAAAATTATTTTTACACTTTTTTTTAATTTTTTTTTTACTTTATTACATAGTCCCAGGTGGGACATCACTGTCCTGTGACAGATCGCTGATCTGTCACATCACAGATCACTGTGACAGATCAGCAATCTGTCACAGGCAGTGCACAAGGCTTCCTCATGCCTGCGCTTTGCAGGCACTGAGGAAGCCAGCTTCCTCCAGGCCCCCGAAGGCCCCCGTCGCCATCTTGGATCCGGGGGCCTGGAGGAAAGGAGTCCCCCGCAGCAGCGCTGCACATTGCGCTGCCGTGGGGGGCTCAGGGAAGCACGGAGGGAGCCCCCTCCCTGCCGATGCTTCCCTTTAACTCCCGGTACACCGCGATCATGTTTGATCTCGGTGTGCAAGGGGTTAACGTGTCAGGGGCGGTCCGTGACCGCCCCTGACACATAGTGCCGGGTGTCAGCTGTGATAATCAGCTGACACCCGGCCGCGATCAGCGGCGCTCACCACGTGGGCGCCGCTGATCGCGCTAGACGTACTATCCCGTCCATGGGCACAGAGGCCCGGGTCCCATGGACGGGATAGTACGTCTGATGTCAGGAAGGGGTTAAAAAAAGGGTTAAACGTGAAAAAAAAATCACAGTTTTAGTAACAAGAAATATCCGTCACTATATGGAAAGCAGAGTCACTGCATAATGTTAGTTAAGTTACTTCCATAACAATTTTAATATACCCTATTATCCTATACACGGTGTAGATAGAAATCACAGATCACACAGCAATAGGTGGAATTGGATCCCCCAAATGAAAAAAAGAAATATATATAAATATATATATAGCAGGGGTTATACTCGCTCAGGTGCGACGGGAGAACAACAGGAGGCACGTTCCTTTAAACATTCATGTGGGTTTATTGCTTCATAAACCCCAGAAGCAAAAGCAGAAAATAAACAGCCTTCAGATCAGGAAAAACAAAGTATAAATGTCCATAGCAGAGCTCTGCTCCACCAAGCCCATGGACACACAGGATGGGATAATGTCCAGCACTTCAGACTCGGTCTGGAGCCAAACACACAGGAGGCCTTCCCCCAACACACAGACCATGTGCCAAACAGCATCCATTATATAGGCTGTAACCACACCCAGATGTGAGGTATGTGGGTAGCCAGACCTGCCCGTCTCTCATAGCTACCCGCAGCCCAGACACAAGTGCAAAAAACGAACCTCTTAGGGTGTGTGCACACGCTGCAGATTTAGGTGCGGATTCATCCGTGCGGATTTTGTACAATCCGCAGGTAAAACCGCAGGTCAAAAGACCTGCGGTTTTACCTGCGGATTGCTCTGCGGTTCTGCCCTGCGGTTTTTCATCTCCACAATGGAGGAGATGGCAAACTGCAGGGGAATCCGCCGAAAGAATTGACATGTCAATTCTTTCTGTGGTTTCAAAACCGCAGAAAAACCACGCGGAAAAATCCGCACCGACTGCACTGCGGTTTTTGATTCCCATAGGGAATCATGGTACTGTACGCCGCAGCAAGATCTGCTGTGGACCCGCAGCGGCCAAAACCGCTGCGGAACCGCAGCAGAATGCGCAGCGTGTGCACACAGCCTCCGTGTTTTCATGCACTAGAGAAACATTCCAGGCTACATCACAGAAACAAGCCATCTCTGCGACACATAGCTCTTGTCGACTTTGCGACCGATAGCCACACCACAAATATATATACCAAAAGTTCAAAAATAAACTTTACTTAACAAGAACTTGATGAGAAGAATATACATCAGATAGGAGGCACTACACTTTATGAATGCTTCTTCTGCATTATGCAGAGTCAGAAACATTCCGATTACACGTGGCGGTACATAACTTTTGTTATAAGCCAAATAGTCCACAAACCTGAGCTAAGGACCTCGCCCTGCTCTTTGCTTCCACTATTCTCTCTGCCGGCAATCCAGATTCTCACTGCCATTTTATCTTCACTTTCCTTCAGAACGTACTATCTGATGTCTCCCTCTTGGCACACAACACCATATCAATTCAGGACTGCAACCAGCTACACCAAAGGTCTGTATTTCTCACTTATTTAGCCCTATCTGACTCAGCACAAGGAATTTGTTCTCCTATGTGCCCATGTAGCTCAGTATAAGGTCTCCCACACAGTATGATGGCCCCCACAGACCCCACACAGTGTGATGGCCCCAACTGCACCTCACACAGTATTACAGCTACTACTGCACCTCACACAGCATTACAGCTACTACTATACCTCACACAGTATTACAGCTACTACTGCACCTCACACAGCATTACAGCTACTACTGCACCTCACACAGCATTACAGTTACTACTGCACCTCACACAGCATTACAGCTACTACTATACCTCACACAGTATTACAGCTACTACTGCACCTCACACAGCATTACAGCTACTACTGCACCTCACACAGCATTACAGTTACTACTGCACCTCACACAGCATTACAGCTACTACTATACCTCACACAGTATTACAGCTACTACTGCACCTCACACAGCATTACAGCTACTACTGCACCTCACACAGCATTACAGCTACTACTGCACCTCACACAGCATTACAGCTACTACTGCACCTCACACAGCATTACAGCTACTACTGCACCTCACACAGCATTACAGCTACTACTGCACCTCACACAGCATTACAGCTACTACTGCACCTCACACAGCATTACAGCTACTACTGCACCTCACACAGCATTACAGCTACTACTGCACCTCACACAGCATTACAGCTACTACTGCACCTCACACAGCATTACAGCTACTACTGCACCTCACACAGTATTACAGCTACTACTGCACCTCACACAGCATTACAGCTACTACTGCACCTCACACAGCATTACAGCTACTACTGCACCTCACACAGTATTACAGCTACTACTGCACCTCACACAGCATTACAGCTACTACTGCACCTCACACAGCATTACAGCTACTACTGCACCTCACACAGCATTACAGCTACTACTGCACCTCACACAGCATTACAGCTACTACTGCACCTCACACAGCATTACAGCTACTACTGCACCTCACACAGTATTACAGCTACTACTGCACCTCACACAGCATTACAGCTACTACTGCACCTCACACAGCATTACAGCTACTACTGCACCTCACACAGCATTACAGCTACTACTGCACCTCACACAGCATTACAGCTACTACTGCACCTCACACAGCATTACAGCTACTACTGCACCTCACACAGTATTACAGCTACTACTGCACCTCACACAGCATTACAGCTACTACTGCACCTCACACAGCATTACAGCTACTACTGCACCTCACACAGCATTACAGCTACTACTGCACCTCACACAGTATTACAGCTACTACTGCACCTCACACAGCATTACAGCTACTACTGCACCTCACACAGCATTACAGCTACTACTGCACCTCACACAGCATTACAGCTACTACTGCACCTCACACAGTATTACAGCTACTACTGCACCTCACACAGCATTACAGCTACTACTGCACCTCACACAGTATTACAGCTACTACTGCACCTCACACAGCATTACAGCTACTACTGCACCTCACACAGCATTACAGCTACTACTGCACCTCACACAGTATTACAGCTACTACTGCACCTCACACAGTATGACGGCCCCTACTGCACCTCACACAGTATTATATCCACCACAACCTTCTACAGAAAATAAGGACTCAAAGTCAGTATGGAGGCATTTACAGTCCACCACAACCCCTTACACAGCATAATGGCCCCTACCAGCCACACATTCACTATGAGAGTCCCAACGACTCTTCTCTTAATATTAAGCCTCCAAAATTCCTGATATTTAAAAAAAAAACACTACTCACCCAACCCTGTTCCCAAGGTGCAATGCTCCAGTCTGTGCAGTGTGAGTACTGAGGCTCCATACTACAGGTGTGATGTAGTGACATCATTGTGCCTGCAGTGCACGGAGTCTCAGACATACACTGGTGGATCAGGAGTTTTCGACTCCCTGATTCACTATTCTATTCACTGGTATCACCGTCATTGAAGTGTGGATATATCTGAAATTGTTATGATGGGAAGGAGAGGGTGACCAATACCAAACCCCACGAGCCCTCTCTATTTATGGGCATCATAGCACCCGAGTGGGCTACCGTTATGGATGATACACTCTGCCTATCTAACTATTGTATGGTAAATATCTCATAGATCCTGGGTTCATTAGTATCTGCACCAAGAATGAGGCTAACTGAGTTTTTGTTAATTACCTGTGAGGTTGTCGGTGGGGTGGATGGTACCATATTGTTCATGTAGGGGGCAGTACTATGGGAACATTATCCTGTGTGTATGGCAAGCTGCTATTGTGGGAACATTATACTATGTAGAGGGATGGCGGTAATGTGGGAACATTATACTGTGTGTGATGGGATGATGATACTATGGAAACATACTGTGTGGAGAGAGTTGCGGTACTGTGAGAAGATTATATTGTGTGGAGAGAACAGCGGTACTGTGAGAAGATTATACATGTGCTGGTATGGCGGTACTGTGGAAATATCTTTTGTAGGCGAGATGCCAGTACTGTGGAAACTTTATACTGTGTGAGGGGCATCATATATACTGCATAAGGGGTGTAAAACAATGTGTCATAAGAAGAACAAATCCTCAGGGATGTGCGGCAGTTGTACAAAAACACTGCCATCTGCCGTCCAGATGGGGCCCCAAGGAATCAATGGGAAGAGGGAGAGTTTCAGGAAGAAAAAGTCTAGATGGTAACCAGATCAGGTTACCTTGATGACGCAGTTTCCTGTTATTATAAAGGCAATAGCTGCAAAGCCAGATCAGATTTGGCACCAAGCCAAAAAACGGGGTGCCAGGGAAGAATCTGAGGTACCAAGCCAGGGTAAAGTGCCAGAGGCAGTTGGTTGTGGTTGCAGAACCCAGGCGGCACCAGACGAGTCCCAGAGTCCAGACTACATGTTATGAATGGGTCACTGAGGAGGATAGCAGGCCCAGGCTAAGCCACAGAAAACCAGAAAGGTTGGAAACTAAGTAGATTGCAGACCCCTGATCCTGTCCACACAACTAGCAGTAGCCGTGGTGCGTACCTACGATGATCCTAGATGCCTCAGCACAGCCAGAGAGCTAACTAAGCGTAAAGCAAGAAAGGGGAAATCTAAACTGCCCCGGAGCAGACTCCAAAGGAATAGATAGCCCCCAAACATATATTGTCGGTGAGACAAGATGAAAACACAAACGCAGGCAGAAAATAGACTGAGCAAACGATGGGGCCCGCACTGACTAGACAGGACAGGAAAGGACACTGTCTGCAATCATGCAAAAAACCCTGCAAAAAGTCCAACACGTCTGATGCACAAAAAACACTGAAGTCGCACGACTTCACCCCCACTATATCAGCACTCTGGTATATTCTGAAAGCAAAGCAAAAAGAGACCAATATAACAGGGGACAAAACAAACTGGCTCAAGCAGTAACATATGGGCGGTGATTCAGCACAGCCCGAGCCGGAGCTGGCTGACCCGCACAAAGCAGCGATAGACAAAACCAGATCAAATACTGTACAAACAGAAAAGCAAATGAACCACTTAGCTGAACCATGCAGGGAAAA